>NW_027361886.1:2885000-3617500 GCF_039654945.1 Dendrobates tinctorius | reverse complement strand
ATCGTCTATGCCGCCAAATTCGAGGAGTACCTGCAATGGCTGGAACAAGTGTTGAGTCGGCTGCAGAAGCACGGTTTGAAAGTGAAACCTCGGAAGTGTCATCTTTTTCGCAAGCATATTGAATATGTGGGAAATATCGTATCTGCCGAAGGGGTGAGACCGGCACGTGAGAATATAGCGGCAGTGCAGAACTGGCCCACTCCAAAAACCGTGAAGGATGACCGGCCTTTTTGGGACTCACTGGATACGATCGATGGTTCGTGAAAAACTTCACTCGTATTGCTAATCTGCTGCTGGAATTGTTGAGGGGAGTACCATCCAGTGCAAAGAATCAGACCATCCTGTGAGGAGATAGCCAGGAAGAAGCTTTCTGAGCCCTAAAAATGGCCCTGACTGAAGCACCTGTACTGGCCTATGCAGACTTCTGTCAGCCTTTCATCCTTCACACCGATGGAAGTCTACAGGGACTAGGAGCTGTATTGTCGCAGATGCAGGATGGGAAAGAGCGAGTGATTGCCTATGCAAGCCGTTCTCTTCATGACTCTGAATGAAATCCAGATAATTACAGCTCTTTCAAGCTGTAACTGTTGGCATTAGTGTGGGAAATGACCGAGAAATTCACTGAGTACCTGTCCGAGTCTGAAGTCTTGGTACGCACCCATAACAGTCCTCTGGTCCACCTAGAAAATGCGAAACTGGGGGCCTTGGAGCAGAGATGGGTGGCCCATATGGCAAAGTACCGATACAAGATCGCATATCAGAGAGGAGCTAAGAATACGCATGCTGATGCTCTATCCAGAGTGACTCACGAGCGACCTGGGCATAATGAAGAGCTGGAGGCCAATGAGATCCCTGGGTTTTGGAACAACACCAGGACGTTGGCGGCAACACAGGGACAGATTGAGGAGGCGTCCGGAAAAAACACCCCAGGACGACCCCGTGATGACTGGGTCCGACTTCAGACAGAGGATAGGGAACTCGCTCAGTTGAGACAATGAGTGGCTTTGAAGGAACTTCCAAGCCAAAGAGAGAGGGAGGCCCTGTCCCCCAGGAGCACGGCAGATCCTCTGGCAGTGGGAAAGGCTCCAATTGGAAGATGGCTTGTTGTACTGGAAAATTCAATTAGCACCTGGCAAAAAACTGATCAGTGAGGTGGCCACCATAGCTCATGAGATAGGAGCCCACTTTGGCCCAGACAAAATGTTCCATGGGCTGCAGAAGTTGGTCTACCATCCTCGGCTAAAGACTGCAGTAGATGAAGCTTGTCACAGGTGCAGGAACTGCAAATTAGCCAAGCCTCTGGAACCGAGAGCCCCTATGCAGATCACCGTGACTTCTGCTCCCCTAGAAGTATTGATGATCGACTACTTGACCATGGGTCCAGCTCACCTAGCATATGAACACTGTCTGGTGATGACCGATCATTTTATCAAATTTGCTGTGGAAACTCCGACTCGGGATCAGACTGCCAACTCGGCAGCACAGGCCATTTGCAAAGACTTCATCCGAATATATGGTTGTCCGAAGAGAAACCACTCTGAGCAAGGCGCCTGTTTCCAAGGACGAGTGAAGGAAGAACTGCTTCGCCTGTATCAGAGTGAGAAATCGAGTACAACGCCCTACCATCCTCAAGGAAATGGAGCCTGTGAGCGTTTCAATCGGACGCTGAACCAGATGCTGAGGACACAGAAGGACAGGAAAGTCCGTTGGCCTGAGTATGTGGCCGAATTAGTTTTGGGTGTACAACAACCGGGTACACAGCACAATTGGATATACGCCATACACCCTGCTGTTCGGCCGAAAAGGGCCAGATATCACTGAGCTGGAATTGGACCCCGAGGAGGACTACCCGTGGATGGGGTAGTCCGCCTGGGTTCGTGAACATCGACACCATTTACAGACTTTGCATCGATTGGTATAGACCAAGTTTTGGGAGCTTGAACATCATGTGACAATGCCCATGTGAGGGACAGCTCTCAAGGCTGGAGACCGAGTACTGGCTCGAGACAAGCAACCTTGGGGCAAGTTGGAGTATCAGTGGGAGAAAACCCCATACCGGGTGAAAAGGGATCCGAAGGTCCTGTCGATGAGATTCAACCTGAAGGGGAGGAAGACACCCCCACTTGAGTAGTACATTCAAACATGCTACGTCCTTGTTTGTCACGAGACCCAGACCACTTGGAGAGAGTGAAACGGAATATAGGCTGAACTGGATTGGTAAATGTCTTTTTTTGGCCTTGCTAACTATGTTACTATATTACAATGCCCCTGAAACACTCCCTTCTACAGCTTTTGACTGTGAAGAATTTTCTGGACCACCACTTATTGACCCAGAAGAGGCACAGGAGCCTGAAACTCCAGAGATGGCCGCTCCCTTGAACCCCGGTAACTGGCAGAGAGCAAGGTGCCATGAGTTTCGTGACCGCGAGTACAGCGCATGTGCCACATACAGAAAACTGGGTACTGGACAGACATTTGTGGCCCACCTTACCAGCATATACCTGCCTGCCCACGGTGGATCCTGATAGTGCTGCAGCCTTGTTTGTTCCGACCACATTTGCTTATGGACTAGGGGCTCAGCGGAAGGTGCGGAGACCAACCGCAAAAGACGGACTGCCGTTACCAACAACCTTCTTGGACAAGCACTGCGCCAGCCATTGTTGGTTCTACTAACCCCCAAGTAGTATCTGCAGTCTGAGGAACTCCTGATGCAATAAGTGGACAAAAGAACTGCCGCTACATTGTTCATTAAACCTGTACTGTATATCCTTTTCAATTGGACTGTTATTCCCTTGTTTAACCCTTCATCTTCCTGCTAGGAGTTAATTGTTCAATTAAAGTGATGAATGTTGTTAACTCTTGCTCTGTCTTCTGTCTGTCACTGCAATCTGGCCCTGCTCACACATGCAAGGTGTCTCCCATCCAATATCCGGGAGGTATCTTGTATAAAAGGCACCCTCCCCAATAGGAAGGGGCCTGAGCAACCCCTTTAGTTAGTGTTAGGTGTGTACAACTATATGTTGCCAGGTCCCTGTCCCTAGTCTGTTAGAACTACTACTGAATCATGTGTTCTCATAGTCTAGTATAGTGATTTCCCTTTTCCTGTGTCCCGTTAGCCCAGCAAAGGCTTTCCTTGTTTCCTGTATCTAGTTCGGCAGTGTCCGTTTCCTGAACCCGCGTCTGCGGTATCTGTACCCCATGGTCGCTTCAGCGGTACCAGAACGGTTTCCTAACTGGCCATCCTATCTGCACAGTCTGAACCTGTCACAAGCGTCTGTCCTGTATGAACAGTCTGAACCTGTCCCAGTGATCCTCCTGCCCTGTCTAGAAATCTGTATTAATGGCTTAGACCCTTGGGGTCAGCTGGTACCTTCCACACAAGCATGACCTTACTAGTAGAGGCTCCAGCGATCACCAAGGCAGCTGCTTATTTACACCCCTCCAGGGTGGGTCCCATCTGTGGCACAGTTAGTCCACGAACCATATGCGTCATCTGCGTATGTAATAGGCTATATATATTTTCCTTTCACTTCACTTCCTTGCTGGCTATACTTCTAAGTGGATTATTGCTAAGGACTTCCAGCCCTTCAGCGAAAAGATTTTCCCTGCTAGGTAAACACTGTTTGTATTTCTACTGTGTGCTTGTTTGTCTACCTTCTCAGCAGCTTTCATTTCTCCTCAATTAGGTTGGTGGAAGATTATTCTTGTTTCATTTATTATTCTCCTTAGTTCTCATTATTTCCCCTTCATGCACATGCTTTAAATTTTCTCACTCTGGGTCCTTGTATCCCTCTGCACACTTTCCCACTCTTTATTAGTTGTGCACAGCAGCCCCCCTCTGGTTCCTCAGGAGGTACGAGAAACCCCTCAATGGCCTTTTAGGATACAAGGTCAGAGGTGGTGCTTTTTGTTGTGCAAAAAGGGATTGTCTAGTCTGTACAGAGACCAATAGGATATGGGTGCGGCTTCTCTGTGTTGTAGGCTTTATTATTCCCATGAATTACATGCATAACAGAAAGGAACTTGCCGCAATAGACAACAAAATTTTTGTGGTGCATACGCCTGTTAAATGTTGCTATGTAGGCATGTGCATGGAAGGCAAGTTTTGTCAATAGCCAACAGTATTATTGTGGTATATACGATTGATAAATAGGATTGTTAAAACACTTATGCAAAACTTAAACTCTTTTCGTATTTATTTATTTATTTATTTTGTTCAAATTCTACTACCCCTTAAAAAAATATTGTAACCCTAAAAAACTATGTTACTATGTAGGTACATGGATGGAAATAAATTGTGCAACAGAGCGTGCGGTTGTTAAATTGGACTAGTAAAATTTACAAAACATTAATCTTTTTATATTTACCCTCACTTGACCAAAAGTGCAATGTAACCCTATAATGCTATGTTGCTAAGTAGCTACATGTATTTTAACATGTTGAAATAGCATGCAGGAAGGTTCTCACGTGCTAAATTGGACTATTAAAAATTAAAATGTGTCCTTTTTTAAATTATTTAAAAAAAAACTAAATCCCGGGCCTTTACCAAATAGGACAGGACAAGAATAGCTAGTTTCACGTCCCAAACGTAAGCAACTAACAGACTGCAATATTTAGGTGGTGTGTATGGGTATAATATTGGACTATTACAGTGAAGAGGGCAAAAAAATATTTTTTTTACAACATGCACAATTGGTGAGGCGTACAGTTGTGTTAAAATTTCTGGAATGTAGAGATTTTTCTTTTGTCTTTAAAAAACAAAAATAAGACTTGTCCGTCTCAAAAAGCTAGGAAGCATGCGTTCTTTCACACACAAGCCTTGGATTCAGAATTTTTCTTGAAAACTAAAATTAGTACAGAGAGGTAATAACTGCCCTCTTTATTTACAGTATGTGAAGAATAAAAAAAATGCTGATATTAGTGTGCTGTTACTGTAGTATATTTCAGATTAATCAATTCACAGTAAACTGACTATACAGATGCAGAACCTCGAATCTCTGGATTATTATTCACAGGCTGAGACTACCACTCCCATTTTCAATGTGCTTCAGCAAAGTAGTAGAAAACTACAATCAGTTTTAGGCCATTTTCTATCCCTATGTGTAATTAGCTGAGTGCTCAGACTAACCTGTAAAATCCTACTTCAAGAGCCCTCCTATTTTACAGTTACTGTGGTAGTCCTCTCTCATATGATGTGATAGCTCAAAGGCATTATGGGGAAGCCAGTGCACCAATGCCTGACGTCTTTAACAAAATGTCTGGCTGCTGCTGCCTTCAGCATTGTGTGAAATGGCACCAGGTTTTTTTTATCTTTTGCATTCAAATAAAATCACAAATTGTTTGAATCACAGTGACCAGAAACTTTCAGGAAATTCATCTCGAATCATTAACTACTAAATGTTCTCCTTATAATAGCATACAGAATGTGCATTCAATTGGATTACACAAAGGAATGCATTAAATGTGTGGCGCAATTATGACCACAATATCCCATGTCTGCTATCTATCTGCACTCTGACATTCCCGTGTGTCCTTTTTCAATGTCACTATGTCTTGTCTGCTTTATTACTGATCAATATTTAGTCGATATTATGGTAACAGAGGAGACTGAAGGTGTCTGTTGGAGAACAAGCAAAAAGATAATCTTATTTGAAATAGGGAAACACTTCTCATATATTTTATATATATATATATATCCATACCATATTGGGACAACATGATCACATGCAAAGAAAAAATGTTTCTAGACTTGGGCTTGTTACTATTTTTTATATGACTTAACATATTGAAACATTTGCGGCTTTCTACTTTAATTTTCTCTCTGACGTAGATAAAGCTTTGTTGTCATTTGCATTTTCTAATTCCAGTCTTATTCTCTATTATAGAAGCAGAACAATAAAATGAACAGCAGGGTTGTATGTGTCATATGGAAAACAATAGCAAAACCTTATGGACACTATAATAGCTTATAGATAATGATGAAAAAAAAATAATTCCATGTCAAAGTAGTCAAAGAATCTAAGTAAAAACTACAGTAGAGAGATTTGTGCTAAAGCAGGCACACAGAAAAATGCCTAGACAAGCATGCCTGCAATTGGAGCTTCTGGTTTGGTTTCTAATCCTAAGTCACGTGTGTAGCGCCGGTGTTGCTGCCCTCTGCACCTCTTCTTTGGCAGAGACGCCAGGTACTCACCACCATGGCCCCGATTCTGCGCTATCTCCTCCTTCCAGGTCAGTAGATGCCAGAGGTGCACGCATCATGCGCAGGTCCACGGACACTGTACTTAATGCGCGCACACACTTTTCCTATCATAAAGAGGCCAAATGCATCATCCTAAAGTGTCCCCATTTAATGGCTGGAAGACACATACTATTTAAGGCACCTCCACCTGCAGAGAGATGCCTGTGCAATGTTGTAAGTTTGTTCCTAAACCCTATTGCTAGTTCTCAGGTCCCAGTGCTCGTATTTCTGCTTACCTGCCTGTCTATCAGCCATGCCCACCTGCCTATCAACTGTTCCAGCCCATCTGTACATCAGCCAGTCCAGTCCACACCTGCCAGAGTTCTTCTGTTCCTCAACCAGTCCAGTCTGCACCTGCCAGCGCTTTTCTGTTCATCAGTCAGTCCAGTCCACACCTGCCAGAGTTCTTCCGTTCCTCAGCCGGTCCAGTCTGCACCTGCCAGCACCTTTCTGTTCATCAGTCAGTCCAGTCCGCACCTGCCAGTGCTCTTCTGTTCATCAGCCGGTCCAGTCCGCACCTGCCATGCTCTTCTGTTCATCAACCAGTCCAGTCCACACCTGCCAGTGCTCATCTGTACATCAGCCAGCCTGAATCCGTGGTTTCTGTGTTCCTACAGTGCCTGCCTCATCTACTATTCCTTCCTTCGGGCCGTCTTAGCTGTGCGTCATTAGGGGGTTAGCTGCCATCTTCCTGAGATCAGTCTTGAAGTAGCACCCGGGTTCCATCTCCTTAGTCTTTCCTCAGATCTCGGTATTGTCAGCTGTCCTGTATCCGAGGTTGGATTTGGTGAGGCACCTAGATACGCCCCTTTAGGTTCTTCTTGGTCCATGGTACAGTGGTCCCACCACCCAGCCTGTTACAACGTGGCAAAGCTTTAAAAGGCTGATATTGACTTATAGGATTGCTATTTCCAATTGATGGCACTAGATTTCCTTTCCACTTCTTCTCTGAAGAGGCTACTTTGCATATATCATCTCTGAGCATATTCAACACTGGGCGTTGATCTGGAGCCACATTAAACTATTTTAGTGTGAACTAGGCAGCCATAATATGTACAAGTTCCCGGTGCTTTTTACATTTAATGTGCTTTAAAGGGAACCTGTCAGCAGGATTGTGCACAGTAACCTACAGACAGTGTCAAGTCGGCACCATTATACTGATTAAAATGATACCTTGGTTTTTGAAATCCACCTTGTGGTTGTTGTTTAATCTTTAATCTAATGGTGTTCACTTATTTGATATCGCGTTTTTCTGGAAGGCATGAAGCCTTATAGGAAATGAATAGTATCTATGAATTACCTAAGTCTGATCAATATTTGCCCTCCTTTTGGTGGTTCACCTAAGAGGCAAGTTAATTCCAACTACCAATTAGATTGGTGCGTTTCTGCATCCGATCGTCTCCTTAGTAATCGAAAGGAGAAGAGCAATCCTCGTAACTAAGGAGGCTCATACCGGAAGTGACGCGTGCGCTGATACAGGAAGTGATGTGTGCAGATGATATGCATTCCGGTATCCGGAAGGAAGAGCTCATTCCTGGACATGCATTCTAATCACAGGAAACTAGCTACAGGCTTCCCCTGAAGGCGCGCATTTAAAAATGGTAACAGCTACATGCAGCACTTCTTGTAGTTCCACACAAAGATGCCTTATATGCAGCTCCCCTGATGAGTCTAAGGTGACGAAATGCATCGGGAGGTCAGCTGGGACTTACACTGAATGCCAACTAGGATACAATGCATTTACATTAACCCTATGTCATGGTTTGGACAGGGTTCATGCCCTGCCATATCAGGGTTAATTGTATTTAGCCTCCATTTGGATCTGGGAGGGATATTTATACCCACTATGAACCAGGATTCTCTGTCAGTTATACTTTTGTTCTGTCTGTGTGTCTGACCCCCTGGTGTGCGTGTGCATACTATGTTTGTTTGACTGCTTTCCATGTATGACCTGGATTGTTTACTCTCTCGGCTTCTCTGCTTGGTGTCTCTCGTTGTTTGATTTCCTCGGTTCTAACCTTCTGGCCTATCTGTTCTGACTTCGCTACCTCGCGTCTCTTTCGGTACTTCATTGCTCGGTACGGTTCCCTGACCTCCGGCTTTCTTCTGACTATCCTTCCGTCTCACCCCCGGTATCTCATTGACCTCCCAGTTTTGGCCTCGGCACGTTTGACTTCACTCCAGCGCCTGTCTCAGTCTTCGGCCACTCCCCCTCAGTCACGTGGTTCAGGTCCTGCTCGCTGCCCGGTAAGTTCTCCTCCACTCTGCTCGTGTGTCTCTTACTGTGGCGAGTCGCCTGCCTTGCAGCAGGTACACCCGGGGTTCGTGACACCCTATCATAGCCGGCGAGAATGTTCCATTTTCTATGATTTTGACTGTAAAGAGTATGAGTCACTATCTATAGGATTTATGCTTGTGAATTAATGGTTGGGACCTCTATTGTGTGTTAAATGATAACAAATGTGGGGTAATAATCCTACCAAACCGAATGAGAATGTCTCTTTGCTTGTCATTTTGACTTTAAAGAATTTAAGTCACCAAATGAAATTCTCAAGCATTTCACTCTCCTGCATTTATTAAGGGATACCAGTTTGTGGAATGCTCTGAATGCCTCTTTCTGTTGGTGTATTTGCTGTCTCCGCTATAATAAAGTTTGCAGTGATATAGTATTGCTTGTTTTCACTGTATCCTCAGTCTAGGCCTGGAGTGGCATGATTTGAAATCATATGTATACATATTGAGTCTGGAACACAGTAGGAGAATTACTGTAAGCAGGGCCGCTATCAGGGCTTTACTGCCCTTACTATGGGAGCCAGTGAGCAGCGGTACAGAGTGGGGCCCGCAAGTCCGGGGCCCCGCTCTTGTGCTTCTGCTCACTGGGCCTCATCGTGCACTAAAGTGCATGTCGGTGCTGGGGCCTGGGAGCTTTCTCTGAGGTGTGCACGGCCGTCTAATCTTGTGTTACGTGCCGAGGTTCTCCCACTGCACAGGGGGAATCTCAAGCCATGTCCTCTGCGGTCTCCCATTCTTCTGCGGCTGCAGAGGACCCTGCTCAGCAGAGACATGGGTCCCGGCATCTTTCCCAGGCTAATGCTATGCGTCTGGTTGCTACTGCCGCTCCAGGCTCAGCTATAGCATCAGACATTAGTCAGCGGTGAGCAGACGCTCCAGGGACTAAGTCCTGCTTTTCTCCTACTGAGCATGCCATGGGACGACTTCTCATTGGAGATCGGAGGTCACATGCATAGGTCCTATTGCAGCTCTGATTGGGCCATCATGAAGGTCCCGGAAGGCTGCGTCTATAAAAGGATTGCACGACCGCACGGCCATGCGCTAATATAGACTGCATTATCAGACTTTGTGGAGTGAGTGTTGTATGCACGTACAGTTGTGGCCAAAAGTATTGTCACTCCTGCAATTCTGTCAGATAATACTCAGTTTCTTCCTGAAAATGATTGCAAACACAAATTTTTTGGTACTATTATCTTCATTTAATTTGTCTTAAATGAAAAACACAAAAAGAATTGTCCTAAAGCCAAATTGGATATAATTCCACACCAAACATAAAAAAGAGGGTGGACAAAAGTATTGGCACTGTTCGAAAAATCATGTGATGCTTCTCTAATTTGTATAATTAACAGCACCTGTAACTTACCTGTGGCACCTAACAGGTGTTGCAATAACTAAATCACACTTGCAGCCAGTTGACATGGATTAAAGTTGACTCAACCTCTGTCCTGTGTCCTTGTGTGTACCACATTGAGCATGGAGAAAAGAAAGAAGACCAAAAAACTGTCTGAGGACTTGAGAAACCAAATTGTGAAGAAGCATGAGCAATCTTAAGGATACAAGTCCATCTCCAAAGACCTGAATGTTCCTGTGTCTACCGTGCGCAATGTCATCAAGAAGTTTAAAGCCCATGGCAGTGTGGCTAACCTCCCTAGATGTGGACGGAAAAGAAAAATTGACAAGAGATTTCAACGCAAGATTGTGCGGATGTTGGATAAAGAACCTCGACTAACATCCAAACAAGTTCAAGCTGCTCTGCAGTCCGAGGGTACAACAGTGTCAACCCGTACTATCCGTCGGCGTCTGAATGAAAAGGGACTGTATGGTAGGAGACCCAGGAAGACCCCACTTCTTACCCCGAGACATAAAAAAGCCAGGCTGGAGTTTGCCAAAACTTACCTGAAAAAGCCTAAAATGTTTTGGAAGAATGTTCTTTAGTCAGATGAGACAAAAGTAGAGCTTTTTGGGCAAAGGCATCAACATAGAGTTTACAGGAGAAAAAAAGAGGCATTCAAAGAAAAGAACACGGTCCCTACAATCAAGCATGGCGGAGGTTCCCTGATGTTTTGGGGTTGCTTTGCTGCAACTGGCACTGGACTGCTTGACCATGTGCATGGCATTATGAAGTCTGAAGACTACCAACAAATTCTGCAGCATAATGTAGGGCCCAGTGTGAGAAAGCTGGGTCTCCCTCAGAGGTCATGGGTCTTCCAGCAGGACAATGACCCAAAACACACTTCAAAAAGCACTAGAAAAAGGTTTGAGAGAAAGCACTGGAGACTTCTAAGGTGGCCAGCAATGAGTCTAGACCTGAATCCCATAGAACACCTGTGGAGAGATCTAAAAATGGCAGTTTGGAGAAGGCACCCTTCAAATATCAGGGACCTGGAGCAGTTTGCCAAAGAAGAATGGTCTAAAATTCCAGCAGAGCATTGTAAGAAACTCATTGATGGTTACCGGAAGCGGTTGGTCGCAGTTATTTTGGCTAAAGGTTATGCAACCAAGTATTAGGCTGAGGGTGCCAATACTTTTGTCTGGCCCATTTTTGGAGTTTTGTGTGAAATGATCAATGTTTTGCTTTTTGCTTTATTCTCTTTTGTGTTTTTTCATTTAAGACAAATTAAATGAAGATAATAATACCAAAGAATTTGTGTTTGCAATCATTTTCAGGAAGAAACTGAGTATTATCTGACAAAATTGCAGGGGTGTCAATACTTTTGGCCACAACTGTATGTATGTCTCAGGTGAATGACTCATTATGAACCCCTACCCTTGGTACACATGTGTTGTGTAGCCTAGCCTGTTAAGCACCCAGGATGAGGTGCAGGTAGGAGGCAGTCAGAGACTGGCATCAGCGCCAACTGCTGGCTTTGTCTGTACACCACGGTGCTCGTGCTCAGCACTCCACGTTAGCCAGCGTCTATTAGTGGCGTCCGCAGGTGCGCTGCTGCATGCTTAGTAGGTCTAGAGGGACTCTGACCCCGTGTCCTTGGGGCTGAGTTCTGTGACCATTTACTGAGCACTCTTTGCCGAGCTCTGTGAGCTTAAACAGGCTCTGGCATTTATGTTCTGCAGTAGTGCGGCTCTGTGAGGTAACAGAGTTCACCTTGTACACACCGGGTGACGTTAACCCACGTGTGTTCTCCCTTTATACCGACATATAGCGTCCGCCATTACCGGGCAGCAGTTTACCATCCCTGCATGGTGGAGCCCGGGCTGCTAACGCACCTAATTACCATATTTTTATTTGGTGCGTTCCGCCAGCCCTAACATTATATTAGCGCCAGGGTCTGGCTAGTAATGGCGGATGAGCAGCGACTGCAGCAGTACATCCAGCAGCTGGAGGGCAGGTTGGCGGCTCTCAAGCGCACAGCCGCAGCTGTGGATGTTACCACAGTAGCTGTTCAGGCTACTAGTGTGGCTGCAGCTAGTTTGTCTACTGCCACCCCTGTTCCGACCTTATCCCGCCTCCCGCTACCAGATAAGTACTCTGGCGATAGCAAGTCATGTAGGGGATTTGTGAGCCAGTGTGCGATACACCTGGAGCTCCTGGCTGCACTTTTCCCCTCAGAGCGGGCTAAAGTAGGATTTATTGTATCTCTTTTGTCGGACAGGGCATTGGAGTGGGCTACGCCGCTGTGGAAGCACGACAATCATGTGGTGCAGAGTGCTTCATGGTTCCTGAGCACTCTGAAACAGATATTTTTGGGACCTCAAGTCACCCATGATACGGTGCTCCAGCTGCTGGCACCGTCACAGGGTTCATCCATGGTCAGCCATTTTTCCGTCCACTTCCGGATGTTAGCATCTGAGCTGGAGTGGCCAGATAAAGCCCTTATCCCTGTATCTTGGAGGTGACTGGCTGACCATGTGAAGGACGCTTTGGCCACTAGGGAGATTCTCGCCACACTGGAGGAGCTAATAGCGGTCTCCACTCGCATCGACCTCCGTTTTCACGAGTGAGGGTTGGTGCAAGCCCAGTGTAGGCAGAGGTTTCGGCTGGCTCCCACCTTCGCCAGACCTCTGGAATCTCCGGTTCAGGCGTCTGAGCACAGGAGCCCATGAAGGTTTCTCGAGCAAGGTCTAAGTCCCAGGTTGCTTGAGTACCCATGGTCTGTCCTGTTTGCCAGCAGTCGGAACATTCTGCCAGGTGATGGCCCCAGCGGTCAGGGAGACGTCAGCGTCTAGTGGTTGTAGGAGGAGGTACACTGGACACGACGACGTTTTCTCCCAAATTGTCCTTCGAGGGGACAATTACAATAGGCCCATCCACTCAAACGGTTGAGCTTTGCGTGGATTCCGGGGCGGAGGGCAACTTCATGTCTTCGGCCTTTGCCCAACGGCACGCAATGCCCCTGGTGATGCTCGCCAAACCAGTGACCGTACAAGTGGTGAATGGGGTGACTCTGCCCTCACAGATATCACATCAGATCATCCCATTTACTCTTTCCATGTCGCCATCCCATCAGGAGATGATCTCTCTTCTTGTCATTTCCGAAGGAATTGTTGAGGTCCTGTTAGGTATACCTTGGCTACGGTACCACTCCCCACATATAGAGTGGTCCACAGGGAGAATTTTGGGATGGA
Organism: Dendrobates tinctorius; assembly: GCF_039654945.1. Lineage (NCBI taxonomy): Eukaryota > Metazoa > Chordata > Amphibia > Anura > Dendrobatidae > Dendrobates > Dendrobates tinctorius. The sequence continues at coordinate 3,604,383 of NW_027361886.1, read as the reverse complement.
GTGAATCTTGTGAGGGTAGACGTCTGAGGGAGTGCATTCAGGTTGCCACTACGGAGGTACCCGCAGATCTTTCCTCTCTCCCCAAGCACTATTGGCCCTATGCAGACATGTTCTCCAAGAGGGCTGAGGAGACCCTTCCACCTCACTGCCTCTATGACTGTCCTATTGACCTCTTGCCTGGTGCAGAGCCTTCCCAGGGTCGAATCTATCACTTGTCTCTCCCGGAGACAAAAGCAATGACCCAATATATCCAGGAGAATCTGGCAAGAGGATTCATTAGGAAGTCAGTGTCACCTGCAGGGGTGGGATTCTTCTTCGTGCAGAAGAAGAATGGAGAACTGCATCCATGCATAGATTACAGGGGTCTTAACGCCATCACCGTTAAGAACAAGTATCCTCTGTCCCTGATATCTGAGCTCTTTGATAGGCTGCGGGGAGCAACGGTATTTACTAAACTGGATCTATGGGGTGCTTACAACCTGATTCGCATCCGTGAGGGGGACGAATGGAAGACGGCATTTAACACCAGGGATGGGCACTATGAATACCTGGTGATGCCCTTTGGGTTTTGTAATGCTCTGGCCGTCTTCTAAGACTTTGTGAACAAATTCATGGACTTCAGTGCGCTGCTTGACAAATTCACGAACCCAGGTTATGAGAAAAGATTAACTGTTTTATTTCCCAACGCGTTTCAAAGTGTATACCACTTCTTCCTCAGGGGATGACATATATCATATATTTGATATATGATATATGTCAAGCAGCGCACTGAAGTCCATGAATTTATTCCATAAAAATCTGAAGTTCTGGCGGTCACGGAGCTGACCTTTGGACATGCAGCAAGCTGACTACGGATCTTATATGCCTGAACCCCTCCTGGAAAGGGTGAGTGAATTTTCATTTATTCGTTTAACAATAACTCGGGTAAGACCCTATTGCGCTTTCTGTTCCTATAGTTTATTTGCATCAAGACTTTGTGAATGACATCTTCCGGGACATGCTCACCACCTCAGTTGTAGTCTACCTCGATGATATTCTCATCTACTCTCCAGATATAGACTCCCACCGGAGAGATATTTGCAAACTCCCTCTACGCCAAGTTGGAGAAGTGTGTGTTTGAGCAGGAGTCCTTGCCTTTCCTGGGCTATATCATCTCCGCCCAGGGATTGGCCTTGGATCCTGCCAAGCTACAGGCTGTGATGGATTGGCAAGGGCCTCATTCCCTTAAAGCGGTGGAGCGTTTTATGGGATTTATTAACTACTACCGCCAATTCATTCCCCACTTCTCAACTTTGGTAGCTCCCTTTGTTGCATACACCAAGAAGGGAGCAAATCCCAAATTGTGGTCAGAGGAGGTCTCCAAGGCCTTCCTCTCTATTAAGGCCCATTTTGCTAGCGCTCCCATTTTACATCGCCCCGATATGGATAAACCATTTATTTTGGAGGTGGATGCCTCATCCGTCGGTGCTGGAGCAGTCCTGTTCCAAAAGGATGCTCAAGGTTGGAAGCATCCTTGCTTCTTCTTTTCTAAGACCTTCTCACTGGCGCAGAGGAACTATTCCATCGGGGAGAGGGAGTAGCTAGCCATGGAGGGGCTCGCTATACCTTCCAGGTCTACACCAACCACAAAAATCTGGTGTACCTACAAACCGCCCAGTGGTTAAATTCTCGCCAGGCTAGATGGTCCTTGTTCTTCTCCCGGTTCCACTTCACCCTCCACTTTCTTTCTGGGGAGAAGAACATTCATGCCGACGCTCTCTCCCGTTCCGTAGTGTCATCAGAGGAGGCGGAGCCTCGGTTAATTGTCCCTTCAGAGAGCCTGAGTACTGTGGCCCCGGTTTCGCTAGAGTCTGTGCCCCCAGGCAAGACTTTCATTCCACCTAATTTGCGACTGGAGGTTCTCTCTTGGGCTCACTCATCCAGGGTGGGTGGACATTTTGGGACCAAGAGGATATCTGAGCTCCTGGCGAGGACGTACTGGTGGCCGCATATGACCCGTGACGTCAGAGACTATATTCAGGCGTGTGTCTCCTGCACCAAGAATCGGTCTCCTTGGCAATGGCTTGCTGGGTTACTTTACCCTCTGCCGGTGGCAGAAAGGCCCTGGGAGATGGTTGGGATTGACTTTCTGGTGGGTTTACCCAAGTCTCGTCGCTGCACCTCTATTTGGGTAGTCACTGACCATTTCCTCAAACACAGGACTAGCCAGATCTTCCTCCAGGGAAGGACCCAGCCAAAGGGTGGCTCCTTTCGGAAACCACCATTACCACCATATTAAGTGGCCCATTAAGTCAATATCCAGCTCTTTACGAGTTTACAGATATGACAAGGGAAATACCAAGGCCAGGTATCCATCCACAGGCAGCTGTTTCGGGGTGTTGCCCCTCATCAGTGTGGAGTAGGATACTGGCTAGGTGGGAGCAATGCCTAGTAGACCAACATCACGAAACAATCACTGACCTCAGGGAGACCAGTCAAAGAAAACACTGCGGCAGCCGGCAAAGGCGCTCAATCACAGTGAAATCCTAGGTGCATTGCTCCCTGGGAAATACGAATATGCAAATAAAGTCTGTGGAGCCTCATTTGAGAGTCTCAAACACGGGACTAGCGAGATCTTCCTCCAGGGAAGAACCCAGCCAAGGGGTGGCTCCTTTCGGAAACCACCATATTAAGTGGCCCTTTAAGTCAATATCCAGCTCTTTACGAGTTTACAGATATGACAAGGGAAATACCAAGGCCAGGTATCCATCCAGAGACAGCTGTTTCGGGGTGTTGCCCCTCATCAGTGTGGAGTAGGATTCTGGCTAGGTGGGGGCAATGCCTAGTAGACCAACATCACGAAGCAATCACTAACCTCAGGGAGACCAGTCAAAGAAAACACTGCGGCAGCAGCAAAGGCGCTCAATCACAGTGAAATCCTAGGTACATTGCTCCCTGGGAAATACGAATATGCAAATGAGGTCAGTGATTGTTTCGTGATGTTGGTCTACTAGGCATTGCCCCCATTCCGGGTCAGGACCAGGAGAGGACTTCCGGTTCAGTTCCTCCAGGATCATAGAGAGGCTAGCTAGATCAGATTCTGCTGGACCATAGGGAGGGTCATATGATCAGGGCCTCCAGGACCATAGGGAGGATTGCTGGATCATATTCTGCTGGACCATAGTGACTATCACAGCAGGCAGAGCAGAGACGGGAGGTCAGCCAGCAATGGCCTGCAGCCATGAGGTAAAGCACACATGTGCACTGGCAATGACGGGCAGCCATGAGATGAGGTGCGCGTGCACACTGCTCCAGGCATCTTGCAGCACAACAGTCACGAGGTGCGTGTGCACACTGCTCCAGGGATCTTGCAGCATAAGACATAACGGGCATGATAGTTCGGTGCACGTGCACACTGCTCCAGGAGTCATGCGGCATACCAGACACGGCGGGCATGATAGTTCGGTGCGCATGTACACTGCTCCAGGGGTCATGCGGCATAACAGACATAGCGGGCATGACACGTCCTGTACCTCAGACCTCCGTTAGTCACTGCCGTCCCGTCTTGCAGCTCTCCTCTCAGGGCCACCCCTTCTCCTTGTCACAGTCTTTCTCTTCTGCCTTTCCTGAGCTTCTCCTTCCTCTGTCTTCTCCTGAGATCTTCTCACTTCTCTCTTCCTCCTGGGTGTCTGCCCTTCCCCTTGGACTCTTCTTCCTTATATCTCCTCTTTCTGGAAATACGCTTCTCTGTCCCGTAACTCTGCCCACCATGACTAGGCGGTTTCCTTAGCCTAAGGCCTCTTTCACACATCAGGTTTTTGCCGTCAGGCGCGATCCGGCTCTTTTGACAAAAAACGGATCCGGCGAAATGCAATGCCGGATCTGGTTTCCCCCCCATTGACTTGCATTAGCGCCGGATGGCCATGCGTTTTGTCCGGTTTTCGCCGGATCCGGCAATGTGTCGCAATCCGGCGTCTGGAAAAAACGGCTACTGTAAGGTTTTTTGTCTCCGGCGAAAAAGACGGACCCGCCGGACCCGGCGCTTCCGGCTTTTTCACACAATGAAAGTCTATGAGCGCCGCAATGTGCCGGATCTGGCGAAAGCCGGATCCGTTTTTTTGGGTCTGAGCATGCTCAGTAGCTCTGCTCACAGCACACATATATAAAACCATGACAGTGGGACCCTCAGCCACACCCAACATGCCACCCAAGACAGGAACCAGGCGCAGGAGAAGGCAAGAGACCACTGCACCACCATCAGCACCACGACCACCCCAAATGGAGCAAAGCGACCATGAGGAACAACGGGAGGGGAGTCCACCAGCAGATGAGAGACGGTAATTATCAAATCCCCCATTCCTCAAAACTAAGGCCATGGAATATCAAGATTGGCCCTTTGTTTCTCTTTATTCAACAGCCGCCCAAGAGATGCAGCAGCAGCAGCACTGGCAGCAGCAGCAGCAGCACCACCCACAGGCATGGAGTCTGGCCAGCAGGAGGACACCACATCTTCTTCTGGGAGCCCTCCCTCGCATCGTCAGCGTTTGATGGTAAGCTTTTATTTCCAAAATCCATCATCTCTGTAATATATGTCTATTCATTGGCTTTTATTTCAAAACAGGAATCACAAGTTGAAGAGGAGCTCCCAGAAGAAGAAGGAAGGGGTGGACAGACACCTGGAGTGGGCTCACAATTGGTAAGATTTTTTCATCAAACTCAGAAACACAACATCACACTACACACAACACATAGAAAACTATGTACCGCAGACATCACACAGCAAACAAATATGCCAACATCCAAACACATACATTTTTTTCTTTTCTTCTCTAGTCTTCCCAATCTGGTGCTCGGCCAAGAGGTCCTAGCAGTGCCTCCCAGGGTCGTCGGCGACAGCAACGCGGCGGTCACCAGCGTGTAAGTATAATATTTAAGTTACATTTTGGTACACTTTTCATTTCATGTCTTAAAGTGTGGTGCCTAATTTTGCTATTTTTCTCTTTTACTTTAACAGCCTTCACAGCGTGCTCCCGACTCTGACGGTGAGGATCGAGGAATTGATATGGACCACCTCATCGATCTCGTCAGAGAAAGGGAGCCGCTATGGAATATGGCTGACCGCCGCCATGCTGACCTGATAGTTACCCGACGGCTCTGGGAGGAAATCTGTTCGCTCCTTGTGGACCGCTGGGAGGACCTCGATGCTCGGGCCCAGATTAAAGAGCGTAAGTATATATAATACCGGTTGCTTGATGTAAACCAGTGTTTCCCGAACTCCAGTCCTCGTGGTCCCCACGGATCATGTGTTCAGGATTTCTATTTACTATGGAAATCCTGAAAACATGACCCCTGGGGACCATGAGGACTGGAGTTTGGGAAACACTGATGTTGTATACTAACCACTTTGTCCTTTCTCGTTTCAGGGGAGAGAATTGTGAAGCGGTGGCAGTCTGTGAGGGATCGTTTCAAGAAGGAGTTCAATAAAGAGATGCGGGCCCCGAGTGGATCTGGAGGACGCAGGAGCAAGTACAAGTATGCACGAGCCCTGTCGTTCCTCCGGGATACAATGGTCACCAGAAGGTAAATATTACACACCACATGTAAAAAAAAAAATGTTTAGATGTAAAAAAAATTTTTCAGCCAGGGCCATGCCATGTCACTATTTTAATTGTTTTTTTTCTCTTTATTCCACAGCACGGTGAGCAGCGCTCGGGAGCCTGCACGGTTGGACCCTTCTGAGGCAATCCCTGAGGAGACCGGCACCGGGGGACACTTCGACCGCCCCGGTACATCTGCACCTTCCCAGCCTTCCCACACATTAGACCCATCTGTCCCATCCACCAGCGCAGGAGCATCGTGGCCGACAACATTACATGGAGCTGCTGGTGAGGAGATCGCTTTCCCTTTACCCCACCCTTCTGCCCCTGCCACCTCTAGTACACCTGCGGGTACTGGGCGGCAGCGACAGAGGTGTCAGGAAAAGACTTATGCGCCAGAGTTCTTGCATCTGAATGCATCTTTCCAGAACTGTCTAAAAGTCTTGTCAGAGCAAATCTCTGCAGGCTTTCAGCAGATCAACTCCAGCATTCTGGAGGTGAAGACACTTCTGCAAAATATGCATTCAGAAGCAAGATCTTCGCCAAACCACACCTTTTCAGGTCTGTTGTGGAGCGCATGGAAATGCTCTCTCCTAGCCAGCAGATGCATGTAATGCATTCGTGCCACGGTGCTCTCCAGCACGTTACCTCCCAACCTCCTCCTCCCACCCCAGTAGTTCCTCCACCTGCACCCCCTCCAGCCACTTTCCATCCTCCCCCTCCTTTTACATACCAGCCACCTCCCCAGTACCAGCAACCTCCCCAGTACCAGCAACCTCCCCATTACCAGACATCTACCCACTTACAGCAACCTGCCCCGTACCAAACTCCTTCCCCGTACCAAACTCCTTCCCCATACAACTTTCCATCCACATCATCTGATCCTACAGTCCCTGCCCAACCCTCCACTCCACTACCCACCACCTCTTCTGCCTCCCACATGTCCACCCATTCTCTATCTTTTTCCACACCTTCACCTCTAACTGTTCCTTCCCCACCACGATCCCAGTCCTCTCTCCACACTCCCAGTGTCAAAGTGTCCCGCAGCCCCTCCAGCAGTATTTCCACCCCACACTACACAAATTTATAACAATGTGTGTTTTTAAATAAATGAACAATTTTCTGGTTTAAAAGGTTTATTAAAAAAGTTTTTACATTTCAAAAAAGTATTCTAAAAAAAAAAATGTTCAATAAAAGTTTAATTATTGTTTTACACTGGTTGTCTGTCATTTCTTTCTGCGGCGAAATATGGTAAAAAAAAGGTTAAATACAGGGTATTTAAAAGGTAAAAAGGTTCTCAAAACCAGGTATATAACTGTAGGTAAAAGTAAATAACTTTTACCTTTTTGCCACAGTTGTGTTCCTGGTTGTGTTTGAAGCAAGTATTTCACCAAAAAAGTTGTGTATCTTGTTGGTGATTTCCTAACAATGTACACAACTTTTGTTAAAAGGTGAAATACTTTGCATAAAACACAACCAGGTACACACCTGTGGCCTAAAGGTAAAAATAGTTAAACCAGGACAAGAGAGCCAACTTTGGTTGGCAAAGGTATATACTGTTGGTACAGAAGGTACACAAGTTTGGTTAGGGCACAAATCTTTCACACTCTGTCATCCTGCCAGTCTATTCTGCCTTGAGGCGACATAAAGTATTGTGCAAAATTGTCCCTCATTACTGAAACCGTCACAGAACTTCTAGTGGTAATGTTCTGGTAATCTTGCAAGGTGGTTTCTTCAGAGGTGTCCTCAATGGAAATGGGTTCCTTGCAGATAACAAAATTGTGGAGTACCACTCAAGCTTTGATCACCTCGTCAACAGTTTCTGTCTTGAGGTTGATCGCAGTCAATAGGACCCGCCATTTGGCTGTCAGAATACCAAAGGTACATTCAACCATTCTTCTTGCTCTGGTGAGGCGGTAATTAAAAATGCGTTTTGTTCTTGACAATCCTCTGCTACCGTACGGTTTCAAAAGGTGTTCTGACAGCTGGAAGGCTTCATCCCCTACACAGACAAATGGCATAGGTGGACCAGATGTTTGCGGCAGCGGTCTAGGGGATGGGAACTGGAAGGTGTTTCCATACAGTTTACGCCCCATGGCAGACAGTTTGAAAACTTGAGAGTCATTTGAGCGGCCATAGGCCCCAATATCAACAGCAATAAATTTGTATTCCGCGTCAGCGATGGCCATGAGGACAATTGAAAAATATTTCTTGTAATTGAAATATTCCGATCCCGATCCGGCTGGCTTTACAATGCGGATATGTTTCCCGTCCACAGAGCCCAAGCAGTTCGGAAACTGACATATCTGTAGAAACTTTTCAGAAATTTCAATCCACCTCTCTGTTGTGGGCTCTGGTAAAAACTCTTCAGCTAAGGAGTCCCACAGTGCACGGCATGTGTGCTTCACTATTCCAGATATGGTGGAAATCCCGAGTCCGTACTGGAAATGCAGTGACGAAAGGGATTCTCCAGTTGCAAGAAATCTGTGGGGAATTAAAAAACAATAAATTAGTTTAAAATAATAGCATTACATACCAAAACTCAGCTATAACACTTGGAGATACAAACTACCACCAACAAGATTGCAGTGAAAGTGTGCTCTGATGCGAGCATATCCAATAAATGTGGCTTACCTTAAAGTCACCATCAGACGCTCTGCGGGTGAAACAGAGAAGCGGCAATAGGTGTCCGATTTTCTTATGAGGTGTGCAATGCGCTCCACCAAGTAACCAAAATTCTCCATTTTCATCCGAACATATCCAAAAAATTTCTCCGGGTTTCGTCTAAGGTCCATGCAGAGTGTAGAATAGACCCCACGCGTCATTCTCTTGGCTGTGATGGGGTGGATCCACAAACGTCGTCTACGATGCCTGATGCGCTGCTGTCTCGCTCTCTCCTTCTCCAGAACAATCACCCTGAAACGATTCGCCTCCGCTGTAAAATCCGCCAAATTCTTCAAAATATTTCCAATCACAACATCCATCTTCGCCAGTCACTTGCTCTTTTCTCCAACCTGCACTTTCTCCTCTACAACCTGTCAAAGACGAGCTGTAGGAACACGGTATATATAGTTTTTCAGTAGCCAATCCCATTCGGAAGGCCACAAGGGGCCTTTTTAAAAACTGGATCCGGCGTAATCCGTCGAAAAACGGATCGAAAAACGGATGAACCGGATGAGACGGATCCGGTTTTGGCTGTCATGCGCAAGACGGATCCGGCAGAAAACCGGATCCGTCACATCCGGTTTTACAAAACATTTGCCGGATTCGGCGCTCCGGCACGACGCCGGAACGCGCCTGACGGCGAAAACTTGATGTGCGAAAGTAGCCTAAGACTTGCAGTTGAGTCCTTTTCTCACTGCTCTCTGTCTCCATCTAGTGGCCAAAACCCGGTACTACACCATCTTTGAATAATTCTAGCTGTTATCCCTGGGAAATACGAATATGCAAATGAGGTCAGTGATTGTTTCACCTTCAGAGACAGGCACAGTCCCCTGTAACAGTAAGAAATGCAAGACCTGCACCCACATATCACTAATCGATAAAGTCCCCATACCAAACCCAAATCAAGACTATAAGATGATGGACTCTTTTTCATGTACATCCTCCAATGTCGTGTACATGATACAGTGTACAAGGTGCAATGCAGGGACATACATCGGGGAAACTAAGCAAAAACTACAAACAAGGATGAATCTTCATAGACATACAATCAAAAATGAGCTGGACACACCTGTAGGGATACACTTCTAGACCTGGACACAGCTTGGCCGATCTAAAAGTCCTAATATTGAAAGGTCATTTTAATAGTGACAGAGAAAGGAAGATTTGGGAGTTTAAATTTATAAATATGTTCCAATCGCTAACAATAGGACTGAATTTGACACCTGGGTTCATGACTCATTACATGAACACAGTTCACACCTCCACAAGAAGGTCTTCAGATCTCTAATAGAACATTTGGTCCTCATCTGCATGTGTAACAAAAACCTTAATTGGATTTCCTTGGCCTGTCTATAGCTAGCATCATCTCATGTCCTGTGGTAATTCCTATTTAAATGATGCCATCTTTTCTCAGTAATTGACTTGTAATCTAGCCTGATGAAGGGGCCTTTTGAGCCCTGAAAGCTTGCTTGCAAATATAATTTCTCTGGTTAGCCAATAAAGGTATCACACCTTGAATACTTTTCTCAATTTTTTGGGGGGACATAAGTATTTACATCTATTTTTCTGGCTAACACGGTACCACAATTTTATTTTGTATTGTACATAGCTGTTATCCCACACATCTACATACAAGTCAAAATAAAGCATTGTATGCATCATCCCTTTCACATTCCCCTCTTTAGCAGACAGGTCCATAGGTCAGTCCACCCCCTACATACCTCCTTCCTTTGACCATTGTTGTCCCCAACAATCTCGTACCCTTCGTTTTCCTTTAAGTACTTCCCCACTTTCTTTTGTCTGTGTGGCCGGTTGCCGAGCAGAGCCTGGAGCTCTCTAGCTCTACATGGGATGCTGGACAGAGCCGGGAGCAATCATGATCCGAGTAGGTTACGGCTACCCGCAGGTGCTTGCGCCTCTGACGGTTCCCTTTCATTGGGGTAGGACCACCCGGACTCCTCAACGGGTGTTCTCCCCCAATTGTCTCACTTTCAGAATTGCGTTCCACTCTAGGGCGGGATGAACGAGGCTCTGGCCTACCTGGTCACCGACTTCCCTTTTCCTTTCGTTACGGGTATTTTCCACCTAGGACCTGACCGATGGACCGCTGTCTGTTCCAAATCACAAACTCTCTTATCCCTTCTTTTATAATTTAGTCATGGCAAGCATTTTTCCAATTCTTCACATTTTGGACCCCCTTCTTGAACATATTTTTTCAGTATAACAATTTAACTAACTTTCCAACATTTGGAATCATTCCTGTTAAATACGTTCATTACCTCTACATTTAGACATTTATTTAACCATTATTTTTAACTAACTTTTTCCTCTTAATTATCCAGCATAGTAATAACCCCCCAAATCTTTTGTATAAACATTTGTAACCACAAGAGCGCCCCCTTCCTTTGTGAGCAGTACCCCCAACACATCCCTTCTGTGTCAGGAATAGGGTTTCTTACCCCAAAGAGACGCGGAACAGTCCCCATGCTGTGCAATGGCGCGCAGCAGTCCCGGTAGTCCGTGAACATCAATGGTGCTACGGGCCACCTCCTGACGGCCATTCTTCTTTGCCGGCAGGAGGGCACCCCACAGCCAGGGGCCCCCAGGATGCCTGCCAGTCCCTGGGCCATGAATGTTTTTAGTGCCCAAGACCCAGGAGTCTACCTACCCCTCACGGGGTTCCATATTCTTCGGGGTACACAATTATGGCTACCGCATAGTAGCCACGGGGGCAGTACTCTTTGTAGAAGGACACCCAGTCCCCCATCTGCAGAGCCCTCCCATGTTTAATGAAGGCTGCATTAAGGAAGACTGTTGTTAACACTTTTGACCTGGCTTCTGAGTTTGGGCTCCCTCTGGTGGTTGCTCCTGGTAATGGAGCTGGTCTAGCTGACAGAAGTCAATCACCTGAGCTGGATGATTGGAGGTCAGGTGTTACAGACTGGGGAGATTTAAGTGAACACCCTTCCCTCAGCTCTTGCCGGTGATTTGGTTTGCTTCCTGAGCATATTTTGAATTCTGCTTGTCTCCTGCTCCGTCCTGCATCTTTCAGATAAGTTATTTGTCTTTTTAAATCTTTTTTGCATTGGATCCATTTGTGCTTGTCTCTGATTTTTGCTTAGCTGGTGTTAGTTCAGCCTGGTTCCCTGTTGGGACCTGTGCTGGACCCTGTTCCATATTCCACAGTGTATGTTATTCTTTTTAGTAACCAGTTTACACCAGAGTTCTGATCTAGTGGGAGAGAGGTTGTGTGGCCTGAGTATTTTTGCATATCAGACGTGCTGGATTTTTCTTAGGGTTTTTTGCGTGATTGCAGACAGTATCCTTTCCTGTCCTGTTCTATATAGACAGTTTGGACCCCATCATTTGCTTACTCTATTCTTTGCCTGTGTTCTGTGCTTCATCTTGTCTCACCGGCAATATATGTTCGGGGGCTATCTGTTCCTTTGGGGTTCTACTCTAGGGCAGTTTAGTTTTCACATTTCTCTCTTTAGGCTTAGTTAATTCTGTGGCTGTGCCGAGGCGTCTAGGGCATCTAAGGTACGTCCCATGGCTAATTCTAGTTGTGTTGTCAGTTTAGGGGTCTGCAATCCACTAGATACCAACCTCCCTGGTTATCTGGTTGCCTAATATATTCCCCGTTATCCTCCTCGGTTACCTAATCATAACAGTAGACTTTGTGGCCAGTCTCTGCCTCCTTAATGAATCCGTAGCCCCGCTCAATGTTGATATAGACGAGCCGCCCGTGGCTCCAGGGAACAGACATGGCGGTTTCCCCCTTCTCATGGAGGGCCGCCCAGATCTCCGGCTCCTTATTCTTTTTCTGGGAGATGATATCTGCAAACCAGACGGCCCTGTGTAGGCCGCAGGCCCGCTCTGTGCCGGTGACGCGGGGCGTGGAGAAGCCGGGCGAGGGGGCCGGGTATCGATGGCGCGGACATCAGCCGGCCCAGCATAGGCCGTGGGTGAGTGAGCGGGGACTGGGCAGAGAGGCTGAGACTCGGGTGCGCAGGCGTTAGGCCTAGCACCCCCTTGGGATGGTAGGATAGGATGGGGCGGGCCCGTGTAGGGCGGCTGGGAATCAATGTCTGGGATTTTGGGCCTAGCGTCCGGATGGGGCAGGGAAGCGGGGGCAGCCTGCGATACCGCCAGTCAGGGCGGGGAATCACTCACCTTCCCCTGCGCCGCAGCCTCCTTCCGCTGGATGGGCCCGATGTCGTCAGCCATCACCTGCGGGAAGGATCCCGCCGATCCTCCGCTGCTTCCGGTCCTGTCGCTTGATGTCCGTGGCTGCTCTTCATACTGCCATCTGTGTTGTGAGTTCATTTTCCCCTTCGTCACTGAGGTCTGGTGAACTCCCTATTCTGGTAAAGGAAGGTAATGAGACTGATTATCAGGCACCTGAGCCTAATGAGGATGACTGGCTGAGTGGAGTCACGGACTGGATATAAGGCTGCCGACGCCCTTCTGCCCTGCGGGTGATTTCTCTGTGGACTTCTAGGACACCAGTCTTATTGCTGCTCCTCTAAAGCTAAGTTTTCTGCTTTGCCTGTTAGCATTTGTGTTTTGTTTTTGTTTTCCTTGCTTTTCTGGATTCTGCCATTCCCTGCTGGGGTGAGCTGAATCTCCTTTTGCCGGTTGCTCTGTCTTCAGAATATTCCTGAGTACTGACATAGCTTTTTTGAAGCCTAGCGTCTTCAGGGCCTTTTTCACTGTCAGTCTGTTGGCTCTTATTTTCATAGGGTTTTTCACGGATTGCAGACAGCAGCCTTCCTGTCCTTTCCTATCTAGTTAGCTTGGGCCCAGTCTTTGCTCAGTCTATCTTTCTGTCTGTGTTAGTGTTTTCATCTTGCTTCACCGTCATTATATGTTGGGGGCTGCCTATTGCTTTGGGGTCTGCTCTGGGGCAGTTTAGATTTCCCCTTTCTTTAGGCCTATTTAATTCTCCGGCTGTGATCGAGGGGGGTCTAGGGCATCGTAGGAACCCCCCACGGCTACTGTTAGTTGTTGTGGATAGGATCAGGGGTCTGCAATCCATTAGCTGCCAACCTCTCTGGTTTTCTGGACTTAGCTAGCATTTCTGTTTTTGCCTCCTACGGTGACTCAATCATAACAGAATCACCCGCCATACCGCAGATCCTAGGGTACTCAATAGCAGGAAAGAATTGTGATTAAAAAAAAAAAAAAAAGGTGTGTATATTCTTTCCTCTATATCTCTGAGGCCTTAGGGGGAATTTTTTTTTCTCTCAATGGAGATAAAGCAATTGTCTGATCGTGTGGAGCAGCTTGCTGCGGAAGTGCGGGGAATTTCCGCCTACCTTGCTCGTTCGCATGCTGTTGAACCAAAGATCCCTACACCTGATGTATTGTTTGGGGATCGATCTAAATTTTTGAGTTTCAAAAATAATTGTAAATTATTTTTTGCCTTGAAGCCTAACTCGTCAGGGAGCTCCGCGCAGCAGGTTAAAATTGTCGTCTCTTTGCTGCGTGGCGATCCCCAGGATTGGGCGTTTTCTTTGAAACCAGATGATCCTATTCTGACTAATGTGAACGCATTCTGTCAAGCTTTGGGGTTGTTGTATGACGAACCTAATGCTATTGATCAGGCTGAAAAGACCCTGTTGGCATTGAACCAGGGTCGAGATTCTGCAGAGTTGTACTGTCAAAAGTTCCGAAAGTGGGCGGTCCTTACTACCTGGAATGATAATGCCTTGGCTGCTCTCTTTCGGAAGGGTTTGTCAGAAGCCGTAAAAGATACTATGGTGGGATTTCCTGTTCCCTCTGGTCTGGACTATTCTATGTCATTAGCCATTCAGGTTGATCGGCGTTTACGTGAACGCAGGATTGCACGAGAGGTGTTGCCACCGGTTGAACAGACGTCTGAACCTATGCAATGTGATAGAGTTTTGTCTAAGGCGCAACGTCAGGAGTTCAGAAGGCGTAATAAGCTGTGTTTTTTCTGTGGAGATGCCTCGCATATTATTTCTGTTTGTCCTAAACGAGAGAAACGCTTTGCACACACGTTTTCTGTTGGTGGTGTTCAACCTAAGTTTCTTCTGGCAATTACTCTGATCTGCTCCCTGTCCACATTTTCCGCCAAGGCTTTTGTGGATTCGGGAGCAGCGCTAAACCTAATGGACTTGGATTTTGCTAAACGTTGTGGATTTCCGATGACACCTCTGCAGACGCCTATCCCTTTGAGGGGGATTGATGCTACTCCTTTGGCTAAAAATAAACCTCAGTTTTGGACCCAGGTGGTCATGCGGGTCGCCCCAGACCATCAAGAAAATTGCAGATTTTTGGTGTTGCATGGTCTGCATGATGCCGTTGTTCTGGGGTTTCCCTGGTTGCAAATTCATAATCCAGTTTTGGATTGCAAATCTGTGTCTGTGGTGGGTTGGGGTTGTCGGTGTGCCTTTAGTGAGGCTCCGGTTTTTTCGACCTCTCCTCAGTCGCATGATGTTCCTGACTATTTGGCGGACTTTTATGATGTATTTAGTGAGAATGAGTCTGCGTCCTTGCCTCCTCATAGGAGTTATGACTGTGCAATTGAACTAAGCCCGGGGTGTAAATATCCCATGGGTCGGCTCTTCAATTTATCTGTACCCGAGCACGAGGCTATGCGGTCCTATATTAAGGAGGCGTTGGAGAAGGGTCATATTAGACCATCCTCTTCACCCTTAGGTGCGGGGGGTTTTTTTGTGGCCAAAAAGGATGGTTCTTTAAGGCTTTGTATTGATTATCGTGCCCTCAATAAAATTACTATTAAATATCAGAATCCGTTACCCCTGATTTCGGATCTATTCTCTAGAGTTAGAGGTGCTTGCTGGTTTACCAAGCTTGACCTCAGGGGGGCGTATAATCTTATCCGCATTAAGCAGGGGGATGAATGGAAGACGGCGTTTAATACTCCGGAGGGACATATTGAGTACCTGGTGATGCCTTTTGGGCTCACTAATGCCCCTTCTGTCTTCCAGTGCTTCATGAACGATATTTTCCGAGACTTTGTCGATAAATTTTTGATTATCTATCTGGATGATATTTTGATCTTCTCCAAGGATTGGGATTCTCATGTGGAACATATTCGGACAGTGTTCCGGATCTTGAGGGAGAATTCCCTGTATGTCAAAGGATCGAAATGCCTTTTTGGAGTACAGAGGATTTCATTTTTGGGATTTATTTTGTCTCCATCAACTATTGAAATGGACCCGGCCAAGGTACAGGCCATTTATGATTGGGTTCAGCCCACTTCTTTGAAGGCCCTCCAGAAGTTTTTGGGTTTTGCTAATTTTTATCGGAAATTTATAGCAAAATTTTCTAGTATTGCCAAGCCATTGACTGATCTGACTAAGGCCGGTTTCACACTAGCGCATTTTCAACGCGCGCACGGCCGGGGGTAGCTCCGCCCCCGATCCGGCTCTCTGCCCGGCGTGCCCGCCCCTTCCTTGTAGCGCCGCCTCCTAGCGGACGGCGGTGCCTGCGATCGGCGCACCCTATCTTTAGCATAGGGTGCGCCGATCGTGCGCAGGCCGTGCGCTAGTTGCGCTTTGACCTGCGCTGCGCACTTTTGACGGTGCGCCGTGCGCGCCAAAATCCGAAAAGTTCGATTTTGGCGCGCACGGCGCACCGTCAAAAGTGCGCAGCGCAGGTCAAAGCGCAACTAGCGCACGGCCTGCGCACGATCGGCGCACCCTATGCTAAAGATAGGGTGCGCCGATCGCAGGCGCCGCCGTCCGCTAGGAGGCGGCGCTACAAGGAAGGGGCGGGCACGCCGGGCAGAGAGCCGGATCGGGGGCGGAGCTACCCCCGGCCGTGCGCGCGTTGAAAATGCGCTAGTGTGAAACCGGCCTAAGAAGGGTGCTGATGTGTTGAATTGGTCTCCGGAGGCTGTTGCTTCCTTTCAGGAGCTGAAGCGAAGATTTACCTCCGCCCCGGTTTTGCGGCAACCTGATGTCTCACTCCCGTTCCAGGTAGAGGTGGATGCTTCTGAGATTGGTGCAGGAGCTGTTTTGTCCCAAAAGGATCCTGTAACATCTAAAATGAATCCCTGTGCTTTCTTTTCCCGAAAGTTCTCTCCATCTGAACGTAACTATGATGTGGGGAATCGGGAACTGTTGGCCATGAAATGGGCATTTGAGGAGTGGAGACATTGGTTGGAGGGAACTAAACATCAAGTTGTGGTCCTCACTGACCACAAGAATTTGATTTACCTAGAGTCGGCTAAACGCTTGAACCCTAGACAGGCTAGGTGGGCCTTGTTTTTTACACGTTTTGATTTTGTGGTCTCTTTTCTTCCTGGAACTAAGAATGTCAAGGCAGACGCCCTCTCTAGGAGTTTCTTTGCTGATTCTCCTGTGGTGACCAAGCCTGCTACCATCTTAGGCGAAGGGGTAGTTCTTTCTGCCATCTCGCCCGATTTGAGACTTGCTCTGCAAGAGTTCCAGGAGGACAAACCTGAGCGTTGTCCCAGTGGAAAGTTGTATGTTCCTGACCAGTGGAAGAAGAGAGTGATGTCTGAAGTTCATTGCTCTGCATTGGCTGGTCATCCAGGTATTTTTGGTACTAGAGATCTGGTGAGTCGCTCTTTTTGGTGGCCCACCTTGTCTCATGATGTCAGGAATTTTGTGCAGTCCTGTGGGACCTGCTCCCGGTCTAAATCTTGTTCTCGCTCTAGTGGGTTGTTGATGCCTTTGCCGGTCCCCAGGAGGCCATGGACCCATATTTCAATGGATTTCATCTCTGATATTCCGGTCTCTCAAAGAATGACTGTTATTTGGGTGATTTGTGATAGGTTCTCTAAGATGGTTCATCTTGTACCACTCCCTAAGTTGCCATCTTCCTCTGAGTTGGTGCCCCTGTTTTTGCATCAGGTTTGCATCGCTTACACGGGATTCCTGAGAACATTGTATCTGACAGAGGAGTTCAGTTTGTGTCTAGATTTTGGAGGACCTTCTGTTCCAAGCTGGGAATTCAGTTGTCCTTCTCCTCTGCTTTTCACCCTCAGACCAATGGGCAGACAGAGAGAACAAACCAGACCTTGGAGTCGTATTTGAGATGTTTTATTTCCGCTGATCAGGATGATTGGGTTTCATTTTTGCCCTTGGCCGAATTTGCTTTAAATAATAGAGCTAGTTCTGCCACTTTGATGTCACCTTTTTTTTGTAACTTTGGGTTTCATCCTCGATTTTCTTCAGGGCAGGTGGAGCCTTCTGCCTGCCCAGGTGTTGACACTGTGGTGGAGAGAATGCACCAGATCTGGGACCAAGTGGTGGATAAGTTATCTCTCTCCCAGGAAAAGGCCCAGCGGTTTTCCAATCGACATAGGACCATTGGTCCCCAGTTTAAGATTGGTGATATGGTGTGGTTATCATCAAAAAATATTGCTATGAAGGTGGCTTCTCCTAAGTTTGAGCCTAGATTTATTGGACCTTACAAGATTTTGGAGATTATTAATCCAGTCTCTTTTCGTTTGGCTCTTCCTGTCACATTTAAAATCCATAATGTGTTCCATAAGTCCTTGTTGAAGAGGTTTGTTGAACCAGTTGTTCCTGGGGTGGCACCTCCAGACCCTGTATTGGTTGAAGGTAACATGGAATATGAGGTAGAGAAAACGCTGGATTCCCGTCTGGCTAGACGGAGACTCCAGTATTTGGTTAAGTGGAAGGGTTATGGTCAGGAGGATAATTCCTGGGTCTCTGCCTCTGATATTCATGCCAAAAGATTGGTGCGTGCCTTTAATCGGGCTCACCCTGATCGCCCTGGTGGCGTGGTTGAGGGTTCGGTGACCCCTCCTCAAGGGGGAGGTACTGTTGTGAGTTCATTTTCCCCTTCGTCACTGAGGTCTGGTGAACTCCCTATTCTGGTAAAGGAAGGTAATGAGCCTGATTATCAGGCACCTGAGCCTAATGAGGATGACTGGCTGAGTGGAGTCACGGACTGGATATAAGGCTGCCGATGCCCTTCTGCCCTGCGGGTGATTTCTCTGTGGACTTCTAGGACACCAGTCTTATTCCTGCTCCTCTAAAGCTAAGTTTTCTGCTTTGCCTGTTAGCATTTGTGTTTTGTTTTTGTTTTCCTTGCTTTTCTGGATTCTGCCATTCCCTGCTGGGGTGAGCTGAATCTCCTTTTGCCCGTTGCTCTGTCTTCAGAATATTCCTGAGTACTGACATAGCTTTTTTGAAGCTTAGCGTCTTCAGGGCCTTTTTCACTGTCAGTCTGTTGGCTCTTATTTTCATAGGGTTTTTCACGGATTGCAGACAGCAGCCTTCCTGTCCTTTCCTATCTAGTTAGCTTGGGCCCCGTCTTTGCTCAGTCTATCTTTCTGTCTGTGTTAGTGTTTTCATCTTGCTTCACCGTCATTATATGTTGGGGGCTGCCTATTGCTTTGGGGTCTGCTCTGGGGCAGTTTAGATTTCCCCTTTCTTTCTTTAGGCCTATTTAATTCTCTGGCTGTGATCGAGGGGTCTAGGGCATCATAGGAACCCCCCACGGCTACTGTTAGTTGTTGTGGATAGGATCAGGGGTCTGCAATCCGTTAGCTGCCAACCTCTCTGGTTTTCTGGACTTAGCTAGCATTTCTGTTTTTGCCTCCTACCGTGACTCAATCATAACACATCTGGCAGGATCGGCCTCCAGGCCCGAAGGTTCCGCGGCACATGTCAGCGGCGGTTTCTCCAATGGCCGCTTCAGCGCGGCCGGTGCTGTGGGCGGGCACATCTCTTCCTTCCGCTCCGCAGGTCCAAGTGTCAGCGACCCCAGCTTGGTCTGAGGATCTTCATTCTTGGTAAGTGTCCGGTACGCTGTGACTCTCTAGCACAGGTGATGCGGCGGGCCTCAACCTCCCGCTGCTATCCACTCCATCCGTCCAAGGCCACGGCAGCTGCAATGTCTCATCGCGTCCGTGCTTCCGAGGCTCAATGGCGCCAAGCAACTGCACCCAGCCTGATAAGTGGTGTCACTCCCGTTCTTGGGTGGGGCATGGGCCAGTCCCTCCACCTATTTTCCAGCGTTCAATGGAAAGGGGCAGCTGTCACTGGATGTACAGCGCTTCCCCCGTCCGAGTCTGTCTGCTGCAACACCTACTCACTCTTCGGTGTCCAGCCATCCTGTACCCCAGACCTCTGTTAGTCACCGCCGTCCCGTCCTGCAGCTTTCCTCTCAGGGCCACCCCCTTCTCCTAGTCACCGTCTCTTTCTCTTCTGTCTTTCCTGAGCTTCTCCTTCCTCTGTCCACTCCTGAGCTCTTCTCACTTTTCTCTTCCTCCTGGGTGTCTGCCCTTCCCCTGGGACTCTCCTTCCTTATATCTCCTCTTTCTGGAAATCCCTTTCTTAGTCCCATAACTCCGCCCACCATGACTATGCGGTTTCCTTAGCCTAAGGCCTGGATCACACTTCCGTTTTTTTAAATCTGTCCAAATCCGTCATTTTCCGTTAAAAAACGGATCCGCCATATTTTTGGCGGATCCGTTTTTTTTTCCCATAGACTTGCATTAGCGGCTACTGCGGATCCGTCATAAAACGGATCCGGTAGCATCCGTTTGCGGCAAAAAACGGAAACGGATCCGTTTGGCGGACACAAAAAACGGATGTGTGAAACAGGCCTAAGGCTTGCCATTGAGTCCTTTTCTCACTGCTCTCTGTCTCCCATCTTGTGGCCAAAACCCGGTACTACACCATCTTTCAATAATTGTAGCTGTTATCCCGCACATCTACAATCAAGTCAAAATAAAGCATTGTATACATCATCCCTTTCACATTCCCCTTTTTTTAGACAGGTCCATAGGTCAGTCTACCCTCTACATCTACAGAGTGTGCTCTGCCGCACGTCTGCCAACAGGGGGGAATAATGCTCATGGTCCAGCACCTGGCACTCGCTTCTCAATGCGCGCACCGTATGTTGTCGGCTGTGCGGCTGATGCCCTGTGCACTCCCTGGTTCTGTGGGGCCCACGTGTAACTTTTCCCTGGCCACGGCCCCGCATTCTCTCTGTCTCTGCAGAGTGTGGCGCACACCTGTCTCAACTCTCTGTCGGCTGGAAACTGAGCTGTTTTCCTGCGCTTCCTGTTCTCTTCCGGATCTCACCGTGCCCTCTCTCAACAGGTCAGAAGTCCTGTACGGTTCCCCATTCTTTTCCCCCCGCAACACTTGACGCAGCCTCGACAGTTCCAGACCCGGCATTGAGCAGGTACCCACAGCTCGATCTTCTTCCTTACACTGAGACCCATTCACTTGACTAGGCAAATAGCACTCCGTTCCTCCTGAGTCTCTACATACTGTACAGCCACATATGGGGTATTGCCATGTACAGTAGAAATTGTGGGACAAACATTGGTGCCATTTTTACCCACTTCTTGTGTAAAAATGTAAAATATTTGGCTAAAACAAAATTTTGATGGTAAAAAATGTAGTTATTTTGTCTTCACTGCCCAATGGAATAAAATTCTGTGGCACACCCACGGTGTTAATATGATCACTGCACCCCTTGATGAATTCATTGGGGAGTGTAGTTTGTAAAAGGAGTCACCATACAGGGGATTTCTGTTGTTTTGGCACCTCAGGGGTTCTGCCAATGTGACATGGCACCCTCAAATCATTCCAGCAAAATCTGAATTCCAATAAGCCGCCTCGTCCCTTCTGAGCTTTGCACTGTGCCTCAAAAGTAGTATTCCCCTACATATGGGGTATTAACATACTCAAGAGAAATTGTACAACAACTTTTGGGGTCCAATTTTTCCTGTTACCTTTGGTAAAATAAAAAATTGGGGGCGAAAAAATCATTTTTGTGGAAAAAATATGATATTTTATTTTCACAGCTCTGTTATAAACTTCTGTTGAAACACTTGGGGGTTCAAAGTGCTCACCACACATCTAGATAAGCTCCTTGGGGGGTTTAGTTTCCAAAATGGTGTCACTTGTGGGGGGGTTTCCAGTGTTTAGGCATATCAGGGGCTCGCCAAACGCGACATGGCGTCCGATCTCAATTCTAGCCAATTTTGCATTGAAAAAGTAAAATGGCGCTCCTTTCCTTCTGAGCTCTGCCATGCGCCCAAACAGTGGTTTACCCCCACATGTGGGGTATCAGCACACTCAGGACAAATTGCACAAGAACTTCTGGGGTCCAATTTCTCCTGTTACCCTTGGTAAAATAAAAAAATTGGGGCTAAATATCTTTTTAGTGGGAAAAATGATTTTTTATTTTCATGACTCTATGTTATAAACTTCTGTGAAGCACTTGGGGGATCAAAGTGCACAACACATAACTAGATAAGCTCCTTGGGCAGTCTAGTTTCCAAAATGGTGTCACTTGGGGGGTTCCACTGTTTAAGCACATCAGGGGCTCTCCAAACGCGAAATGACGTCTGATCACAATTCAAACAGTGCTCCTTCCTTTCCGAGCTTTGCCATGTGCCCAACCAGTGATTTACCTGGACATATGGGGTATCAGCATACTCAGGACAAATTGCACAACAACTTTTGTGGTGCATTTTCTCCTGTTACCCTTGGCAAAATAAAAAAAAATTGGATCTAAAGTAAATTTTTTGTGAAAAAGTTCATTTTTTTAAACATTCCAAAACTTCCTTTGAAGCACTTGAAGGGTTAATAAACTTCTTGAATGTGGTTTTGATAACCTTGAGGGATGCAGTTTTTAGAATGGTGTCACTTTTGGGTATCTTCTATCATATAGACCCCTCAAAGTGACTTCAAATGTGATGTGGTCCCTAAAAGAAAAATGGTGGTAAAAATTAGAAATCGCTGTTCAACTTTTAACCCTTATAACTTCCTAAAAAAAAAAAAATTGGTTCCAAAATTGTGCTGATGTAAAGTAGACATGTGGGAAATGTTACTAATCAGTATTGTAATATTCGGTCAGTATATGATGTTAATTTGTGGTCTGGTCACAGTGTAGCAGTATTTCTCCTTGTATGTAGTATTATTTGGTCCCTATATGCAGTTAATATGTCATATTATTCGGTCACTATGTGGTGGTAATACGTGGTCTGGTCATGGTGTGGTGGTATTTGTCCCTTGTGTGTAGTTTTATTCGGTCACTATGTGATCTGGTCATGGTGTGGTGGTATTTCTTCCCTGTGTGTGGTATTATTGGTCTTGATATAAGATTTTTGTGTATGGCGGTCATTTGTTCGCTCTGATATTAATTAGAAGATTCTTTATTTCCATTAGAGATTAAATACTTTGCACACAGTGGCAGAGATGCACTTACAGAGGGTTTCCTGTGGAAAAAAGTAATCACCTATCCACAGGATAAGTGATAACGTATTGATTGGTGGGGGTCTAACTACTTGGACCCATTCAGCAAAATGTGGAATTTTTTATCCCTATTAGACTGGAGCAGCATGTCCGACTTGCCCACTGATCCATTCATTCCCTCAGTGGCTGCACTTGTTTTTTTTCTGGAAGCCCCAAAGAGGGTGAATGGAGCTGTGGTCAGACATCCCTACTGCCCCTCCATTTTAAAATGGGAATAAGTGTCCTGTCAGGAATAAAACTTCCTTATTCTTCCAATCGATGCAGTTTCTAATGGTCGGACCTAAGTGATCACCTATCCTGTGGAGCCCATGGATCGGTGATACCTTGTTTAAACCAAAGAACACCATTAATGTAAACTACCGTAATTATACATCCAGTTACGGGGGCGCACAGTAGATGTGCAGGAGTGCAGGAACCGTCTGTGTTTTACAGCCGATGCTCCACTATAAAGGGGATAACGACTGACAGATATTTGTATATAGCTGTAGGGTGGGCCCATACTGTTCACTCCCCTGGTGGGCCCCAGACACATGTGTGTGTGCGTGCGTGCGTGATCTCCTGCTCCAAAAAATAAAGGGAACACTTAAACAACAAAATGTATCTCCAAGTCAGTCACACTTCTGTGAATGCAACACTGATTGCGATTCAATTTCTCCTGCTGTTGTGCCAATGGAATAAACAGGTAGAAATGATAGGAAGGTCACTAATATCCATGTGTCTGCTCAGTAAGAGTGTCCAGGGCTCCCTTTATTTCTTTGCGCAGTGTGTATGTATATATAGATAGATATAATGTGCGTGTTTGCAAAGTCGCTACCTAGCTTAACTGAAGAAAATCTGTCAATCTGCTGACATGGAGACCATTATGGATGTAATGACTCATAAACTCACACAATGGGGAGTGTTCTAGTGAAAGATCTGTACATAAAGCACTGTGTGCTTGATATATTCCTCTCCCCTTTTCTAACTTCTAAAAACAAAGTGAGGAAAGTGTGCACATTGTGAAATAGGCTGTCAGCATTGCCTATGTGCCTCCTCAGCAGCTCTCAAAAGCACTGCATGTTCTTATAATAGCTGCATCTGTTTCCCGCCTAAATAGAAGGGCAATGCTTTACAGTAAACTATGTGGTTCTGCTGCCATCTGCTGGCTGCATCCAGTATTAATATGACGAGAAAATCCGAAGCAACGTCACGTGATGACATTCAGTCATTCTAGATTCGAGGCTTGGAATGCAAAGCCCAATGCTTTACGGCACACTATGGCATAGACGTGCTTCACGACAACAGCATGTGGTATTTTACGGCAACATGGTGCAGACAGTGTTATCTCCTGGGGTAGTAAGCAGGTGAGTTGTTTGACGCTCTCCTTCTATAGTGGGGTGTGTGAATGTTTAACTTTGTTTTGTCTTTCATTCATATAAAGTTATATAGAGGTTATGTGATTGCTATTGAAGGAGCTGTGACCGCAGCTCAGTGTTGACCAGAATACAGTGCATTGGCCCCCCATTCCTACCCCCTGAGGGGACTGCTGACTGAGTGCTCAGAAATCTCCCCCTGGTGGTCAGATGGTGCCTGTGCTATGGAGTGGGTCCCATGGCAGCTGCCCTTTTTTAGAGCACATATGGGGAATATGACAGCCCCACAGTGCTTGGTTTGCCATGGGCAGCACCGCCAATTTACTTTCCACTCGTTCTGATGCATCTCCCCAGCAGCTGTTGTTAAAGGTAACCTGGCAGCTTGGTTACAGAGGTATCCAACTTGTAAAGTAAATTTTCGACTTTAACCGTTTGGGTCCATTGTGAGAAAAGCACTTCTGACAAAGTGGGCAGAACTGGGACAGGGCATGGCAACCAAATTCGTGACGAGCGGCGGCATTCCTTATGCCACAAATCTTACTTCCCGCTCTTATTGGAGTAAGACTAGTGGCGAGGTGCTCGCCACTTGGTAGACATGTCAGCTTCATTATGAGGCATGTATCTCTTAATGAATCAGGAGCATCTGACTCCCCATCACGACTGACATTTTTTCTCAGGGCTCACGTTTTTGAAAAAGTATGCATTTTCGAGGAGGATTTTGAGCGTTTCCATTCAGTTTCTGCTCCAAAACCACTTCACAAAACTTTGTGTGCACATAGCCTAATAGTGGCTTGTCAAAATTTCGCTGATCAGCCTGTTACAGCTGGGCACACAGATGTGTTTTGTGATATATTGCTTTTCTGATGAAACGGATCATTTGATGCAATACAGATGACATGAGAAAAAAACATTCCATTTCTTACGGATTAAAAAAAAAACCAAAACGGATGTGTGAATGAAGCTTTAGGCAAAGCTCACACTGGGCGTTTGTGCTATGGTTTTTATTTCTTCTGCAGCAAAACCTGTGTGCTTGGCAAAAATGCAGGTTTTGCTGCGTTTTTGGTGGGGTTTTTTCCATTTAATTCAATGGGTGAAAAACACTGAAGGTGACATGCTCTATGTCCAAAAAAAACAAGCAAAGCACAAATACTGATGACTAATAAAAACAAGCTGTGTTCGTGAGATGTCTGAAATCTCAGACATAGCTAGTACTGTCAAATGCAGTTGAAAATTAGCATTAAAAAGGCATAAAAAAAAGCCCAGTGTGAATAGGCTACATTCCCATAGTGAGTTTTTGACGCTGTATATTTTCATTTTGTCAATAACGCAATATCTTACAGTTCAATCACTCTTGCAACACACTGAATTTTATGTGCGGATTTTCCCCATAGACTTGCGTTAGATGCAGAATATTTCCACGGACATGTGGTTTTAGTGTGTTTCCGCAGCAAAAACACATATGACAAAGTTTTGTTACTTCCTAGTATTTGGCTTTATCAAAAATAAAACAGCTTTGATTAAAACATGACAACTATCAAGAAACAAAAACCGCAGCAATAAAAATACCTGTAAAAACAATTGCACGTTATCTAATTTACTTAATAGAACATCTGCAACGTCAAAAGCTCATCGTGGAAACGTAGCATATGAAGGGTGGGATAACAAGCAGCAGACAGAATAGAGGGTTCTTGTGGCATTGATCTTATTTTTTTTTCTGCAGGGTAAGTTCAGTTCTTCAGCGGGATGTTAAGCAATTTGGTAAGCAGTTCCTCTTTGACCGTAAGGAAGAAACATGCTGGAATTCTGATCAGGTACAGTCATGTCAGATGTTGTTTGGTGTAGTAGTTCCCCCTGGAATTTTTCAACCTTTTCCCACATATCATGCTTCAAACATACAGATACCAAATATATATAATGTATATTTTTGGTGAAGAATTAACAACAAGTGGGACACAATTGTGAAGTTAAAAGAAATTTATTAGTTATTTTAAATTTTTGTGGAAATTCAAAAACTGAAAAGTGGGGCGTGCAATATTATTCGGCCCCTTTACTTTCAGTGCAGCAAACTCACTCCAGAAGTTCATTGTGGATCTCTGAATGATCCAATGTTGTCCTAAATGACTAATGATGATAAATATCCACCTGTGTGTAATCAAGTCTCCGTATAAATGCACCTGCTCTGCAATAGTCTCAGGGTTCTGTTTGATGCACAGAGAGCATCATGAAGACTGAGGAACACAACAGGCAGGTCCGTGATACTGTTGTGGAGAAGTTTAAAGCCGGATTTGGATACAATATGATTTCCAAAACTTTAAACATCCCAAGGGGCACTGTGCAAGCGATCATATTAAAATGGAAGGAGTATCATACCACTGCAAATCTACCAAGACCCGGTCGTCCCTCTAAACTTTCATCTCAAACAAGGAGAAGACTAATCAGAGATGCAGCCAAGAGGCCCATGATCACTCTGGATGAACTGCAGAGATCTACAGCTGAGGTGGGACAGTCTGTTCATAGGACAACAATCAGTCGAACACTACACAAATTTAGCCTTTATGGAAGTGGCAAGAAGAAGGCCATTTCTCAAAGATATCCATAAAAAGTGTTGTTTAAAGTTTGCAACAAGCTACCTGGGAGACACTCCAAACACGTGGAAGAAGGTGCTCTGGTCAGATGAAACCAAAATCGAACTTTTTGGCAACAATGCCAAACGATATGTTTGGTGTAAAGGCAATACAGCTCATCACCCTGAACACACCATCCCCACTGTCAAACATGGTGGTGGCAGCATCATGGTTTGGGCCCGCTTTTCTTCAGCAAGGACAGGGAAGATGGTTAAAATTGATGGGAAGATGGATGCAGCCAAATACAGGACCATTCTTGAAGAAAACCTGTTGGAGTCTGCAAAAGACCTGAGACTGGGACAGAGATTTGTCTTCCAACAAGACAATGATCCCAAATATAAAGCAAAATCTACAATGGAATGGTTCACAAACGTATCCAGGTGTTAGAATGGCCAAGTCAAAGTCCAGACCTGAATCCAATTCAGAATCTGTGGAAAGAGCTGAAAACTGCTGTTCACAAACGATCTCCATCAAACCTCACTGAGCTCGAGCTGTTTGCCAAGGAAGAATGGGCAAGAATTTCAGTCTCTCGATGTACAAAACTGATAGAGACATACTCCAAGCGACTTACAGCTGTAACCGCAGCAAAAGATGGCGCAACAAAGTATTAAGTTAAAGGGGCCGAATAATATTGCACGCCCCACTTTTCAGTTTTTGAATTTCCACAAAAATTTAAAATGACCAATAAATTTCGTTCAACTTCACAATTGTGTCCCACTTGTTGATTCTTCACCAAAAATTTACATTTGGTATTCTAATGTTTGAAGCATGATATGTGGGAAAAGGTTGAAAAGTTTCAGGGGGAAGAATACTTTCGCAAGGCACACATACACTGTACACATGCACAGCTCCTTTTAGAGTAAATTCAGACTATACTGATTCTGTTGTGTAAAGTTCTGCAATTGTCCCATTCTTTTGAAACAACCCATTTAGATATACGGAACCAATTTTCAGTGGCAGTAATTTGTGCAGCAATATCTGCAGTGTAGGACATTCTCATAACTGTCATGGAATGAGTCAGGGTATGTGGAGCGAATTTAGAAGCTAAGCGTGCGCCAAATAGAGCAAATGCCAGCTGTGTTAAATAGCTGATATTTGCCTGAATTGCTGTTGTTAACCCCTTAAATGATTTTCTCAATCACTGACAGTGACATTTTAAGTGCCACAATGTGGTTTGGCCGTTCATTCGGGTGCCCAGTTCCTCTTTCCTCGTTGCAATCACTGCTGAAGGCAATTAAACTTGACCAGCCAGTCGCAGCAGTTTTTCACTGAAAAACCCTATCCTGGTGCCGCACGGCATATCTTCATGATGGTGATTGGTGCTGCTAGTCAGTGTTAATCACACCTCAAGCTATACATATAAAAAAATTTCCAGTGTTAGCCCCAGCATCCCCCAATCGCCATATAAGGTATTCATAGACAGAAGTGTGATGACTGACCATTTGAGCTCTCTGCGCAGTACAGCAGAGATGACTGTGCTGTATGAGCAGGAGAGCTGATGGACTTGTTTGTAATGTGATACAGCTAACCTCAGCTATGCTGCCTCTTCCACCACACTGATTTTGAGGACATTATCCGAAAGCTGTGAGTTTTCTGTGCTCCCAGCACAGTTTAATCATGCAGAACGTTAGACCAGAGGATCAGCTGTATTATAACACTTCACACACTGAGAAATCTGCTCTAAGCTATTGTGGCGGCGTTTTCTTTTTAAGTGATGCTGCCTGATAATGATTGGGCAACAAGGTGATGAAATACGTGCCATAAATGAAAACTCTCGCGTGTTTTTTTTTTTTTTTTTTTTTTTTTGTTTTTTTGTTTTTTTTTAATAGTGAATCTATCAACAGGATTATGCACCAGGTTTATGCTATCTCAACGATGTATCACTTAGTTTACTTGGTGCAGAAGTTGTGACACAGAGTTATTGGATGTAGCAGAGATTAAAAAGCTAACCCTGCCTACACAACAGCTTTGTATGTATATTGCCTACTGACAGTGAGATGCTTATCAGAATAAGGAATGTGGTTGGTCTAGCGTGAGCTGTATTCTGGACGATGATAATCTCCTGCTGACTGAGAGCAATGAAACTTGGCACAGTTATTAGCCCTTCTCTACATAGGTGCCACCTAGGGATATACATTCTCCCATCTCTTTAAGCAACTGTAAACACCACGCTTAAAAACACATGTGACATGCACAAATGTGAACAAGTCGGTCGGACAGTGTTCACACCACCCACTGACTGAAACACAAAAAGAATGCACAGAATAACAAATGTGCAAAAATGCCCTGCTGTAAAAAATTACAATCAGCAAGTGCTGGTAAAAAGATGACAACAAATACAGGGTATTTAGTCGATACGTTTTTTTGCAAAAAAGTGTATACCAATCCACTCCACCTCATCAAGGTAACACTTAATGGAGCAGTCCCTATCTAATGTATTTAAAATCTGATCATATGAACAGTGTCTAAATGAACAGGATGAAGACAGGCACTTCCTAGTATGGGCATGTGGTGTAAGAAGGCTCTTTATGTGCATGTCACTCAAGAGAGGGGTGGGGTCTCTCAAACCATGCTTTCCTTGCTTTTGCATGGTTTGAGAGACCCCACCCCTCTCGTGTGACATGCACATAAAGAGCAGTCTTACACCACGTGCCCATACTAGGAAGTGCCTGTCTTCATCCTGTTCATTTAGACACTGTTCATATGATCAGGTTTTAAATACATTAGATAGGGACTGCTCCATTAAGGGTTACCTTGACGAGGTGGAGTGGCTTGGTATACACTTTTTTACAAAAAAAGTATCTACTAAATACCCTGTATTTGTTGTCATGTTTTTACCAGCACTTGCTGATTATTGTCATATTTTTTACTGCAGGGCATTTTTGCACATTTGTTGTTCTGTGCTTTCTTTTTGTGTTTTGTAAACACCACGCTTGTAGATGTCGACAGGTTTCTCCAAAAGCCATGTTGTGACTTTGGAAATCAGAGTGTCATCATTTGGAAATTGCTTGCCCTTCAAAAATAACTTCATTGCTGGAAAGAGGTGAAAGTCTGATGGTGCGAGGTTGGGTGACGAGGCCGGGTGACAGCTGAGGGTTGGGCATGTGCCTTCTTTGGAAGCAGTGAGTCATGATGCTTCCATTGCATCGACTGGACTTGTGATGACCCAGCTTTCATCCCGTGTGATCAGTCTGTTGAAAAAGTCCTCCTGGTTTCCATAGTAGAAACAAAATGGGAGAGGAGGGGGCGCTGCTGGTGTAATACCCGGTGGTCAAGTGGAGGAGGTTAAGAACAAGGTACACTAACCTGCTGTGGTAATGCTGTCAGCATAACCACATTTGTAGAGCCTGCGGTGCTTATTGTGCACCATTCGCCGTCCCGGGTTCAGAGGTTAGCCAATCACGAGGAACCTCACGTGATGCTGATGTCACCGCAGGTCCTCTGTCTTTCAAATTCTGCAGGATCTTTTATCGTCTGCTGGGTCCATGCTGCACCAAGCTGCTCACCCAGAAGGGCGTAAAATGCAAGGAAGGGAAAGTACGGCTGATTAGGGCGCTCAGACCAAGACAGACACTTGTTTTATTTAGAAAATAAACTTCTTTACTTGGTCATTATGTCCTCACAAAGCTTTTTCGGCGGTGAATCCGCCTTCATCACTGAAATCTGTTTCAGACTCTCTTGCGGTCTTCAGATTATGTAGCAAAAACCTGCTGACAGATTCCCTTTAAAAAGTTTTACTTAGCTCTGCAACCACTATTACAATGTGTGTCCTGTTCAACATGAAAAATATGGTGAAAGTTCCTGTTTAACCAGTGACATTTAGAATTTGTTTGCTTTGTTGCCCAAGGGATCATCTCAATGGATTACGCTGGAGTTCCCGCATAAAGTCTGCATATCAGAAATCCACATTCAGTTCCAGGGTGGTTTTTCAAGCCGTAGTTGCGTACTGGAAGGTAGTAACTTTTCCAAAGTAGAGTTATTACTACAGGACAAATATATCTTATTTTTATTGTTTGCATTTACAGGATGCCTTAAAGAAGGTGAACTAGTGAAAATTGCAGAATTTTACCCAGAAGATAACAATGCCCTTCAGATATCCTTTTCAGGATGGTAATCATTAAACTAACAGCCTGCTATAAGTCTATTTCCATTAATGCATATTGCCATGACCTTTACCTTTCTCCTGATAATTACAGTGTACCATGCCTGTCTTTCAGAATAGTTCTGCATTTTATTTTATGTGAACTGTTTGCTTTTTCTGTTTTCTATCAGCAATTACTATGGGTCCATTTCATCATTTGCTGTTATTTTTATTTTATTTTTAACCTCTTCACCACCATGGGGTTTTCCGTTTTTGTGTTTCCATTTTTTTGCTCCCCTTCCTCCAAGAGCTATGATTTTTCGATCAATATAACCATGTGAGGGTGCAGGGGAAAACGGAATGCCTCACCGTGTCAATGTGCTTGGTGGGCTTGAATTTGCCAGCAGCGATCCAAAAAATTCTGTCTGATCGTCGGATCACAATGAGAGGGAAAAAAAGTTGTCGGATCACACAGCTGAATAAATAAAAAACAATTCTTCTTTATTTCACACCATCATAAAAATGTGTAGATATATCCACAAATAGATAAAAACAGAGTCACATTCTTACGCGTTTCTGCCTATCAGCCCTTAGTCATAGAATGTATCAAAATACACCTAGATAAGTAATTTATACAGGTGTGAGTTTCTATGACATCACAGTTAATTAGCAACTACACCTAACAGAATGCACGCAACAGAGCTCGCATTGCAGAAACTCATTCAGCATGAATAAATTTCACATCAAAAAAACATATAGTTTATATATTCATGCAATATCATATACCATAGCACATATTCTTTTATTAACAGACAGTATATTTATTATTATATATACTGAAGAGCCCGGCGCTGCCCGGGCGTAGTAACTAACTGTGGTTAGTTATAACAAATTATAATTATCCTCCATCCCATAGTCCCGTTCCCTTATACATATCCTCCATCCCATAGGCCCGTGCCCATATACCCATCATACATATCCGCCATCCCATAGTCCAGTGCCCATATACCCGTCACACATCCTCCATCCCATAGTCAACCATTATG
This sequence comes from Dendrobates tinctorius, assembly GCF_039654945.1. Taxonomy (NCBI): domain Eukaryota; kingdom Metazoa; phylum Chordata; class Amphibia; order Anura; family Dendrobatidae; genus Dendrobates; species Dendrobates tinctorius. Next base: position 3,572,773 of record NW_027361886.1, on the reverse strand, counting down.
ACATCATAATGAGGGGCGGGGCTTGATACACACACTTTTTCCCCATTATGTAGATGGGGGAAAAATTGTTTGGTGAATTGGAACACGCGGGGTTAAAATTTCGCCTCACAACATAGCTTAGGACACTCTCGGAGTCCAGACGTGTGACTGTGCCAAATTTTGTGGCTGTAGCTGCGACGGTGCGGATGCCAATCCTGGCCATACATACATACACTTGAGCTTTATATATTAGATGTATGCATGAAGTAAACCACTATTAAAATTATTGCATTCATATAATGAGGTATATTCTGTTCCAAAAAAACTTCAAAAACTCTCCCCTTTTTTTTTTTTTTTTTTTTTTTTTTTTTTTTCCCTTTCCCTTCATCCACCCTTTTATGCTTAATAAATATACATGGTGTCTCTGCGATTAAATTAATCCCTTTGGTTGCTTTGTATCTACCGTATATACTCGTCTATAAGCCGACCCCCCCCCCCTAATTTTGCCAGAAAAAACTGGGAAAACTTATTGACTCGTGTATAAGCCTAGGGTGGAAAATGCAGCAGCTGCTGGTAAATTTCAAAAATAAAAATAGATACTAATCAAAGTAAAATTAATTGAGACATCAGTAGGTTAAATTTTTTTTTTTTTTGAATATCCATATTGAATCAGGAGCCCCATATAATGCTCCATACAAAATACACCCCATATAATGCTGCACAAAGGTTAATAATGGCCCCATAAGATGCTCCATAGAATACTATGCCCCATATAATGCTCCATAAAGGTTATGCCCCCATATGCTGCCCGATATATTATGCCCCCATATGCTGCTGCAAAAAAAAAAAAAATGCCATACTCTCCTCTCCTGCTCCAGCACCTGTGATATTCACCTCTCCAGAGTCCATCGCTGCTCACCACTGTCTGCGCGTCCTCTGTCAGTGACTGTTCAGCCAGCAGAGGGCGCGGCGGGCAACAAACCATGTCACCGCGCCCCCTGCTGGCTAAACATCACGGACACAGGAAGCAGCAGACGGCGGTGAGCAGCGCGGGAACAAGGACAAGTGAATATCGCTGCACTCTCTGCAGCCTCGCTTCTCCACTGTCTCCCTTCCTGCCTTCAGCGGTCATGTGATACTGCTCATTACCACTCATCAATATGCGCATATTCATGAGTTTAATGAGCGGTACCACTTGACCTCTGAAGGGAGACAGTGGAGAAGCGAGGGGGCTGCAGAGAGTGCCAGGACAGGTAAGTATGATCTCTGACACCCCCGCCCCCCCCCCTCCCGTGCCGACCCCCATATAAGTATAAGAGATTTTTCAGCCTTTTTTTTTTTTTTTTTTTTTTATTTCCTCTTTTAGGATGAAAAACTTTTTCAATACCAAAAAAACGAAAACTATCAAGATTTCCATCATGCGTTTTCAACAAAATGTTTGGTAGCTCCTGAATAGGATGCATTTTTGTTATTAATATTCTGAATATGTTCCGATATTCTTTTAGTTTTCTTTTCGTGCAACCAATGTAATTCAGATCACAAAATTCCCAATGAATGCAATAAATAACTTGTTGCATGTTGCAATTAATGAGACTGAATGGAAAACCTTTTCATTAATCGTATGCGTTTTGAATCCACACTTACACATGTAAGGCCCTGTGCACACGGTGCAGATTCTGTGCAGTTCTGCAGCAGATTTGGCCCTGCAGAACTGCACGTCATGTACAGTACCACTTAAGGCTATGTAAAACAAAAAACGCTGTGCACATACTGCAGATTTTTCTGCGCAGATCTGGTGCGGAATAAAAGAAGCAGCATGTCGCTTCTTTTGTGCGGTTTTGCTGCAGTTTTCCACCTGCTCCATTATAGAAATCTGCAGGGGAAATCCGCACTAAAACTGCAGGTAAAACGCAGGTCATTTTACCTGCAGAATTAGTAAAATCTGTGTGGAAAATTCCACAGCAGAATCCGCACCGTGTGCACATAGCCTTACATTTAGTGTTTGCGCATTTGAAAAAAACCTTAGGGTGTGTGCACATGCTGCGGATTCTGCTTCGGATTGATCCATGCGGATTTAGCAAAATCCGCAGGTAAATCCGCAGCTCAAAAGACTTGCGGTTTTCCCCTGCGGTTTTTCATCTCCACAATGGAGCAGATGGCAAACTGCAGCGGAATCCGCAGAAAGAAGTGACATGTAAATTCTTTCTGCGGATTAGAAACTGCAGCAAATCCGCATGGAAAAATCTGCACTGCGGTTTCCATTTCCCATAGGAGATAATGGTACTGTACAACGCAGCAGAAACTGCTGTGGATCCGCAGGACCAAAACCACCGCGGATCTGCAGCAGAATCCGCAGCGTGTGCACACACCCTTGGTGGATAACCATGTTGTATTACTGCAATAAGGCTGGAGTCACACACAACGTTTTAAAAATCGGTCTGATTTTAACGGTACGAAATCACACACAGGTTTCTTGTCCAGGGATCCATCTGTCATCCCGTTTTCCGGCGATGAACCGATTTTATTCGCATCTAAGCATCAAATTGACATCCAATACCTGATGCTCTTTCCTGTGACCTGGAGAAGTCTTGCGATTTAATCGCAACTCACACGTGTGGTGCGTTTTCAATGCGATTTTTAATCGCACCCATAGACTTGCATTGGCGAATCCGATCTGAAAATCGGTGACAATCGCAGCATGCTACAATTGTCTCGGTCCGAGGAACGGATCGTATAATAAAAAAAAAACAAAAACGCAGGATGGGAGCAGCAACATAGAATAACATTGGGACGAATGACACACAGTAACATTTAGTACTTCCTTTAGCCTCCAGTTTAACAAGATAAAAAAACATTATCAAAAATCGTATTCCTATTTTATATCAGGATAACATGCTAAATCAGATTCCTGCAGGGGGTTCAGGGGTGTTTCGAAAAGAGGAAAATGCTTGGGAGATGTTCTGACACAAAGTGACTTCCAACAAGACTCTTATTGCAGTAATACAACATTGTTATCCACTAAGGTGTTTTTTCAAATGCGCCAAATGTAACGTGCAAATACACGGTCAAAACGCATATGGTTAATGAAAGGTTTTCCATTCAGTATTAATTGCAACAAGTTATTTATTGCATTCATTGTGAATTTTGTGATCTAAATTACATTGGTTGCACAAAAAGAAAACTAAAAAAGAGAATATTGGAACATATTCATAACAAAAATGCATCCTGTTCAGGAGCTACCAAACATTTTGTTGAAACTCATGATGGAAATCTTGATAGTTTTCGTTTTTTTGGTCTTGAAAAAGTTTTTCATCCTAAAAGAGGAGGAAATATACAAAAAAAATTGCTCTTTCGGGAAGCTTTTTGGATTATTCAATTAGATACAAAGCAACCAAAGGGATTAAATTATCACAGAGACACCATGTATATTTATTAAGCATAAAAGGTGGATGAAGGGGAAGGAAAGGCAAATTTTTGAAGGGTTTTTTTTTTTTTTTTCCTTGTCTTTTTGGAACAGCATATACCTTAATTTATGAATGCAATAATTTTAATAGTGGTTCACTTTGTGTGTATGTATATGTGTGTGTGTGTGTATGTGTGTATATATATATATATATATATATATATATATATTATAGTCTGTTAATAAAAGTATGTAGTATGATGTTGCATGAATATATAAACTATGTTTGTTTTTTTATGTTGAATTAGTTTCTGCAATGCGAGCTCTGTTGCGTGCATTCTGTTAGGTGTACAGTTGTGGCCAAAAGTATTGACACCCCTGCAATTTTGTCAGATAATACTCAGTTTCTTCCTGAAAATGATTGCAAACACAAATTCTTTGGTATTATTATCTTCATTTAATTTGTCTTAAATGAAAAAAACACAAAGAATGAAGCAAAAAGCAAAACATTGAACATTTCACACAAAACTCCAAAAATGGGCCAGACAAAAGTATTGGCACCCTCAGCCTAATACTTGGTTGCACAACCTTTGGCCAAAATAACTGCGACCAACCGCTTCCAGTAACCATCAATGAGTTTCTTACAATGCTCTGCTGGAATTTTAGACCATTCTTCTTTGGCAAACTGTTCCAGGTCCCTGATATTAGAAGGGTGCCTTCTCCAAACTGCCATTTTTAGATCTCTCCACAGGTGTTCTATGGGATTCAGGTCTGGACTCATTGCTGGCCACCTTAGAAGTCTCCAGTGCTTTCTCTCAAACCATTTTCTAGTGGTTTTTGAAGTGTTTTGGGTCATTGTCCTGCTGGAAGACTCATGACCTCTGAGGGAGACCCAGCTTTCTCACACTGGGCCCTACATTATGCTGCAAAATTTGTTGGTAGTCTTCAGACTTCATAATGCCATGCACACGGTCAAGCAGTCCAGTGCCAGAGGCAGCAAAGCAACTCCAAAACATCAGGGAACCTCCGGCATGTTTGACTGTAGGGACCTTGTTTTTTTTTTTTTTTGTTTGCCTCTTTTTTTTTTTTCTCCTGTAAACTATGTTGGTGCCTTTGCCCAAAAAGCTCTACTTCTGTCTCATGTGACCAGAGAACATTCTTCCAAAACATTTTAGGCTTTTTCAGGTAAGTTTTGGCAAACTCCAGCCTGGCTTTTTTATGTCTCTGGGTAAGAAGTGGGGTCTTCCTGGGTCTCCTACCATACAGTCTCTTTTCATTCAGACGCCGACGGATAGTACGGGTTGACATTGTTGTACCCTCGGACTGCAGGGCAGCTTGAACTTGTTTGGATGATAGTCGAGGTTCTTTATGCAACATCCGCACAATCTTGCGTTGAAATCTCGTCAATTTTTCTTTTCCGTCCACATATAGGGAGGTTAGCCACAGTGCCATGGGCTTTAAACTTCTTGATGGCACTGCGCACGGTAGACACAGGAACATTCAGGTCTTTGGAGATGGACTTGCAGCCTTGAGATTGCTCATGCTTCCTCACAATTTGGTTTCTCAAGTCCTCAGACAGTTCTTTGGTCTTCTTTCTTTTCTCCATGCTCAATGTGGTACACACAGGACAGAGGTTGAGTCCACTTTATTCCATGTCAACTGGCTGCAAGTGTGATTTAGTTATTGCCAACACCTGTTAGGTGCCACAGGTAAGTTACAGGTGCTGTTAATTGCACAAATTAGAGAAGCATCACATGATTTTTCGAACAGTGCCAATACTTTTGTCCACCCTCTTTTTCTATGTTTGGTGTGGAATTATATCCAATTTGGCTTTAGGACAATTCTTTTTGTGTTTTTTCATTTAAGACAAATTAAATGAAGATAATAATACCAAAGAATTTGTGTTTGCAATCATTTTCAGGAAGAAACTGAGTATTATCTGACAGAATTGCAGGGGTGTCAATACTTTTGGCCACAACTGTAGCTGCTAACTAACTGTGATGTCATAGAAACTCACAGCTGTATAAATTACTTCTCTAGTAGTTATTTTGATACATTGCTATGACTAAGGGCTGATAGCCAGAAACACGTAAGAATGTGACTCTGTTTTTATCTATTTGTGGATATATCTACACATTTTTTTTTTGATGGTGTGAAATAAAGAAGAATTGTTTTTTATTTATTCAGCTGTGTGATCCGACAACTTTTATTTTTTCCTCTCATAACTATGTGAGGGCTTGTTTTTTGCTGGATGAGTTGTACTTTTGAAAGACACCATTTGAAAGACACCATTGGTTTTACGATATCTTGTATTGGAAAATGGGGGGGGGGGGGAACTTCAAGTGCTTTGAAATTGCAAAAAAAAGTGCAATTCCACAATTGTGGTGTTTTTTTGTTTTTGATCTGGGGATGGCAGAGGGCTTATTTTTTGCGCCTAGAGCTGACCATTTTATTGATACCATTGTGCATTAGATACATTTTGATCGCCTGTTATTGCATTTTATTACAATGTTGCAGCAATCAAAAAAAATTAAATCTGGTGTTTTTTGTATAGATATTGTTTTTCGTTACGCCCTTTAGAGAACACATAAAACAGACTTTGAGGCTGTGTGCACACGTGCGGAATTCCCGCTGATTTTATGCGCATAAAATAAGCAACCCATTGAATTCAATGGCATTCCGCACATGCTGTGCTGATGCATTTTTCCGCGGCAGAATGAGCGCGGAAAAATACGCAGCATGCTCATTCTTTTTGCGGAATCGCTGAATTCCACACACATAGGAAAGCATTGTTCCACTTACTTTCCGCATGTGGCTATGCCCACCACGCGCAAAGTACGTGGAAAATGTGCGGTTGGTACCCACGGTCTGGAGGAGAGGAGACTGTCCTCCGGGCCCTGGGTACCATATCCCTGTAAAAAATCATTATATTCTCACTTTCCGGCGGCCCCCACAGCCATTCCAGGCCTTAACGATGCTCCCGGTGAATCCCGTTCCCAGTGCTGATTTACAACAATGACCTGTGATGACGTAGCGGTCTCGCGTGATGCTACGTCATCTGGGGTCATTGTCGCAGGGCATCGCTGGGAACGGGACTTGCCGGGAGCATCACTGAGGCCTGGGGACGCCGGAAGATAAGAATAACACGATTTTTTAAATTTTTTTTTTAACATTAGATGTTTTTACTACTGATGCCACATAGGCAGCCTCAATAGTAAAAAGTTGGTCACACTTGTCAATCAGTTTTCCAAGCAATGCTACAGATCGCTTGGAAAACCCTAGCATTCTACAAACTAATTACGCTTGCAAAACGCTAGTTTTTCGCGGGAATTACACATGCGGATTTCTCGCGTATTTCCCACAGCAGGGAGTTGCGGAATTGCCGCTAAAAATTCCGCGGCAATTCCGCACGTGTGCACATAGCCTTAAAAAACATGGAGCAAATTAAATGAAGAATTTGGCACAAATTAACAGTAAATCCCCCCAAAAATGTACAAAAATGCTCAAATACAGTAATGAATATCGTCCTATACTTTAGCTCACCAGCTTGCAATAGAAAGTTAAATTAAATTTCATTGTTAGACATTGCTGCCACTGACAAGTCCAGGAAGCCTGCTTGAAATTGCCCAGCTATACTCCCAATTACAGCATTGGGTATAAGCACATGCAGTGACTTGCAAAAGTATTCACACCCCCTGGCTTTTTACCTATTTTGTTACATTACAACCTGTTTACAAAAATATTTAAAAAAAAAAAAAAAATTTGAGCTTGACTTAATTTGGTACACAAGCAGAACATAAATGCATGTTCATATTGGCCACAAAACATATAAACCTTCAAGAGAAAAAGTGAGCAAAAACCCTGCTAAGTAAATAAAAAGCAAAAAGTGGATTTTAATAAGAGTTTAGTTATACTTTTTTTTTTTTTTTTTTTTATCAAAAATGGCATAAAAGCCATCCCACCACGACAAGGTAACGCTGATTTGGGACAGTCCTACACTGTCTTACCAAAATATTTAATCTGATTTGTGGGTGAAATAGTCTTAAATTGGTGAAATGAGAACTTATGCCTATATTTTTACATTTATGGGATCACATAACTAATAATTGGCATGTGCATATGTATTCACCTCTTTTCCTATGAAGCACCTAAAATTTTTTGGTGCAAGCACTAACCTTCAGGGTATGTGCACACGCTGCGGATCCACAGCGGATTTGGCCCTGCGGGTCCGCAGCAGATTCTGCTGCATTGTACAGTACCTTTATTTCCTATGGAAATAAAAAAATGCAGTGCACATGCTGCGGATTTTTCCGCAGGTTACAATCCGCAGCATGTCAATTCTTTGTGTGGATTCTGCTGCGGTTTCCTACCTTCACCATTGTGAGGTGAGAAACTGCAGGCAAACCGCAGGTCAAAGACCTGCTGATTTTGTAAAATCTGCAACACTAAAACTATGTGGGCACATAGCCTCATAAGCCACATGCTTAGTGAAAGGAAGTGTCTGTCACTATATACACACCTTTTCTGAAAGGCATCAGAGGCTGCAACACCATTAAGGCACCACTAACCTAACACCATGAAGACCAAGAAGATCTGCAAACCAGTCAGGGGCAAAGTTGTTGAGAAGTACAAGCCAGGATTGAGTTATAAAATACGGTGCGTGTGTGTGTGATATATATATCGCCTATTCTCTGAGTCTCCTTCAGCACACCAGCAAATCCATTATCATCAAATGAAAAGAACATGGCACCACAACAAACCTGCCAAGAGATCCCAAGCAGGAGTATCTGTCCATACGACCACAATAAACACACTCCATAAAGGTACTTTATGCAAAGTGGGAAGAAAAAAGACTTACAATGTGTAAGTCTCATTTTAGTTTGCCAAAAGACATGTGGGAGACTGTCCACATATGTGGAAGAAGGTTCTGTGGTCAGATGAGCCCAAAATTGAACTTTTTGGCCACCAAGGTAAATGCTAATGTCTGGCGCCAAACCAACACAGCCCGTCACCCCAAGTACACCATCCCCACAGTGAAACGTGGTGGCAGCATAATTCTATAGGCAGCAGGGACAGGAAAAATGGACCGAGTCGAGGGGAAGATAGTGGGAAATTTTTGCGCAAAACATGTTTCTCTGTTAGTGATTTGTTACTGGGACGGAAGTTCACCTGCCAACAAGTCAATGACACAAAGCATACTGCTAAAGCAGTGGTTCCCAAACTCCAGTCCTAACGGACCCCAACAGATCATGTTTTCAGGATTTCCATAGTGTTACACATGTGAGAGAATTCCTGATGCCTTGATGATTCTGCCATCACCTGTGAAATGCTAAGGAAAACGTGACATGTTGGGGGCCATGAGGACTGGAGTTTGGGAAACGCTGTGCTAAAGCAACACTCGAGTGGTTTAAGGGGTAGCGTGTAAATGTTTTGGAGTGGACTAGTCAAATCTTAATCCAATTAAGAATCTGTGGTCAGTCTCGTAGATTGTTTCATCTGGTGAACAGCAATCTAGCTTGAAGGAGCTGGAGCAGTTTTGCCTTGAGGAACAGGCAATAATCTCACTGTGCTAAAATGCGACCTGGTGGTCGTTGTCAACCACTGGCCACCGCCATCCACTACATCTGATTCTTCCTCCTTCGTCAGTGTGGCAAGTGTTCCTACACAGGTCTACGGCCACAGAACCTCCACTTGTTTACTCGCAACAGCTAGGTTGAGTGACAGCCCATCAGCTGTTACGGAAAACCTGACACCAAGCACATCACATCTTTCTCAATGCAACATAACATCTCTTTCACAGTCCAGCAGTTTATCATGTTCACCCTACTCCACCCTTACTCAGCATAGCAGCCAGCCCTCGGTCCTGCAGTTGTAGTCACGTAAAATATTGCTTCTTCGTACACAAGGCAAAGCTAAGAGCTTCAACTTTACCATCTCCAATCAGTTGGCCTCAACAATGCTGCTTTTCTGCCTGGCTTATACAAACCCCTTTCCAAAAGCTGATGACCATCGCAGTCCCCCAGTACCAGTTGCCTAGTCATCATTACTTATCTAAGAAAGCTGTGCCTGTACTACACCAGCATGTCGCAGACAACATCACCCGTTCCTTGAAAAAATCTGCCAGGGTGCATTTCATCACTGACACCTGGACAAGCAAGCATGGTTATGGTCTTTACATCTCTTTGACAGAGCACTGGATGTTTGGTGGCTATTGGTCCAGGCGGGGAAGGGGCTGCTCCACAAGTCTTGGAATCCTCAAGGCTTGCAGGGTGCTTCAGGATGGAGAACTAAACCACTACACAACAGGGGAGGAGGCTCTCCAAAGTACTGACTTTAGGGGTGAATAGATACAGTGGAGGAAATAAATATTTGTTCCCTTGCTGACTTTGTAAGTTTGCCCACTGACAGACATGAACAGTCTATCATTTTAAGGGTAGAATAATTTTAACATTGAGAGAATATCAAACATAAAATCCCGAAAATCACATTGTATAAATTCTATAAATTTATTTGCATTTTGCAGTGAGAAATAAGTATTTGATCCCTCCAGTAAACAAGACTTAATACTTGGTGGAAAAATCCTTGTTGGCAAGCACAGCAGTCAGATGTTTTCTGTAGTTGATGATGAGGTTTGCGCACATGTCAGGAAGAATTTTGGTTCACTCTTTGCATCTCTAAATCATTAAGATATTGAGGCTGTTCCTTGGCAACTTGGAGCTTCAACTCCTTAAATGTGCTTCTTTTTGAGCCACTCCTTTGTTGCCTTGGCTGTATGTTTTGGGTCATTGTCTTGCTGGAAGACCCAGCCACGACCCGTTTTTAATGTCCTGACGGAGGGAAGGAGGTTGGTACATGACTCCATCCATTCTCTCATTGATGCAGTGAAGTAGTCCTGAGCCCTTAGCAGAGAAACGCCCCCAAAACATAATGTTTCCACCCCCATGCTTGACAGTGGACACTGTGTTCTTTGGGTCATAGTCTGCATTTCTCTTCCTCCAAACGTGACGAGTTGTGTTAATGCCAAAGACCTCAATTTTTTTCTCATCTGACCACAGCATCTTCTCCCAATCCCTCACAGAATCATCCAGGTGTTCATTGGCAAACTTTTAGATGGGCCTGCACATGTGCCTTCTTGAGCAGGTGGACCTTGCGGGCGCTGCAGGATTTTAAACTTTTACGGCGTAATGTGTTACCAGTAGTTTTCTTGGTGACTGTGGTCACAGCTGCCTTGAGATCATTAACAAGTTCTCCCTATGTAGTTTTAGGCTGATCTCTCACCTTCCTCATGATCAAGGATACCCCACAAGGTGAGATTTTGCATGGTGCCCCAGATCGATGTCGATTGAAATTCATTTTGTATTTCTTCCATTTTCTTACTATTGCACCAGCAGTTGTCTCCTTCTCACCCAGCGGACTACTTATGGTTTTGTAGCCCATTCCAGCTTTGGGCAGGTCTATGATCTTGTCCCTGACATTCTTAGAAAGCTCTTTGGTCTTGCCCATGTTGTAGAGGTTAAAGTCTGACTGATTAATTGAGTCTGTGGACAGGAGTCTTTTATAAAGGTGACTATGTAAAACAGCTGCCTTTAATGCAGGTAACGAGTTGATTAGGACCATCCAACTGGTTTGTAGGGGATCAAATACTTATTTCTCACTGCAAAATGCAAATAAATTTATATAATTTATGCAATGTGATTTTCTGGATTTTATTTTTGATATTCTCTCAATGTTAAAACTAACTTACCCTTTAAAATTATAGACTTCATGTATTTGTCAGAGGGAAAACTTACAAAATCAGCAAGGGATCAAATTCTTATTTCCCCCACTGTATGCACACTGAAGTTTTCAGTTATTTTGTCCTATTTCTTGTTTGCTTCACAACAAAAAGAAAACCAAATGTTCACAGTTAGGCTGCGTTCACACATTGCGTTTTTTTCGCGGCAGTTTTTAACTCGTTTTTGCCGTGAAAACGCAAAAAAAAATCTCATGCAATCCTATAGGATTCCACAAAGTTGTGCTAGTGCTGCGGATTTTTCCGCGGCGGAATCAAAACGCAGTACGCTCATTAATTTTGCGGAATCGCAAAAGGAATGCATTGTTCTGCTTACTTTCCACATGTGGCTATGCCCACCATGCGAAAAGTAAGCAGAACATTTGCGGATGGTACCCAGGGGGTGGAGGAGAGGAGACTGTCCTCCAGGCTGTGGGTACCATATCCCTGTAAAAAATAGAATAAAAAATCTGATTTATATTCACCTTCCGGCATCCCGCGCAGACTCCCGATGCTCCCGCCAACTCCTATTCCCAGTAATGCCTTGCGGCAAGGACTTGTGATGACGTAGCGGTCTCTCGAGACCGCTACGTCATCAAAGGTCTCGCAAGGCATTACTGGGAACGGGAGCATCGCGATAATTGGGAATGCTGCGCTGGACGTCGGAAGGTGAGAAAAACACGATTTTTTTTAAATCTAATTTTTAACATTATATCTTTTTACTACTGATGCTGCATAGGCAGCCTCAATAGTAACAAGTTGGTCACACTCGTCAAACACTATGTTTGACAAGTGACCAACCTGTCAATCTGTTCTCCAAGCGATGCTACAGATCGCTTTGAAAACGCTAGCATTCTGAAAGCTAACTACGCTTGCAAACCGCTAGTTTTTCTGCGGGAATTTAAAATGCGGTTTTCCCGTGGGAATTCAGTAACATGTGCACATAGCCCTTCAGGCATGTTCTTTACAAGAGCTGATGCAATCCCTGAACAAAAAAAAAAACTGTGAAATTCAAGGTTGTGAGGCAACAAAACATGAAAAATTTCAAGGGGGTGAATACATTTGCAAGCCACTCTACCTAGGACAGAAAATAAGAATACATTTCTTTTTTGAAGGGGGGGGGAATCTTAAAACCCTTTCATGTTATGCTGTCATACACATAGCTGTCTGCCAACACTTATGTAATATGTCCTGACTCCCCTAAACACATAAGCACTTCACTCAGCCAACTGCTTATTTATTTTCAATGGCAAGAATGAAGAAAGCCACTGCCAGAAACTTCTGGCAGCATCTTATCTTGCTTGAAAACTGCCTGGTCCCTCTCTCCACTGAGATTTTCTTTCGATGTAGTAGTGGAAGGCCATCCTATACACATTAGATGCTCATCCTTTCCAGCCATTATCAGTGACTGTGGCCAACTTTTACACTGTCAACGGGGGCCTTTTATTGTGAATTTACACAGTGCGATGATCAGGAATAATATTCATCCATTCTTTGGGTGAAACTATTTTTCGGCTTGATTAAAAAAAAAAATTATTTGTTCTTGGCAGCACGTCATCCTGTGTAAAGACATGCTGCCAGGGACAATGCCAGCCTATAAAATCTATTACTGTTTGCTCTGTGCACATTGTAAACGTGTCTAAACAAGCTATTAAAGATTGCCAATTGGCAGATTGTGTTGTGTAAACGAGCCCTTAGATCTAACTTTCTGCTTTTTTTTTTTTTTGTCTTCTCATGATATCCATTCTTCCTTGACTTCTGAGCCGCACAGATTTGACTTTCCAGAGGAGTATGCTGAAAAGCTGCGTCTATGTTTCCCAAACAGTACAGATTTCTTTGGGAGGATTGTGGTTTACCACCTTGACCTGCTGGGCCACACGAACTGAAACTGCACTACAGCGAAGCAATAGGTGCAGAGACATGGAATGGAATCTGGTTATGTTCTCAGGCGTTGAAGCTCTGTGCCTTTTTATGTCTGGCTCATCAAGAACATTATTAACTGTTAAAAAGAAACCTGATGCAGAAGCTCCATCTATCCATAAAGACAGTTCTCTAGTGTCTTCTGTTGTAAGGATGTTTCTGCTGAACTTTTACTGAAGCAAATGAGGACCTTGTACATTCAAGACTGTAACATTCAAAAACAAACGCCTCTAGCCACCAACTTGGATCACGTTCAGACGGCATGTACACAATAAAGTGGTACTGGTGTCATGGTGTTGTCAGTGGTTTTCACGTATGGATGACTAAATAATAACTGGTCAACTACTCTTTTGCAGTGTTAAACATAGTCAGCACATGGATGCGATCCGTGTGCTGTACGTGTTTTCACAGACTTGCATTGGCATTTTTCATCTGTGGCGCTGGAAACAGACATGTCTCTGTGAGTTTTGCACAGACATGTTCTGTGTAAAAACGATGATGTGAACAGCCACATAGACTATAATGGGTATGTACACTGACAGAGCACAGATATCTGCATGAGGCCTTATATTGTTGTTCACGATGGCAAAATGTGCTGCAGGTTTGTCTTTGAGAGCAAGGCAGCAATATTATTTTTATTATGGAAATGTAAAACATTTATGTAAAAATGGCCAAAAAGCTTTATGGAAGTTTTTGTTTGCAGGGGACTGACTGCAAGGATCCACACGAGTGGGATGGTTTTGAGTGACAGGCTGTAACACCACTGAATCTCAGAGACTGGGTTCGACTGACACAACACAGGACTTTTTGAATCTCACTCCTTATAGGTTCCTATTTAATGCATTCCTTTCCTGAAAAGTAGAATCCTATATTGCCAAAAGTGGAAGCCTTCATTTAATGTTACCTCTTTTTCCATTGTGATGTGATCCAATCCTCTGGCAATAAACATTATATTTTCATATATACAGAAATTAAAATCATTGGTAAATATTTTTTTTTTTTTCTAAGTTATATTGGCTTTGTTCATGATTCTTCTTTACAAACAAAACAAAAACAGAAAAGAAAATGCAAAACCATAAAAAGGGTTACCGTATATAACGCTTTAACGCCAGACCCTGTTTTCGCCTTCGTGACTAGGACAATTTTTACAGTTCTGACCAGTGTCACTTTATGTGGTTACAACTCTGGAACGCTTCAACGTATCCCAATGATTCTGAGTTTTTTTCGTGAATTATTGTACTTCATGACAGTGGTAAGATTTGTTCAATGTGACTTGTGTTTATTTCTGAAAATATCAGAAATTTGGCAAAGCTTTTGAAGATGTCACAATTTTTAAACTTCTAATCTTTATGCCCTTAAACAAGAGTTATGTCAGAAAATAGTTCATAAATAACATTTTCCACATGTCTACTTTACGTCAAAACAATTTTTGAAACTTTTTTTTTGTTACGAAGTTAAAAGGGTTAAAAGTTGATCAATTTCTAATTTTTCCATAAAATATACAAAACCATTTTTTAGAGACCCCATCTCATTTGAAGTGACTTTGATGGGCCCATATGACAGAAAATACCCAAAAGTGACACCATTCTAAAAAATGCATCCCTCAAGGTGCTCAAAACCACATTCAAGAAGTTTATTAAGCCTTCAGGTGCGTCACAAGAGTTAATGGAATGTGGAAGGAAACAACGTAACTTTTTCACACAAAAATGTTACTTTAGTGCCAAATTTTTCATTTCACAAGTGTAACAGAAGAAAATTCACGATAAAATTTGCTGTGCAATTTCTCCTGAGTACGCCAATACTACATATAGGGAGGAAAATTACTGTTTGGGCACACTGCAGGGCTTGGCAAGGGAAGGAGCGCCATTTATCTTTTGGAATACAAAATTGGCTTGAATCAATAGTCGATGCCATGTCGCGTTTGGATAGCCCCTGAGGTGTATAAACAACAGAACTCCCCCCACAAATGATTCCATTTTGGAAACTAGACCCCTCAAGAACTTTATATAGATGTGTGGTGAGCACTTTGAACCCTCTGGGGTTTCACAGAATTTTATAATGTGAAAATTAAAAAACACATTTTCCCAACAAAAATGTTTCAGCCCCATTTTTTCTATTTTCACATAGGTAACCGGAGAAAAGGGATACCAAAATTTGTTTGGAAAAATTGCACAAGTACGCAGGTACCCCATATTTGTTGAAAAACGACTGCTTGAACATATGGTAGGGCTGTAAAGGGAATGAGCGCTGTTGTGGCTGCAATAGGGTGTGAATACCATGTCACATTCGAAGAGTCCCTGACATGCCAAAACAGCAGAATTTGTAAACATCTCTCAAGGAATTCATCTAAGGCCGGATTCACACGTCAGTAGCTCCGGTTCGTGTAGTGACAGTTTCCTCACGTACCGGAGACACTGACACACGTAGACACATTAAAATGAATGTGTCTCTGCACAGGTCAGCGTGTTTTCACAGACACACGGTCCGTATGAAAAACACGGAGACATGTCCGTGTTTGTGGGAGTGCATGGTCCGCAAAAGGACAACACGTGCACATGGAGAAGAGTTCACATTGTCCTCTGCTCACGGATGGCTGCCGGGGAAGAAGCGCTACTGTAAGTGCTGTTCCCCGGCGACTGGTGCTGAAAGCGGCTGTCATTCTCTCCTGCTCTGCCAGCAACAGCGAGGAGAGAAGAATGAATGAAAACCCGACGTGGGGTCCCCCTCTGTTTGTGAACCAACCAGACGAAGATTAAAGCTGGGGGCTACAGCCCTCAACTCTCAGCTTCAGCAAGGTTGGTTCTCAAGAATAGAGGGGTCCCCACGCCGTTTTTTTAATTTAAATAATTTTTTAAAAAAAGGTGTGGGGTCCCCCCTATTTTTGACAACCAACCTGACTAAAGCTGACAGCTGAGGGCTGATATATTCTCAGGCTGGTATGGGGCCATTGATCTTGCCCCCCCAGCCTAAAAACAGCAGCCCCAGCTGCCCAGAAAAGGCACATCTAAGAGATGCGCCTATTCTGAAGCTTTGTCCACTTCTTCCCAATGCCCTGTAACAGTGGCAAGTGGGGTTAACGCCACCTTTCTATTGTAGGGTGACATTAAGCCCGGATTAGTAATGGAAAGGTGTCAATAACGTCAATCCATTACTAATCCTAGAGTTATTCAAGGATTAAATAAACACACGATAAGAACTGTCTTTTAATGAAAGAATACACTACAAACATTGTTTAAAGCTTTATTATACTCCTAAATCCAAAACAACGCCATCGTTCTCCTGTAAAGAAGTATCAAATAAACCATCAACCATATACATTACCTGTCCGTTGCTCAGTCACGTCCCATGGCATAATCCTTCTCTAGGGGTTAATCAGTTTACAGGTGGAGCGCTGCTAATACAGCCGCTCCGACTAAACTACTGGGGAATGAATGGAAGCAGAGCGCACTCAGTGATCAGCGCTAGTTACTGAGCATGCGCTGGCTGCTTCCATTCACTACACCTGTAGATAAATTCCCAAAGGAGTGTAATTTGCAAAATGGGGTCACTTGAGGGGGGATTCTGCTCTTCTGGCATTTTATGGGCTCTGTATTACTAATCCTATAGTATGTAAAGGGCTAAATAAATACACAACCAGAAAAAAAGTCTTTTAATGAAATGAAACACCACACAGTTTTGCCATCTTTATTGTTCTGCTAATCCAAACGAAGCCCTCGATCTCTGTAATAAAGAAAAAATAAAAAAACAATATACCATACCTGTCCGGCGTTCAGTCCCACGCCATAATCCATATCTGGGGGATATATAGTTTACAACCGGGAGTGGTGCTAATGTGACTGCCCCGGCTGTAAACCACTGATGAATGAATGAGAAGCTGCCGTCGGTAGCATCAGTGACATCAGCGCAGCCTCATAGCCTGACCTGCGATAAACTCTGCAGCGTGGGAAAATGAACTTTCAAATGAATATGTGCACTTTTTTGTTTTTACATACAGTATACGTATTTATTGGTTTAATGTTTTTTTTTTTATTATTTATTTTGTTTTTTTTAATAGTTTTAAAACTTTTTTTTACTTTGATTCTTACTTAGTCTCTGTATGGAATTTCAATTTTTATTTCTCTGATCACTGATCTCATATAATGTAATACACATGATTGCATTTTTATGAGATCTGTCAGTGTTACACTGTCAGATCGCTTGTTAGACTCTGGCTGAGTAGTAACAAGCCACTGCAGCTGGCAGACCCGGAGGTCATCATGTGACCTCCTTCTGCCATGACAACGCTGCATCCCCCCACGATGTGGTCAAATCTCATCACGGGGTGCGTCAGAGAGGTTTAGTATAGCAGTGGTCTCCCTCTGCTATCTTCTAAGGCTAGTTTCACATTAGCGTTTACGGCCGCAGCGTCGGGCTGCGCACGGCCGCCGCTAAGCCCCGCCCCCTGCCGAGCCTCCGCCGGTAGCTCCGCCTACGGACACATGACGCTGCATGCGTCCTGCATCCCCTATCTTTAGTACTGGGGACGCAGGCCGTGCGCAAGTATGCGTTTGGCGGCGCATGCATCCTTTTGACGCTGCGCCGACCAGCGTCAAACGCAACAGGTTGCAATTTGGTGCGCTCGGCACAGCGTCAAAAGTACGCATGCGCCGCCAAACGCTTACCTGCGCACGGCCTGCGTTCCCAGTGCTAAAGATAGGGGACGCAGGACGCATGCAGCGGCATTAGGCACAGCTACCGGCGGAGGCGTGGCAGGGGCGGGGTTTAGCGGCGGCCGTGCGCAGCCCGACGCTGCGGCCGTAAACGCTAATGTGAAACTAGCCTAAATGCCACGATCGCGGCATCTAGAAGATAACAAAGGGTTAACATCATTGGGATCTAATCTTATCAGGTCCCAATGATCTTACCTGTCAGAGCTACCGTTCTGCACAGGAATTGCAGCGCTTGCAGGCCTGAGCGCTGCGAGAAGACCGACCACTCATTAACATCAGCGCTGCACAGAGCCCAGCAAGTGCCATTTTTGTACTGTGAGAGGTTGGGAATCGGTTAATGAATCTGAAACTAGGATAAAGAAGAGGGTGTCAAAAACATAACTTGTTCATTTGAAACTATATATAAGTCTATGTGTGAGTTGATAGATGGAGAAAGAAGAGCAGCCAAAATAGACCAAGGCGACCAATAGACAACCTGCAACACATTGTAGGAGAGAAACCAACCAAAAGTTTTAAATGTTTTATTTGTGGTTAAAGCGAAGGAAAAGGGAGATTCATGAGTCATCTCAAAATACATTGATAAGTTGGAGAAGAGAGAAAGGATTTCCACTGAAACCATTTGGCAGCAACTACATTGATTTCAGCTTGGATTTGGGCATATGGGGGTTTCCATACAGTGCAAAACTGCTATCCCCTATTCTATAGAAGGGGATCTACTGGCCTTCAATGAATGGGAGTTAATGTTTCGGCAGCTTGAAGTAGGTGCCTTAGCAGGGATTTTTTTTATAAACACATTTGGACATGGGGAACATGTATAAAAGAACTGATTCTGGATTTTTAGGAATTGTTACCAGTCATCTCGAGTGACCATGATAACCCCCCAGAAAGCACTTTAAACTGGGCAGGACCACCATATATGTGACATTGGTCCCACAGCCCCAGCTTCAATCAGAGACCTTTGGAAAACAATTATGCAGGGCAGAAGGGACTTGATACCACCTAGAAACTATTTTGCATCTTGTTTCTTGAGATTTAGTAGAAATTACAGAAATTACAGATTTATAAGAGAGATGGAAGCATTTGATCCATTGCTCTCGGCTATATATTTGTTGAAGTTTAATCTCCCATGCCCTGCAAAAAGGTAGGAGTGTCTCCAGATCCAAATCAATTAACAATTTATACAGTTGTGGCCAAAAGTATTGACACCCCTGCAATTCTGTCAGATAATACGGTTTCTTCCTGAAAATGATTGCAAACACAAATTCTTTGGTATTATTATCTTCATTTAATTTGTCTTAAATGAAAAAAACACAAAAAGAATTGTCCTAAAGCAAAATTGGATATAATTCCACACCAAACATAAAATAGAAGGTGGACAAAAGTATTGGCACTGTTCGAAAAATCATGTGATGCTTCTCTAATTTGTGTAATTAACAGCACCTGTAACTTATCTGTGGCACCTAACAGGTGTTGGCAATAACTAAATCACACTTGCAGCCAGTTGACATGGATTAAAGTTGACTCAACCTCTGTCCTGTGTCCTTGTGTGTACCACATTGAGCATGGAGAAAAGAAAGAAGACCAAAGAACTGGCTGAGGACTTTAGAAACCAAATTGTGAGGAAACATGAGCAATCTCAAGGCTACAAGTCCATCTCCATAGACCTGAATGTTCCTGTGTCTACCATGCGCAGTGTCATCAAGAAGTTTAAAGCCCATGGCACTGTGGCTAACCTCCCTAGATGGGGACGGAAAAGAAAAATTGACAAGAGATTTCAACGCAAGATTGTGCGGATGTTCGATAAAGAACGTCGACTAACATCCAAACAAGTTCAAGCTGCCCTGCAGTCCGAGGGTACAGCAGTGTCAACCCGTACTATCCGTCGGCGCCTGAATGAAAAGGGACTGTATGGTAGGAGACCCAGGAAGACCCCACTTCTTACCCCAAGACATAAAAAAGCCAGGCTGGAGTTTGCCAAAACTTACCTGAAAAAGCCTAAAACATTTTGGAAGAATGTTCTCTGGTCAGATGAGACAAAAGTAGAGCTTTTTGGGCAAAGGCATCAATATAGAGTTTACAGGAGAAAAAAAAGAGGCATTCAAAGAAAAAAACACGGTCCCTACAGTCAAACATGGCGGAGGTTCCCTGATGTTTTGGGGTTGCTTTGCTGGCTCTAGCACTGGACTGCTTGACCGTGTGCATGGCATATGAAGTCAGAAGACTACCAACAAATTTTGCAGCATAATGTAGGGCCCAGTGTGAGAAAGCTGGGTCTCCCTCAGAGGTCATGGGTCTTCCAGCAGGACAATGACCCAAAACACACTTCAAAAAGCACTAGAAAATGGTTTGAGAGAAAGCACTGGAGACTTCTAAGGTGGCCAGCAATGAGTCCAGACCTAAATCCCATAGAACACCTGTGGAGAGATCTAAAAATGGCAGTTTGGAGAAGGCACCCTTCAAATATCAGGGACCTGGAGCAGTTTGCCAAAGAAGAATGGTCTAAAATTCCAGCAGAGCATTGTAAGAAACTCATTGATGGTTACCGGAAGCGGTTGGTCGGTTATTTTGGCTAAAGGTTGTGCAACCAAGTATTAGGCTGAGGGTGCCAATACTTTTGTCTGGCCCATTTTTGGAGTTTTGTGTGAAATGATCAATGTTTTGCTTCATTCTCTTTTGTGTTTTTTCATTTAAGACAAATTAAATGAAGATAATAATACCAAAGAATTTGTGTTTGCAATCATTTTCAGGAAGAAACTGAGTATTATCTGACAGAATTGCAGGGGTGTCAATACTTTTGGCCACAACTGTAGATTACTGAAATAGCATGTGTGGGACCAGATGAGGCTACACAAATTTCTTCAAAAGCGGATTGTCGAACTTGAACGCCTGTCGAGAGATGAGCAGAAGTGTCGTCAAAGGCGTGATGCACCTTAGGAGCCTAGTCCCCTGAAATGGCAGAAAGGGGCATAAGTGTCCCTCCTAGGGCCCCCTGAAAGAGATGCAAAGGGGGGTTTTCTCGAGATACTCAAAAAAGAATTTGTGGGAGCTGCCGGAAAAAACTCAGGATTATCAGTCTATGTGGGTCGACTAGGATGTATATTGTTTGAGTGTTTGCTTCACACTATAGGACACAGACATTATAACGAGATGAGCAGGCCAAAATCCATTTCAAGGTGAAGCTTGGTACGGAACAGGTATTTTGTGCAATGCAGACCCATAATTTAGACTTAGAGCAATGTAACAAGTCAAGAATTCCTGCATGAGCAGATGCTAGATGGTATCAGCGGCAGTCAGGCAGACCAACCCCTCCAGCATCTTTTGGACATGTAAGAATGTCACTACGAATCCTTGGACGACCTGCTGCCTACGCAAATTGACTGAAACTACAGTATGTTGTATTTTGGACCAGAAGGAGGAAGGCTATATAAATCGGAATGGTTTGCAGAAGATATAATCTGCGTAGCACTGTCATTATGAGGATATTAACTCTGCCAAACCAAGATCATTCTCCACAGTTCCAGGAGTTAAGATCTTCCTCTAGTCTGGACAAAATAAGTGAAAACTAAGAGAAAACAGTTTCGAGAGATGGGCGAGAGTATGGGTAGGTAAATATTTCTAGCATTTAATCTTTGTGCAGAACATGGAAAATTCTCTACTTGACATTGTCACTATCTGTTCTAATCACAAGCAAATGGGCAGAGAAGTAGCTGTAAAAAAATATTTGTACCAAATAAAATGCACAGATTACAATTCATGCTAGGAGGGTTGTAAACAGTACAGTACTGTGCTAATATTTTAGGCAGATGCGGAAAAAAAGTGCTGCAAGGCAACAATGCTTTTAATAATAGAAGTGTTAAAAGAAAACTTATCAGTCAACAAAATGAAAAGCGATTGATCAATATAGAAATCTACAAGTAAATCAAGTCTAAATTTGAGGAGAGACACCACATCTCCCCTTTGCCTTCAAAAACTGCACCATTTCTTACAGGTAAACATTTGCCCAAAGTCATAGATTTTGTTATAGACAGACGTATGAGTAACCAAATATAGAAAAGAGGTGATAATGATCATTTTTATATGTAGGCTGAAATAAATTTAGAAACAGCTATATAGGAAGCTTAAAACTGGATAAGAAACAGCCAAATTGCTACAAATGTGAGGTGGTAGCAGGCAATCTCACATCACCATACAGCAAGAAGACGCACGGTACAGATTTCAAAGTCGATGGAGGACACAGGCAAAGATTGTAAGCCCCAATGCAGAAAGTGATTTCTGTAAAGATCTTTGGAAATTAATGGCACTATAAAAGCTAACATAACACGGTATCTAAAACATCATCGAGTCTGTCTTGGATTACATAGAGACAGAAGGATTTCTACAAGTCTACAGTGGGCACGGAAAGTATTCAGACCCCTTTACATTTTTCACTCTTTGTTCCATTGCAGCCATTTGGTAAATTCAAAAAAGCTCATTTTTCTCATTAATGTACACTCTGCACCCCATCTTGACTGAAAAAAAAACAGAATTGAAGAAATTTTGGCAAATTTATTAAAAGACTGAGATATCACTCTGTATTCTTTATTCCTTCTCTCAAATCGCAAATAGCGAGGTCCTATGTCTGTTTAGGTGGCAATGAGTAGGTTAGTAGGATAAATTACCTTATCTACTCTAAAGTTCTGTTTATGTAGCGTTAACTAAGTACCCTGTTATTTAGTTACTACAAGGTATATGCCATGTTGTTCTTTTCCTAGGTCTTGCCTGTGATATGGCCACAGTGTGAACATGCTTTTGTGCATTGCATATACCAATTATGCGCCGGCTTATGTCTTTTGGTTTTGCTACTCTTAAGCCGTTTACACTCAGTGGCACGATACGACCGCCAATTGGTAAACTTTCACTGATCGCCAGTTGTTTGAATGCCTGTTTACACGGTCAGACCAAAGTAAACGACCCATAAGGAATGATCTATACTTGATCGCTCAGTGCGCATAGACTATCATTGTTCTCTGCAGAGTGAGTCCCGTTTACACAGGATCACGCACCGCCAAGAATAATGATCTTTGGTGCTGCATAAAAGATCATTTCACCCAATGAGCTATTATTTTTTGTCATTCATTGGTTGAAATGACAAAAAAATGGTGAATGCAGATCTGCTGCCCATTTTAAGGCTGAGGGTGAAAGCTGCAGTGTATAAGTGTAATATGCAGCAGAATTTAGCATATAAGCCCTGACTGCATATATCCTTATAGGATATCTAAATGTTCTAGTAACTCAGTTTCCCTTAACCATTGAAACAAATTAAACATATTTTCAGACTTAGAAAACTATTTCCCATATCCAGCTATTAGTGTAAATTAGAGATGCGAAAATCATTTTAAACTAATCAAATTCATTTACAGCGCCCCAAATTTTCATTGATTCAGGATTCCAAATTTTGGGCAATTCTATTTTGCTGAAGTAGTGCGAATAGAGGCTTGTGTACTCATCTTGGCCTTTCCAACAGTCACTCTCCACCCAATCCTCCTATTGGCTCCTTTTCTCCTGGGTCTTCCAGCGTTATATGAGATGCGATGGACAGATAGGACCAGGCTGGAAGCTGCGGCATAACAGGTATGGGGATGGTCGGCGAGTGGTGACTAAGGGTATGTGCACACGCTGCGTATTCTGCTGCGGTTTTGGCCGCTGCGGGTCCGCAACAGTTCTGCAGACATTGTACAGTACAATATAAGTCTATGTGATTTACAATCTGCTGTGCACATGCAGCAGTTTTTTCACTGCGGAAAAGCTGCGGTTTTGAATCCGCAGAAAGAATTGACATGTCACTTCTTTCTGCGGATTCCGCTGCAGTTTACCACCTATTCCATTGTCCAGGTGGCAAACCGCAGGGTAAAACCGCTGGCCAATCCGCAGGTAAAACCGCAGGTCATTTTACTTGCGGTTTTACCTGTAGATCTGCACATAAAAATCCGCTGGTGAATCTGCAGCGTGTGCATATATCCTATGAGTCTATATTTTTTTTTTTCAAATTTTGTTTTTTTTAGAAATAAACAGGGTAGGGAAAGGAAGGTAGGAAGGGAGGGAAGGGAGTGAGGAATAAACAACCTTGTACAGTTACGGAAAAAATTTTTAAAAACTAGAGAACCCACAAATAGGCATAGAATAACATATATCGAAAAACAAAATAAAAGAAAAAAAAAATCAACAATCCTTATTATGGGGTAACATTCTTGGAAGGAGATACAGCATCCCAGTACTAAAGCGCCCAGGTTTAAACTTCAAAATATAGTGCCTCTTGTTAAGTCTAGTTGATATGAAATTTGTTGTTCCAGGTCTTCCATTTTTTTGAGTATTTGTGAATGTGATTGTTGTTAATCGCAAATCTGCGTTCTAAATCGCTGTGTTGGCCTATCTTGTCAAGTATGTCTGAAAACTTGGGAACCTCTGCTTTCTTCCACCATTGTGCTAACATGGTCTTGGTCACTAAGAGGATGTGTATGATAATGTGTCTTACCGAATCATCAAATTGTTCCATGTCTAATGAAAGAAGTGCTCTTTCGGGTGTAATTGTGAAGTCCTTAGCAATGAGGTTAATGTGCTGTGTGACTTGAAGCCCGAGGTTTTTGATTTTTGAACAACCCCAGAAAATATGGTAGAGGTTCCCTTGGTGTCCACAATCTCTCCAGCACAAGGAAGATAGCTCTGTATTAAAATGCGATAACCTCGTCGGGGTATAGTACCACCTATTTAACAATTTGAAATAACTCTCATGAAAACCCATTGATATGTTGGAATTGTAAGTGTTTTTGATGGCATCGTTCCAGTTCTCGAGACAGATATCAGCACCAAAATCGGACTCCCATCTCTTCATGTATATGTTTTTGTGGCTCGTTAGGTCTTTGACAACAGATCTATACGAATTACGCAGACTCCAGAGGTTTTTATTTTTAAGGTTGCACAATAGTGAAGATAGCATTTCATAATTCAAAGTCTTCCCTTTTATGAATTTCCAAATTCTGTCTTTCAACATAGTGTAAAAGACTAGCTCAGATGACGGTAAATTATATTTAACCCTGATCTCACCGAATTTCAGGAACTCCACTCCACTAAAAACATCCCCCACCCTTTTAATTCCAGATTTGCCCCAAACCTCCGGTATCGAGAGATCATCCATCAGTGCAAGTGAAGAGGCAACTTTAAGATTTGCTCTGTTTTTTTGAAAGTTTTTGTCGGCTTAATGAGATCCCTCCAGGCTGAGATTATCGGCCCTAATATAGGATGAGATGACTTCGCACTGGGGTTTTGCAGAAGGAAGTGAAAGAAAAGCTTTTGCAAGGAACCTCTATCACTAGCATCTCTCTCCAAGCCATACCAAACTGGATGCGTCATGTTTTCAGTAAACCAGTGCCAGCTCTGTTTGATGAGCGAGGCCTGATAATAAGCGTATATGTTGGGCAGTCCTGCGCCCCCATGTTTTTTATTTTTGTACATCAAGTCTGCAGATATTCTTGCTTTTTTACCTTTCCAAATAAATAGTCGGATGAGCGCTTGAGCTTTATCAATGGTTTGGCGCGGAAAGCTAAAAGAGATTGTCTATCTAGGGATTAGAATAGCTGGATCAATCCAAGCCACAGTTAGGGCCAATTTAGACAGCATTATAAAGACTATTACAGGCAATCTATCCTTTTTGGTCAGCTAGAGACTTCCATCTTTGGAAAGATTCTGGCAGTCAAAACTTTTATCCTTCCCAAAATTTTATACATATTTATGACTTTATGAGTCTATATTTTTTAACCCCTTGCGGACGGATGCAATTTGTAGCAAATTCATTCGATACCAATCAAATACCCCCCCGAATTGTGAAATTCTGCTAGAAATATGCGAGATTCAGTCAATTCTAATGAACACTTGTAATTTTGTTCATGATCCAAAATGGAGAAACAACTTTTGTGCAAAACAATTACTTTATTCTTAAAAGCAGAAAATAATGCTTTATTTTTCAGGGAAGAAAGTGAATCTGAATCCCATTATAGTGATATCCTCTCTTACAAACTATACAGTACATAAAACTTGATTTTTAATGTAAATGGAATACCTGGTTTTCATGTGATTATACAATGTTTAGCAGTAAACCTGGCACTAAGGTAGTTCTTCTTAGTTAAACCTTGTGAAAAAGGCTGTGACAAATAACAGATGTACCTCCCTGAATTGTGCAATATCGTAAAATATAAAATATGGGTCCATAAAATAAAATGTCTATTGGGAAATTTCAAATTTTATGCACATTTTAATTTAAAATGATAAAAATACAACTTAAGTTTCAATTACTCCATATTTAAAATTTGTGCTTGCTGTAAAGGTACTGTCACACTAAGCGATATCGCTAGCAATATCGCTATAACTTGTGACGTTATAGCGATATTGCTAGCGATATCGCTGTGTCTGATACTTACCTACGACTGGCTCCCCCGCTGGTTATCGCCGATTGCGCAAGAACGTCCAGGACCGTTTCTCATCGTCAGCTTCCTGCGGCGCTTCCTGTGGAGACGAGCGATGAGCGAGGAGCCGGGCGGGATGACGTCAGGATCGCCTAGTGTGACAGGTAAGTAGCGACCCCAGCGATGTCGCTGGTGAGATCTGCCTGTGTGGCAGCTCACTACCGACCACTTAGCGATGTACCAGCGATGCTGACAGCGTCATATCGCTGGTCGGGATCGCTGGTACATCGCTAAGTGTGACAGTACCTTTAGTGAACAGAAGCAACTATTGTTTATCTCTAGAGGCTGGCATGAACGGATTCACACAGAAGCTGTTCACACTTGCAGTGTTAGATTTCCATCATGGCTTCCAGGATTTTAGACACAAAGGAAAAAAAATCTGTAGTCAAAATAGCAAATTTCCGAAGAAAGCCTAAGGCCCTAAGGCTATGGTCATACGTTGAGTATTTGTAGTGGATATGTCTGCACAAAAATAATGAAGACAGGAAAAGATTGGGTACAATAAGTGCGTCTTTGATGCATTTTTCCCCCCATTTATTTGAATGGGGGAAACACTAGGCTCAAACTCTGTCACAATTTGATCTGAGTGTCACCCCTACTTGCAGATTTGCTGCATCTTATGCAAGTATATAGAAAAAAATCTGCACACCATTTCTCTTGTGGGTACGCAAAGTTTTAACATGTTGTGGATTTGAAACTCGCACTGTGATCAGTTTACGCCAGAGTAAATTAAAAAAAACAAAAAAAAACAAAACACAAAAGGCATGAGATCTCTATAAATCCCATCCACTTTGCTGGAACAGTAAGATGCTGCGTTTTTGATGTAGCATCAAATACTCAACATGGGCACACAGCCTTACACACCATTAAGAGCCAATATGTTCCATCAAGATTCGTTGGGATCTATGTAACATTTGGATCGGGCACAGTGGTCATAGCCTGATATTTAGGCCATGTTCCCCAGTGCAAAAATTACTCTGCTTCCCCCCACCTGCATTATTACGCAATATTCTGCTCTGATTATTAAATTTGTGCTTTGCCCTTTGATGGGTTTTGCCTTTTTATGTTTTTTTTTTCTTTAGATTTGGAGCAACCTTTTATTTACAGGCGGTTTTTGGTGAAGAAATGCTGGTAGTTTGCATTTAAAAATGCAACAGGTTTTTTTCTACAAAGGAAATAAAAACACTCCCTTTGTTTAAACTACTAAACCCCATAGGAAAACTGCTGTCACCTAGTAAGCCAATAGGGGTTGTAACTAAAGATGCACCAAATTTATCAACTCATGTCATGTTTTAGAGGAATTTTCTTTTAAAATACCAGCTGCCAAAATACATTCAGATATCATAGTCAAAACAAGCAGCTATTTACATTTTAAGGGAAAATCCTCGAATAGACACAGTTCAAATGGTATTCCCCAAATTCCAAGACTGAGACAACCTGTCACCTTCAGATCTTGACTTAACCTGTTAAAATGACACATGATATGCAAATGTTATGAAATGTCTTGCTTTTAAGACTATAACCCTTCAGACTCAAATGCTGGAGATTCTAATTTCCCGCTCGTAAAAGCCCTGAACCTCCCTGGTTGGGCAAGGCACATTTAAAAAGGAAAATGGCAATGATTGGCTACTGCGCCTTCAAGCAGAATAACAAGATTGATTTTTTGCCTATATGTCTAATGCATTTTTGATCAGCTTGAATTATTTCTCTGTAAAAGAGGCTTATATTATGTTCTTGATAGCGTTATTAGAAATCCGGCATTAATTTAGCAATGTCCACAGTGCGCTACAGAAACTGTCCTGTTTCCGTCAACTTTCTCTTAGTCTTCTGTGGTTCACCGATTATGGCTGATTCTGAAACAGTTTTAGGATGTGATGCTCAATAACCTGTTGAACTAAAGAAAAAAAAAAGAATATTTTTAATAAAACTATATAAATATTCCAAGGCAAGACGCCCCATAAAGAAAGCATTGCTTCAGTATAGCTGATCCCTTATCCACTTCTTAGAAAATACAAGACGACTGGGGAAAAAATAGAACATTAAAAATGTCATTAACAAAACAGAAGACAATGTATAGATGGTGGATAGGATTCCCTTAACCCCTTCAAGACCCTGCCCTGTTTCGTTTTTGTCTTTCTGTTTTTGCTCCCCTTCTTCTCAGAACCGTAACTTTTTTACTTTTCCATCAATATGGCCACGTTAGGACTTGTTTTTTTGCAGGACGAGTTGTACTTTTGAACAACACCATTGGTTTTACCATATCATGTACTCAAAAATGGGAAAAAATTCCAAGTGCGGTGAAACTGAAAAAAAAAAGTGCAATTTCACAACGGTTTTTGGATTTTTTTTTTACCATGTTTCACCAAATGCTAAAACTGACCTGCCATTATGATTCACCAGGTCATTATGAGTTCATAGACACCAAACATGTCTAAGTTCTTTTTATCTAAGTGGTGAAAAAAAATTCCATAGTTTAAAAAAAAAAAAAAAATTGTGCCATTTTACGATACCCGTAGCGTCTCCATTTTTTGTGATCTTGGGTTGGGTGTGGGTTTGTTTTTTGCTCGCCGAGTTGATGTTTTTAATGACACCATTTTCGTGTGTATACAATCTTTTGATCACCCGTTATTGCATTTTAATGCAATGTTGTAACGACCAAAAAACGTAATTCTGGCATTTTGACTTTTTTCTCGTTACGCAGTTAATTTTTTTTTATATTGATAGACCGTGCAATTCTGAATGTGGCGATACCAATATGTGTATTTTTTTATTTTTTCTAATTGTTTTATTTTGAATGGGGTGAATGGGGAGTGATTTGAACTTTTTTTTTTCAAAAACATTTTTTTTTACTTTTTGCATGCTTCAATAGTCTCCATGGGAGACTAGAAGCTGCAGTTGTCTGATCGGCTCTGCTACATACAGGCAATGATCCAGATCGTCTGTATGTAGCAGAAACACCTTTACTACGGAATAGTGATGAGTAAACATGCTTGTATGCTGAGTGTCTTCGGCATGCTAGAAAAATATGTTGGGGGCCCAGTGGGCCCAGTGCAGCCGCTGGGACTTGAACATGCTTACCGAGCACGCCAAAGACACTCAGTTACCACACAAGCATGCTCGGGTAACATCTTATCAGAGCACGTTCACCCACTACTAATATGAAGTAGTAAGTATGCTACATCAAATAACTTAATTTGCAGAGAATAGCCATGTTGGCTTTTGTGGACTTGAGCCGAAACTCATTAACTCTACTAGGTGAGGTTTGGCTGTTGTAAGAAACATTTAGTAGGAGTTCATCTAGACTAGCATCAGCCTTGATCTAGTGGCCAGTGGAGTAAAATGTA
The DNA here is from genome assembly GCF_039654945.1 of Dendrobates tinctorius. Taxonomy (NCBI): domain Eukaryota; kingdom Metazoa; phylum Chordata; class Amphibia; order Anura; family Dendrobatidae; genus Dendrobates; species Dendrobates tinctorius. The sequence goes on along the minus strand of NW_027361886.1, from coordinate 3,543,152 downwards.
GTTTTCAGATGGATTCCTGTTGTAAACCCCCTGAAAAACACCACATGAAATGAACATAATGCAAAATGATGTCAAAACTATGTCATACGTCACAGTGTAGAATAAAAGATGCAGCTGCAAGAATAAAGGCAAAATCACCGTTGAAGCCACCTCAGGAAAATGATCACCAGCGTTTTCCTGAAGCAACTTTGCTTGGGAAAACTCAGCAGCTGCACCGGCATGTAAAAAACGCCACATGCACAGAGCCGAACATGATTTCTCTCCTTTACCTTCCTTCTCACTGCACACACACAGAGAGCTCCTGCTGCAGCTTCCCCTCCCGTTTGTCTTATATTTAGCAGTAAGTACGATATTTTGAAAGCAAAGAGAAGAGGATGATAGAATGTTGGAAGGAAGGTAAATCACTTCTCAATGAAAATATATACTACAATGTTTCACATTCATATGTACTACTAAAGCTTTAAAAGTAGAATTCTGCAGGATTTCATATGTTGATTTGCAAGCTGCATTCACACTGCAGTATTCTGCATACAGTGGCTTGCAAAAGTATTCACCCCCTTGGTATTTTTCCTACCTCTGCTTGGAATTTCACGGGTTTTTTGAGGGTTTATAAGTGATTGTAAAGAACATGCCTACAACTGTGAACATTTTGTTTTCTCTTTTTTGCACAGCAAATAACAAATAGGACAAAATAACTGAAAACATCAGTGTGCACAACTATTCACCCCCATAAAGTCAGTACTATGTTTTAGTCTCTTTTTGTGGCAATTACAGCTGCAAGTAACTTTGGATAAGTCTCTATGAGCTTTCCACATCCTGCCACTGGGATTTTTGCCCATTTCTTAAGGCAAAACTGACTGCTCCAGCTGCTCCAAGTTAGATGGTTTCCTCTGGTGAACAGCAATTTTCAAGTCTGATCACAGAATCTCAATTGGATTACAGTCTGGGCTTTGACTAGGCCATTCCAAAGCATTTACACATTTCCCCTTAAATCACTCGAGTGTGGCTTTAACAGTATGCTTTTGGTAATGATCTTGTTGGAAGGTGAACCTCCGTCCCAGTCTCAAATCACTGACAGACAAACAGGTTTTGCTCAAGAATATCCCTGTATTTTGCACCATCCATCTTCCCCTCTACTCAGACAATTTTCCTTGTCTTTGCTGCCAAAAATTATCCCCACAGCATAATGATGCCACCACCATGTTTCACTGTGGGGATGATGTTCTTGGGGTGATGAGCAATGTTGGTTTGACACCAGACAGAGTGTATACCTTGTTAGCCAAAAAGTTAAATTTTTGTCTCATCTGACCACAGCATCTTCCTCCATACATTTTGGGGAGTCTCCCACGTCTTTTGGTGAATTCAAACGAGCCTTACAATTTTTGTGTGTAAGTAAAACTTTTTTTTCTGGCCATTCTCCCATAAAGGCCACCTCTATGCAATGTACGATTTATTGTGGTTGTATGGACAAGCTCTCCAGTCTCTGCTTGTAAACTCTCAAGCTCCTTCAGGCTTACCTTTGGTCTATGTGCTGCCTCTCTAAATTATGCCTTCCTTGCCTGGGCTGACAGTTCTGGTGAGCGGCCCTCTCTTGGCAGGTTTGTTGTGGTACCATGTTCTTTTCATTTGATAATGGATTTGATGGTGCTCCGTGGGATCATCAGAGATTGGGATTTTTTTTTCTATAACACAACACTGACTTGTACATCTCATCAGCTTTGTCCCTGACTTGTTTGGAGATCTCTTTGCTCTTAGTGGTGGTGTTTGGTTAGTCTGATTCGGTCCGAGGAAAAAATAAATTTCAGCATGTCAGAGTTTGATCCAATATTCAGATCACACTCAGCCATGCAAGTCAATGAGTGCATGGAAATCATCACACTGCAGTCAGATGTAGAGGAAGAAATAAGTTGTTCTCCGATTCTCTCATCCCAGAAAATCGGATCACACTAATGTGACACTCTAATCAAACTGTGATCATAATTTAATCAGAGTATCATTGTATAATTGGTCCAATACTCTCAGATGAGCGAGCCTATGGCTGTCTTACCCAAGCCTAAGTTCTACTCTTGGTTTTGGCTTACAGATACAAAATACAGACCAAAAAATTACATTTTGAATGAGGCCTTTGTGGTAGTGGCTATACCCAAAGTTTCTATGTTCCCCAATTCCCAAGCATTATTACAATTTATGCAAAACATGGACACCCTTGTACACAACTCCCATGATGGTACATGTCATTGCTCTTTTGCCAATATCCACAGAGTTAACCTATGAAATAACATTTTGCTCTTGTCAGAGTGACCTATAAATAACCACCTTTTTTATGTCCAAGTGCAACAGCAAGATCCATTGGGGTGTATCCAGAATCTGCCTCCATTGTTAAATCAGCTCCTCGCTCTATAGATAGAGAATGTACAATTAATACACCACCCAATGTAAAACGACTCAAATAAAAAGGACACCATTACAGAAAGCCAACCACATCCTGTAATGCCACTGACATTTCGGTCTACATGCCACTTTATTGTTCTGGTTCCTTATCATCTCACTTGCTGATGAAACATGAAAGCACAGATTCTTACGGACTTTATTTGTGGATATTTGTTGCATTTTTCCCATCTGCAGACGCATGCAGCTCTTTTCATGTGTAAGGCTATGTGCCCACGTAGCGTTTAAATCCGGACACTGAAAACCGGATTCCTTCCCAGAAATTGCACGTTTTTTTCCGCGCGATTTCATCGCGATTTTCGCATGCGATATTCAAGCACTTTCCAAGCGATTTGAAGCATCGCTTGGAAAGTGATTGACAGGTTGGTCACACTCGTCAAACATAGTGTTTGACAAGTGTGACCAGGTTTTTACTATTGAGGCCGCCTATGCAGCATCAATAGTAAAAGATAGAATGTTAAAAATGATAAAAAAAATTAAAAATCGGGGTATATTTACCTTCCGACGTCCCGCGCTGTCTCAGCGACGCTCCCGTTCCCAGCGATGCCTTGCGAGACCTGTGATGACGTTGGTCTCGCGTTGCTATAGCGATCTCACGAGACCGCTAGAGTCACGTGAGACTAGGTCATCACAGGACCTTGCCGCAAGGCATTACTGGGAACGCTGAGGCCGGGAAGGCAGAGCGGGACGTCGGAAGGTAAATATACCCCGATTTTTATTTTTTTTTACAGGGGTATGGTACCCAGGGCCTAGAGGACAGTCTCCTCTCCTCCACACCGTGGGTACCAACCGCACATGAGACACTTAACTTCGCGCATGGTGGGCATAGCCACATGAGGGAAGTAAGCGATTATCATGCATTCCTATGGGTGCGGAATCGCAGCAATTCCGCACAAAAGAATGAGCATGCTGCGATTTTTTCTGCAATGCGATTCCGCCGTGGAAAAAAGCGCAGCATTAGCACAGCATGTGTGGAATGCCATAGGAGTGCATGGGGGGCGTTCTGTACACGATTTTTAAACGTTTTTGCGCCAAAAATCGCGGCAAAAACGCTTAAAAATCGCATCGTGGGCACACAGCCTAAAGAGGAGTTCTTACTTTTACCTTTGTTTATCTTTTTTACGCTATTTTACCAAACATAGTAAAACTTCTTCCAGACAACCAACCAAATTTGAATGCAATGTGGTCGTCTAAGAGGGTGGTATCTCAAATAAAGATGCCAAGTATGAATAATACCAGGTAGAATGGAAAATCTGGTCTGGAAAGGGGAGTGGTCCTTCACTGTTTAATAAAAGTAAATACTTGCCTAAAAAAGCTTAATATTTTTGCATCTTTAGGTCTATGGATATAAACCACAGCCACGCTCGCATTTCCACCAGTATTTTTTCTTTACGCTTCCATTTCCTTAATAAAGACATCTATAATATAGCAAATACGAATGTGTATGTACCTAGTAACACCTCTACACATTTTACATGATTCCCTCTCACGGCGTACAATAATGGTGTCCCTCCATTCTGCAAAAACAAAAGCAAGTCATGAGTCATTTATATGGATTATATTAATGCATTTTCTGCTAAACCTCACTGGGCAGTATAATGCAGTAAAGAATATCAGTGTAGGCGTGACTGCCCAAAAGGGTTTTATTTCACAGTGATAATAATGTGCAGCTTTAGAAATTGTCAGTATTGTGTCTAAAAGGCATAGTACAGATAACACTGAATTTAAAGAGGTTGTCCAGGCTTCTAATATCAGTTAATTCTTTTAATTCTTTTTAGTATAGGTCATCAATATCAGAACAGAGGGGGTCTGACACCCGGCACCTCCACTGATTAGCTGTTTTCGGTTCTGGTAGCTGGATACAAACAGTGAATGAAGCCAGAACAGCACAGTAGAGCAGAGCAGAGTAGGGCACTTCTGATCCCTCAGCTCGGCACCCAACCTCCATACAACTAATCAAAATTTTTGTCTCTATGAAATGTCAAAAAAGTTTTTGAAGTGACAGTTACATGATTAGGGGCTTGAGAAAGCTTTTCATATTTCATCTGTTAGACTATGTAGATATGTGAAATCGTATATTATATAAATCATTATGGAATACATATAGTATGAATCAGTGTTTAATTTATATGACATTAATAACCACAGAATGAATAAAGAAGCAATACATAATTACAATATTACAAAGCAGCGATTACATTAAATGACAAAGTCATTACTGCATGGTAACAAGACGTTGCCTTACCCAGTCATAAATATTAATATCCACTTTCATATTCAAGAGTAAAGTCACAATATCAGAATATCCTCCAGTACTCGCCAGCGACAAGGCACTTTCTCGTTCCTTAGCCAGAATGTGAGGGTCTGCTCCCTGCAGACAGATATTATGAATTAACACATTGCTTTAATATAAATAACAAGTAGCCCCAAAAAATCCAAGGTAGCATTATTGCATGTTCATCGCATGTTCCAGTCAGGTTTTTCTTTTTTTTGTAATCATTCATGTGACATTACGGCACACACTCATTTCCTTTATTAAAAGGAGTTGACCAGTTAAAGGATAGGTGATAACTTGCTGATCGGTGGGTGTCCCATTGCTGGCACCTGCACCAATTAGCAAATCAAGGAACTTTTATCCCCATTACAAGATGGCATAGCAGGTTGGACATCTCACAGCGCAAGTCAAGCATGCACAATGCAGCTCCGTTCTAATGGGGACAAAAGTTGCCGGACAACCTCTTTAACAAAAATTCTGCAAAACAAAATTATAAAATATATGTCATAGAAGCTAATGACTTGACAAGGGTCTCAATGTTAGGTCAGCTTCACATTTCCTACTTTCATGGTCGTGTACAAATCACAATTTCAGGACTGACCTGAACTCAGCAACCTCCTTTATCTCTAAGGCTAAGTTCACACTGGGCGTTTCTGCTGAATTTTTTTTCTTTCGCAGCAAAAATGAATTTTTGGCAGGAAAGAAGATGCGGCTAAAACACAGGTTTCGCTGCATTTTTGGTGCGGTTTTACATTCAATTCAATGGGTGAAAAACAATGAAAGAAGTGACATGCTCTGTAACCCAAAAACTTGCAAAGCACAAAATATTAATAACAAAAAAAAACAAGGCGTGTGCATGAAATTTCTGAAATCTCATAAGCTTTGTTGGTACTGTGAAAAGCAGCTGAAAACTGGCATTAAAAAAAAGCAGCAATAATGCCCTGTGTGAACTTAGCCTAAGAGTCTGTTGAGTTAATGTCAGGAAATCCATGGCTGGTCTGTAAATTGCAAACTGTGACGTGTGAAGCTAGCCTTAGACTATGGCGAAGTTTTTTGGATTCAGAGCATAAAGCTTAGCCATACATAGTATAATGAAAAGTTGTGCAATTTCTCTCTAGGAGTTAACTTTAGTTAAGTCCAAGTGGGCGTTATTAGATACTTCTCACTGGGAGCGTGTACTTCTTCTCCCTGTATGAGTTGCTATCACTGGGGGCATGTACTTCTTCTCTCTGTTTGAGTTGCTATCACTGGGGGGGGTATGTACTTCTTCTCTCTGTATGAGTTGCTATCACTGGGGGCGTGTAATTCTTCTCCCTGTATGAGTTGCTGTCACTAGGGGTGTGTTCTTCTCCCTGTATGAGTTGCAATCACTAGGGGCATGTACTTCTCTCTGTATGAGCTGCTATCACTGGGGGCGTGTATTCCTTCTCTCTGTATGAGTTACTATCACTGGGAGCGTGTACTTCTACTCCCTGTATGAGTTGCTGTCACTAGGGGCGTGTACTTCTTCTCCCTGTATGAGTTGCTATCACTAGGGGCATGTACTTCTCTCTGTATGAGCTGCTATCACTGGGGGCGTGTACTCCTTCTCCCTGTATGAGTTGCTATCACTGGGGCATGTACTTCTTCTCCCTGTATGAGTTGCTATCACTGGGGGCATGTACTTCTTCTCTCTGTTTGAGTTGCTATCACTGGGGGGGGTATGTACTTCTTCTCTCTGTATGAGTTGCTATCACTGGGGGCGTGTAATTCTTCTCCCTGTATGAGTTGCTGTCACTAGGGGTGTGTTCTTCTCCCTGTATGAGTTGCTATCACTAGGGGCATGTACTTCTCTCTGTATGAGCTGCTATCACTGGGGGCGTGTATTCCTTCTCTCTGTATGAGTTGCTATCACTGGGAGCGTGTACTTCTTCTCCCTGTATGAGTTGCTATCACTAGGGGCATGTACTTCTCTCTGTATGAGCTGCTATCACTGGGGGCGTGTACTCCTTCTCCCTGTACGAGTTGCTATCACTGGGGGCATGTACTTCTTCTCTCTGTATGAGTTGCTATCACTGGGGGCATGTACTTCTTCTCCCTGTATGAGATGCTATCACTGGGGGCATGTACTTCTTCTCTCTGTTTGAGTTGCTATCACTGGGGGGGTATGTACTTCTTCTCCCTGTATGAGTTGCTATCACTGGGGGCATGTACTTCTTCTCTCTGTTTGAGTTGCTATCACTGGGGGGGGTATGTACTTCTTCTCTCTGTATGAGTTGCTATCACTGGGGGCGTGTAATTCTTCTCCCTGTATGAGTTGCTGTCACTAGGGGTGTGTTCTTCTCCCTGTATGAGTTGCTATCACTAGGGGCATGTACTTCTCTCTGTATGAGCTATCACTGGGGGCGTGTATTCCTTCTCTCTGTATGAGTTGCTATCACTGGGAGCGTGTACTTCTACTCCCTGTATGAGTTGCTGTCACTAGGGGCGTGTACTTCTTCTCCCTGTATGAGTTGCTATCACTAGGGGCATGTACTTCTCTCTGTATGAGCTGCTATCACTGGGGGCGTGTACTTCTTCTCTCTGTATGAGTTGCTATCACTGGGAGCATGTACTTCTCCCTGTATGAGTTGTTGTCACTAGGGGCGTGTACTTCTCCTCCCTGTATGAGTTCTATCATTGGGGACATGTACTTATTCTCCCTGTATGAGTTGCTATCACTGGGGGTGTGTACTTGTTACTGTAGGAGATGCTATCATTGGGGGGCCTGTATTTCTTACTGCATGAGTTGCTATCACTAGGGCCTGTACTTCTCTCTGTATGAGTTGCTATTATAGGGGGTGTGTACTTATTGCAGTAGCGAGATGGGAGAAAGCTCCACAACGTCAACTATCACTGTAGCCTTCCAACAGTCGGGCCTTTATGGCAAAGTGGGCCGACGGAAGCCTCTCCTCAGTCCAGACATATGAAAGCCCGCATAAAGTGTGCTAAAAACACATGAAGGACTCCCAGACTATGAGAAATAAGTTTCTCTGGTCTGATGAGACGAAGATAGAACTTTTTGGTGATAATTCTAAGCAGTATGTGTGGAGAAAACCAGGCACTGCTCATCACCTGCCCAACACAATCCAAACAGTGAAACATGGTGGTGGCAGCATCATGCTATGGGGGTGTTTTTCAGCTGCAGGGACAGGAAAACTGGTTGCAATTGAAGGAAACATGAATGTGGCCAAGTACAAAGATATCCTGGATGAAAACCTCTTCCAGAGTCCTCTGGACCTCAGAATTGGCAGAAGGTTCACCTTCCAACAAGACAATGACCCTAAGCACACAGCTGAAATAACAAAGGAGTGGCTTCAGAACAACTTGTGACCATTCTTGACTGGCCCAGCCAGAGCCCTGACCTAAACCCAATTGAGCATCTCTGGAGAGACCTGAAAATGGCTGCCCACAAGCGTTCACCATCCAACCTGGCGGAACTGGAGAGGATCTGCAAGGAAGAATGGCAGAGGATCCCCCAAATCCAGGCGTGAAAAACTTGTTGCATCATTCCCAAGAAGACTCATGGCTGTACTAGCTCAAAAGGGTGCTTCTACTCAATGCTGAGCAAAAGGTCTGAACACTTATGACCATGTGATACTTCAGTTTTTCTTTTTTAATAAATTTGCAAAAATTTCTACATTTCTGTTTTTTTCAGTCAAGATGGGGTGAAGAGTGTACATTAATGAGAAAAAAATGAACTTCTTTTGTATACAGTCTGCCCTGCAGCCATTATTACATCATGTGTCCAGTTCATCATGAAAAATTTGGTGAAAGGTCCTCTTTAAAGTTGTCTGGGCAAAACTTAGATTTTACCAGTGGCTAGGTATATTTAAAAAAAAAAAAAAAACACTCACAAAGCTATACTAACCTGCCAGCACTTACTTGGATCCAGTGCAGCCCCCTCCAAGGACTGTTTACACTGGAAGGGAGATATCACCGCTGCGGCAATGACACACTAAGTCACCTAACTGTGGCCACAGTGGTGCTGCTACTCGAACAGTGACTTCCAGTTTTATAGCAGGCAATGGAGAGGCTGGCACTGGATTGAGGAGAGGGCATTGTATTTTTTAACCCCTTTCCTACAATGGACGTAATATTCCATCCATGTGATCTGGGACCTAATTCCCATGGACGGAATATTACGTCATAGCGATCAGCGGCGCCCACGTGGTGAGCGCAGCTGATCGCAGCCGGGTGTCAGCTGATTATCACAGCTGACACCCGGCACAATGTGTCAGGGGCGGTCATGGACCGCCCCTGACACGTTAACCCCTGGCACACCGCGATCAAACTGATCACGGTGTACCGGGGATTAAAGGGAAGCATCGTCAGGGAGGGGGCTCCCTCCGTGCTTCCCTGAGCCCCCCACAGCAGTGCAATGTGCAGCGCTGCTGCGGGGGGGCTCCTTCCCTGCAGGTCCCCGGATCCAATATGGCGACGAGGACCTTCGGGGGCCTGCAGGGAGCTGGGTTTCTCATGCCTGCAAAGCGCAGGCAAGGAGGAAGCCTGCAGCACTGCCTGTGTGACAGATTGCTGATCTGTCGCAGCGATCTGTCACAGGACAGTGATGTCCCACCTGGGACAATGTAATAAAGTTTAAAAAAAAAGTGTAAAAATAATTTAAAAAAAAAAAATCGCTAAATAAATTAAAAAAAAAAAAATATTCCCTAATAAATTCATTTTTTGGAAATAAAGAAAAAAACAATAAAAGTACACATATTTGGTATCGCCGCGTCTGTAACGACCCGCCCTATAAAACTGTCCCATTAGTTAACCCCTTTAGCAAACCCCTTAAAAAATAAAAAACAAAGCAAAAAATAATGATTTATTATACCGCCGAACAAAAAGTGCAACAACGCACGATCAAAAAGATGCATATAAATATCCATGATACCGTTGAAAACATCATCTTGTCCCGCAAAAAACGAGCTGCCACACAGCGTCATAAGTGAAAAAATTAAAAAGTTATAGCTCACAGAATAAAGCGATGCAAAAATAATTATTTTTTATATAAAATTGTTTTCATTGCAAAAAAGCGCTAAAACATAAAAAAAGACATAAATGAGGTATCGCTGTAACCGTACTGACCCGAAGAATAAAAGCGCTTTATCAATTTTACCGCACGCGGAACGGTGTAAACGCACCCCCCAAAAGAAATTCATGAAACTCTGGTTTTTGTTCATTCTGCGTCCCAAAAATCGGAATAAAAAGCAATCAAAAGATGTCACGTGCCCGAAAATGATACCAATAAAAACGTCATCTCGTCCTGCAAAAAACAAGACCTCACATGACTCAGTGGGTCAAAATATGGAAAAATTATAGCTCTCAATATGTGGTGATGCAAAAACTATTTTTACAATAAAAAGCGTCTTTTAGCATGTGACAGCTGCCAAATATAAAAACCGCCATAAATAGTAAATCAAACCCCCTCCGTTATCACCCCCTTATTTAGGGAAAAATAATAAAATTAAAAAAATTTATTTATTTCCATTTTCCCGTTAGGGCTGAGATTAGGGTTAGGGGTGTGTTGGGGTTAGGGTTGGAGTTAGAATTGGGGGGTTTCCACTGTTTGGGCACATCAGGTGCTCGCCAAACGCAACATGGCATCAGATCTCAATTCCAGCCAATTGTGCGTTGAAAAAGTCAAATGGTGCTCCTTCTCTTCCAAGCTCTGCCATGCGCCCAAACAGTGTTTTACCCCCACATATGGGGTATCAGCCTACTCAGGACAAATTGCAAAACAACTTTTGGGGTCCAATTTCTCCTGTTACCCTTAGGAAAATAAATTGGTGGCAAAAATATCATTTTTGTGGAAAAAAATATGATTTTTTTATTTTCACGCCGGTCTAGTTTCCAAAATGGGGTCACTTGTGGCGAGTTTGAATAGTTTAGGCACATCAGAGGCTCTCCAAACGCACATGACACCCGCAGACCATTCCATCAAAGTCTGCATTCCAAAACGTCACTACTTCCCTTCCGAGCCCCGACGTGTGCCCATACAGTAGTTTTCTCCCACATATGAGGTATCAGCGTACTCAGGACAAATTGGACAACAACTTTTGGGGTCCAATTTCTCCTGGTACCCTTGGGAAAATAAAAAAATTGGGGACTAAATGATCGTGTTTGTGGAAAAAATACGATTTTTTTATTTTCACGCCCGGGCATTATAAACTTCTGTGAAGCCCTTGGGGGTTCAAAGTGCTCACCACACATCTAGATAAGTTCCTTAGGTGGTCTAGTTTCCAAAATGGTGTCATTTGTGGGGGGTTTTCACTGTTTTGGTACATGGTGTCCGATCTCAATTCCAGCCAAAAACATCTAATGGCGCTGCTTCCCTTCCGAGCTCTGCCATGCGCCCAAATAGTCGTTTACACCCACATATGGGGTATCAGCGTACTCAGGACAAATTGGACAATAACTTTTAGGGTCCTGTTACCCTTGGAAAAATAAGAATTGAGGGTGAAAAGATCATTTTTAGGAAAAAATAAGATTTTTTAATTGTACGGCTGTACGTTATAAGCTTCTGTGAAGCCCTTGGGGGTTCAAAGTTCTCACCACACATCTAGATAAGTTCCTTGGGGGGTCTAGTTTCCAAAATGGTGTCATTTGTGGGGGTTTCCACTGTTTTGGTACATCAGGGGCTTTCCAAACGCGACATGGTGTCCGATCGCAATTCCAGCCAAAAACATCAAATGGCGCTGCTTCCCTTCCGAGCTCTGCCATGCGCCCAAATAGTCGTATACACCCACAAATGGGGTATCAGTGTACTCAGGACAAATTGCACAATAACTTTTAGGATCCTGTTACCCTTGGAAAAATAAGAATTAAGGGTGAAAAGATCATTTTTGTGGAAAAAGTATGATTTTTTAATTGTACGGCTGTACGTTATAAACTTCTGTGAAGCCCTTGGGGGTTCAAAGATCTCACCACATATCTAGATAAGTTCCTTGGGGGGGTCTAGTCTCCAAAATGGGGTCACTTGTGGGGGGTTTCCACTGTTTAGGTACATCAGGGGCTTTCCAAACGTGACATGGCGTCCAATCTGAATTCCAGCCAATTTTGCATTGAAAAAGTCAAACGGCGCTCCTTCCCTTCTGAGCTCTGCCATGCACCGAAACAGTGGCTCCCCCCCCCCCCATATCAGGTATCAGCGTACTCAGGACAAATTGCACAATAACTTTTTCAGTCCAATTTCTCCTGTTACCCTTGGTAAAATAAAAAAAATTGAACCAGAAGTATTTTTTTTGTGTAAAAAAGTTCAATGTTCATTTTTTGTTTTTTAAATATTCAAAAAATTCCTTTGAAGCACCTGAAGGGTTAATAAACTTCTTGAATGTGGTTTTGAGCACCTTAAGGGGTGCAGTTTTTAGAATGGTGTCACTTTTGGGTATTTTCTATCATATAGACCCCTCAAAGTGGCTTCAAATGTGATGTGGTCCGTAAAAATAAAATGGTGTTGCAAAAATTAGAAATCGCTGGTCAACTTTTAACCCTTATAACTTCCTAACAAAATAAATTTTGGTTCCAAAATTGTGCAGATGTAAAATAAACATGTGGGAAATGTTACTTATTAAGTTTTTTGTGTGCCATATCTCTGTGATTTAAGAGCATAAAAATTCAAAGTTGGAAAATTGCAAAATTTTCAAAATTTTCACCAAATTTCTGTTTTTTCACAAATAAACACAAGTTATTTGAATGAAATTTTACCACTAACATGAAGTACAATATGTCACGAGAAAACAATGTCAGAATCACCGGGATCCATGGAAGCGTTTCAGAGTTATTACCTCATAAAGGGACAATGGTCAGAATTGTAAAAATTGGCCCGGGAGTTAACGTGCAAACCACCCTTGGTAGTGTGGTAGTGAAGGGGTTAATAAACCACTGGTAAACTTTACATTTTCCCCAGAGAACACATGTAATAGGTTTGTATTTGCATTATATCTTCCTAGAAAATAAGCAATAGAAACTTCTTATATTTACCATTTCCAGTAGGTACCGGACAGTCTCTATCTCACCAAAAGCAGCGGCCCACATTAAAGGAGTAAAGCCTCGCTCATCTGGCCGGTTTAAAAATGTATCATCTACATAGAAATCAAACGATTTATTAGGAAAGGAGTCTGTTTATATAAACTGTACACATGTGATTAGATTACACAACTTACCTTTTTGCAGATATTCTTTTAATTGGGTTAACTCCCCTTGGGCTGCGAGTTGCTGTACTGATAGGGCTAAGGAGAGTCAAGAGACATCATTAACGGGGTTGTCCGGTCACAACATATTGATGACTTTAAAGACTGAAACACAGAAAAACACAGTAAAACAAAGCCATCTTCCATAGCGTGTCCACATTGGACATTACCTGCCTGTATCCTGCCCATACAGGTACTATACACATGATCAGGTTTTTAAATACATCAGTTAGGGACTGCTCTGATGGGTATACCTTGACGTTTGGTAGAGCGGCTTAGTATACATTTTTTGCAAAAAACGTATCAACCAAATACCCTGTCTTGTTATCATCTTTTTACTAGCACTTGCTGTTTACTGTTATTTTTTTTACAGCAGAGTATATTTATATGTTTGTTTTACTGTTTTTCTGTGTTTCAGGAATATATACTTATCTCAATGTATATACAGTGCCTTGCAAAAGTATTCGACCCCTTGGAACTTTTCAACCTCTTCCCACATATCATGCTTCAAACATAAAGAAACCAAATGTAAATTTTTGGTGAAGAATCAACAAGTGGGACACAATTGTGAAGTTGAACGAAATTTATTGGTTATTTTAAATTTTTGTGGAAATTCAAAAACTGGAAAGTGGGGCGTGCAATATTATTCAGCCCCTTTAACTTAATACTTTGTTGCGCCATCTTTTGCTGCGATTACAGCTGCAAGTCGCTTGGGGTGTGTCTCTCTCAGTTTTGTACATCGAGAGACTGAAATTCTTGCCCATTCTTCCTTGGCAAACAGCTCGAGCTCAGTGAGGTTGGATGGAGATCGTTTGTGAACAGCAGTTTTCAGCTCTTTCCACAGATTCTCAATTGGATTCAGGTCTGGACTTTGACTTGGCCATTCTAACACCTGGATACGTTTATTTGTGAACCATTCCATTGTAGATTTTGCTTTATGTTTGGGATCATTGTTTTGTTGGAAGACAAATCTCCGTCCCAGTCTCCGGTCTTTTGCAGACTCCAACAGGTTTTCTTCAAGAATGGTCCTGTGTTTGGCTCCATCAATCTTCCCATCAATTTTAACCATCTTTCCTGTCCCTGCTGAAGAAAAGCAGGCCCAAACCATGATGCTGTCACCACCATGTTTGACAGTGGGGATGGTGTGTTCAGGGTGATGAGTTGTGTTGCCTTGATGCCAAACTGCCAAAAAGTTCAATTTTCGTTTCATCTGACCAGAGCACCTTCTTCCACATGTTTGGTGTGACTCCCAGGTGACTTGTTGCAGACTTTAAATAACACTTTTTATGGATATCTTTGAGAAATGGCTTTCTTCTTGCTACTCTTCCAAAGGCCAGATTTGTGCAGTGTACGACTGATTGTTGTCCTATGGACAGACAGTCCCACCTCAGCTGTAGAAGTCTGCAGTTCATCCAGAGTGATCATGGGTCTCTTGGCTGCATCTCTGATCAGTCTTCTCCTTGTTTGAGATGAAAGTTTAGAGGGATGGCCAGGTCTTGGTAGATTTGCAGTGGTATGATACTCCTTCCATTTCAATATGATGCTTGCACAGTGCTCCTTGGGATGTTTAAAGTTTTGGAAATCATTTTGTATCCAAATCCGGCTTTAAACTTCTCCACAACAGTATCACAGACCTGCCTGTTGTGTTCCTTGGTCTTCATGATGCTTTCTGTGCATCAAACAGAACCCTGAGACTATCACAAAGCAGGTGCATTTATTTGGAGACTTGATTACACACAGATGGATTATATTTATCATCATTAGTCATTTAGGACAACACTGGATCATTCAGAGATCCACAATGAACTTCTGGAGTGAGTTTGCTGCACTGAGAGTAAAGGGGCCGAATAATATTGCACGCCCCACTTTTCAGTTTCACCAAAAATTTAAAATAACCAATAAATTTCGTTCAACTTCACAAATGCGTCCCACTTGTTGTTGATTCTTCACCAAAAATTTATATTTGGTATCTTTATGTTTGAAGCATGATATGTGGGAAAAGGTTGAAAAGTTCCAGGGAGCAGAATACTTTCGCAAGGCACTGTACCTCCCCCATACAACAATTCAGTAACGAGGGAGGTTATGTCAGCGGTAAATACTTTACTGATGCTGCCAATCCTAATGTTGGGAGATGTTAATAATGTTATAAATCGATGGTTGGATAGAATGAGTCAGGGTTCATGCTCTGGGAGGGTGGGAAATATAATTCAGCCTCGAAATTTGGGGAACTTCTGTCTGAACTTTCGCTTAATGATTTATGGAGGTTGAGACATCCTGATATTAAGCAGTTTTCTTGTTTCTCAAGTTCACATAATACAATGTCTCATATAGATTTGGCTTTGGGTACGGACCCAATATTCCAACAATTAGAATCAATAGAATACCTCCCTAGATTATTGTCAGATCACTCACCATTGTTGGTGAAATTATCAATTTTCCAATAGTATATCTCTGCCAAAACTGAGGAGTTTTAATGCATTTTGGTTGCAGATGATTGATGGTCATTTGATAGAACAGTCCATCAAGGATTATTTCTCATATAACTCCGGAACATAGTCATGGGATACTTTGTGGGATGCAATGAAGGTTTGTCTTATGGGGCTCTTATTCAGGCAGTGAGCAGAGAAAAGTTAAAGAACAGACAGTTCAGGGAATTCCTTAGATTGAGGGTTCAGGACACGGAACAACTTTTTGCCTCAAGTGGAGAAAGAAGGCATCTTCTTGATATGAAGGTTGCTCAAGATGCTTACAATTCACATGTATTAGAATTAGCTAAAGTTAAGAGATCATGTCAAAAACAATCTAACTTTGATGAAGGCGAAAAAGCGGAACATGTCCTAGCATTAATAGCAGATGCACAGAGGGGGACAACATATATTGTGGCACTGAGGGATGAGACTGAGGAGATGATGTATGAAACCCCAAAAATATTAAAACAATTTAAAACGTTCTATAAATCCAGGGCAACTGGGACACAATCCCAGATGCAGGAGTTTGTGCTTGCATAAGCCAATCACGTTGGAGGAGTTAGAGGGTGCGGTGGCAGACATGGCAAATAATAAATCCCTGGGCTCTGATGGGACCCCCATTGAGTTGTATAAAAAATATGGGGTGTGAGGTAGCGCTGTCATTCGGGTAGGGGATACTCGCTCAGCAGCCACAAAATCAGATCCGGCACAGATTTTCCATAAGCTAAGCATAGTCCATGCGGTTTATTCAATGTCATAAACCCACAGCAGCAACTGGAAACAGCATATTAACAGCAGAGCGTCCATGGCAGAGTTTCACTCTGTAAACCCTCTGTTCACACAGGTTGTACAATGTCCGGCATACAGGCTCTCTTAGCCTCACTTATCTCACCCACATCCGGGTTTCCTCATGGCTGCTTCAGCTTACTGCAGACGTTCATTCCCTCCTCTGGGAACTCTCAGACACGTGCAGCCATTCACCACAGCCACTTCACTGGCTGTTAGGCAGGAAGCCCCATCTCAGCGGGACCGTCCACACTGGACCAATCGGGTCCCAACATTCACCTCATGTGACCTACCCTGGCCACATTATATGGTTTATAGCCACGCCCACTGGGTCACATGACTCTGACCTCATCACAGGTCCTTCAAGCATTTACACACTTTACAACAGTGTTCTTTAAACACACCCCCTGGGTGGGTTTGTAGGTAACTGGCCCGCCCATCTCCCTAGTTACCTGGAGGCTTTTCCCTGTCACATTAAAGCAGCACCTCAGCAGTATCACTGCTGATCAACACATAAGTCTCCATCTAAAAGCCATCCACTATGAGATACATAATGGCCATTCAGTATTCTGCCATTCATCCTTTCTCCTGGGACAGCCACACAGCACCCCCTAGCAGACACAGTGGTTACTACACCACAGGGGGTATAATGTTACCTAAACTTTTAAATATGTTTCAGGAAGCCATTAAATCACATTCATTACCTAAAGCTATGCAGGAAGCCATTATATTAGTGACACCTAAAAAAGATAAGGATCCCCTACAACCTGACTCGTATAGGCCCATTTCCCTTTACAATACGGATGTAAAGATAATAGCTAAGGTTCTAGCCAATAGTCTTACCAGGGTTATTTCTTCTATTGTTAATCAAGATCAGTCCGGGTTTATGCCAGGAAGGTCGATGGCAACTAACATAAGACGTCTATATTTGAATCTGCAGATGCCAGTTTATAACTCAGGGGATAGAGTCATTTGCTCCTTAAACGCGGCCAAAGCTTTTGACAGCGTGGAGTGGGGATTCCTGTGGTCAGTTTTACAAGAATTTTGATTGGAGGCGGAATTTATAAATTCGATAAAAATCTTATATACCAATCCTACAGCCAGGATAAAGGTGAATGGTTCCTTATCAGAAGCATTGGCATTGGTGTGAGGTACTAGACAAGGTTGTCCTTTGTCACCTTTGCTTTTCGCATTGGTGGTTGAGCCCCTGGCGATTCTGCTACGGAAACATTCTGGCATAGATAGGTTTAGAAGAGGGGGGCTGGAAGATAAAATTGCCCTTTATGCTAATTACATTTTACTCTTTATAGCTAATGCGTCTAAGTCTCTGGTGACAGCAATCGCGGTGATCCAGTCTTTTGGGACCTATCCTGGGCTGGTGATTAACTGGTCTAAATCGGTGCTGATGTCATTAGATGAGAGGGGGGGGTCAGGTCGCTCTGGACTGCAACAAGTCGGACAGCTCTGGACTGCAATCCACGTCGCTCTGGACTGCAACAGGTATCAATATTTAAATATTTGGTCTCTCGTAGCCCGCTAGATTATGAAAAACTAAATTTAGCCCCAATCCTCACTAAGTTTACATGGACAAGTGATGCTTGGTCTAAACTTCCTTTATCAGTTGTGGGGAGAGCCAAAGTAATTAAAATGATATATCTTCTTCACAATTCACCTACATGGATCCCTTTTAGTTTCTTTCGGGCTATAGAAGGGGTGTTTAGATCTCTGCTTTGGAGGGGCGGAACGGCTCGTATTAAATTGGAAACTCTGCAGAGGGACAAATCAGACGGTGGGGGGGGTTAGCGGTTCCTAACCCGTGGGTCTATTTCTTGGCAGCACAGGCTCAATATTTTAGAGGATGGGAGGACACAGGTAAAATTTTGTTAAAGGATCTCTTGCAGTGGGGGGATAAATAGTTGTTCTTTATATGAAGCACTAGAGAGTAACAAATTCAAATCTTCTCCAAAAAAAGTTTCTACATTATTGCTAATGCATAACATATGGTGGAAAATAAGAGAACTGTAACAAAGAGAGAGTTGCTCACAATTTACATCAATATGGGACACCCCATGGTTAGTTAATCTGAGAAGTTTGGTGGGTTTTGGGAAGTGGAGGGAGAGGGAGGTGGGCAGGGTATCTCAGCTGCTATTAAATAATGTACTCAAATCTTATGCACAATTACAGGAGGAGTTTGATTTTAATCCAAAGGACTTTTATAATTACTTCCAGCTACGTCACACGTTCAATGCGGACTTTACGGAGAGTGGTTTGAAAGTCTATGTACCAAATACATAAATACTATGTACCAAATACATAAATACAGTTAATTAGTAGATCAAATACTTCATCTGGGATAATATTGCGGCTATATACAGTGGGGAAAAAAAGTATTTAGTCAGTCAGCAATAGTGCAAGTTCCACCACTTAAAAAGATGAGAGGCGTCTGTAATTTACATCATAGGTAGACCTCAACTGTGGGAGACAAACTGAGAAAAAAAAATCCAGAAAATCACATTGTCTGTTTTTTTTTCATTTTATTTGCATATTATGGTGGAAAATAAGTATTTGGTCAGAAACAAGCAATCAAGATTTCTGGCTCTCACAGACCTGTAACTTCTTCTTTAAGAGTCTCCTCTTTCCTCCACTCATTACCTGTAGTAATGGCACCTGTTTAAACTTGTTATCAGCATAAAAAGACACCTGTGCACACCCTCAAACAGTCTGACTCCAAACTCCACTATGGTGAAGACCAAAGAGCTGTCAAAGGACACCAGAAACAAAATTGTAGCCCTGCACCAGGCTGGGAAGACTGAATCTGCAATAGCCAACCAGCTTGGAGAGAAGAAATCAACTGTGGGAGCAATAATTAGAAAATGGAAGACATACAAGACCACTGATAATCTCCCTCGATCTGGTGCTCCATGCAAAATCCCACCCCGTGGGGTCAGAATGATCACAAGAACGGTGAGCAAAAATCCCAGAACCACGCGGGGGGACCTAGTGAATGAACTGCAGAGAGCTGGGACCAATGTAACAAGGCCTACCATAAGTAACACACTACGCCACCATGGACTCAGATCTTGCAGTGCCAGACGTGTCCCACTGCTTAAGCCTGTACATGTCCGGGCCCGTCTGAAGTTTGCTAGAGAGCATTTGGATGATCCAGAGGAGTTTTGGGAGAATGTCCTATGGTCTGATGAAACCAAACTGGAACTGTTTGGTAGAAACACAACTTGTCGTGTTTGGAGGAAAAAGAATACTGAGTTGCATCCATCAAACACCATACCTACTGTAAAGCATGGTGGTGGAAACATCATGCTTTGGGGCTGTTTCTCTGCAAAGGGGCCAGGACGACTGATCCGGGTACATGAAAGAATGAATGGGGCCATGTATCGTGAGATTTTGAGTGCAAACCTCCTTCCATCAGCAAGGGCATTGAAGATGAAACGTGGCTGGGTCTTTCAACATGACAATGATCCAAAGCACACCGCCAGGGCAACGAAGGAGTGGCTTCGTAAGAAGCATTTCAAGGTCCTGGAGTGGCCTAGCCAGTCTCCAGATCTCAACCCTATAGAAAACCTTTGGAGGGAGTTGAAAGTCCGTGTTGCCAAGCGAAAAGCCAAAAACATCACTGCTCTAGAAGAGATCTGCATGGAGGAATGGGACAACATACCAACAACATTGTGTGGCAACCTTGTGAAGACTTACAGAAAACGTTTGACCTCTGTCATTGCCAACAAAGGATATATCACAAAGTATTGAGATGAAATTTTGTTTCTGACCAAATACTTATTTTCCACCATAATATGCAAATAAAATGAAAAAAAAAACAGACAATGTGATTTTCTGGATTTTTTTTTCTCAGTTTGTCTCCCATAGTTGAGGTCTACCTATGATGTAAATTACAGACGCCTCTCATCTTTTTAAGTGGTGGAACTTGCACTATTGCTGACTGACTAAATACTTTTTTTCCCCACTGTAGATCTTTATTAACATTTAACATTAGTGCTAAGCAAACACCCAATTCATAGTAAAGAGAGATGGGAGGCAAAGATCGGCCCAATAGAAGGTCAGTGTATAGAGATATTGGAAAGGGTACCTCATCTCTCTCTTAGTGAAGTGCATAGACTTTCTCAACTTTATCTAATACATAAGGTGTATAGAACATCGGAGTTTGTGTGTAAAGGCCCCGTCACACTAAGCGATATCGCTAAAGCGTCACCGATTTTGTAACGCAGCAGCGACATTGCTAGCAATATCGCTATGTGTGATACTTACCTCCGACCGGCTCCCCCGCTGTCTATCGCTGATCACGCGAGATTGTCCTGGACCGTTTCTCGTCGGTCGCTTCCTGCTGGCGCCGACGAGCGATGCGTGGATGCGGGTGGGAGGACGTCTTCATCGCCATGTCTGACAGGTAAGTAACAACTGCCGACCGCTGCTACGTCGCTGGTGAGATCTGCCTGTTTGGCAGCTCACTAGCGACCACTTAGCGATGCACCAGTGATCCTGACCGAGTCATATCGTGGTCGGGATTGCTGGTGCATCGCTAAATGTGACGGGACCCTAAGAATGGGGCCAGAGCAGACGCATTCTGTCCTAGGTGTGGGGTGGGGCCGGTTACTCTACTTCATATGCTGTGGTCAAGTCCTAAACTGGATGGATACTGGAGGAAAGTACTAAGAATAATCACATGAGTGTTTAAGGTAGCATTGGAAACTACGCCCTTAGTTTGTGTGCTGGGGTATGTAGAAGATCTACAGACAACTAAGCTGGGTAAAACAGCTACTGAGAACCCAACAAAAAAGGAATATATCAACAAAATAAACTGGTTTATAAGTTTGGAAAAAGGTGTGTACAAAAAAAGGCAATATTAATAAATTTAAACAGCTTTGGGCTGCCTGGATGGATGAACCAGCGCTCCCGTCAAGGGAATTAGTGAGATATAGATTGGGCTTGATTTAATAAAGAGGATATGATCCATGTTTATCCCATGAGAAATAATAATGATTGCACGGCTAGAAGCTCCAAAAGGAGATGTTTTCTTTCTAGACAGTACAGTGGTGATGACTATATGTTTTGTCCCCATTTTTTTTTTCTTTTTGTAGAATGGGAAATTTTGTTTTTAATTTAATTTGGTCTTTCCATGTCCCATTCTCCCCCAACCCAGTTGTTCTTAATTTTCTGTGATTACCTGAAGTGGGTAATATGTTCATGTAAAAACTGTTGGAAAACTTCAATAAAGATGCTTTATTAAAAACAACATTGAGGCTATGTGACCACGTAGCGATTCTGAAGCAGAATAAACCTGAGCAGAATTGCACACCCTGCTCCCGGGAAAATGCATGCGGTTTTTGACGTGCTTTTGTAAGCGTTTGTCAAGCGTTTTAGCCCATATAATTGATGGTATGCTGAATCGTGTGCGATTCCGCAAAATTAATGTACATGCTGCGTTTTTAATCGCTAAGCGTTTCCGCAGCGGTTAAAAACGCACCATTGGCACAACATGTGTGTTTTTCATTAAAAATCAATTGGATGCTTTTCTTAAGCATTTCTGCAGCAGAATCGCTGGTCTAAAAGCGCTGCAGAAACACTTAAAAAAACGCTACGTGGGCACACAGCCTGAGTAGAACGTGATGTACAAGTAAAAGAATAAAACTCTTAGAATATAAAACATATTTTAATTTACACTTTTGATTCTATTTATGCAGAAATCCAAATACTAAAGGGTTGATATTCACCAGTGTATGATCATAACCAGCAGTGTTCTGACTGTGGGTCTATGGCTACTGGTTATATCTCTTTCTGTATTGTTCTGTCATTTATTTCTATATTCTGCTGCAGTTTAGGATTAGAAAAACATGGCCGTTCACTTCCAAATACTGCTCCACAACTCTTCAAAGGTTGTGTGCGGTATTGCAAGTAGTCTGTATTCTGCACATTTGGGCACAGAATACGTGTGATATTGCAGCTCAGCTCCATGGACGCGAGTGCAGTTGAGCAGAAATAATAGGTACAATGCACTGACAAATATGATGGTGGCTCTACAAGATAGCAGCCTTGTCGTTCTAATTCGGTGCCACCAATCTACAGAACAGTCTCTACCATGGGACAAATAAGCATTAGATTTGTAACTCACAGTCCAAAGTTGCTGGTAATACGGATACCATGTTTCCTCGTTGCCTGTTGGTTAGGGTTGTGGAATATTTCAATGGGCCAACTATGAGGAGAGAACGCAGTATTCAGATCAAATACAATAGCTACACATATCAGGTTTAACATTTTAAAAAACAACATTTCTGAGTAACTCCGAGAAGATTTCAGGCCACTGTCCAGGATGATATACACTTTGTGCTCACACACTAAGGCTACAGTTGTGGCCAAAAGTATTGACACCCTGCAATTCTGTCAGATAATACTCAGTTTCTTCCTGAAAATGATTGCAAACACAAATTCTTTGGTATTATTATCTTCATTTAATTTGTCTTAAATGAAAAAACACAAAAAGAATTGTCCTAAAGCCAAATTGGATATAATTCCACACCAAACATAAAAAAGAGGGTGGACAAAAGTATTGGCACTGTTCGAAAAATCATGTGATGCTTCTCTACTTTGTGTAATTAACAGCACCTGTAACTTACCTGTGGCACCTAACAGGTGCTGGCAATAACTAAATCACACTTGCAGCCAGTTGACATGGATTAAAGTTGACTCAACCTCTGTCCTGTGTCCTTGTGTGTACCACATTGAGCATGGAGAAAAGAAAGAAGACCAAAGAATTGTCTGACGACTTGAGAAACCAAATTGTGAGGAAGCATGAGCAATCTCAAGTGTTGTGAGCTCATTTTCGGGTTTGCCTCTGGCTTCTGGTGAGGGTTATGGAGCTGGCTGTGCTGACAGAGGAGTAGTGAGTTCTCTATCTGGCCTCCCTCTGTTGGTGAAGGGAGGTAATGAAGCTGATCTAAATGGCAGAGACGAGCCACCTGAGGAAGAGGACTGCGATTGGATATCCTTAGTTTCTGATTGGATTTAAGGCAGCCGACTACCTAGTTTCTGGCTGGTGATTTTTCCTGACTGTGGCTCCTGGTTTCCAGTTTGGTTCCTGCCTTCTTAAAGCTAAGTTTGCTCTGCTATTGTTCATATGAGTTTTTGTCTGGTTTACTTAGTTTTTGTGTTCAGCCAGCCCCGGCTGGGACTGGGCTGAATCCCTATTTTGTCTCTGATCAGTTGATCTCTTTTGCTCTGTCTTCAGAATATACCTGAGTGCTGATATAGGGAATTGAAGTCTAGCAACTTCAGGGCTTTTTTCTATCAGACGTGTTGGACATTTTGGCAGGGTTTTTTGCGTGATTGCAGACAGCAGCATTTCTTTCCTGTCCTTTCTAGTTGGTGAGGGCCCCATCGTTTGCTCAGCCTATCTTTCTATCTGTTTTTGTGTTTTCATCTTGTTTCACCGACAATACATGTTGGGGGCTGTCTATTGCTTTGGGGTCTGATCTGAGACAGTTTAGATTTTCCCTTTCTTTCTTTAGGCTTATTTAGTTCTCCGGCCGTGACAAAGCGTCTAGGACCACCGTAGGCACGCTCCACGGCTACTGCTAGTTGCGTGGATAGGATCAGGGGTCTGCAATCCGCTAGTTACCAACCTCTGCGGTTTTCTGGGCTTAGCTTGCTTTTTGTTTTTTCCTCCTCGGTGACTCATTCATAACATCAAGGCTACAAGTCCATCTCCAAAGACCTGAATGTTCCTGTGTCTACCGTGCGCAGTGTCATCAAGAAGTTTAAAGCCCATGGCACTGTGGCTAACCTCCCTAGATGTGGACGAAAAAGAAAAATTGACAAGAGATTTCAACGCAAGATTGTGCGGATGTTGGATAAAGAACCTCGACTAACATCCAAACAAGTTCAAGCTGCCCTGCAGTCAGAGTACAACAGTGTCAACCCGTTCTATCCGTCGGCGTCTGAATGAAAAGGGACTGTATGGTAGGAGACCCAGGAACAGGAAGACCCCACTTCTTACCTCGAGACATAAAAAAGCCAGGCTGGAGTTTGCCAAAACTTACCTGAAAAAGCCTAAAACGTTTTGGAAGAATGTTCTCTGGTCAGATGAGACAAAAGTAGAGCTTTTTGGGCAAAGGCATCAACAGAGTTTACAAGAGAAAAAAAGAGGCATTCAAAGAAAAGAACACGGTCCCTACAGTCAAACATGGCAGAGGTTCCCTGATGTTTTGGGGTTGCTTTGCTGCCTCTGGCACTGGACTGCTTGACCGTGTGCATGGCATTATGAAATCTGAAGACTACCAACAAATTTTGCAGCATAATGTAGGACCCAGTGTGAGAAAGCTGGGTCTCCCTCAGAGGTCATGGGTCTTCCAGCAGGACAATGACCCAAAACACTTCAAAAAGCACTAGAAAATGGTTTGAGAGAAAGCACTGGAGACTTCTAAGGTGGCCAGCAATGAGTCCAGACCTGAATCCCATAGAACACCTGTGGAGAGATCTAAAAATGGCAGTTTGGAGAAGGCACCCTTCAAATATCAGGGACCTGGAGCAGTTTGCCAAAGAAGAATGGTCTAAAATTCCAGCAGAGCATTGTAAGAAACTCATTGATGGTTACCGGAAGCGGTTGGTCTCAGTTATTTTGGCTAAAGGTTGTGCAACCAAGTATTAGGCTGAGGGTGCCAATACTTTTGTCTGGCCCATTTTTGGAGTTTTGTGTGAAATGCTCAATGTTTTGCTTTTTGCTTCATTCTCTTTTGTGTTTTTTCATTTATGTTTGCAATCATTTGTAGGAAAAAACTGAGTATTATCTGACAGAATTGCAGGGGTGTCAATACTTTTGGCCACAAATGTATGTGCACACGTATGCAGAAATATAACCAGCCGGGTACAGCCGTCGTTGAGCGGGGGCGCCAATCTCGATTATGTTTAGGGTGCCAACCTCCGCTGTTAGGCAGTTTGATATCAGGACCCCTTTGCAGGGTTATAGTAGGTGACACAGTTGTTTCTGTGTCTGTGTTTTTGTCTTTAATCAAGGCTTAAATAAATGTTTAGTTTTATATCTTAATGAATTGTTGTAAGGCTCCTTGGCAATGCAAATGAACTTTCATCCAACAGCTAAGGTGTAATGCCACTTTAAGAAAAACCTCCAATCAAATAATAGTATATACTAATAATAATAAATACATTTAAATAATATATACTAAATGCGTAGGAACAATAAAAAAAACATTTTGGGGGAAAAAAAGGCTTCTCATTTACCACCATGCAGTGCATTAAACGTGATTTCATCCTCTCTACTAATTTAATGGTATAGCTGCACACCACTGAACCTTGTCTAGATTACTTACATATAATCTGCCATGTACTTGCCCAATCTCCCAGTTTATCAAACTGTTTTCTCAACCCATTCTTTTACTGTACATATAGGAAGCAAGCTTGCTATAACAAGACCAAATACTCACTGACCGATTCTCTATCATGCTCCTTTACGGTTTCACTGTTGCCAGTGCGTGACTGCTGCGCTAATCAGTGACCACAGTGGCAACCATAACAGCTACAGTCGCTTACTGGCTCCAGCATCACCCGCTGACGTTGGAAAAAAAGTAGGGGATAGCAAAGGAGGGCCGGGCCAACATGATGGAAGTCAGGTAGGTAAACAGGTGAATTTGTTCTTTTTAGGCCACGTTCACAGTCACACGTTCAGTATTCTACATCAGTATTTATAAGTCTAAATCAGGAGTGGAACAATCAGAGGAAAAGTATGATAGAAACACGTCACCACTTCTGGATTTATCACCCACTCCTGATGTTGGCTTACAGATACTGATGTAAAATACTGACCAATTACAGATAGTATGAATGTAAAATTATAGTAAGGTTTGCCCATATGTTCAGAATAAAAGAGAGGTTTGAAAACCTTTGTGTAAAGTCTTTGTGTGACATCTTACCCTTAGGCTGGGATCACACATGTGAGGAATACAGCCGAGTCTCACATGTTAATACCCGGCACTGCCGCCGGCACTCAGGAGCGGAGCGTGTGGCTCCATGTATTGCTATGCAGCCGCACGCTCCGCTCCTGAGCGCCAGCAGCAGTGCCGGGTATTAACATGTGAGACTCGCCTGTATTTCTCACATGTGTGATCCTGGCCTTATACTAACGGCTAATGCAGTCAGCAATGATTCTTCAGGAATGCATAAAGCGTACATAATTATTTCTGTGTTTTCGATCTGAGTGTAAGTTTTTACCATCAGTGTTTCATGAGTGATTTTTCTTGTATTAAAAAAATAAACGATATAGCTTCTCCTATACATTACAATGTTAAAGGGAATCTGTCATCAATTTTTTTGCCTATCAGCTGTGGCCACCGGCATCAGGGGCTTATCTACAGCATTCTGTAATGCTGTAGATAAGCCCCCGATGTTAACTGAAAGAGAAGCATAATGAGTTAGATTATACTCACCCAGGGGCGGTCCGGATCCGGTTCGGGTCCGGAAGGAGTTGCGGTCCGGTCCGGCGCCTCCCATCTTGCAGCGATGACGTCCTCTTCATTCCTGGCCGTCGCGGCTCCGGCGCAGGCACATTGCTCTGCCCTGTTGAGAGCAGAGCAGAGTCCTGCAGTGCGCAGGACCTCTTCCGGCGCCTGCGCACTGCAGTAATCTGCTCTGCCCTCAACAGAGCAGAGCAGTGCGCCTATGCCTGAGCCGCGACGGCTAGGAATGAAGAGGACGCATGTCATCGCTGCAAGATGGGAGGTGCCAGACCGGACCACGACTCCCTCCGGACCCGGACCGCCCCTGGGTGAGTATAATCTAACTCATTATTCTTCTCTTTCAGGTAACATCGGGGGCTTATCTATAGCATTCTGTAATGCTGTAGGCATTACAGAATGCTGTAGATAAGCCCCTGATGCCGGTGGCCATAGCTGATAGGCAAAAAAATTGATGACAGATTCCCTTTAATTACAGACAGCACACGGTACAATTTTTCATGTGTTGTGTCTGGTATTGCACTTCAGCCCCCAGAATGGAATGCAGCTGAGCTGTATTACTTGACACATGCCAAGGCATGGCACTAATTCTAGAAGTAAAATAGACCCTTATTCCTAATGCTGGAAACCCTGGCATTATTTCTTTGCTTTTGGCCATGTATTAAACAAAGTACTAGTAGTTTTTTATATGGCTCAATACCACCTGTTATATTTGCATATATTTCTTACTATTAAGCTGGGTGGCCTCTTCCTCTGTGTCGGAGTCATTCTGGGAGTCAGGATATAAATTTAGGATGACTATGCTCTCATCAATAGTCGGGCAGGATGCAGGATCTGCCATTGCTGGAAAATAAGAAATTATACATGGCTTTCAGATTAGATTATTATACAGGGGATCTTACATTCCTTATAGATTACTGTAGATTATTATTATACAGGGGATTTAAATTCCTTATATATGAGATTAATATTATACAGGAGCTCTTACTCACCATATTTCCACCTCAAGGGTGTGGCTGGGGAGTCAAATGTGCAGGCACTGTTTTTTTTTTTTTTTTTCGGTGTTTTGGGACTGTTACCCTCATCATCCAACACCTGCTGTCCCTAATAACAGTGACAGTAGGTGTGGATGATCGGGGTATTCCACAGCCCCCACCTGCTGTCATTCGGACTTTAATATAACGCTCATCATTCTCCTCTGCTCGCCGGCAGAGCAGGGGAGAATGAGAGCCGTCTTCAGCACCAGCCGCTGGGGAACAGCGCTTACAGTAGTGTTGATGCAGCACATGGGTGGCACACGGTTGCCACACGTCGTACACACAAGGACACACAGATCTCTCCGGTACCGGTTTTTCCGGTGCCGGAAATATACGGACGTGTGAAAGAGGCCTTATGCTGTGAGATATTATTATACAGGGGGATCTTACATTCCTTATATAGGAGGTTATTATTATACAGGGGATGTTACATTCTTTATATATGAGATTATTATTATACAGGGGATCTTACATTCCTTATATATGAGATTATTATTATACAGGGGATCTTACATTCCTTATATATGAGATTATTATTATTATACAGGGGATCTTAAATTCCTTATATATGAGATTATTATTATACAGGGGATCTTACATTCCTTATATAGGAGGTTATTATTATACAGGGGATCTTACATTCCTTATATATGAGATTATTATTATACAGGGGATCTTACATTCCTTATATAGGCGATTATTATTATACAGGGGATCTTACATTCCTTATATATGAGCTTATTATTATACAGGAGATCTTACATTCCTTATATATGAGATTATTATTATACAGATTATACAGGAGATCTTACATTCCTTATATAGGAGGTTATTATTATACAGGGGATGTTACATTCCTTATATATGAGATTATTATTATACAGGGGATCTTACATTCCTTATATATGAGATTATTATTATACAGGGAATCTTATATTCCTTATATATGAGATTATTATTATACAGGGGATCTTACATTCCTTATACAGTGGGGCAAAAAAGTATTTAGTCAGTCAGCAATAGTGCAAGTTCCACCACTTAAAAAGATGAGAGGCGTCTGTAATTTACATCATAGGTAGACCTCAACTATGGGAGACAAACTGAGAAAAAAAAATCCAGAAAATCACATTGTCTGTTTTTTTTTTCATTTTATTTGCATATTATGGTGGAAAATAAGTATTTGGTCAGAAACAAAATTTCATCTCAATACTTTGTGATATATCCTTTGTTGGCAATGACAGAGGTCAAACGTTTTCTGTAAGTCTTCACAAGGTTGCCACACACTGTTGTTGGTATGTTGGCCCATTCCTCCATGCAGATCTCCTCTAGAGCAGTGATGTTTTTGGCTTTTCGCTTGGCAACACGGACTTTCAACTCCCTCCAAAGGTTTTCTATAGGGTTGAGATCTGGAGACTGGCTAGGCCACTCCAGGACCTTGAAATGCTTCTTACGAAGCCACTCCTTCGTTGCCCTGGCGGTGTGCTTTGGATCATTGTCATGTTGAAAGACCCAGCCACGTTTCATCTTCAATGCCCTTGCTGATGGAAGGAGGTTTGCACTCAAAATCTCACGATACATGGCCCCATTCATTCTTTCATGTACCCGGATCAGTCGTCCTGGCCCCTTTGCAGAGAAACAGCCCCAAAGCATGATGTTTCCACCACCATGCTTTACAGTAGGTATGGTGTTTGATGGATGCAACTCAGTATTCTTTTTCCTCCAAACACGACAAGTTGTGTTTCTACCAAACAGTTCCAGTTTGGTTTCATCAGACCATAGGACATTCTCCCAAAACTCCTCTGGATCATCCAAATGCTCTCTAGCAAACTTCAGACGGGCCCGGACATGTACAGGCTTAAGCAGTGGGACACGTCTGGCACTGCAGGATCTGAGTCCATGGTGGCGTAGTGTGTTACTTATGGTAGGCCTTGTTACATTGGTCCCAGCTCTCTGCAGTTCATTCACTAGGTCCCCCCGCGTGGTTCTGAAATTTTTGCTCACCGTTCTTGTGATCATTCTGACCCCACGGGGTGGGATTTTGCGTGGAGCACCAGATCGAGGGAGATTATCAGTGGTCTTGTATGTCTTCCATTTTCTAATTATTGCTCCCACAGTTGATTTCTTCACTCCAAGCTGGTTGGCTATTGCAGATTCAGTCTTCCCAGCATGGTGCAGGGCTACAATTTTGTTTCTGGTGTCCTTTGACAGCTCTTTGGTCTTCACCATAGTGGAGTTTGGAGTCAGACTGTTTGAGGGTGTGCACAGGTGTCTTTTTATACTGATAACAAGTTTAAACAGGTGCCATTGCTACAGGTAATGAGTGGAGGAAAGAGGAGACTCTTAAAGAAGAAGTTACAGGTCTGTGAGAGCCAGAAATCTTGATTGCTTGTTTCTGACCAAATACTTATTTTCCACCATAATATGCAAATAAAATGAAAAAAAAACAGACAATGTGATTTTCTGGATTTTTTTTTCTCAGTTTGTCTCCCATAGTTGAGGTCTACCTATGATGTAAATTACAGACGCCTCTCATCTTTTTAAGTGGTGGAACTTGCACTATTGCTGACTGACTAAATACTTTTTTGCCCCACTGTATATGATTATTATTATACAGGAGATCTTACATTCCTTATATAGAAGATTATTATTATACAGGGAATCTTACATTCCTTATATATGAGATTATTATTATACAGGGGATCTTACATTCCTTATATAGGAGATTATTATTATACAGGGAATCTTACATTCCTTATATATGAGATTATTATTATACAGGGGATCTTACATTCCTTATATAGGAGATTATTATTATACAGGGAATCTTACATTCCTTATATATGAGATTATTATTATACAGGAGATCTTACATTCCTTATATAGGAGATTATTATTATACAGGAGATCTTACATTCCTTATATAGGAGATTATTATTATACAGGGGATCTTACATTCCTTATATAGGAGATTATTATTATACAGGAGATCTTACATTCCTTATATAGGAGATTATTATTATACAGGAGATCTTACATTCCTTATATAGGAGATTATTATTATACAGGGGATCTTACATTCCTTATATATGAGATTATTATTATACAGGGGATCTTACATTCCTTATATATGAGATTATTATTATACAGGAGATCTTACATTCCTTATATAGATTATTATTATACAGGAGAGCTTACATTCCTTATATAGGAGGTTATTATACAGGGGATCTTGCATTCCGTATATAGGAGATTATTATTATACATGGGATGTTACAT
Organism: Dendrobates tinctorius; assembly: GCF_039654945.1. NCBI lineage: Eukaryota > Metazoa > Chordata > Amphibia > Anura > Dendrobatidae > Dendrobates > Dendrobates tinctorius. The sequence goes on along the minus strand of NW_027361886.1, from coordinate 3,512,159 downwards.
ATGAGATTATTATACAGGAGATCTTACATCCCTTATACAGGTGCTTCTCACTAAATTAGAATATCACCAAAAATTAATTTATTTCAGTTCTTCAAAACAAAAAGTGAAACTCGTATATTGAGTCATTAGAGTCATCTATATACCGTAGTCATCAAAATTAACAGAAATAAACACTTGAAATAGATCACTCGGTTTGTTATGACTATCTAATATATGAGTTTCACTTTTTTTATTGAAGAACTGAAATAAATTAACTTTTTGATGATATCGTAATTTAGTGAGATGCACCTGTATATGAGATTATTATTATACAGGAGATCTTACATATACAGTGGAGAAAATAAGTATGTGATACACTGCCGATTTTTCAAGTTTTCCAACAAAGAATGGAGAGGTCTGTAATTTTTATTGTAGGTATGCTTCAACTGTGAGAGACAGAATCTAAAAATACATAAAATCACATTGTATGATTTTTACATAATAATTTGGAATTTTATTGTATGAAATAAGTATTTGATACAATAGAAAAACAGAATTTAATATTTGGAACTGAAACCTTTGTTTGAAATCACAGCGGTCAGACGTTTCCAGTAGATCATGACCAAATTTGCACACACTGCAGCAGGGATTTTGGCCCACTCCTCCATACAGATCTTCTCCAGGTCTTTCAGGTTTCATGGCTGTTGCTGGGAAACATTGCGTTTCAGCTCTCTCCAAAGATTCTCTACTGGTTTCAGGTATAGAGATTGGCTAGGCCACGCCAGGACCTTGAAATGCTTCTTACTCAGCTGCTCTGGCTGTGTGTTTTGGGTTATTGTCATGCTGGAAGACCCAACCATGGGCCACCTTCAATGTTCTTACTGAGGGAAGAAGAGTGTTGGCCAAAATCTTGTGATACATGATCCCATCCATCCTCCCTTCAATACGGTGCAGTCGTTCTGTCCCCTTTGCAGAAATGCACCCCTAAAGTATGATGTTTTCCCCACCATGCTTCACGGTTGGGACGGTGTTCTTGGGGTCGTACTCATCCTTCTTCTTCCTCTGGACATGGTGAGTGGAGTTGATACCAAAAAGTTCTATTTTGGTCTCATCTGACCACATAACCTTCTCTCATGCCTCCTCTGGATCATCCAGATGGTTACTGGCGAACTTCAAACGGGCCTGAACATGTGCTGGCATGAGTAAGGGGACCTTTCATGCCCTGCAGGATATTAATCCATGACGGCGTAGTGTGTCACTAATGGTAATGTTTGCGACTGTGGTCCCATGTCTCTTCACGTCATTGACCAGGTCCTCCCGTGTAGTTCTGGGCTGATTCCTGACCTTTCTCAGAATCATCCTTACTCCAAGAAGTGAGAGCTTGCATGGAGCCTCAGAACAAGGAAGATTGTCAGTCATCTTCTGTTTCCACTTTCTAAGAATTGTTGGTTCTGTCCCTGGTATCCTTAATCAGCTCTTTGGTCTTGGCCATGGTGAAGTGGTTGGAGCGTGACTTAGTGTGTGGACAAGTGTATTTTACACGGGTATCGAGTTCAAACAGGTGCAATTAATACAGGTAATGAGTGCAGAGTAGGAGGACTTCTTAAACTAACAGGTCTGGGAGAGCCAGAATTCCTGCTGGTTGGAAGGTGATCAAATACTTATTTCATGCAATAAAATACAATTTAATTTAGTAAAAATCATTCAATGTGATCTTCTGGTTTTATTTTTAGATTCTGTCTCTCAAGAGTTGAGGTGTACCTACAATAAAAACTACAGACCTCTCCATTCTTAGTCGGTGGGAAAACTTGCAAAATCGGCAGTGTATCAAATACTTATTTTCCCCACTGTGTATGAGATTATTATTATACAGGAGATATTACATTTTGTTATAGATTACATTATTATACAGAAATCTTACATTCCTAATAGAGTAGCTAATATATAACGCTGGATGCGTCCTTCTGTCTGAAGCCGGGATAATCGGCGCCTGCGCAGTGTGGCGCAGGAGTCAGGGCGTGCGCATACCGCACTACGGTGCCATTTTATTGAAGACACTATGCATGTGAATTCACAGACAGTGTCTTCAATAAAATGGTGCTGGAAATCGTGGTAAACGGTACAGACATATGCCGACTCTGGCACCATTTTATTGAAGAATTCTACAATGTCAGCATAGCAGTGGGCACGTGCCGGCCATTATCCCTATGGCTGGCGTGCGCACATACTGCGATCTTCGGCGCCATTTTGTTGAAGACTATGTATTACTGTACCAATAGCACTGCTCACCACCTGGGAGCAGAGCGGGTGCGATACCATCTATATCCGTGATGGCTCTCACACCCCATCACCTCCATCAGGTAACTTCTGACTGGGAACTAACAGCATGCCTGCTAAGCTACGTGTCAGGGGCCCAGTGACCGAGGGCCACAGATCAGCTATGGGACATGTAGCAGTAATCACTGCAGCAGAACACTTTCTGGTCTCCCCCCCCCAATAAAGGTAACAGCCATCCTTCTCACAACGCTGGCATGGCTGATAACAGAGGACACTGCTATGTAGTCAACCACATAGCAATGCACTCTAGTGCCCCATTCCAGTCCAGTGCACATTACAATAGTCATGACGGGAATCCACAACACCACCCACCGGCGTAAAGGAATGGCCAGCATTCGTCTTGTCCGGTTTCTTAAAGGCGCAGCTCCCTCTTGCCGTGCAGCATGGCAAGAGTTAAACGAGCCAGCTACCTCGCAGACAAGCAGCGCGCACTTCCTGATGGGTTGATGTGAGGCGGATTCCGATTGGACAGCGCCGTGTTTCTCCTGATTGGGCAAGAGTAAGGTCTGTGCTGTGATTCGCCACAGGTCAGTCACGTGTTGTTTCCCATTTACTTAGTCGTCCTGTCCTGATGCTTTGAACTGCTGGGATTAGTAGTGAGCGCGCGTGGCCGTGATATATGTGCGCGCTGCTTTCCTGTGCCACGCTGGTTCACAGGCGGAACCTCTCGCCCCGTGCTGAGCCCGGACTGCTATTGGTGACGGACCGGAGCTGTAGCTGTCATTCCAGGAGCTGGGTATGGAGGAGCAGGAGATGCAGATAAAGGTGAAGAAAGGTAAGTGGCGGAGACCTGTGTGGGGTGCACGGCCTACTCCTACCATGCAGAATACATCATATGTGTTATTCAGCTTTTTGTCTACTTATTGAAGGGGGGAGGGGATAACAAATGGGGAGAATAGGTGTGATTTACATAAATATTTTGAAGTGATGACTTGCCATTTTAGCGGTTGACGCGTTCAAGATACAGTTATTTAATCAATATGGGCCCATGAGCAGACTCTCAATTTGAGGGTGTTCATATCCTAATTGGAGTGAGGGTTTAGGAATTACAGCTATCTAATATGTAGCTGTCTCTTTTTAAAGTGATCAACATTAATTGGACAATTATCCCAAGCTCTTTAATGAGCTGCATGGGCTTTTCCCTCGTTAATCCATCATCACTTAAGCAGGTAAAAAGTCTGGAGCTGATTCCAGATGTTGCATTTGGAAGCTGTTGCTGTGAACCCACAACATGCGGTCAAAAAATAAACTCAATGGCAGGGAAACAAACCATCTTTAGGCGGGGAAAAAAAATCTGTTAGAGGTAGCAGAAATGTTAGTAGTTGCCAAATCAACAATTTGATACATTGTGCAAAAAAAAAAAAAAAAACACCCTGGTGAGCTTGAGAACTCAAAAAGGCCTGGATGTCCACGGAAGACAACAGTGGTGAATGATCACGGAATCCTTTCCATGATGACACCAACCCCCCTTCACAAATTCCACCCAAATGAAGACCAGTCTCCAGGAAAATGTTTCAGTATTGAAGTCTACCATAAAGAGAGAACGTCATAAGCGCAAGTACAGAGGGTTCACCACACGGCGCAAACCATAAATTTGACTTGGCAAAAAAAACATCTAAAGAAGCCAGCCCAGTTCTGGAAAAGCATTCTTTGAACAGGTGAAACTAAAATCAGCCTGCACCTATATGATGGGCAGAAGAAAGTAGACGAAGGCTTGGAACGGCTCATAATCCAAAGTACCCCACATCCTCTGTAAGACATGGAGGAGGCAGCGTGATGACACAGACCTGCATGGCTTCCGTTGGCACTGGGTCACTGTTTATTGATGTGACTGAATTATGTAATGTACAGAGCTATACTTTCTGCTCAGCTTCAACCAAATGCAGCAAAGTTTTAGACAGTGCTTCACAGTATAGATGACCAATGACCCAAAATATACAGTGACCTCCTCAGATCTCAACCCCATCGAGCATGCAATTCACATGTTTAAAGGGGTTGTCTGGTCCAAATCAAAAAGTCTGAAGTCACTGTGTGTGACTGCAGACTTATGAATCCCCCAGTGCACTAACTGTGCGCTAAGGGGATTCGCTTGTTTCTGCGCTAGGGCTGGAGGGTATGCATGTGTGCTGTTCAGCTAATCGTCTGCAACGGCTTTCAGCCATTATAGTCATTTGCCTAATGTTATATGGTTTCCAGTGACCTTGTCAACAGGATTTTGCTAAGTAAACTGCACTATCAGGTTGGCACTGTTATACTGATAAAAATGATACCTGTGACGCAGTCCGTCTTGTTAGAAGTTTTCAATTTAATGAAATATTTGGCATCCGGGGTGGGACCGTAGGCAGGGTCCTATCATCCTGCTGTAGGCCAGAGAAACTAAGGAAAAACCTACCCACAGACTGCCCCAAAAGCACAAACTGTCTCAATGATGAGGACATGTTTGTTCTTCGAGGTGGAGCCCGACTAGTGGGCACTAATATGGCGCGAGGCCACTGGACGGCTTTGCTACTAGTCAGGATTCTGCCTCGCTCAATGCAAGTTTATGGAGTGTGGCTGCATCCACTAGTCATGCTCTGGCTGGGAGTATGTATAATGCATCCATATCCTCTGGTCCCGGCTCAGAAACCAGTGATTCATAAGTCTGCAGTCACACAATGACTGCAGACTTAGGCCTGTTTCACACTTCCATTTTTTGACGCCAATTTTTGAAAAAAACGGATCCGCCAAAAAAAGGTGGATCCGTTTTTTTTTTTTTTTTTTTGTTTTGTTTTTTTTCCCCATAGACTTACATTACCGGCGGATCTTGACTGACGGTCGTCCGTCCCACCCGTTCTTTGACGGATCCGTCAAAATTGTAGCGTCTCCCGAGCGGATGGGACGGACTCTGCAACATTTTTCCGAGCGACGGTTTAATTTATGTTGCTTGCAAAGAAAAAAAAATTCTCTCTCGTTTTCCTTTAAATTTCTGTCACTACCTGCTAAAGCGGTCCGTCCACAAACGGATCTGGTGGCATCCGTTTGTGTCACAACACTGACGGATCTGTTTTGTTTTTTTTTTTTTTGTTTTTTTTTCACAACCTGGCGGATTTGGACTCACGTCAAATAGCTGAAATGTGAAACTGGCATTATTGGTTTAGACGGGACAACCCCTTAAAGACAAAACTTAAAGGGAAGGTGCCGCAATTTTATATAATTTGCAAAAAAAGAGTAGGTAACAAAACATGTTGTTAAAGAAAATGTTGTACTAACTAGGATTTATGGTTTGTTTGTAATAATGTTTTAATGTAGCCACTGGGCGCTGCCATCTTGATTTGCAGATCTGTGGAGGACTCATACAGTCTGCAAATATGGCCGTCCCTGGACATAGGAGACTGCGTCGGCTCCCGACCCCACCATGCAGCCTCATTAGCAGTGAACTGGGCACGCCCCTGTGGGCTGTACCATTCACTGCTGTAGGTGTGGCTGGGCGCCATTTTACTGTAGCCCAGTGCTATCTGCTGAGCTCCACTTTCTGCACCGTGCTTCCTGCTCCAGCTCCACTGTCCTCCTTTTCTGTCTCCGCCTCCTCACTCACAGCCCCAGTGATCTCCGGTAATCTGACACCTTTGCTTTTATAGTGATATATACAGCCCACAGTCTAGTGTATTTTTTTTTGGGGGGGGGGGCAGTTACACCAGTGTGAGCATATCTGTAATACTGTCTCCTGTGATACTGCCTGCTGAGCCGTGTATCTAATCCTCTCCTGTGTGATACTGCCTGCTGAGCCGTGTATCTAATCCTCTCCTGTGTGATACTGCCTGCTGAGCCGTGTATCTAATCCTCTCCTGTGTGATACTGCCTGCTGAGCCGTGTATCTAATCCTCTCCTGTGTGATACTGCCTGCTGAGCCGTGTATCTAATCCTCTCCTGTGTGATACTGACTGCTGAGCCGTGTATCTAATCCTCTCCTGTGTGATACTGACTGCTGAGCCGTGTATCTAATCCTCTCCTGTGTGATACTGACTGCTGAGCCGTGTATCTAATCCTCTCCTGTGTGATACTGACTGCTGAGCCGTGTATCTAATCCTCTCCTGTGTGATACTGACTGCTGAGCCGTGTATCTAATCCTCTCCTGTGTGATACTGACTGCTGAGCCGTGTATCTAATCCTCTCCTGTGTGATACTGTCTGCTGAGCCGTGTATCTAATTCTCTGCCGTGTGATACTGCTCTCCTGAAATACTCTGTGCTGCTGTCACCCTGCTGGTTTTATGTGTGATCTACATGGTGGTATTGTGTATGATCTATATGGCGGCATTGTGTGTGAAGTATATGGCGGTATTATTTGTGATCTGCTAAAAGGGGACCCATTCTAGGGTGGTTCTGGCTGAGCACCTGCACACGGGGCAGGGGTAATAGGTGCACTCAGGGGAGGGCTGGTGAGGCAGCTGAAGAGAGGGGTCTCGTTTTTATCGTTACTGTATGGCTCCATTCCCCCCCAGCCTGCTTCCCAGTGTCACCCCGGACTGCGCCTGTCGCCTCGCTTTCACACATCGCCAGGATCTGAGGAGGGGAATGGGGTCTCTGCATGCAAAGTCTGGATCAGAACAGGCCATCAATCAGCAGAAATGTTTCCTGGATTTCTGTGCTGCTGTCTCCCTGCTCCTCCCCCATATATCTCCCTCTGTGCCCCCCATAGACCAGCACACTGCTCTCCTGAAATACTCTGCGCTGCTGTCACCCTGCTCCCAGAATCCTTGCTGCCTGCCATCCTCGGTGACCGAAGACCCCATTCCTCTCCTCAGATCCTGTCCTGGTGATGTGTGAAAGCGAGGCGACAGGGCCTGATATATGGTGGAAGGAGCAGGGTGACAGCAGCACAGAGTATTTCAGGAGAGCAGTGTGCTGGTCTATGGGGGGCGCCCTGTTCAGTGCCAGGGATTGTACATAGAGTGCTGTCTTTTATACACATGGATGGACCGTCTTCTTGTTTGCTCCACAGAAATCCAGGAAACATTTCTGCTGATTGATGACCTGATCTGATCCAGACTTTACATGAAAAGACAGTCAGTAACTTTGCAGGCCCCATCAAAATGGCTGATCACTGTGTTCCTAAATGTCATCCTCTCTTTTCCCTTAGCAAGCACCCAGTAGGGGAGGAGAGGAGTGACACCACACCCATGTCAGCAGATTCCACCCATACAGTGTCCATTTTAGGGCATGATCATATATCAAAATCAAACATCATGGACACTGTACGCCCATAATTACTGCAGGACAGTAATGTGAGCTAGTTGTGCACTAGGTTTTTGTGCCAAACTTCAGTAGCTGCTCCCCCTAGTGTTAACAAGTGGAAATGCCAAACTTTAAAAATTATTTTTCATATTTTACAAAATTAAAAACAAATGATATTTTTTAAGAAAATGTAAACATTAATTCTTTACATTTTTTTCAATTGCTGAAAACATTTTTTTGGGATGGCACCTTCCCTTTAAGGCAGAAAGACCCACAAACAAGCAACAAAAAGTCAGCTGCAGTAAAGGGTTGCCAAAGGAGGAAACCCAGTATTTGGTGACATCCATGGCTTCGAGACTTCAGAGAGACATTGCCTGCAGAGAATTCTCTACAAGGTATTAAAAAAAAAAAAAAAAAAAAAATTATGATAAAGTTAATTTGACCAATTACTTTTGACACCCTGAAATGAGAAGACTTTGTAGAAAAAAGGATCCAATTCCTAAATGTTTCACAGGATATTTTTGTTCAACCCCTTAAATTAAACCTGAACGCCTATACTGCAATTGCATGTCGGTTGTTTATTTTAAATAAATATAATGGCCTGCAGAGCCCAAATCATGAAGAGTTACTGTCCAAGTATTTCTGGGCCTAACTAGCTATATATAAATGCGTAGTGGTATTAGACTGGTTGGCTTTGGTTTGAAAAGTTGTTTGCAAGGATCTGCTGGACATCTCCACCGAGAGAATTCTTACTACTGGATTGTCTTGCGGAATAATACTCTACTCAAAGTTTTATTCTGGATCCTATTGTGCGTCAGAGAGACTTGTTTTGAAATGGATGTCATGTATATCATAGATACTATTAAATCTCAAACCAATATTGCACACACACGTTTGTAGACAAAAATGGGGTCCAATGGACAACAGGCCATCAAATCAGCACACTGGATATGCTAAGCTCCTTTCAGTTATTACTATAAGTTCTCATTCACACTTCCTTAATTAAATGCATACTTGAAAAAATAGTACTGCTATCATCAGTGGTTTGGATCCATATACTGTCCTTTTGTGCCTTAGTTTATCATTGTTTTTCACGTATTTATAAACAAATGACAAGGTTTCTCATATACTTTGCAATGTTAAGTACAGACACGACACACGAAACACTGAATGCTGTACATGTTTTTTATGGACCCATATACTTGTATAAGCCCTTTTCATCTTTGATACTGGAGAGGGGGAAAAAATTACCTCTATGAACTTTGCATGGACATAATCCCTGAAAAAATAGACATGTGAATATCACCATAGATTATACGTATGGTATGGAAAATGGATACAACTCGTATGTGCAACACTGACATCTGAATGTGGCCTTAGAAATGCTTGCCTTTTTCTGTGACTCCCATAAATCTTTACTAGTTTCTTCAGTTTCAGTCGTTCCTACACATTTAGCAGACAGTAGTAATACATTTTTGCATGTTTATATAAAGTCCTAGAACACACATTATACATTTATGGCATTCTATTAAATACCATATGTGCCAGCATTTGTTTTCTCTAATTGTTTCTAAATATGTATTGTTGTGTGTAAGTGTATTAGGCAGGGGGTCACACTAACCGACGCAAAATATGGTCAGTATTTTACATGCGTAATACGGATGAATGGCCCCTAAACAGTGCTCCGTATGTCATCCGTAATCAAGGTGTGATCGCGTATTTTGCGCATGTAAGCATCCGTATGTAATCCGTATGGCGATATTTGCTTGCAAAATGGACATATAATGGAGCCCTATGACAGGGTTTCTAACAGAAACCAAAGAATAGATATAGACACACACACATTATATATATATATATATATATATATATATATATATATATATATATATATATATATATATGTATGTGTGTGTCTATATCTATTCTTTCGTTTCTTTATTAAACCTGTCAGTGTGAGTTTACTGTATAGCGCACTGAATTGCCGGCTTTGCTAAAAGACACCGGGTGCGTATTTCTCGCAAGTCAGATGTGTGGTCCGTGTGTAATCCGTATTTTTTGTGCACCCATAGACTTGCATTGGCGTATTACGGCCGCAGTACGCTGACAATCGCAGCATGCTGCGATTGGCACGGAGCGTAGGATACAGATGAGAAATATACACCTGGTGTGAGGGACCCCATAGAGAATCATTTGTCCGTGTCTAATGCGTGCTTTTAGCGCCTCTCACTCAGCCGTATTCCTCGTTAGTGGCACCCCGCTGTCTCCCACAGGGGTTTCTGCGAGAACCAGGAGATGCTTTCTCAGTTTGTCGTGATCCAGACCGAGTTTTTCCTGTCTCTCCTTTTCCTTGTCTGGTCATGACTGGGGTTAACTTTTCTCTGTCTGGTTCTGGTTTCAGGTCTGGTATTTTTCTGTGCTGCATCCTGCAGGCAGTGTCAGTTATATTTCCTGCCTACGGTGTGTGTAGCTGACTCTGGAGAACCCCTGGCTTGTCCTGCTGCGTTTAGCTGACTTTGCTTGTGTCTGTGTTCTCCGTCCCTGCCCGTCCCATCCAAGTGTGTTTGTATTCCTCGGGACTCAACTCTGCTTTGGCTCTGATCTGATTCTGTGTCTTCTGTCTGATACCTCTTCTACTGACCGGCTCTGACTTATTTGCTCTCCTCTGACTCTGCGTTTGTCTTTCTCCTTTGTACTTCACTGCTCTCTGGTATCGACCCGACTTGTTGACTATTCTGCTGCCACCTGGTGGTAGCCTTGCTGTAGTTCTGCTCTGTGCAGGACTTCTGTTCATTCTCCACTCTGCTGCCATCTAGTGGAGTTTGCACTACTCTGCAGCTACCTGCAGTGCTGCAGCGTGACATTGTGGAGCTGCGTTCTGAGTCTCATAGACAGGGAAAGCAGCTAATGCTCTCCATGTTAGAAACCTGTGTGATCCAAGCAATGTTGAATGGTAATCATGTTCTGTAAACCGGGGTTGATTGCTATAGGCGAGTATTTAATTCACTTACACTAAATTACATTTATATTTGGAGAATATTAGGGGACACATTTTGTTGACAGATCTTGTTTAAGAATCTTCTTTTTTTTTTTTTTTTTTTTTTTATTCTAGTAACAGACAAGTTTACGGAGAGCATGTATGTCCTCGCCAATGAACCTTCTGTGGCTTTATATAGGCTGCAAGAACACGTCCGCAGGTCTCTTCCGGAGTTGGCTCAGCACAAGGTGGGTAAGCTTATTCAGTAGAATGAAACCGTGTCTGTCAATGTGCCTCTGGCTGTGCATTAGCAGAATTCCAGTTAAAGGGAACCTGACAGCTGATGCGTGCTGCCCAATCCATCGGCAGCATGTATGAGGCACTGGTTGTACGATCTCAGCCAGGTATGTTTCAGTCTGAAACGCTGCAGCACTTCAGAGAAAGACATACTATAAAAGCAATGGGGGCCCTAGCTGTGCTGGAGACTAGCCGGACTGGCTTCTCCACAAGTGCTGTATGTTTGACTAGTCTCCAGCATGAGTTGGTCACCTGAGATATTTACACTGCTCGAAAATAATAAAGGGAACACTACAACACCACATCATAGATATCACTGAATGAAATATTACAGTTGCAAATCTTTATTCATTACACAGTGGAATGCGTTGAGAACACTAAACATAAAATGATCATTGAAAAATTAAGGAGGTCTGGATTTGGAATGATACTCAAAAATCAAAGTGGAAAATCAAATTACAGGGTGATCCAACTTCAGTGGAAATGTCTCAAGACAAGGAAATGCTCAGTAGTGTGTGTGGACTCCATGGCCTGTATGACCTCCCTACAAAGCCTGAGCATGGTCCTGATGAGGCAGCGGATGTTCTCCTGAGAGATCTACTCCCAAACCTGGATTAATCCATCAGTCAACTCCTGGACAGTCTGTAGTGCAACGTGGTGTTGGTGAATGGAACAAGAGATTATGTCCCAGATGTGCTCGATTGGATTCATGTCTGGGGAATGAGCAGGCCAGTCCTTAACATCAATGCTTTCATCATGCAGGGAAGGCTGACACACTTAATCCACATGAGGTCTATCATCATGCATCAGAAGGAATCCATGGTGCACTACACCTGCATATGGGTCTGAGGATATCATCCCCGTACCTACTGGCAGTAAGGGTACCTCTGGCTAGCACATAGAGGACTGTGCCGCCCTGCAAAGAAAGGCCTTCTGTACCATTACTTGCCATGCTGGAGGATGTTGCTGGCAGCAAAGTGTTCTCCATAGCGTCTCGAGACTCTGTCACATCTGCTCAGTGTGAACCCGCTCTCATCTGTGAAGAGCACAGGGTGCCAGTGTCGAATCTGCCAATCTTGGTATTCTGGGGCAAATGCCAATCACCCTGCACGGTGTTGGGGGTTGTGCTCACAGCCCATCTGTGGACGTCGGGCACTCAGACCATCCTCATGGAGTCAGTTACTAACAGTGTGTGCAGACACATGCACATTAGTGGCCTGCTGGAGGTCATTTTGCAGGGCTCTGGCAGTGCTCATCCTGTTCCTCGCACAAAGGCGGAGGTAGCAGTCCTGCTGCTGGGTTGTTGCCCTCCTCCGGCCCCCTCCACGTCTCCTGGTGTACTGGCCTGTCTCCTGGTAGTACCTCTGGACACAACGCTGACAGACACCGCAAACCTTCTTGCCACAGCTCGCATTGATGTGCCATCCTGGATGAGCTGCACTACCTGAGCCACTTGTGTGGGTTGTAGAGTCCATCTCATGCTACCACGAGTGTGAAAGCACAACCAACATTCAAAAGTGACCAAAACATCAGCCAGAAAGCATTGGTACTGAGATGTGGTCTGTGGTCCCCACCAGGAAAACCACTCCTTTATTGAGTGTCTTGATTGCCAATAATTTCCATCTGTTGTCTATTCCATTTACACAACAGTATGTGAAATTGATTGTCAATCGGTGTTGCTTCCTAAGTGGACAGTTTGATTTGAAATAAGTTTGATTTTACTTGGCGTTATAGTCTAAGTGTTCCCTTTATTTTTTTTTTTGAGCAGTGTATAAACATGCTGGCTGAGATCATAGAGCTAGTGTCTGATACTGCCTGATCAACGGACAGTATGTATGTACTGTATGTATCAGCTGTCAGGTTCACTTTAAAGATTCTTAAAATTATATTTGCGCAACTACCTGTTGGATAATTTTTCACAGATCAGAATATGGCAGGTTCTGAAAAAGTGCCATAACATTTGTATGCAATCAGACACATAATCACCCTCTTTAAGAGACTGTAAAACACTGGTGTATGAAATGTTATTAAATTTATCAATTCTCTGCTGAATGCCTAGAATAGGAATGTATGCAAACTAATTGGATATACTAGCTTGCCGCTTTCTAAAGGATATGCAGGATAAAAATCTATAAGTCAATCCTAAAAAAAAAAAAAAAAAATGTTCAGTGCGCGCACACAACGAATAATGCTAAAGGTACTGTCACACTTAGCGATGTACCAGCGATCCCGACCAGCGATATGACGCGGTCAGGATCGCTGGTACATCGCTAAGTGGTCGCTAGTGAGCTGCCACATAGGCAGATCTCACTAGCGACATCGCTGGGGACGGGGATCGCTACTTACCTGTCACACCAGGCGATCCTGCGTCCTCCTGCCCGGCTCCACGCGTCGCTCGTCCTCACAGCAGGAAGCGCCACAGGAAGCTGACGACGAGAAACAGTCCTGAACTTCTCGCGCGATCAGCGATAAGCAGCGGGGGAGCCGGTCGCTGGTAAGTATCAGACACAGAGATATCGCTAGCAATATCGCTATAACGTCACTAGTTATAGCGATATTGCTAGCGATATCTCTTAGTGTGACATGCCCTTAAGTCTGGTGCTTTATTTCTCAATCACAGAAATGTATCAATGTTGGGGCCTTTATCAAGTTTTATCTACATTGTGATAACAAAAAATAACTCGGGTTTATATGAACCAATACAAATTAAAATATAATAGATATCAAAATCATGTTCAATATATCGTTGTGTTTCAACGATTATTTTTAGGATTTATGTTCAATTTGTTTTTATTAATCAATAGTGAAAGCACAAACATAATATTCAACCAAATATATTATGATCAAATAAGTCACACAGGACTTAAAAAAGCTTGTAAAGATAACCGTATTCATGCGGAAATATAAACAGAAAAAAGACCGAAATATGCCTTTTATTAAAAGATAACCTTTATTTAATCAATCTGTAATTACCAACTGGTGCAAAACCGAACAAATCAGTACCATCACCAAAATATTGAATAGAAAAGACCATAAAACAGGAAAGCATGTATATCACAAAGTAAACTCGACGCGTTTCCCCTCTTGTGTGAGGCTCATCAGGAGTAAATGTAGCTTAGCTTTATCATTTGGTGATATGTATTCAGGGATGAAGTCCTTAACGCACAGGGAGAGTCCCCTCATGATATCGTGCCTCACTTTACTCCTGATGAACCTCACACAAGGAGAAACGCGTCGAGGTTACTTTGTGATATACATGGTTTGCTGTTCTATGGACTTTGCATTAAGAGGAGCTCTGAATCTGTTATATGTACATTGGCTCCACCTGTGGGGGTTTTAACAGGAAAGCTGTGTTGTGAACAACATGGCTGATTTTCCTAGATACACTATAAGCCATGCAAATGCTGTCATCTGCTAAATAATTTTTATCTTCGCAGTACTATTCGTTACATTTTTTTTTTTTTTTAGTATCCGATCTTATCTTTATCATATGTCTGATTTGATGGTTTATGCGCTCTACTTGATGTCCTAGCACTTTATATGTTATGCTATCCTCTTACGATTTAACTAATCAGAATGACCTGGGACAGCCATTGAGGAGGGGGGCCCAATCTCATTATTGAATAAGGGTGCCAACCTCCGCTGGTAGGCAGGGCAGAACAGGGATAGTTATATTGTTAACCCCCTGTCCAAAGTATACACTATATGTACTGCCAGTCCTCTCCCTTTCTTTACATTCCTCCCCTCTCTATCACGGAAGTAACATCACTACTTATTGTATCCACATTGTTGGATACATTCCACTCTTGCTATCAGAGGGTCAGTCGACGGTGAGCGGGGGCGCCATCTGCGCAGGAATAGGGTGCTAACCTCCACTGGCAGGTAGGGTGCAGATAGTTTTAAAATAGGATCAGACACCTCCCTGGGTCTTTTCTATTCAATATTTTGGTGATGGTAATGATTTGTTCTGTTTTGCACCAGTTGGTAATTTTAGATGGATTAAATATAGTTATCTTGTAAGGCTAGTTTCACACTAGCGCTTTGGAGCGCAGCGACGGCCTGCGCACGGCCGCCGCTAAGCCCCGCCCCCTGCCGCGCATCCGCCGGTAGCTCAACCTACCGGCGCATGACACTGCATGCATCCTGCGTCCCCTATCTTTATCACTGGGGGCGCAGGCCATGCGCAGTATGCACTTGGCGGCGCAAGCGCCTTTTTGACGGTGCGCCGAGCGCAACCAAACTGCAGCACGTCAAAAGGACACATGCTCCGCCAAACGCATACTGCCCATGGCATGACACTGCCCTCCCCCAGTGATAAAGATAGGGGACGCATGCAGCGTCATGCGCCGGTAGGCGGAGGCGCGGCAGGGGGCAGGGCTTAGCGACGGCCGTGCGCAGGCCGTCGCTGCGCTCCAAAGCGCTAGTGTGAAACTAGCCTTAATATATAGGCATATTGGGTTTTTTGTTTTTTGTTTTTTTTTTTTTTTTCCTGAGAAATTGCCGAAGAATATGTACTCCAAATATTATCTTTTTGTGCTGTGACTACGGAAATATGAACAGGTCGCTCAACATTGTGACCAAAATTTTCATATCAGCAAATGACGAATTATTCTGAAAATTCCAACACAGATGCTAAAAAGATAAAGATTGTGTGAAAAAAAAAAAAATTTGGGGGTGAGGGATGAGAGGGGGGGTAGGGTTAACAGGGAGAAGGGGTGTGGGGGAGGGAGGAAGGGAACGATGAGGGAAATGAGGTGACAATATTGAGGTAAGCACACAGCACCAACTCAAACACTTCACAAGAGACCGACCCATCTATTGAAATAATTTATAAAAATCTACTGAGTCCTGAAACAGGATCCAGTCACTCCACAATCTCCTAAATCTATCACCGTGTCCACAGCTTTCGGCTGTGTGTTCTTCCATCCTACAAATATTAAGCATCTTGGCAAAGCATTCCAACATTAGGGGAGTATGGGTTGTTTTCCTATGTCTTGGAATCACTAGAATTGATTTATAATATGAATGTATCGTACTAATAACTATGCCTGAAATCTGCTGTAAAATGTGTACCTGGATATTTTGCAGCACAATTTGATGCAGATTTCACTCATGACATCTGTGTGTGAATTTTCTTCCTTTCTCTGCATAGTATTCAATTAAACCCTATTCGCATAAATTCTGCCTTACTTTGGTTGCAGATTTTAAGTGTGGCAACATGCACACAGCTAATTATTGCTGCTGTCTAAAACTAAATATTCTTGATTTTGTAGGCAGATATGCAGAATTGGGAAGAACAAAGTCAAGGATCTATCTATACTGTAGAATATGCCTGCAGGTATGTTTTTTCAGTGCTTTTTTTTTGTTTTTGTTTTTTATTTGTTTTTATATTACTGGAGTTGTCTCAAGTTCTTAAATGGGTAAAATTGCAAAGTATTTGTAAAATCAACCAGTGTTGCTTTATATCTCTTAGTAAAAAATCTCACATGAATGGAGGAATGTGTTATCATAGAGTGCAGCCTGTTGCCAAGATTTCTGGCCAATCTACAGTTAGTGGTTGGTTACTTAGGCATGTAGAATGTGCCCCTTGCTCTATGCTTTACAGCCTGTTCATGCCACTCTGAACCTGGTTTTTGTTGATTCTTCCTCCCTAAAATAGGAATAGAAAGCAATCAAAAAATGTCATGTGCTCGAAAATGGTACCAATAAAAATGTAAAGTCGTCCTGTAAAAAAAAAAAAAAAAAAAAAACAAGCCGCACATGACTGTCAGCAGAAATATAGAAGAATTATAGCTCTCAAAATATGGCAATTCAAAAACGTATTTTTAGTATGGTAGGGCAGCCAAACATAATTTTATATATTATCGTTGTGATTTCACCGACCCGAAGAATAGTCATCTAGTTACTTATACCAAACAAAGAACGGCTTAAAAAATAAAAAATAAAACCAATTCTTCACCTGGTGTTGACTTGTTCGTTCTGCCTCGCAAAGATTGCAGTAAGTCTCAGTTCACATTTATACTGCACTCTGCGCTGAGCGCTTACATCGGGGCGGGGTTTCCATGTAAAGCTGCAGTCCGTGATTCATACGAGACCTCCTACGGAAGATTCCCTGTAATGAGGCAAATGGAGACACTGTGGACGCTGTCTGGCCTGTGATCCAGGGTTGTGTGTTTTTTTGTTTTTTTTTTTGTTTTTTTTTGTTTTTTTTTATATTTAAAGTGTGTATAAAACCGTGTTCTGCCAGTTTTGTGCACATCTGAAAATGACACTGCTGATCAGAGGCTCAGGCGGCGTACATAGTAACTGCGCTTCCTCATTATTGTGGGTGGATCTTTCGGGGTTTCATTTGAATAACGTTATTTGGAGATTTTGATGGAAACTCCAATGTAAGTGCTCCGCGTAGAACACAAGATAAATTTGATCCGAAACGTTCCAAACAAAACATTCAACTCGCTCCACAGAAAAAAGCTTCTCCACTCGGGTCTGTCAATGGTTATATAGAGGGCTTCCACATTTCTGGTAACACTTGGCTAAGAAAAAAAAAAAGCTATAGTTCCTCACCCCCAAAAAGAATTCCAGCAAATTTTACACTCCCAAATCCAATTTCCCCCCCCCCCCCCCCCTCCCTTCTGAGCCCCACCGTGTGCCTAAACTACATTTAGCGTCCATGTTTGGCATTTCTGTACTGGTGAGAGCCCACTGATTTGCGGGGTCCATGTCTCCAGAAGCATGAGATTGGCACTACATTGTACGGGCACTACCAGGGCTTTGGAGTCTGTAAACCAATCCTTCGACTCCTCAATTTCCGTGACTGACTAAACGACTCCCAAAGCACTGTCACTATTGAGCATGTACATAAAGTACAGGACATTCATCTCAACTATAAGCCTAGCTCTATAGATCAGGAATAGAACAGACATTTATTGGATGTTTCATAACTGTCACAACTGTCGGATGTCCTAGGACCAGGGGCTCCTTCCCTGTCCATAACGCTAAGGGCACCCTAGCTCGCCCTGTTCCCCGGATTCTAATGGTGAAGATGCCAGAGCCACATGCCTTGCATTAGCTCCTGAATCCGCCTTCAGTCTGCACTGCACCCCCACCCAGGGAAGAAGAGAGTAGTAGTATACCATAATATACCAACCAGTCTAACAAGGTAATTAGGGTTGATTGAATAGCTTCGGATAAGCGCTTATCCAAATAGCTATAGCGCTTACTGAATAGCTGCCTCAGTAACCTGGATACCTGGAGCGCTTCGATAATCAGCTGTTCGTCGCCGCATCTGCATGTGTCGCGGCTGTGTGACAGGCACAACACGTGCATGGAGAACCTGTTTGTTGGGCTCTCCATGCATTTGTTGTGACTGTCACACAGCCGCGACACATGCAGCTGCAGCACCAAACAGCTGATTATCGGAACGCTTCAGGTATCCAGGTTACCAATGCAACTATTTGTTAAGCTCTTATCTGAATAGTTATAGCACTTATCTGAAGCTATTCGATCAACCCTAAAGGTAATACAAATGGGGATAAAGGAAAATACCAGTCATATAAATATACTCACACAAACATGGGAATGCATCGGGGAGTAGAGCATGGAGTAGGCGAAGAAAGGGAGTTGGCACACACTCAACCTAACAGTCACAGATAAATCCACCAAACATCTTCAATAATAACCAACCAACAACCTCCAGCCATGCAACAAAGCTCTCTGACAATGCATGCTAGCCAGGGGCCAGATCATATAGGAGATGAGAGTGGCTAATAGTGAACATCTGATCCTTACTGCAGGAAAGCTTCTAGGAGCTCTTCACTGAGCATATTAACCCCTGCACTGGCAAAAGAAATCTGCACCGTTTAATATAAATGTGAACTTCTAATCAGTGCAGGAGTAGGAGAAATCAGACGCTTCAGTCTTCTGGCTCCTCTGTCGTGGTAAACCTGTGACAATAATCTTCCCAAATTCTTACAAAATTTACAGTACATACTACATTGAACTACTGTACCCAACCTATTATATTTTAGGAGTCCGGAGTCTTTCCTACTTCACCAAAATGGACACAGACTCCATGAATACGACTCCACAGCTGCGCACTTTAATGGCAGATTTAAATCTTCACTCGGCAACATTCACTGCCGCTTGTTCCTGGTAAACTCCCATGGAGACAAAATTGTCGCTACACTTGTAGATAAATTCCCAAAGGGGTTCAGTTTCCAAAATTGAGTCACTTCAGGGTGCATTCTGCTCTTCTGTCACTTGGGGGCTCTGTGTATGGAGACCGTAAACTATTAAGGGTATGTGCACACGTTGCGGATTCGGCCCTGCGGATCTGCAGCAGATTTCCAAGGAATGTACAGTACCATGTTATCCTATGGAAAACAAAAACCGCTGTGCACATGCTGCGGAAAAATGTAGTTTGTAAAATGAGGTCACTTATGGGAAGGGGGGATTCTGCTGTTCTGGCACCTCAGAGTCTTTGCTAGTGTGACATGGCACCCGTAAACCAGAACAGTAGAATCTGCGACTTATGTAGCTCCTTTCCTTCTGAGCTTTGCATTGTGCCTCCAAAGTAGTTTTTGACCATACATTAGGTAAGTTGTATTCAGGAGGAATTGCATAACTAATTGTACTGTTCATTTTCTCCTATTTATCCATTTTGAAAATTGAAAACTAGGGGCCAAAATATTTTAGGGGGAAAAAATAATTTTCCATTGATTCATCCCAATGTTACAGAATTCTGTTACTCGCTTGAGGGTTAAAAAATGCTCACTACATCTTTGGATGAATTCCTCAAGAGGCGTGATTTCCAAAATTCGGTCACTTGTAGGGGTTTTCTGTTCTTTTGGCATGTCAGGGACTCTTCAAATGTGACATGGCTTACGCAATCTATTCCACCCAAAATTGTGCTCCAGAATTCAATTGGCTCTCCTTCCCTTCCAAGCGTTGTTGTGTGACCAAAAAGTAGTTTTTCACCACATGTAAGGCATCTGTGTACTCTGGAGAAATTGCACAACAAAATGTATTGTCCATTTTCATGACTCAACGTTATAAAATTCTGTGAAGCATCTGTGCATTCAAGGTGCTCTCAACACCTCTAGATAAGTTCCTTGAGGGGTGTAGTTTCCAAAATGTAGTCACTTGTGGGCAGAGCTATGGAGTCAGTAAGTCAAAACTCCGACTCCTCCAGTGCCTTTTCCCCTTGATCCGTAAGGGTGTGTGCACACGTTGCAGATTCTGCTGCGGATTTTTCCCCGCAGATTTGTCTAAATCTGCGGGTCAATTAACCTGCGGATTAGCCTGCGGTTTTCCCGTGCGGTTTGACACCTGTCATGGAGCAAGTGCCAAACCGCTGCGGAATCCGCACAAAGAATTGACATGCTGTGGATTTAAAACCGCAGCAAATGTGCGTGGAAAAATACGCAACGTGGGCACTGCGTTTTTCATTTTGCATAGACTTAAATGGTACTGTACTTTAGATAAGTTCCTTGAGGGGTGTAGTTTCCAAAATGTAGTCACTTGTGGGCAGAGCTGTGGAGTCAGTAAGTCACGCCTCCGACTCCTCCATTGCCTTAACTTAGACTCGCTCATATTTAAGTGATAGATTTACTGTTGTAAAATGGTAACATCAGGCTTTTCCTCAACTTTGGTACAATAATCTTATGTATTTAGAACATGAAATAAAAATGTTCCTGTTCACTGTAGCCGTTCTGAGATGAGTGCAGGTATTCCTTCCCAGTGCCTTTTCCCCTTGATCTGTAAGCGAGTATGCACACGTTGCGGATTGTGGTGCAGATTCTTCCGGGCAGATTTGTCTAAATCCGCAGGTCAATTGACCTGCGAATTTTGTGCGGATTAGCCTGCGGTTTGACACCTGTCATGGAGCAGGTGCCAAACCGCTGCGGAATCCGCACAAAGAATTGACATGCTGCGGATTTAAAACCAGCAGAAACTGCTGCGGATCCACGGGGCCAAATCCGCTGCGCATCAGCAGCAGAATCCGCAACTTGTGCACGCACCCTAAAGGGGGAGCTTCACTACTGAGCATGTAGATAAAGTGCAGCACAGATTAACCCCTTAGGGACCAAGCCACTTTGTAGGTTAATGATCAGGCCTTAATTTTGAAATCTGACACTATCACTTTATGTGGTTATAACTCTGGAACGCTTCAATGGATCCCACTGATTCTGAGATTATTTTTTTCGTGACATATTGTACTTTATGATAGTAGTAACAGTTCTTCAAAATTTCTTATTTGTGAAAAAAATGTAAATTTGGCAACAACTTTGAAAATGTTACAATTTGCAAACTTTTAACTTATGCCCCTAAATTTAGAGCGTTATGTCGCACAAAATAGTTAATAACATTTCCCACATGTCTACTTTACATCAGCACAATTTTTGGAACATAATTAAAATTTTTTATTTATTTTTTTTTTTTTTAAGTTAAAAAGGTTAACATTTGACCACCAATTTTTTGGGACCACCTTACATTTGAAGTCAGCTTGAGGAGTCAATATAACAGAAAATAATTGTCCCTAGGAGGTGGAGAGCAGTGTTTACAAGCTCTTTGCTATAGAGCTTGCAAGTGTTGCTCAGAAGCTGGCCTGATTGCAGGATATGTGGTTTCCCTTAGAGCCCATAAATGGGTTTTGTTAACAGTGTGCAACGTCCTATTCAGCAGACTGTTTGCACATCATTCCCCATTTGACAAGCGCCCTTTTAAACTAAGTGGAACCACTTTAAGTCCACTACCCAAATTAGCATTGAAGTGTGGGTCTTCAGGAGTAGGTGGTCTTCTCAAGGAAGAATTTTAGATGGTGGAACTGAAATTCTCCAACAGGAGCTGTAATCTGGTTAATAGAGTATTCTTTTCATAGAGGTGTGTGGGTTTGTTTTTTTGTATGGTTCACTGTATGTTTTGAGTTGGCAGAACACCAAATATGTGAATGTGTAAAAATGTTTTATATTCTCTCCTCCCTCAGTGCAGTTAGAAGTATGACGTTCAGCAGTGTGCACTTCAAAAGCATTGACGGCCTCCTGAAGCAAGCCATCAATCTCAAGCATCAAATGAGTGCGGTCCAGAGCCGTAGGTAGCCTATCGGCTCTGCCAAATGTCGTGGCTGCCTGCTCCGCACCAGAAGGCTCGCAAAGGATTCCATGCTCTGATTATGCTCCTGTATGGATGTGCCATAGACTTGTAACAATATAAAGAGCCATACTAACTTATGATGGTGCAATTATTTCAAAACATGGTGATTAATTGTACACCAATTTGTATATGGATTATTTTTCTTGTTACTTACTGCATATGTGGAGAAGGTCAAATAATATGAAAAGTGGTTATGAGTAACATTTGGGCATCTGCAATAGGTTCTAGAGTAAAGAATATATTGTAGGAGATGATGCTTGAAACCTCTGCCAGGACGTTTAGGTGAGGGTCCAAGCCAGGAGTGAGTTCGGCGCATGCTCATGTGCTTACCGTGTGTCTTTGTCGTGCTCAAATAATGTTTGAGTCACCGCACCTGCATGTCTCGTGGCTGATAGATAGCTACAACTCATGCAGGGACTGCATGACAAACAGCCGCGAGACATGCTGGGGTGGCAACTAACACATTTTTCGAGCACGCAGAAGACACTCCGTTAGCACACGAGCAAGCTCTGATAATAACTTGTCTGAGCAGGTTTGATCATCACTATTAATTATGGGAACTTGGCCTGCTGGTTTCTAACATTGGTGGTGATTTATTTGATGGCCTGACATGTAATGTTACAGTTCTATACTGATCAATGCAGTTAGAAAAGGGCTTGATTTTGAAAAATCCACTTTTAAAGACTTAATATATATTTTTTTTTAATTTGTCTTGTGTGATCCCCTTAGTAAATGATACAGGGCTAGTTCCTTGTTGTATAACCTTTACACAATAAGATATTCATATTAGCAATTGCCAATATGAATACTGTAGGCAGCCTAATAGAGACTAACAGTGCACATTTACACCTACTGGTATAGTATACATCATTTCTTGTAAATTCATTGTCTAGATCTCGACAGTGTGCGCATCACACGCTGTCAGGATTCTATGGTATTGTCGGCGAGAGTGTGCAGTCTCCTGACCACAAGTATGCAATTTGCATGCTACCAGACACATTCCAACTAGACGTGCCTGGCTTTCAGGTTGAAATGTAGTCAGAAGTAGGCAAAGGTTATGTTATGCTCTTACTGGTAATGGTGGAGAATCCTGACAGCTTGTGGTATGCACGCTGTAAGGATTCAGATTCATCAGACAGCCCCTTTAATGTTGCATATCTGCTATCCTAAAGCAATTCATATGGGTATACTGTAATTTAATAATGCTCAATGGTTATTTTTTACATGAATGATTATTTGTAGCCAATAAGCGTTTTACTTCACCTATTTACATTAAATGGGCACTATACTTTCAAATAACATATGATAATTGCATCCAGAATCTTATGGTTTCTTTATTTTTGAGCCTCCTATGAAGCACCCCTCTACAGTGCTGACATCTTCTACCCAAAATGCTGAAAACGACTGTAAGAAGCAGAGGCAGGACAGCAAGTTGTGTTTTTTTTTTTTTTTTTTTGTTTTTGTTTTTTTTTGGTGCAAACAACAAATTTTAATGTTTTATCAAATAAGTTATTTGAAAGTACAGTGTCATTAATTACCGTATCTGCTTATTTAAATGGACTGTTGGTAATAAGTTTTTGGTGTTTTTTGTTTTTTTAAATCTCCTTGTCAGCTGTAAAGCAATTTGTTTAGCCATAGCAAATGTCAGCTCACTCAAATAAAATCCATTTTATTTTTTAAAAAAATGTTTCATATGCGTTCAAGTTATTTTTAATTTTACAAAAATAGAGAGTAATATAAGGCAAAAGAAAATCCAATATCCTAGAAAATAATCCTTACATGAATCAAAATGTTTATGTACTTTTGACTTATTTATTTACTTATTTTGTTAATTTCTTCCGGCAGCGTACTATTGAGTTTCCTGAATGTATGTTCCATCACATTTGCTTTCTGTGAAACACAAAATATTCATGTATACATACAAGTACTAACTACAACTCATCCAAACTCACTATTTATACACTACACTAATAGCAAAAAATTACAATAGTGGAGAACCCCTTTAACATAGAAATATAAATAGTGACTAAGTTAGCAGCAGATCGCTGCCATATTTAATGAGCCATGGGCATGAGTCCAATCTTCTTAGGTTTCAGGTTTTACTGAGGATGGAGATGTTAAAGGAGTTATCTTCTACTGGGGAAACCCTTTCTTTAAGGTGTTGTCCACTACAAGAACAACTCCTCAATCTGAATACTTGCCCCTGTGGGGGGAAAAAAGATGCTTATACTCGCTCACCTCTCTTGTCAGCACTCTGTGTTCCTGGTGCTCACGCGAGGTTTGTTTGAGTGGCAAGCTGCAGCTCTTGCTTCATCTTCATTACATATGTCTGTAGGAGGGAACAGCAACACCAATTCTGGGTGCAGGGCTCACATTTGATAACAACTGAACGTGAGTGGAAACTAGAGTGCCGACGCCCCTAGAAGGGTGCCTGCACGGGAGGAAAGTATAACTTTATTTATTTTTCCAGGCCAAACATTCCGATTTTGAGAAGGGCTTGTCCTAGTAGGGGACAGCCCCTTTTAGTTGCTTAAGAGTACCACATAATTTAAAGAAACATGTATACATTCCTCCTAATTGACCGCTGCACTCAATATTCTGAACTGAAAAGTTCACAGCGCACTCAGTCGGTAAAGTAGTAGTGATGACACTTTATTTATAAAGGCCTTCATATCTACTCGCCTGTGACAATTTTGATAAAGACTCCACAAATTGAAACGTCAATAGAGTATTGTCACACTCAAGAAATAGATTTTCACAAGTTAATGCACTTGCTGTACCCTTATAAATAAAGCTCCATCACTACTACTCCACCAACTGAGTGTGAAGTGACCTTTTCTCTGAACCTGACTGGGATTCCACTCCCAGCTCTCAAGTGCCTCCAAGAATAAGTGAAATGCTAGTCTAAGGGGGTCAGATTCCTTGTAGGAATGCTTGGACCTGACACCCATAATGTGGTGGTGCACCATCTTGCTGGAAAAACTCGGGGAACGTGCCATCTTCAGTGCATAAAGAGGGCAACACATCATCATGTAGCAATTTCAGATATCCAGTGGCATTGAGGTTTCCATTGATGAAGAATGGCCCCACTATCTTTGTACCTCATATACCAAACCATCAATTATGGGTGTCAGGTCCGAGCATTCCTACATTAAGTTTCCTGGAAAGTGGATTGGTCGTCGTGGGCCACTTGAATGGCCACCAAGGTCTCCCGATCTGGCCCCTTAGACTTTTATCAATGGGTCATCTGAAGCCAATTGTCTATGCTATGAAGATACGAGATGTGCAGCATCTGAAACAACTGATACTGGAAGCCTGTGCTATCATTTCTCCTGAGGTGTTGCTATTAGTGTGTCAAGAGTGGGAGAAGAGGGTTGCATTGACAATCCATCACAATGGGCAGCACTTTGAACACATTTTATAAGTGGTCATAAACTTGTAAACTCATGAAAGAATAAAGTTATGTTAAAACCAAGCACACCATTGTTTTTCTTGTGAAATTCTCAATAAGTTTGTTTCACAAGACCCTCTTCCCATTGAAAAAAATAAAATTGGATCCAAAATGGCCGACTTCAAAATGGCCAACATGGTCACCACCCATCTTGAAAAGTTTCCCCCCTCCCACATACTAATGTGCCGCAGACAGGAAGTTATCACCAACCATTCCCATTCTATTTAGGTGTATCCATATAAATGGCCCACCCTGTAGTTTGAGACCGCTTTCTGGCATGCATTAGTGAATCCGTTGCTCTATAGTTAATCACACAGAGTAGCAAAATTGTTGCCACATTCTACTTTCACTTATTTTGGCAAATTTATGATGCTGGAAAACTGTTGGAGACTGATATATTCCCCCCACACGTGTGTCAGAAGTCACAAATGGATGTTGGACTTGGCGTTGCCCGCCAATCTTATGTTATGGATGACTCCTGGTATTCTGCCAGTTATTCCAGTAAAATGACGTGGATGCTTAACCAAGTGCAGAAATTCATATAGCCAGCATTTAATTGTATATATGTACGTACTTATCTCTGCAATGTGTGCTGAAGATTCATGCCCATGGCCACATTGTATTGGCTATTGCCTTCTGCTATCTTTTCAGTGACTTTTTTTAAGTATAACTACAGAAATCTCTATGACTTTTTTAAATGACAGTGACCTTTAATCCCCGGACCTTTTTTCGGTTTTGCGTTTTCACCTCCCTCCTTTCCAGAGCCATAACTTATTTTCATTTTTTTTTTCCATCAATATGGCCATGTCAGGGCTTTTTTGCAGGACGAGTTGTACTTTTGAACGACACCATTGGTTTTAGCATGTCATGTACTAGAAAATGGGGGAAAAAAATTCCAAGTGCTATGAAATTGCAAAAAAAAAAAAAAAATAATCCCACACTTGTTTTTTGTTTGGCTTTTTTACTAGATTCACTAAATGCTAAAACTGACCTGCCATTATGATTCTTCAGGTCATTACGAGTTCATAGACACCAAACATGTCTTGGTTCTCCTTTTTTTTTTTTTTTTTTTTATCTAAGTGGTGAAAAAATATTCCAAACTTTGTCGTATTCCGATACCCGAAGCATCTACATTTTTCGTGATCTTGGGTTGGGTGAGGGTTTATTTTTTGCGTACCGAGCTGACATTTTCAATTATACCGTTTTGGTGCAGATACGATCTTTTAATCATCCGTTATTGCATTTTAATGCCATGTCGCGGCAATCAAAAAACCGTAATTCTGGCATTTTGACTTTATTCTCACTACGCCGTTTAACGCTCAGGTTAATCTTTTTTTTTTTTTTTTTTTTGTTTGTTTTTTTTTGTTTTTTTCATCAGGCGATTCTGAACGCAGTGATACCACACGTTTGATTTTAATTTTTTTTTGTAGTATTTTGAAAGGGGGGGGTGACTTGAACTTTTTTTTTTTTATATATATTTTAAACACTTTTTTTTTACTTTTGGCATGCTTCAATAGTCTCCATAGGAGGCTAGAAGCTGGCACAGCTCAATCGGGCCAGCTACATAGAGGTGATGAGCAGATCGCATCTATGTAGCTGAATTACTGACATGCTGTGAGCGCCACCACTGGGTGACGCTCATAGCAATCCGGCACTGACAACCAAAGAAGTCTCCAGGAGACCTCAGATTGTCATACCGACGACCCACGATCACATGAAGCGGATGACTGGTGAGCGCATTTCCGCGGTCCTTGCCGGAAGCGATTGTTGAATGCCGCTGTCAGCGTTTAACAGCGGCATTTAACTGGTTAATAGCTGTGGGTGGATTTCGATTCCACCTGTGGCTATTGCAGGCACATGTCAGCTGTTCAAAACAGCTGACGTGTCCTGGGAAAGATGTGGGCTTACCGCCGGAGCCCACATCAAAGGGGGAGTGAGGCAGACATTGGTGTAATAATACGTCAGACGTCGGTAAGGGGTTAAAGATGACAAGTCTGTTTTAGTAAATTATTGTATTCCCCATGAAATAACTGATTTTTTTTTTTTTCTATGAAATCTGTGTTGTGCTGTTGCTCTGAATTCACTTAGAAATCTCAAAGTCTTATTCCAGCTTCGTATTTTTCTGAATTGGGAGTGGGTCATTGTTTGATGGGGAGTAAAAGTTTATGAAAAGTGGTGACGGGTCCACTGTAATAGGATGTGCTGTACTTATTGCTGTCAACACCCATGTTGGCTGATGTGTTGTATTCAGAAATACATATGTTCAAGATCCAATTCATTTGTACATCTCAAAGCTCCCATACACATTAAACTACTGTTAGCTGCCGATATTGGCAATAATGTGTATGGGGCGCTGGCTATTTGTCTTGGAAAATGTTGATCAGGCATGTCACATTTCGAACTGCTGATTAGTGATGGGTGAACAATCTCTGATAGCGTCTTATCCCAGCATGCTCGGATGTTATTAGAGTACCTTGGGCGTGTTCAAATAATATGTTCGCGTCCCTTTGGCTGCATGATTTTCGGTTGTTAAACAGCCTGAACACAGGCAGGGATTGCATGTTTGTTAGGGAATCCCCCATGTGTTCAGGCTGAGGAGTCTGGCGGCGCCTCTGTCATTACTCTCAAGTGACCGATGTCGGGAGGGGGGAGAAGGATCTGACAAGTTGTATTTCCAGTGGCCGAACCTTTTTGTCCTCCATGAGATAAGCCGCTGCAAGAGGAGGAGTCTGGCAGCGGCTCTCTCATAGAGAACACAGAAGGGCTTGTCCCGCTGTGTCTGTGGAGTTTCAGTATAGAGTAGACATTATTGATTTGGATTATTTATGTTTCTTGGTAAATTTTATGATGGTCTTCATAGTTCCAGTAGGGAATGGAATTTTAGATAAGCCCCTCACTGTAAGAACTTCTTCAGTGACGTCTTTGGTTGAACATCTACATAGTCTTAGACTATATTTTGTGAATTTTATTCCTCCTGCAATAGCGTTTGATCAAATCCGCTTCGAGTTTAGTATGTATTGCACTCTACTGACGGTGGTATAGAGAGCTCATACTAGTGTGGAGTCCTTCCCAATCACTCCTGGTTTCCTTAATATCATTGTTCTCATCTCTTGCGTTCCGCCATTCCAGGATCTAGTGTTTGGCTGTGTGAGTCCAGACTCTACAGAAAGCGTACGTTGCATTCTGGGAATGTGGTAGCGCTCATCCCTGTTGCTGTTGCACATACTCTCACTCTGCTTCACTACACACTGTGCATTGTTAAATAGTGGAGAAAGAGTTTGTGGTTTGTGTTGCTGCTGTTGCTGCTGCTGCTGTTGCTGTAGAAAAGGAGGATAGGAGAATTCACGGTGGATCTCCGGATGTGGCCGCACAGGAGTCATTTCTTTATCATGGAGGTCTGATGAGGGTGTAGAATCATTAAGGTCTGCTTCATGGGCTGAATCATTTTCATACAGTGTACTTGCCACCTGGTCATGGTTTTGGCAGGTAACCTGTGAGGCTTTGTGTAGTGTATGAGCCACAGTGACTATCATAAAAATGGAGCCCATACTGAGAATACAGGAACTAGCTATTCCTGTTTCTATTTCAAACAGGATTAACATGTAAAGTGAGAGCGCTGTGGAGAGAATAAAAATGTCACAATGTTACTTACATTAATGTGGAGGATATACATAGTTACTTTAGGTTTAAAAAATGCTTCCTGTGATAAACAGCTAAGAATAGAGCCCACACTAGAAACACACTGCAGTCTGTTTAGCCCACCAGTCTTTAAGGCATATAATGAATTAAATCGACCTGTCGGCAGGATTTTTCTAAGTAAACTACAGGTATTGTCAGGTTGGCAGTATTAAACTGATTAAAATGATACCTGGGGTGTAGAAATTCATCTTGTGGTTCTTGTGTAATCAGTGTTAGATGTTTTCCGTTAATGATATGCCCATGCTTCGGAGTGGGACTGTAGGCAGAGTCTTATCTTCATGCTCTAGGTCAGAGAAACCAAGGAAAGACCTGCCCACCCACAGGCCACCCCAAAGCACAAACAGTTTTTCTCTCTCTATCTGATCGCACCTCTCTCCCGATTTCACTGACATCTGCAACCTCAGGATGCAGATTGCAGGGTAATTATTTGTGTGGATGGGCCCTACTATACATAAGGGGGCTGTGTGTGAGGGCCCATACTTGAATACAAGGAGAAGATCTGTGTGGAGAATCATACTGTGTATAGGGGTCCTGTGCAAACCATCATATCATGTGTGGGGAGGGCTTGTGAGCAGGGCTGTGGAGTCGGTATAAAATGGTCCGACTCCTAAAATATATAATAAATTGGGTACAGTAGTTCAATGCAGAATGTGCTGAATATTTTTTCATAGGAATTTGGGAAAGTTATGAAATGTCCTATAAATGGCTGTTCTATTCCTGATCTAAGGCTACATTCACACACAGCGTTTTTGCTGCGTTTTTTGAGGATACATTTTTCAGCTGCAAAAGCAGATCAGCTTTTTAAAACACCGCATCACCTGAAAGGTTTTTGAGCTCATAGATAATGTTTTCAATAGAGCAGATTAATAATCTGCTTTTGCTATCTATCCATTTATCCATATCTGTCTATCCATATCTTATCTGTACCAAAAAGAATGAAAGTCGGGTAGCACACAGAATAACACTTTTTTTTTTTTTTTGCACAGGTACACCTCATAGCTGCCCAAAAGGATGCGCAGGACAGGCATTTCACTTCTTCAGTAACACATCAACATCAATTGATAGTTGGAATAAATAGACTGCATTCACCACATCTTAAGGTGCAGGCTTTATTTTCAAGTGTAAGGTTCTGCAGCAGCTGAGGTGTGCAGTATGAGATTCTGCGGAACAGTATGAGGTTTTGATCCTGGCTAAAACCGTTTCTTATAGATATGGCGAACTCTCAGGTAACCATAAATGAAGGTCAGTGGACACAGGTGGCTGAATTGAAGGAATTGCTTAATCACCTATTTACCGTGACTAAAAAATTATAAGCTGAGGATTTAACTCCTGGCATTTTCATAAGGGAGTGGAAGAACTTGCTATTTTGCCTGTCCCAAAGAGGAGATTTAATCGCAGATGGCATTTCTGCTTCAATGAAATGGAGAGAGACACAGGTATTGGAAAATAAAAATTTTCTGGCAGCTGTTTATGTGGACCCATGTCATCGTATATTGTTTGATGATCAACCGATTACTAAAGGAAAAGAAGCTCTGACTGAGGTAGCAGTTAGGATGAGTGGACTACAGGAGGACTGCCAGGCGCAAGAGGACTCTGGTCCTGACAGTGCTACTGCTGCCATATCTTCATCCTCATCAGATGAGGAGTTTGACTTTGACAAGTATTTGGATGATATGGAGCAGGCAAAGCATTGCTGCAAGGAAAAAGATTTCACTCCATCTCCTATAGCAAGCAGATTGACCATATTTCAGCAAAATGTTTCACTTGCTCTCAAAGAAAAAGAAAAATTCAACCGTTCATCAAAACTGACTGTGCATGAGGCAATTCCTTTATACCCGGAAATTGTTAGAGATGTTGCCCATGTGGTTACGGCTTTGCCTCCAACCCAAGTTAGTGTAGAGAGGTTGTTCTCTAGCCTTAAAATTATTAGGTCAGATTTTAGGTCATCTATGGAGGAGGATCTGATGGAGGCAATTCTATTTCTTAGAACAAATTCATAGACTGCACAAATGTTATTTAGTATGTTTTTGTTTAAAACTGTTCCTTGCCACTTACATAGTTTATTACATAGTGTGATATATATATATACTGTGTATATATATGTAATCGATATTACATAGTGCATTACATATTTACAATTTATTAGTTTTCTGTGTTCTAAAGTTGTATTCCAATAAATATATATTATGTTCTATCTAAATGTCTTGATTATTGTATCATAGAAATTATTAAATGACTGATGTTCACATTGTACTACAATACATTTTTCACTTAAATATATAAGCAATATATGTGGGAGGCGGAGTCGTGGAGTCGGTGGAAGGGAAATTGAGGAGTCGTAGTCGCAGGTTTGGCTTACCGACTCCACAGCCCTGCTTGTGAGGGCCATCACATTGTGTGTGTGTGTGTGTGTGTGTGTGTGTGTGTGTGTGTGCGCGATCATTCTGTATTAGAGACAGTTTGAGGGACTATGAGATTCAAAATGAGGAAATGGTTGCACTCAATTGCATTAAGGCATGTCAATGTGAAATACATGAATTTTGAATAGCATAATGGCTTTTGAAATTCAGGAAAAACACATGAGATGCATAGCACAAAATTTGGCCAAAAAATGTGAGCCCATCCACCAACATCAAGGTAATCTCATGGATCGGATGTGTCCCTGACCTAACTGCCTAGTGTGTACACTTACCTCTGACTAATAACGTGGCAAAGTCTAGATTTAGGCCAGGATCACACATGCGAGGAATACGGCAGTCTTGCATTTTAATACCCACCACTGCCACCGGCACTCAGGAGCGAAGCGTTCAGCTGCATGTATTTCTATGCGGCCGCATGCTCCGATCCGAGTGCCGGCGGCAGTGCCGGGTATTAACTTGCGAGACTCGGCCGTATTCCTTGCATGTGTGATCCTGGCCTAAGAGGAAGGTCGGAACCAAATGTGATTTGGATGTATTTAAAACCACAGCAAGGTGAAGGGCGGAGTGCTCAGTCTGAAAGCTAGCATACAAATAACAGAAAACTGACGGCACATCATGAGATTCATCATACTGTATAGGGAGCTGTGGGGACATCATACTGTGTGGGTAGAGCTGTTGATCAAGGAACAAGAACAGCATAACAGTAGCATATGATTTATAAAAGGTACTAAACTACGTGGGTTTGATTTGCTGCTTCTGGTAAGATACATGTCGCAATCAGCCCTATCGTAACATGTATTAGCAGTAGCAGTGAGTCACAATACTTGTTTCTGCTCAATATTATAGTTATACAGTTAATATCAATCTAAAATAATATTTAATATATTAATATTGAGTAGAAGTAATATCAGTCGGTTAGTTCGACCTTCCACAACTCATGTGGCCCCTCAAGAAAATTAATTGCCTACCCTGAACTAAGGAATACCAAGAAATTCTTACCTGCCAAGTACAGTGAAAGCCCAAGGCAGAAGAGGCAGACTGCTGACTGCCGTATACTCCGGTTATCTATCAGAAACCATTCACACCTACATAGAGAAGAAAATATATTATTGTATGGCCGCAAGAGATATGATGGACTTGGTGGCACTTCTTTACACTGAAAGGTCCACTGTTTCCTGGAGCCATGTGGTTGCAGTAGCTGTCCTCAGTAGTGATGTTTCAAACTGACTCAATCTGACTTTAAAATCCTATTGCCTTACCACATTGCCCTTTATAGAGATGGCATACTAAAATCAAAGACTAGTGGTGATATATTCACCTTTGGTAAATAATGCTTTTTTTTTTCTTTGCATCGCCAATATAAAAAAAAATTAATTGCCTTGCAAAAATTTCCTAATTTTGTGACTATAGCTCCTACGCAGACCTCCGTGGGAAAACAAACCCAGGAAAGGTCTCCAGGCATCGGTAAAGGTCACAGAGCCCTGGCACATGCACACTGCAGTAATGCGCCTGCAAAGGAATGCGATGCCGAGGAGACTGTGTGGATAATGGAGGGAAGCATCATCTACACGAAGTTAGAAGGAGAGCCATAATCGTGAGAAGAAAGAAGGGGCCGGACCAAGAACATCGACACCCATCAGACCGGACCACCTCGCAGGTGAGTATAATAAATGGACTTTTTCTTGTCTTGCAGGTCGGGTTGGGGGCATATACAGTGGGTATGGAAAGTATTCAGACCCCTTTAAATTTTTCACTCTTTGTTCCATTGCAGTCATTTGATAAATTCAAAAAAGTTATTTTTTTTTCTCATTATTGTACACTCTGCACCCCATCTTGACTGAAAAAAAAATCAAATTTAGAAATTTTTGCAAATGTATTAAAGAATAACTGAAACATCACATGGTCATAAGTATTCACACCCTTTGCTCAGACACTCGTTTCCTTGTGATCCTCTTTGAGATGGTTCTACTCCTTCATTGGAGTCCAGCTGTTTTTGATTATATTGATAGGACTTGATTTGGAAAGTCACACACCTGTCTATATAAGAGCTCACAGTGAATGTCAGACCAAATGAGAATCATGATGAACTGGCCTAGAAGCTCAGAGACAGAATTGTGGCATGGCACAGATCTGGCCAAGGTTACAAAAGCATTTCTGCAGTCCTCAAGGTTCCTAAGAGCACAGTGGCCTCCTTAACGCTTAACCCCTTCACGGCCCATGACGCCTACGTAGGCGTCATGAAAAGTCGTGCCCAAACGACCTTTGACGCCTACGTAGGCGTCATGCTATAAATATCCCCCTGCGGGTCGGGTGACCGGGGTCACTGAAAGGTCACCCGACCCGCACACAAAGGACCCTTCAGAGTTAACACCTGGGGGTGTGGCTTAGCCCCCACGTGTCTACGATCGCTCTGATTGGCTGTTAAAAGTGAAACTGCCAATCAGAGCAATTGTAATATTTCACCAATGAAAATTGGTGAAATATTACAATCCAGCCATGGCTGATGCTGAAATAGCATCGGACATGGCTGGACACCGAGACCCGACCCCCCCCACACCGACTGACAGCACCGATCGGCTGCCGCCACCGTCTGACGGCACCGATCAGCAGCCGCCGTCATAATCTGCCCCCCCTGCCTTCCCTCCGCCCCCCCAGCCCTCCGATCACCCCTCCGATCACCCCCTCTTACCCTCCTTTGTGCCTCCGACCTCCCGCTATCTGTCCCGGTGTCCCGCCGTCCAGCGTCATGGGCGCCGCCATCTTGGAAGATGGCGGGCACATGTGCAGTGCGCCGAATCGAATCTGCAACGCTGCAGATTCATTCATTTATTTTGATCACTATGATAAACTTTCATAGTGATCAAAATAAAAATAGTAAATCACCGCCCCCTTATCACCCCCATAGGTAGGGACAAATAATAAAATAAAAAAAAATTCTTTTTTTTTTTTTCCATTAGGGCTAGGGTTAGGGCTAGGGTTGGAATTAGGGTTAGGGTTAGAAATAGGGTTAGGGTTGGACTAGGGGTTAGGGTTGGACTTAGGGTTAGGGTTGGACTTAGGGTTAGGGTTGGAATTAGGGTTAGGGTTGGAATTAGTGTTAGGGTTGTAATTGGGATTAGGGTTGGGTTGGGGTTGGGATTACGGTTAGGCTTGTGGTTAGGGTTAGAGTTGGGATTTTGTTAGGGGTGTGTTGGGATTAGTGTTGTGGTTAGGGTTATGATTAGGGTTGGGATTAGGGTTAGGGGTGTGTTGGGGTTAGCATTGGAGATAGAATTGAGGGGTTTCCACTGTTTAGGCACATCACGGGGTCTCCAAACGCGACATGGAGCCACCATTTATTCCAGCCAATTTTGCGTTCAAAAAGTCAAACGGTGCTCCCTCCATTTCGAGCCCCGACGTGTGCCCAAACAGTGGTGTTCCCCCACTTATGGGGTATCAGGGTACTCAGGAAAAATTGCACAACAACTTTGGGGGTCCAATTTCTCCTGTTACCCTTGGGAAAATAAAAAAATGGGGGCTAAAATAATTATTTTTGTGGAAAAAAAAAGATTTTTTATTTTCACGGTTCTGCGTTAAAAACTTCTGTGAAGCACTTGGGGGTTCAACGTACTCACCACACATCTAGATAAGTTCCTTTGGGGGGTCTAGTTTCCAAAATGAGGTCACTTGTGGGGGGTTTCCACTGTTTAGGTACATCAGGGGCTCTGCAAACGTAACATGACGCCCACAGACCATTCCATCGAGTCGGCATTTCAAAACGTCACTACTTCCATTCCGAGCCCCAACGTGTCCCCGAACAGTGGTCCCCCCCACATACGGGGTACCAGTGTACTCAGGACAAACTGGACAACAACTTTTGGGGTCCAACTTATCCTGTTACCCTTGTGAAAATAAAAAAAATAGTGGGCTAAAAATAATTTTTTGAGGAGAAAAAAATAATTTTTTATTTTCACAGCTCTACGTTATGAACTTCTGTGAAGCACTTGGAGGTTCAAAGTGCTCACCTCACATCTAGATAAGTTCCTTGGGGTGTCTAGTTTCCAAAATAGGGTCATTTGTGGGGGGTTTGCACTGTTTAGGTACATCAGGGGCTCTGCAAACGTAACATGATGCCCACAGACCATTCCCATCAAGTCGGCATTTCAAAACGTCACTACTTCCCTTCCGAGCCCCAACGTGTGCCCAAACAGTGGTTCCCCCACATGTGGGGTACCAGCATACTCAGGACAAGCTGGACAACAACTTTTGGGGTCCAATTTATCCTGTTACCCTTGTGAAAATAAAAAATAGCAGGCTAAAAATTTATTTTTTGAGGAAAAAAAAATATTTTTATTTTAACAGCTCTGCGTTATAAACTTCTGTGTAGCACCTGGTTCAAAGTGCTCACTATGCATCTAGATAAGTTCCTTAGGGGGTCTACTTTCCAAAATGGGGTCATTTGTGGGGGAGCGCCAAAGTTTACGCACACAGGGGCTCTGCAAACACGACATGGTGTCCGCTAACGATTGGAGCTAATTTTCCATTCAAAAAGTCAAATGACGCTCCTTCCCTTCTGAGCCATGCCGTGTGCTAAAACAGTGGTTTCCCCCCACGTATGGGGTACCAGTGTACTCAGGACAAACTGGACAACAACTTTTGGGGTCCAATTTATCCTGTTACCCTTGGGAAAATAAAAAATAGCGGGCTAAAAAATCATTTTTGAGGAAAAAAAAATATTTTGTTATTTTCATGGCTCTGCATTTATATATATATAAACTTGGCACACACCAAAGGTTTCTGATGCAGAAAGGTGATTTTTAATTATACAACAGTACATACATACACAGACGTTTCGGTCTAGGACCTTCATCAATGTACGATATATTGTACTGTGAGATTCTTAGTGACTGGGCTTTGTGAGATAGACCAATCCTGTGAGGAGGCACATGAAGCCGTCCCACTGCGTGGTGGTTTGTGGAGTGTGGACGCAGTATCCGCCGCGAATCCCAAGTGCTGCAAAGTGTGAGAGTGCTCACTATGCAACGAGATAAGTTCCTTGGAGGGTCTAGTTTCCAAAATGGGGTCACTTGTGGGGGAGCTCCAATGTTTAGGCACACAGGTGCTCTCCAAACGCGACATGGCAACCGCTAAATATTCAAGCATATTTTCCATTCAAAAAGTAAAATGGCGCTCCTTGCCTTCTGAGCCCTGCCGTGCGCCCAAACAGTGATTTATGACCACATATGAGGTATCGGTGTACTCAGGAGAAATTGTCCAACAAATTTTAGGATACATTTTATCCTGTTACCCATGTGAAAATGAAAAAACTGATGCTAAAAGAAAATTTTGGTTGTAAAAATTAAAATGTCCATTTTTTCATTCCATGTTGCTTTAGTTCCTGTGAAGCACCTGAAGGGTTAATAATCTTCTTGAATGTAGTTTTGAGTAGCTTGAGGGGTGCAGTTTTTAGAATGGTGTCACTTTTGGGTATTTTCTGACATATAGACCCCTCAAAGTGACTTCAAATGTGAGGTGGTCCCTAAAAAAAATGGTTTTGTAAATTTTGTTGTAAAAATGAGAAATTGCTGGTCAACTTAACTTCCTAACGAAAAAAAATGTTGTTTCCAAAATTGTGCTGATGTAAAGTAGACATGTGGGAAATGTTATTTATTAACTATTTTGTGTCACATAACTCTCTGGTTTAACCGAATAAAAATTCAAAATTTGAAAATTGCAAAATTTTCGCCAAATTTCCATTTTTTTCACAAAGAAACGCAAAAATTATCGCCCTAAATTTACCACTAACATGAAGCCCAATATGTCACGAAAAAACAATCTCGGAATCGCTAGGATGCGTTGAAGCATTCCTGAGTTATTACCTCATAAAGGGACATTGGTTAGAATTGCAAAAAATGGCCAGGTCATTAAGGTCAAAATAGGCTGGGTCATGAAGGGGTTAAATGGAAGACGTTTGGGACCACCAGAAGTCTTCCTAGACATGGCCGTCCAGCCAAACTGAACAATCGTGGGAGAAAAGCCTTAGTGAGATAGGTAAAGAAGAACCCCAAGATCACTGTGACTGAGCTCAGAGATGCAGTAGGGAGATGGGAGAAAGTTCTACAAAGTCGACTATCACTGCAGCCCTCCACCAGTCAGGCCTTTATGGCAGATTGGCCCGACGGAAGCCTCTCAGTGCAAGACATGAAAGTCTGCATAGAGTTTGCGAGAAAAAAACACGTGAAGGACTCCTAGACTATGAGAAATAAGATTTTCTGATCTGATGAGACGAAGATAGACCTTTTTGGTGATAATTCTAAGCGGTATGTGTGGAGAAACCAGGCACTGCTCATCACCTGCCCAATACAATCCCAACAGTGAAACATGGTGGTGGCAGCATCATGCTGTGGGGGTGTTTTCAGCTGCAAGGACAGGATGATTGGTTGCCATTGAAGGAAACATGAATGCGGCCAAGTACAGAGATATCCTGGATGAAAACCTCTTCCAGAGTGTTCTGGACCTCAGACTTGGCCGAAGGATCACCTTCCAACAAGACAATGACCCTAAGCACACAGCTAAAATAACAAAGAAGTGGCTTCAGAACAACTCTGTGACTATTCTTGACTGGCCCAGCCAGGGCCCTGACCTAAACCCAATTGAGCATCTCTGGAGAGACCTGAAAATGGCTGTCCACCAACGTTCACCATCCAACCTGACGGAACTGGAGTGGATCTGCAAGGAAGAAGAGCAGAGGATCCCCAAATCCAGGTCTGAAAAACTTGTTGCATCATACCCAAGAAAACTCATGGCTGTACTAGCTCAAAAGGGTGCTTCTACTCCATACTGAGCAAAGGGTCTGAATACTTATGACCGTGTGATATTTCAGTTTTTCTTTTTTAATTTGCAAAAATTTCTACATTTTTTTTTTAATCAAGATGGGGTGCAGAGTGCATTAATGAGAAAAAAATGAACTTTTTTGAATTTACCAAATGGCTGCAATGAAAGAGTGAAAAATTTAAAGGGGTCTGAATATGTTCCGTACCCACTGTATACAGCATTATAGAATGCTGTATATCATGACTTAAAGGTGGTGGTCGTATCTCATATTGGCTAAACCCGGTGACAGGTTCCCTTTAAAAACAGTTTCAAATTACTTAATAGAAAATGTAGCAAACAAGTTCCCCTCCTGGACTGCTCAGGTCTACTTTTTGGTTTGCTTTCTCTCCTTACCACATGCATCTGGAACTGCCACTACTTCATATCAATGTGTACCACCTGTTGTTCATTGCTAAGTGACACTCAGATTTCCATAGATCCAGATGTGTATTTTCTTCTTAGCGGTACCATATACATTGCTGCCCAAACATTTGCCCCACACTGTTTAGTAAATATCACATATGTATTTTTTAAGTCAAAGCTCTCCTTTAAGCCATCACACAACAGATTACCTTGGTGACTTACATTTCCATGTAAAATAGAAATAAATAAATGAAAATGTAAAAAATTATTTAAAAATTGTATAATATGGATTGTGGGACATTGTATTAATTGGCCATATATCTTACTTTGAAATAAGTTTTACTTCCTTTAAAACTGGTTGTGATGGGTCTGTTCCCTACTCTTGGCTGTGAGGCGTTAATGGTCATGTGTCAGCCTACCAAGCTGGAAGCAGCTCCTTGCTGTGACATTGTTTTCAGGAACAAAGAGCGAGGATCTGAAAACTGGAGCAGAGGCTATGGAGGCAAACAGGAGGTTATTGAAATGCATGGTTAGAGTGTGATCTACATGTATTGAGGAGGATGATGAAGGCCACTGTGCTTGGGAGACTGTTGATCTATCATTAGAATAGGGTTGTAATAGGTTTCCCAGTGCATTTTACACGTTATTGAATGAATTAACTCACCTCCTGGAATCTGGGTCCTCACGACAAACCTCAGCAGTGAAATACGAGTGGAGCAGACACAGCAAGAGGCAACTGGTATTGAGGGCAAGACACAAGGCAGCCAATACTGCAGAAGCTGGCAGTAGGATCCTACCCGCTGCAGGGCCTAGTCCCGCCGTGAGCTCCCCTTGTTTTGTAGCCGTTTGAACTTGGAAGATTAGGATAACTGAAAGAGAGGCCATAATGGCCGCCAAAATGCCAAAAAGTGCAAGGACTATAATGGACTGATGGCTGTAGTGAGAAGGCATTTTTGATCTCTTTGCTGAAGTGTGTTAGGATCTACAGTACAGCGTGTTCTGCCTACTACCACCAAATAGAGCAATCAGCTACAAGCACTAACGAAATTCTACCAACCAATACTATATGCAAAGCAATCATACAGAGCAAGGTAATCCCTAAAATGGCAATACCTATTACATTAATTATCAAGGAGTAGTAAAATAGACAACAGTAACTGTCTTCCAGTCATTGCTATGCCATGTCATATCAGCAGCATGAAGTACTGAGCGACTTTATATTGCTACACTATACAAACAGTCATTCTGGAGTGCAGTCTTCTCTAACCTGTCATGTACACACTATCTTACAAATAGAAAACTATTACCATAAATCACGACTACTTTTCTTAAATAAACATAAGTTGCAAGAACAAATACAAGCAAGGGTCAAAAAAGTAACGACCTATAAAAGTACAAAAAAGACAATCTGCTTACAGAATAATGTCCTTGGTAAAACTAATGTGCAAAAATTCTATAGCAGTATATAACATAGATAATTACACTACATAAAATCAAGCCTGATAAATCTCTGCACCTGCAGCCAGAAATTATCTGGGAACATCTGAAATCTCCTCCAAGTACAGAAAGTTGTTAAACATAATACTAAGCCACCATATCAACTTCTCCAAGATAAAAAGTCACAATTCCTTATTTTTACCTTACTCCCTGCAAGGAACCTGCCTTTTAAC
Source organism: Dendrobates tinctorius (assembly GCF_039654945.1). Lineage (NCBI taxonomy): Eukaryota > Metazoa > Chordata > Amphibia > Anura > Dendrobatidae > Dendrobates > Dendrobates tinctorius. The sequence continues at coordinate 3,471,751 of NW_027361886.1, read as the reverse complement.
CTCTTGCTGGTCTCCTGAAAATAAGCTCCTGGGATTGCTTGACCATTTACAGAGAGTAAAAATATATCAAATTTGGACCAAAAAAATGAGCGTTCTGAAAAGATTGCCTCCTTTCTCTGATTCTTGGAAACTCTGGGGTTTCCAACAGGATAAAAGAAGGAATCTCTGAATTGTTTGGTCCAGGCACAGAAGGAGGGGGCATGGGCGGGAATTTCAACCGTCTTTTTAACCTCTTCCCTAACTAGAAATCATTGTGGTGACAGGGGGGTTAAAGCTATCACTGATTGGGATGTTGAGCATTTTCAATTCGTTTTTATAAATATTCCAGAATGTTCTGAATGGGAAATATAAGTTGTTTAATTTTCAGAAACTAGTTTGTTTCTAGGATTCTATTATATTATCAGTGCTGGCTAATTTAAAAGTATGTTCTAGAACATATGTATCAATTCTATAGAGCAAATATGTGCACCCAAAATGAAGTATACTATGCTAGACCTATGACATGGTCCTGTTAAAGTGTTGAAGTTGTGGGATGTTTATTATATGCAGTTCCATATTTTAAAATTCTGACAGCTCATGTCAATGTTGCTACGCGTCACAAAAGAAATACACTTTTTCATATCTACCCGACCCTCTGAGGCTGACATTAGTAAAGAATTTCTAGGGCATCTGGATAATTTTCTGATTCAAATTCTAAAAAACAAACATTCCTCTATGAAGAAATGATTGGATGAGATAGAATAGACTATTCAAAAGGAAGATGGAGTAGCGGGCCAGCACTCAATGTCAGCTACCCATCTGCTATCTTTTCTTCTCTTTTCAAAAGTCCTGTTTTGACCTATCCATCACACTGCTTTTCAGACAAAGATGTGGATTATATTCACTTCAAGGGTGGTAAAAGTGAATTAGCTATTAACATTGATTATTACTGGAACTCAAGCATTTTATATCTTAAGGAGTGTTAATGCTACATAATTTCAATTAGCTGATTTTTAGTAACATTGTGTAAGCAAGTAAAGATTTTTGTTAAATAAAACCTTATACAGTTTCCTATACATTTTGAGTGTTCAAGATCTCTTATTGCAGGACGTCAAAAGTAATCCATATTGGTGACTTCCAATTTGCTAAACTCTGTCCTGCTTGCAAAGGTGTTCAGTTCATTGCATTATATAATTCTGACCGCCTATCTGACAATCCCGACAAATGTCAGATGGATCATTACTGGGAGTGGGCTGCATGGGGACAGGAGTGGAAGGGGCCTTCTCTACTTTAAAAGTATTGGCAACTAAATGACACACACTGTTACAAACTGTGGTCGAGGAGCCTGGTCAAGAGAAGAGAACTTGCGCTCATCAAACAATTGGGAGCACCTGGCAGTAGAAAGAGCATTGAAGGGATTGTTACCTCATGTGCAGGGTCATCATGTGAGAGTGATGTCCGACAATCGAACTACAGTAGCTTATAAAAAAATGTCCACAGGACCAGGGAAGAAATATCAAAAGTACAATCATATAATCCCTTTTAAAAACATGAAACTTGATATAATGAGGTAAAAAAAACACCCCCCCTAGTGCAATAACACAATTACAAACTCTATACATTAATAACCTACGACAGCCCTACGCTAGACTGCTATCCCTTCCTGACAGTGGAGGTTGGCACCCTAAAAGATACGATTATTTGGTGCCCCCACACCGCGGCAGCTGTCCCAGACTTGCCCTAAATGACTCTTATAAACTACAGGTAGGAAAACAATAAGCAAATAAAAGAGATGAAAAAGATAGTGCTTAATATAATGCACAGGCTATTAATGTACAATATATATATAAAAGACAGGCTATTACATGTAAACATAGAGAAACCTCTTGTACAACCAATATATAGCAGCAAGTCTTGTCTTTTTGGGTATTAATAGACCACAGAAAATATAGATTCCATAAGCTACCAGTAGATAGTAGCCATCTTGTCTTTTTGGGTATTATGGCTCTGGGAAGAAGTGAAGCAAAAACGAAAATACCTCTGGTCATGAATGGGATAAAGGGATTGTCTGGGACTTTTACATTGATGATCTACTCTTAGATCAATATCTGATGGATGGGGGTGTGACATCCGGCACCCCTGCCGATGAGCTGTTCTTGATGCCAACAGCGGTTGGAAGTGATCAGTTGCGGAACTGCACAGCTATGTCAACTGTACTGTTGTCTCCTATTCAAATCAGTATGGTGCGGATGTGCAATACCGAGCCTCGGGCACTATATAGTTGACGGAGCAGTGCAGGTCTGCAACTAAGCACTTCAGGCTGGCACTGGGAACATTTGATCAGCGGGGGTGCCAGGTGTCGCACCCCATCAATCAAATATTGAAGACTTTTCTTAAAGAGGTTGTCCAGCTCAAATTGATAAGTCTGCAATCACTCTGTGACCTCAGAATTATGAATCCCCCCAGCGGTTTCTGAGACTGGACCAGAGGGTATTTATGAGGTATACATACTCCCAGGCAGTGAGCGCAGCCTTGCTCCCATTCCCTTATATTGAGCTTGGCCATGCCCAGACTAGTTATGTGGCCGTTTGTAGGGTCGGTGGGCCGAGCTGGGGGGTGGTCCCTCTCTTTACCGCACAGAGACAAAACAGAGACGAGATGGAGGCAGATTCTGGGTGCAACAGGTCCAAGTTTATTTCACTCGCCATCCGCCTGACGGCCTCAGAGCACACCGCACTTTCTTCACCTCACGGCCCTCCGTTTCCAGGGCCGCTTCTCACACACTGTACTCTATACTGGGGACGTGTATGCATACACCGTCCCCTCTTCACTCGTCGACGCTCCTGACAGGTCCGTCACTGTGGCCGCCTTAGGCCCGTAAACCAACAGTGCTTCCACTGATCAGTCGTCGTGTCAAATACGGTGTCCTACACCCAGTGTCTTGTCTCTTCTGCGGTTCTTCCTGTCAGGACCACCCCCCTGACGTTCTCTCTCCTCAGTCCCCCTGGTCTGATTCTCCTCAGAGTGCACGAATTGTCGTAGTCCTCCTGTCACCTGAGCTCCCCCTGGGGACTGGAATCTTCTGGAACCCTCCCTCAGTATTTATATCATTACCGGTTCCCTGTAACTCCGTCCCCCATGACCAACGGTTTCCTAGCCCTAAGCTGCTGTCAAGTCCTTTTCCTCACACTCCCCCCTGCCACCTTGTGGTCACCCAGGGTACTGCCTCGTCTGTCCGTCAGGTCACTGTCCCTACACGTTCAGTGCGCGTGGCCTCACTTCATACAAGTGTAGGAAAGCGAGGCTGTGCCCACTGCCCTGGTGTAAAGGCCCCGTCTCACTAAGCGATCTCGGTAGCGAGATCGCTGCTGAGTCACAACTTTTGTGACGTAACAGCGATGTCACCAGCGAGATCGCTGTGTGTGACAGCGATCAGCGAGCGGCCCCCCTGCCGGTATCGCTGATCGCTGGAAGAAACCTCTGGACATTTCTTTGGTCGCTGGCCTCCCGCTGGCCAGCACGCATCGCTGCGTGTGACAGGCGGGAGACCAGCGATCAGGTGTAAAAAATAATAAAAAAAAATTAAAAATATAGTTATTCTCACCTTCCGACGTCCCGTTCAGCCATCCTGCCTCCACGCTCCGGTCCCAGTGATCCTTTGCACGAATGACCACGAGACTTCGCGCTCCTGCGAGACCGTGACATCTCTCAGTCATTCGTGCAAAGGATCACTGGGACCGGAGCGTGGAGAGAGGCAGGATGGCTGAACGCGATGTCGGAAGGTGAGAATAACTATATTTTTTATTTTGATTCTATTTTTTACAGCGATGGCCAGCGATGCCGGGCGCTCTGCGTCGCTGTGCTGATCGCTGGTGAAGCTGTCTGTGTGACAGCTCACCAGCGATCACATAGTGACTTACTAGCGATCCTGACACCTTGATATCGGTGTCGGGATCGCTGGTAAGTCGCTTAGTGTGACGGGGCCTTAAGTGTAACTCATACATACCCTCCGTTCCCAGCTCAGAAACCAACAAATCCCCGCAATGCACAGTGCTTGTGCTGGGGAATTCATAAGTCAGCAGTCACACAGAGTGATTGCAGACTTATCGATTTGGACCAGACAATCCCTTTAAGGCTAGGCCATCAATGTAAAAGTCTTGGACAACCCTTTAATAAAGGCATGTGGATCAGATGAAATGGTGTGGCTGTAAATACGCCAACATGTGCCAAGCTATGCCAAAATATAGATGAAAAAAGTAGTACAAATGAAGACAATCAAACGATGGTGCAAAATTAGGCAAGTGTCTATAGATAAATTATTTCAGCCAGCGTAAACCATGGTGATAAATATTGCGCATTTTGAGACAGTCTAGTCTAAATATTGAAAAGAATTATACAATCTGCTCCAATACAGATTACTACAAAATGACAGTAAGTAAAGGCCTTAAAGAAGTGCACGGCTGATGAACAAGGAATGTAAGAAAACGGCGGAACGTTACATTTCATTATACAACTGTTTGCGGAATTTAGAGTGAACTTCCAATAGCTTGTCACTTTGAGCATTTACCCGGTAATACATCAGCACAGTGGTTAATAAGTGATTAATGAGGAATAAGGACCGACATTAATAAACATCACCTGTAATTATGCACAGGACACATAAGAGAAAGTTATTGATAAACTAGAAATGCTATGGTGAAAAGGTCAGATGAAAGTCACAAAACGGCAGATGAACCGTATCGGAACTGCTACCTTTTCACCCTGTTGCCACAATCTTTATGATACTGTTCTGAGTTTTACTGAAAATTAACATTAACTCATTATTTCCATTGCTTTAGTGTGTCCTAAGCTCAGTGTGTCCATAGGATTGTAGATACAGAAGACGAATAGTTATTAAAAGTGAATGAATTTCTAAGCATTAGTCATTTCACAATGTGCTGTGTGCAATAAAACTGACATTGTTAATGGGAGCTGCATTCATCTTCTACATTTGGCAATTCTGGGCAGTGCACCTATGTGCTTTTGTTGTCCTTCTTCCACCTTGAGCTTGGCACTGCCTAGTGAGCTCTCCTTGTTAATTGGTTGAATTAATTACAGTATATCTATGCATTTTTTCTGGTTATCAAAAGAGAAGCCGAGCATATGCAGTTACATCCTCCTTCTCTGCCTACAAGGGCACAAAGGGCAGAAAAATACTTTTTGTGAGCCAATGGAAGGGAGACTACGAAGTGAAGCTTGTATTCAGGGGCGTTAAGAACCTACTGGGAGAGTTGTAAGGTTGTCATGCAAAGCAGCCACAAACCACTAGTGCAGCAGAGGATGAAGAAAAGGGAAACAAACCAAAGAAGAAAACTATATTTTAAAGTTTAAAATGAATATTAAGAATTATTAACATTAGACAGGCCTGTCCGTTTGTCAATAAAGCTATGTTCCCACAATCTGGATGTAGCAGTGCTTTGGACACAGCGTATTTTCTCTGTGTCCAGAAGCTGCGTTCCATTTAACGCAGGTGAATCTGCTGTGATCACTCAACTATGCAGATTTTCCAATACATTTCTATTGATGTAATTTCTGTTGTGGAGACTCGCATCTCCATAAGAGAAATGGACATGCTGCAGTCCTGAAAGACGCGCCGCATGTCAGTGTCCGTGGGTGATCCGCAGGCGCACATGCATGCATAGTGGACATGGGATTTCTAGAAATCTTATCCACTATGCTGTAGCATCTGGCCGCTGCGGGTTTGATGCTGCATAAATACGCAGCGTTAAAACCACAGCAGCAATTCCCGAATATGGGATCGTACCCCAAGAGGTTGTGTGATTGCAACGTCTGATGATGTTGCAAGAAAAGTCAACATATGGAGCAGTAAAAAATGAAATACCAAAGGCATTGCAGAGAAACTGCTAAATAAAGCACCACTCCAGCATTTTTTAATTTAATTTTACTGTTGGAGTGGTGCTACTAATCTAAATTTCACGCATATAGTATTATACTCGCCAGCCCCATCTTCTGCAGGGTTTGACCTGTTGGATTGCTCCAGTGCTTGCTGGTGAGCCGGAAGTCACAACTAAATGTACAGGTGCTTCTCACAAAATTAGAATATCATCAAAAAGTTAATTTATATCAGTTTTTCGATACAAAAACTGAAACTCCTATTATATAGAGTCATTACAAACTGATTCATTTCAAGTGTTTATTTCTGATAATGTTGATAATTTTGGCTTACAGCCAATGAAAACACAAAAGTCATTATCTTAATTAGAATAATTAACAAAAACACTTGCAAAAGCTTCCTAAGCTTTTAAAAAAGGTCCCTTTGTCTGTTTCAGTAGACTCCACAATCATGGGGAAGACTGCTGACTTGACAGATGTAAAGAAGGCAGTCATTTAAACACTCCACAAGGAGGGTAAGCCACAAAAGGTCATTGCTAAGGAAGATGGCTGTATCCAAACAAATAAATGGAAAGTTGAGTGGAAGGAAAAAGTGTGGTAGAAAAAGGTTCACGAGCAACTGGGAAAACCACAGCCTTGAAAAGATTATTAAGAAAAGGCTATTCAAAAATTTGGGGGGAGATTTCCAAGGAGTGGACTGCTGCTGGAGTCATTGCTTCAAGAGCCACCACACAGACGTATCCAGGACATGGGCTACAAGTGTCGCATTTCTTGTGTCAAGCCACTCATGACCCATTGATATTGGACGTTTTAATCATATAATGACTGGTATCCTACCAAGTGACCGGCGTAAAGGTAATGGGTGCCCAGTTCTGAAAAGGGCTCCAGGTCTTTTCTTTGGTAAATATAGACTAGTAAACTTAACATTCACTTTGGGAAAAATTTTCATCGACTTGTGATAGCAGCATGATTTTGCCAAGGACCGAAGTTAGCAACAAACCAGATCAGTTTATAAGAAGACATGAGTAGAAACCTGGACAGAGGTGAGGGGTAGTTAATTATAAAATACTTTTGAAAGTGGCTTGTGCCTCTTAAGGAAATCAGCACATATTATACCTGCCCGCCCCTCATTAAGAATAGCATTTCATGAATCTGAGCTGTAACTTTTTTTGGACTTTGCAAAAATGTTTGACACTGTCCAATTTACCTAATGGGTAAACGAAGGTCTATAGGTTTAGAAAGTAAAGTATTGTAATTGGATCGAAAAACTGTCTCAAAGACCGCTACTCCGAATGGTTTTTGACTGCAACCATTGCACCACAAGGTTCAGTGCTGGATATGCCATCATACAATATTTTTTTTTAACAGAGGATAAGCAGTAATAGACCTTTAGGGTATTGTTCTGTCTCCGGCATAATGACTGTTAACTGTTTATTCTCATAACATAAATTCAGTATAATGCTCAGTTTGCCATACATTTTAATGTTCATTGTTTCCAGCTCCATCTAGTGGCCAAAAACAATAACTACAGTGTTAGTTTCATTTTCGTTCTTGATTTTCCCTCCAATTTCCAATGTATCCTGGGTAAGTTTGCAAGGCATCATGGTCTAATCCAGCCCCCTTTTTCTGCCCAGTCTGCCATTTTCTACCAGGTTTGCATGCTGAAGCACCTCATCCCTCTTCTCCCCCTGTGGCAGCATCGTTGGTGAGTAACCATGCTCCCACATTAATCCCTGTCTTAGAGCACCCCTTAGTTAGCTCTCCCCTGGTTAGCTATTAGCCCAGGTAATCTGTATAATGTCTATTATGTATTTGCATGTACCCATAATGATTGTTTGTATTGTACGTTTATTTGTATGTGACGAGGTCAGCTTACGCTGAGTCGACTTTTTCTTTAGAGTGGACCCTCTGGGTCGTGGCACCCACCAACCTAGGACGAGCTGACCTTGTGAGGAACCACCCCCTATACAGGGAGTGTCAGGGGCAAGACCAAGGGGGTGAGCCACCACGACTGCTGGCAGCCGACGGCCGGCTCAGGTAGACACTAGGTACGAGTGTCTGACGACAAGGACGTGCTGAAAACAAGACAAGACAAGACGTAAGTTTAAGGTATCTTCATTAAGACAAGTTCAGGATAACATTCAGTGCAAAATGTGATAACAAGCAAACACGGCAAGGTGCGTGCGTGGCACACCAAGGTCCATGGAATAGTACGTGCTAGAAGGCAAGCCTGGATACCGGCAAGGACACGTTGGCATCGGACTCCGGACAGCTGACAGGGATCAGGCTGTAGACTTCATGCTTACGATCTCTGGCAGGGATGGCAGGTTCCGGGAATCCAGCAGGCAAACCTGGGTACAAGTAAGGAGGCACGACAGATCTCCAGGCATGGTGCGTGTTAGGGAACATGCCGAGATCCAAGGCAAGGTTCCAGGCAGGGTGCGTACTAGGGGCGCACCAGGGTCCAGGGCAAGGTGCAAGGCAAGGTACGTGTGTAGGGGACATGCCAGGTTCAAAGAGGGAAACACGGTGCGTGTGTAGGGAACATGCCAGGGTTCAAAGTTCAACATACAAGACAGAATGCGTGTGTAGAGACACGCCAAGGCACTAGGGACAAGGCAGAGTACTGCGCGTGCAGAGGGACACGTCAGGGTTCAAGGCAGAGTCCTGCGCGTGCAGAGGGACACGCCAGGGTCATAGTTCAAGGCAGAGTCCTGCGCATGCAGAGAGACACGTCAGGGTTCAAGGCAGAGTCCTGCGCGTGCAGAGAGACACGCCAGGGTCAGGGTTCAAGGCAGAGTCCTGCGCGTGCAGAGAGACACGCCAGGGTCAGGGTTCAAGGCAGAGTCCTGCACGTGCAGAGAGACACGCCAGGGTCAGGGTTCAAGGCAGAGTCCTGCGCATGCAGAGAGACACACCAGCGTCAGGGTTCAAGGCAGAGTACTGCGCGTGCATAGAGACACGCCAGGGTCAGGGTTCAAGACAGAGTCCTGCGCGTGCAGAGGGCACGCCAGGGACAGAGTACAGGCTAGGACCTGTGCGTGCGAGAGGGCACGACAAGGTACATGGCAAGACCTGCGCGTACTTTTACAGAAGCACGGGGAGGTATGCCACGAGGCAGGCGAGGGCCTGCATGTGCTAAGAGAGGAGTACATAAACACAGTGCAGAGACAGCGTGAGTGCAAGGAAGCACAGAGAGCACGGCTGGGGCACTGGCTAGCTGGACAGGCTGCAGCACAAACAGGCGGGTAAGACTCCGGCAAACCCGGCTGGGGCATGTCAGGCGACACAGCTGTCACTGGCCGACGAGCACGGCTGAGGCACAAGCAGGTGGGCACGGCTGAGGCACAAGCAGGAGGCTAGGAAGGCCAGGCGCATGCAAAGGGCACACGGAGAAACAAGGCAAGGCAAAGCTAGACAGGGTATGGAGCCAGGAGCGGAACGTAGGCAGAAACACAGAGTCAGGTCAGAGCGAGAACAGAGCTAGCAGCAGAGCGTAGGCTGAAGCCCAGAGCCGGGTCAAGGCAGAGCCTTGAGACTAGCGTGGAAATGTGCAAGAGAACACCAGAGGTAAGAGAGGAGGAAAGGTGCGTGTGCCAGGAGGCACTACAGAGCACCATAGGTAAGAGAGGAGGAATGGTGCGTGTGCCAGGAGGCACAACAGAGCACCATAGGTAAGAGCAAGGCAAAACAAGCAAAGACAGAGAACATAGGAAGGACCACAAGGCAAAGTATAACAAAGGCAAAACATGGCAAAGCAGGCAAGGCAGAGAATTCCGGAAGGACTACAAGTCCAAGCATGACACGGACAAAACATGGCACAAAGGATGAACACAAGACAAGGCACGAGACAAGAGGCAGTACAAGCACAGAGCGTGTGCAGAGACGCACTACAGAGCAAAGTGCAGGGGCACTAAATACAGGGAGCGACCGAGCAGTCCAAGCAGCCATGCAGGGAAGCAACACGATGCTCAGGCCCCGACCATAGGAAGGGGCGGTCTGATATAGCACCATAGCACCTGCACTTCCAGGTGAGGATCAGGGAAGAACTTCCGGTTCAGATCCTCCAGGATCATAGAGAACATTGCTAGAACAGACTGGGCTGAACCATCGAGAAGGACACATGATCAGGGACTCCAGGAATACATAGAGGATCGCAGAATCAGACAGTGCTGGGACATAGGAAAGGTCACATGATCAGAGGCTCCAGGAATACAGAGGATTGCAGAATCAGAGCAGAGGCGGATGGTTACCTAGCAACGGCATGCAGCCATGAGGTAAGGCGCGCGTGCACGCCGCTCCAGGCATCTTGCAGCATGAGACATAATGGGCATGAGAATTCAGTGCACGTGCACACCGCTCCAGGAGTCATGCGACATACCAGACATGTCGGGCATGATAGTTCGGTGCACGTGCACACTGCTCCAGGGGTCATGCGGCATAACAGACATGGCGGGCATGACGTTGTAGTTTCACCGCCCAATATACTATCACGTTCAATAAAGCACAGATTCAATCTACAGTCTTCTTATTGGACCCCTGGTATAGCGGTTTAGCTGCCCGTATAAGCTATATAATCCCGTTCATTTAGCTGAAGACAGAACAGTGAAACGACGGCTCGCCAGCTAGTGGGAATACAGAGAAAAGAGCCTTCCATCTTGCAGGACCGCAGTGAACAGCGGGTCTCCAGCTAGTGGGAACTCAGAAGAGCCTTCCATCCTGCAGAGGCCAGTTACACAGCGCCATCCAGCTAGTGCAATTCAGGGAAAGGACAACCCTTCATCCAGCTTGCAGGAACTAGTAAACTGCAGAAATCCATCTAGTGAGATTCAAGTCACTGGCTGCACAGAGACTGATACAGCTACAGCAATCTCTGCACAGCCAAGCTTCCCTCTATGACACCATGTCCCACAAATCACACAGGACAAAATCTATTACATCCGTCTCCTCAAAGACTGTATCCATCAGCAGCGGGTTCGCCATTGCCCCGCAAATGCTCAGGCTGCCAAAATGCAAGCAAGGTATGCTGAAGAAGAGATGCAACTTAAGTTATAGGAACATATATGATAATGCCCAGTATCAGAGAACGAGACAAGGCGGTGACCATGGTCCAAAAACGCCTTGTGCATGGATTACCACTCCATATGCTAATCTTAAAAAAGAGAAAACGGAGTAACGGATACAAAATATATGCAAAAGTATAAATTTTATTAATACTCACAGCAAGTGCTGACAAGTATACAAGTTGACTAAAATAGGGGGGATAAGCCCCAATGATACAACAATCAGGACAGACAAGGACAGGGTAAATAAAATGATACCAGTGCTCGAAATCTACGTGGCACAACGTTCAGTCAGCCCATGGGCATTGCACATAACAGACATGTGTCTAATGGTAAAAGATAGTCAAATATGGCATACTCAATTAAATGTGTATTGTACATAGTTGTACATGTCTAGAGCGCAAAAAAAAAAAAAAAAAAAAAAAACCATCCAGAGGGGTCAATGTGCAAGTCCAATGGACACTGAACATAAATGAATCAATGACATGTGGAAGGATTCTTACATAGTAAATAACATATGTATCAGCATATCAAAACTGCGCGGAGTCTCCCTTGATAAAGCGCCTGCGGCGGGCGCGAAACGTACGTTGGGTGTCGTTGCATGGGCCTTCACCTCCTCTGCTCCCCGGTAAGCAGCCTGCCTTTACTTGTTTCCACACTTCGGTCATTTGGACCGCTGGGCGGGTCGTCTCCCGGGTTCTCTCTGGCACAATTGCGCAGTTTTGATATGCTGATACATATGTTATTTACTATGTAAGAATCCTTCCACATGTCATTGATTCATTTATGTTCAGTGTCCATTGGACTTGCACATTGACCCCTCTGGATGGTTTTTTTTTTTTTTTTTTTTTGCGCTCTAGACATGTACAACTATGTACAATACACATTTAATTGAGTATGCCATATTTGACTATCTTTTACCATTAGACACATGTCTGTTATGTGCAATGCCCATGGGCTGACTGAACGTTGTGCCATGTAGATTTCAAGCACTGGTATCATTTTATTTACCCTGTCCTTGTCTGTCCTGATTGTTGTATCATTGGGGCTTATCCCCCCTATTTTAGTCAACTTGTATACTTGTCAGCACTTGATGTGAGTATTAATAAAATTTATACTTTTGCATATATTTTGTATCCGTTACTCCGTTTTCTCCTTTTTAAGATTAAGTTATAGGAAGCACGCATAGATAATGAGAGAGCCGATCAAGAGAGAAAGGCGCAGTTAGAGAAGGCATGAGTGGAAGCAGCCTTAGAGAGCCTAGGAAGCGGCTCCAGCACTGGCAGAGGCAGAATCACTGGAAGCCGCACACATCCCTGAGCTGCATAGCCATAGCAGTGGGTCAAGTCTGAAGTTGCCGCTGCAAGATTCACCACAACGCACATCTCAATATGTTAATGAACTTCCTGATCCAATCTATAACCAAGGTCACGACACATCCAGTGAAACGAGTGAGAGTCATCATGAGGCTCAGCTCCAGGAAAATGTGGAGCAAAGCAGCTCTGCTGTCTACCTTGCCCCTCACCAGGTAATCAACGTGAATCACCTTGCTGACACACCGCACGTCAGACCGAAGCAATATGACGCTGGCTGGCACCACCCTGAGGATACTAACAGGAAAGAACGCACCTCACATCAGGGTGACCCATTACCAGTATACTCTGCTGACAACCGGTTCACGTCAGAACTTGCTAGGATCTTCACACGACGTGATCTAGTTACTAAAGGACTCATGAAATTCACTGACCATGCTGAAGGTTACAGAGCTTGGAAAGCTTCCTTCCAAAATGTTACTAGAGACTTGGGGCTGCAACACAGGGAAGAGATAGAGCTCTTAGTCAAATACCTGGGAGAAGAGTCAGTCAAACACGCAGTGAGGATCAGAGACATTAATATAAACCACCCTCAAATAGGCCTTAAAGAGATCTGGAAGAGGCTAGATGAGTGTTACAGCTCTGCAGAGGTAATAGAGAGAGCCTTGTTCAAAAGAATCGATGACTTTCCTAAAATATCTAACAAAGGTCTCCCAAACCTTAGAGAGCTAGGTGACCTGCTACAAGAGGTCCTAGTTGCCAAATGTGAAGGTGACCTACCAGGACTCGCATATCTTGACACAGCCAAAGGTGTTAACCCTATAGTCCAAAAGTTGCCCTACAATCTACAGGAGAGGTGACTCACATGTGGTTCCACATACAAACACAGTGTTTCATTCCCTCCCTTCTCCATTTTTGTAGACTTTATACCTGAACAAGCGACAATAAGAAATGATCCCAGCTTTGACTTTGCAATGTCATATGCCGCACCACCACCAGCTGCAAACCCATGCAGAACATCTGTGGCAGTGCACAAGACTAATGTTTCTTCTCCAAGTTCCAACTACAGGTCTGCTGGCCGCTCTCAATCAGAGACAAAGGTACAATAACCTGACAAGCAGGGCCCGCTTCATCAGAAGCCTCATCCTCTCCTGAAATGCAAAGCTTTCAGAGGAAAATCTATGCCGGTGAGTCATTCTTCTTAGAAAGAGTGGACCCTCTGGGCCGTGGCACCCACCCACCTAGGGCAAGCTGACCTAGTGAGAACCACCGCCTATACAGGGAGTGTCAGGGGCAAGACCAAGGGGGTGAGCCACCACGGCAGCTGGACCAGACGGCCGGCTCAGGGAAACAAGACAAGGCGAGACGTTAAAGCAAAGAAAATTCATTAAGGAAGACTTCAGGTACAACAGGTGCAAAACGTGAACACACATAACATAAGACAAGGTGCGTGCAAGGGCACGCCAAGGTCCAAGACTTGAGGATCTCTTCAGGGTGCAACAGGAGCAAATGTGAACACACAGAGTTCATGAAACAGGGTGCATGCAATGGCACGCCGAGGTCCAGGCAAGGAACGTGCAGATGGTACACGGACATCGGACTCCGGACAACAGTCAACGATCAACCAGGGCATCAGGGTCTGTAGCTCAGAGGGTGATCGGCAGGATCCGGACATCCAGAAGTTAGCCAGGGTTCCATACAAGGAAACAAGAGGGTTACTGACATGGTGCGTGTCAACGGACACGCCAGGATCAGGTTCACAGGACAGAGACCTGCGCATGCCGAGGGGCATGCCAGGGACGGGTCAGTTCACAGGACGGTGGCCTGCGCATGCCAAGGGGCATGCCAGGGAGAGACACGGGGTACGGTAGCATCGGAATCCAGATGCTGGCATCGACCGACAGGGTCCAGGTATCTGGCTCCGGACATCAGCTCCGGACAACAGGCCGCAGTCATCTAAGTCCGGACCTCTGGCAGCGGTTGGCAGGTTATGGAATCCGGCAAGTAAGCTAGGGTCAGAGAAGAGCAAAAGAGACAAAGACTTTGTGCAAGAGTAGCACGAAAAGGCACAGTGCGAGAACCGGCATGAGTGCAAGGGAGCACAGAGACCACGGCTGGGAGCACCGGCAGGTGGTACCGACGATGGCAGTTGCAAGCGGGCACGACTAGAGGCGGCACCGCTGTGGGGCCACGCAGCCAGACCACTATAGCACTGGACAGGGCACGGCTGGGGCACACAGGCGAGCACGGCTAGAGGCGGCACGGCTGAGGCACACCAGGCAGGCACAGGCGACCAGGCACATGCAAGGAGCCACAAGGCAGGGCTAGGCAAAGGGTACAGGACAGAGCCACATGCGAGACAGCATGGGATAGCCTAGTACGAAATGTGCAAGAGCGCACGAAACAACAGGGACAAGACAAAGAACGAGGCAGAGACCTGCGCATGCGGAGAGCATGCCAGGGACAGGGACAGTCTAGCAGCGGAGCGTAGGCAGAAGCCCAGAGCCGGGCCAAGGGAGGACCTTGGGACTAGACAGGGTACAGAGCGAGGCCTGCACGTGTAGAGACATGCCAGGGAGAGGTTCAGAGCGGAGCCCTGCACGTGTAGAGACACGCCAGGGAGAGGTTCAGAGCGAAGACCTGCACGTGTAGAGACACGCCAGGGAGAGGTTCAGAGCGAAGGCCTGCACGTGTAGAGACACGCCAGGGAGAGGTTCAGAGCGGAGGCCTGCACATGTGAGGAGACACGTCAGGGACATGGTACAGAGACAGAGACCTGCACGTGTAAGGACACGCCAGGAACAGAAACAGAGGCAGGGTACCTGAAGCCACAAAGCAGAGCAAGACATGACACGAGGACAGAAACACGGAACAGAAGCAGCACAAACAAAGACTACAAGACAAAGCAGAGCCGGGACAAAACATGGCACGAGGGACAAACACTAGACAAGACACAAGACCAGAGACGGATTACGAGCACGGAGCGTGTGCAGAGACGCACGACAGAGCAGAGTGCAAGGGCACAGAATAGAGGGAGCGCCCCACAGACCAAGCAGCCATGCAGGGACACCACACAATACTCAGGCCCTGAGCATAGAAAGGGGCGGCCTGACATAGGGCATAGCCCCTCCTATTCCAGGTCAGGACCAGGGGAGCACTTCCGGGTTCAGATCCACAGGATAACAGAGCGCAGTCACATGATCAGAGTTCCAGACATGACGAGACGACTGCAGAATCAGTGCTGAAACCTAGACAGGTCACATGATCAGAGTTCTAGACATGACAAGATGATTATCAAACCAGACAGTGCAGGATCCTAGGAAAGGTCACATGATCAGTGTTCCAGACATGACGAGATGATTGCAGAACCAGACAGAGCAGGATCCAGACAGGGACACCTGATCAGAGATTCTAGACATGACGAGATCACAGAAGACAGAGCAGCAATGCAGGCATCATGCAGCTCAGACATGAGGTGAGTGTGCACACTGCTCTAGGGAACGAGCAGGATAGCAAACAAGATATGCGCATGCACATCGCTCCAGGAGTTCTTGAGGCAAAACAGACATGACAGACATGGCGGACATGACAGTACCCCCCTCCTTAAGCCCTCTCTTACCGGGGCTGGAAAGAAGAAAAAAAAATTCTTCAGCAGAAACCAGAGTTTAGTACAAACCACTCCAACAACGTTGATCCGACATCTGAAACGGACACCTGCACCGGTCAAGACACAGGAGCCGCGGACGAGACACGGGGATCCAGTGGGGAGGACTGCGGGTAGACAAGCAAGTCTTCTTACTCTGGCTGCCATCATTTCCAAACAAGTTCAGAGGTCAAGGGCCGGGTCTGATATACATCAGAAGAGTGGCCGGGGTACCGCCATTTTCAAGCGAGTTCAGGAGACATAGACCAGATCAGATTCTTCATCAGACAGGTTAGCCGAGGTACCAGCGGAGTCCATGGCCTGAGTATTCTGTGACGAGTGTCAGCTTACGCTGAGTCGTTCTTCTTAGAAAAAGAGTGGACCCTCTGGGCCGTGGCACCCACCCACCTAGAGCGAGCTGACCTAGTGAGAACCACCCCCTATACAGGGAGTGTCAGGGACAAGACCAAGGGGGTGAGCCACCACGGCAGCTGGACCAGATGGCCGGCTCAGGGAAACAAGACAAGGCGAGACGAGACGTAAATTCAAAGAAACTTCATTAAGGAAGACTTCAGGTACAACAGGTGCAAAACGTGAACACACAGAACATAAGACAAGGTGCGTGCAAGGGCACGCCGAGGTCCAAGACTTGAGGAACTCTTCAGGGTGCAACAGGAGCAAACGTGAACACACAGAGTTCATGAAACAGGGTGCGTGCAATGGCACGCCGAGGTCCAGGCATGGAACGTGCAGATGGTACACGGACATCGGACTCCGGACAACAGTCCACGATCAACCAGGGCATCAGGGTCTGTAGCTCAGAGGGTGATCGGCAGGATCCAGACATCCAGAAGTTAGCCAGGGTTCCATGCAAGGAAACAAGAGGGTTAGTGACATGGTGCGTGTCAGCGGACACGCCAGGATCAGGTTCACAGGACAGAGACCTGCGCATGCCGAGGGGCATGCCAGGGACGGGTCAGGTTCACAGGACGGTGGCCTGCGCATGCCAAGGGGCATGCCAGGGAGAGACACAGGGTACGGTAGCATCGGAATCCAGATGCTGGCATCGACTGACAGGGTCCAGGTATCTGGCTACGGACATCAGCTCCGGACATCAGGCCGCAGTCATCTAAGTCCGGACCTCTGGCAGCGGTTGGCAGGTTATGGAATCCGGTAAGCAAGCTAGGGTCAGAGAAGAGCAAAAGAGACAAAGGCTGTGTGCAAGAGTAGCACGAAAAGGCACAGTGCGAGAACCAGCGTGAGTGCAAGGGAGCACAGAGACCACGGCTGGGAGCACCGGCAGGTGGTACCGACGATGGCAGTTGCAAGCGGGCACGACTAGAGGCGGCACCGCTGCGGGGCCACGCAGCCAGACCACTATAGCACTGGACGGGGCACGGCTGGGGCACACAGGCGAGCACGGCTAGAGGCGGCACGGCTGAGGCACACCAGGCAGGCACAGTCGACTAGGCACGTGCACGGACGCACGGAGCCACAAGGCAGGGCTAGGCAAAGGGTACAGGACAGAGCCACATGCGAGACAGCATGGCAAAGTCTAGTACGAAATGTGCAAGAGCGCACGAAACAACAGGGACAAGACAAAGAACGAGGCAGAGACCTGCACATGCGGAGAGCATGCCAGGGACAGGGACAGTCTAGCAGCGGAGCGTAGGCCGAAGCCCAGAGCCGGGCCAAGGCAGGACCTTGGGACTAGACAGGGTACAGAGCGAGGCCTGCACGTGTAGAGACACGCCAGGGAGAGATTCAGAGCGGAGGCCTGCACGTGTAGAGACACGCCAGGGACAGGGACAGTCTAGCAGCGGAGCGTAGGCAGAAGCCCAGAGCCGGGCCAAGGGAGGACCTTGGGATTAGACAGGGTACAGAGTGAGGCCTGCACGTGTAGAGACACGCCAGGGAGAGGTTCAGAGCGAAGGCCTGCACGTGTAGAGACACGCCAGGGAGAGGTTCAGAGCGAAGGCCTGCACGTGTAGAGACACGCCAGGGAGAGGTTCAGAGCGAAGGCCTGCACGTGTAGAGACACGCCAGGGAGAGTTTCAGAGCGGAGGCCTGCACGTGTGAGGAGACATGTCAGGGACATGGTACAGAGACGGAGACCTGCACATGTAAGGACACGCCAGAAACAGAGGCAGGGTACCTGAAGCCACAAAGCAGAGCAAGACATGACACGAGGACAGAAACACGGAACAGAAGCAGCACAAACAAGGACTACAAGACAAAGCAGAGCAGGGACAAAACATGGCACGAGGGACAAACACTAGACAAGACACAAGACCAGAGACGGAATACGAGCACGGAGCGTGTGCAGAGACGCACGACAGAGCAGAGTGCAAGGGCACAGAATAGAGGGAGCGCCCCACAGACCAAGCAGCCATGCAGGGACACCACACAATACTCAGGCCCTGAGCATAGAAAGGGGCGGCCTGATATAGTGCATAGCCCCTCCTCTTCCAGGTCAGGACCAGGGGAGCACTTCCGGGTTCAGATCCACAGGATAACAGAGCGCAGTCACATGATCAGAGTTCCAGACATGACGAGACGACTGCAGAATCAGTGCTGAAACCTAGACAGGTCACATGATCAGAGTTCTAGACATGACAAGATGATTATCAAACCAGACAGTGCAGGATCCTAGGTCACATGATCAGTGTTCCAGACATGACGAGATGATTGCAGAACCAGACAGAACAGGATCCAGACAGGGACACCTGATCAGAGATTCTAGACATGACGAGAAGATCACAGAAGACAGAGCAGCAATGCAGGCATCCTGCAGCTCAGACATGAGGTGAGTGTGCACACTGCCCTAGGGAACGAGCAGGATAGCAAACAAGATATGCGCATACACATCGCTCCAGGAGTTCTTGAGGCAAAACAGACATGGCGGACATGACAGCCGGATCGCAGAAGCTTCCTGAAAGAGAACGGTATCTGCTACAAGTGCTGCTCATCCACCACTCATCTCACCAAGGATTGTAAGGTCAGTGTAAAGTACACAGAATGTGGTACCACAGATCACCACATTGCCCTACACCCTGGCCCAGCAACATGGAGTGCACAAAACACGTCAGCTGACAGTGAGCATGGCGGGGAGGAAAAGAGATGCAGCTACACCAGAGATCACTTCACAATGTACCGAAGTCTGTAAAGGGACAATAGACAGTAGGTCTTGTTCTAAAATATGCCTCGTCAGAGTGTACCCAAAGGGCCATAGAGACAAAGCTGTGAGACTGTATGCTATCTTGAATGATCAAAGTAATCGATCCCTGGCTAGATCAACATTCTTTGACCTATTCAACATTAAAGGACCAAGCACTCCTTACTCATTAAAGACATGTGCAGTTACTGTGACAACAGCGGGTTGGAAAGCCACTGACTACCAAATTGAGTCCTTAGATGGAAAATCCTGCCTGCCACTACTTATAATCATCGAGTGTAACCAGATCCCAGACAATAGATCTGAAATCCCTACACCAGATGTGGCAATCCATCATGCTCACTTGAAACGCATAGCACACCTTATACCGGAACTCGACCATCAGGCACAGATAATACTGCTGCTGGGAAGAGATATCCTACAGGTTCATAAAATGAGAAGTCATATCAGTGGACTCAACAATGATCCCTATGCCCAAGGCTAGACCTAGGATGGGTCATAATAGGAAGCGTATGCTTGGGACACATGCACGCTCCATCTTCTGTGACAAGTATGCTAACAAATACATTGGAGAAAGGGTGCCCATCTCTGTTTCAACCTTGCAACAACGAGTTCCATGTCAAGGAACTACCACACTGCATCCAACTACATAATCACTTAATAGACTTTACTCATGACAGCAGTATGGTGTCAGGAAGCTATGAGGATCAGTTGGGGTGCACAGTCTTCCAGAGAACTAAGCAAGACAACCAAGTAGCAATGTCAGTAGAGGATAAGTTGTTCTTAGAGGTAATGGACAAGGGACTCATAAAAGACGAGACCAACAGCTGGGTCGCACCTCTTCCCTTTAGAATCTACAGACCACGTCTACCAAATAACAGAGATCAGGTATTCAAACGTTTCTCCTCTCTCAAACATAATCTGCAAAAGAAGCCAGAGATGAGAGCTCACTTCTTCTCCTTCATGTCAAAGATATTTGAGAACTGCCATGCAGAACTAGCTCCCACTCTCAAAGACTCTGAAGAATGCTGGTTCCTACCCATGTTTGGAGTATACCACCCTAAGAAACCGGGCCAGATTAGAGTGGTGTTCTACTCCAGTGCTAAGTTTGATGATGTCTCCCTGAATGATGTTCTACTGACAGGACCAGACCTCAATAACAAACTACTGGGAGTACTTATGCGCTTCCGTAAGGATTCCATTGCCTTCAACGCTGACATCCAGCAAATATTCCATTGTTTCCTTGTGAGAGAGAGATAGACAGGAACTTCCTAAGATTCTTCTGGTACAGAGACAATGATGCTACTAAAGAGGTCACAGAGTACCGCATGAGAGTGCACATCTTTAGCAATAGCCCATCTCCTGCAGTCGCCATCTATGGACTCAAATGTCAGCTCAAGAAGGAGAAACAGAATACGGATCAGAAGCAGACAGTTCATAGAAAAAGACTTTTATGTTGATTACTATCTGAAAGCCATGCCTTCAAATGAGACTGCCATCAGTCTTCTCATGAGAGCTAAAGAGATGCTTGCTTGCTCCAACCTCAGGCTTCACAAAATAGCCTCAAACAGCCAATAACTCCTGAAGGCATTCCCTGCACAAGACTTGTGTAACGGTCTCAGAGACCTGGACCTGGGGTCAGACCCCACACCAATGCAATGCAGCTCGGGCTTCTCTGGAATCTACAGTCAGACACTTTCACCTTTCAGGTCAGCCAGAAAGAAAAGCCTTTCACACTCAGAGGTGTCCTGTCTACCATCAACAGCCTATACGATCCCTTAAGTTTTGCAGCTCCTGTTACTATACAAGGCAAAGCCATACTAAGAGACTTAACCAAGGAGACTTCTGACTGGGATGCACCTCTGCCACCTGATAAGAGAACCCAGTGGGAAGCATGGAAGAACTCTTTAGCAGTCCTCTCCAGCCTGAAAGTACCAAGGCCATACACCACTGTGCCGTCTACAGAGATAAAAAGACTGTACGCGTGTGCAGATGCTTCTGTCAAAGCAATTGCTGCTGTTGCTTATCTCAAAACTGTGAACTCCAAATGTCAGAGCCACATCGGATTCGTTATGGGGAAAGCCAAACTTGCTCCACAACCAGAGCACACCATACCAAGGTTAGAACTGTGCTGCAGTCTTAGCCGTCGAGTCAGCAGAGTTCATCGCATCCGAGATGGATATCGACCTGACACAGCCAAGTTCTACTCAGACAGCAAACTAGTCCTGGGATACATCCACCATCCAAAACAGTGGCAATACATCCACCACGGACCAAAACCCTGCAGATCATGCAACTAGAGCAGTTGACGCAAGTCGACTAGAGAGCACAACATGGCTCTCAGGACCACAACCATTGTACACTGAGGAACGTTGTCCAGACACCTTTGAACTTGTGAGAGAGGACTCAGGTGCTGAAATCCACCCTCAGGTGTCTACACTTTATACAAAGACTCCAGCTACTCTTCTAACCCAGAAAACAGGACTATCCAGTGCCCCTCCAGGAGGATTCGACGCTAAAGACCTCTACAAGCGCCAATAGAGACAGGCACAAAGTCTTGCCAATGCATTCTGGGACAGGTGGAGCAAACGACGCTTGTCTACCCTGCAGCCACGGAGGAAGTGGCAATCTACCAGGCCTAATCTTAGGATGGCCAAAGGAGATGGACCTAAGACATTGTCCAGACCAGTTACTGGGTTGGTCCTTTGTTGTCTTCGGAGAATAGGAATGGTGGCATTTGTTCAATGCCAGACGGGGAGTGTTCTGTCTCCGACATAATGACTCTTAACTGTTTATTCTCATAACATAAATTCAGTATAATGCTCAGTTTGCCATACATTTTAATTTCCATTGTTTCCAGCTCCATCTAGTGACCAAAAACAATAACTACAGTGTTAGTTTCATTTTCGCTCTTGATTTTCCCTCCAATTTCCAATGTATCCTGGGTAAGTTTACAAGGCATCATGGTCTAATCCAGCCCCCTTTTTCTGCCCAGTCTGCCATTTTCTACCAGGCTTGCATGCTGAAGCACCTCATCCCTCTTCTCCCCCTGCGTCAGCATCGTCGGTGAGTAACCACGCTCCCACATTAATCCCTGTCTTAGATCACCCCTTAGTTAGCTCTCCCCTGGTTAGCTATTAGTGCAAGTAATCTGTATAATGTCTATTATGTATTTGTAAGTACCCATACTGATTGATTGTATTGTACGTTTATTTGCAGTTTCACCGCCCACTATACCATCACTTTCAATAAAGCACAGATTCAATCTACAGTCTTCTTATTGGAACCACGGTATAGCGGTTTAGCTGCCCGTAAAAGCTATATAATCCTGTTCATTTAGCTGAAGACGGAACAGGTATGTTTCCACGGTCAGTAAACGCTGTGGGTTAAACCCGCAGCGGCCAGATGTTATAGCATAGTGGATGGGATTTCAAGAAATCTCATGCCCATTATGCGTGTGTAAGAATATGGCCGGGTTGCATTTATGTCAGCACATTCCATACTCACTGTGCTGACAGCTGCTTCTTCCCTACTGTGTTCCCCGTTCTTCCGTTCACTTAAAGGACAGGCGGCAGAGTCCAAAGCAACTTTAAACATAATGGATTTATACTCTTCAGGACACAGCACATCCATAACACTTCCAGCACACTTGTCACAGTACCAGCAATGCATTACATTATTCTTCGTCTTTCCCTAACTTCTTCTACTTCACATGAATAGGCCACAAAGATATAGTGGACGAGGAGCCTGGTGAAAACGGCACTTCAATATATCTCCCTGGAACCGACTTCAGACCAGACTCAGAAATATCATCTACTAGGTCGTCCACCTCTTTTGGTTATCCTGTCCGCCCACTCGCTGGTGGCCCACTCTACTACTTCAGCACCCAAACTTCTTCTGTAACTTCTTTACTACGTTGCTGCAGATACCATGCACTTAACTCTTCTTTTTTTCCTTAATACTTTCACTCCTTTCTATGGATGGCTGGGCTTATACTTGTAAATGTTGTGTGATAGCTAAGCAGCTCAGGCCCCAAGGCCACCTGAGCACACTAGGGGTCTACCCCCATCTGACTGTGTAGGAAATCTGTCTACCTTATTCCCCAGCTGCCACTCCTACAATTAACCTCTAAATGTCCTACAACTAAGCCTTCCTATGCAGTGTACTCAGTGCCCCATCTAGTGGCCCTTTTCCCTAACTGCACTGTCCCTAGCTTACATATAGCAATAAACATGTATATACAGCTTACATATATTACAAAGATACGTACAGTACAGACCAAAAGTTTGGGCACACCTTCTCATTCAAAGAGTTTTCTTTATTTTCATGACTATGAAAATTGTAGATTCACTCTGAAGGCATCAAAACTATGAATTAGCACATGTGCAATTATATAATTAACAAAAAAGTGTGAAACAGCTGAAAATGTGTCTTATATTCTAGGTTCTTCGAAGTAGCCACCTTTTGCTTTAATTACTGCTTTGCACACTCTTGGCATTCACTTGATGAGCTTCAAGAGGTAGCCACCGGAAATGGTCTTCCAACAGTCTTGAAGGAGTTCCCAGAGATGCTTAGCACTTGTTGGCCCTTTTGCCTTCACTCTGCGGTCCAGCTCACCCCAAACCATCTCGATTGGGTTCAGGTCTGGTGACTGTGGAGGCCAGGTCATCTGTCGTAGCACCCCATCACTCTCCTTCTTGGTCAAATAGCCTTTACACAGCCTGGTGGTGTGTTTGGGGTCATTGTCCTGTTGAAAAATAAAAGATGGTCCAACTAAATGCAAACCGGATGGAATAGCATGCCGCTGCAAGATGCTGTGGTAGCCATGCTGGTTCAGTATGCTTTCAATTTTGAATAAATCCCCAACAGTGTCACCAGCAAAGCACCCCCACACCATCACACCTCCTCCTCCATGCTTCACGGTGGGAACCAGGCATGTAGAGTCCATCCGTTCACCTTTTCTGCGTTGCACAAAGACACGGTGGTTGGAACCAAAGATCTCAAATTTGGACTCATCAGACAAAAGCACAGATTTCCACTGGTCTAATGTCCATTCCTTGTGTTTTTAGCCCTAACAAGTCTCTTCTGCTTGTTGCCTGTCCTTAGCAGTGGTTTCCTAGCAGCTATTTTACCATGAAGGCCTGCTGCACAAAGTCTCCTCTTAACAGTTGTTGTAGAGATGTGTCTGCTGCTAGAACTCTGTGTGGCATTGACCTGATCTCTAATCTGAGCTTCTGTTAAGCTGCGATTTCTGATGCTGGTGACTCGGATGAACTTATGCTCCGCAGCAGAGGTGACTCTTGGTCTTCCTTTCCTGGGGTGGTCCTCATGTGAGCCAGTTTCTTTGTAGCGCTTGATGGTTTTTGCCACTGCACTTGGGGGCACTTTCAAAGTTTTCCCAATTTTTTGGACTGACTGACCTTCATTTCTTAAAGTAATGATGGCCACTCGTTTTTCTTTACTTAGCTGCTTTTTTCTTGCCATAATACAAATTTTAACAGTCTATTCAGTAGGACTGTGTATCCACCAAACTTCTGCACAACACAACTGGTGGTCCCAACCCCATTTATAAGGCAAGAAATCCCACTTAATAAACCTGACAGGGCACACCTGTGAAGTGAAAACCATTTCCGTTGACTACCTCTTGAAGCTCATCAAAAGAATGCCAAGAGTGTGCAATGCAGTAATCAAAGCAAAAGGTGGCTACTTTGAAGAACCTAGAATATAAGACATATTTTCAGTTGTTTCACACTTTTTTGTTAATTATATAATTCCACATGTGTTAATTCATAGTTTTGATGCCTTCAGAGTGAATCTACAATTTTCATAGTCATGAAAATAAAGAAAACTCTTTGAATGAGGTGTGTCCAAACTTTTGGTCTGTACTGTAAATATGACACATTCAAATATGGCAATTATGTACATGTAAACAGTAGCATAAACATTTAAAGGGCTAGGCCCTGACCCTCTTACACATGTGTAAGGGGGACGACGGGACCGCGGGTACCTGCGTGCCGGGTCCGGAACTAGAGAGGCTGCATGACCTGTTCCGGGGGGGGGAAGCTTTAGTGAGGCAGACCTTCCCCTGTTGCCTGGGGGAAGTCTTGGCGAGGCGGAGGTTCCTGCTGGCCGAGGGGGGCGGAAAAAGAAGAGGAAAAAGAACGGTCAGCGGGGCAATTTGGTGCCATCGGAGTGCAGCGTGCAGGGCGGTGAGAGGCACGTTCTGTTTCCCCTTCCCTCACCACAGGGTATCGGAGCTGCGACAGGCCACATAGAACAGAGCAGAGCCGTGCACACAGAGCAGACGAGAAGGACAGGGACTGCTGCGCTGAGGGGAGCTGTGTGTCCAGCAGCAGAAGCAGCCAGGGAGAAAAGTGCCCCGTCTGGGGTGCACCAGCGTCGTGCAGGCGAGCATCTGCCATTTTCCGCTGCCAGCAGCGGGGACCAGAGAGGGAGAGGAACAGGCAGTGTGTGCACGGTGACTACAGAGAGAAAGTGCGGGATGCCGGTGGCCACCAGAGAGAAGCTGTGCGCCAGTGGTTGTCGGCACTTGAGTCTTGGCATGAACAGGCAGCGCGCAGCATGATGAGGAAAGTGCAGCTCACCCAGTAGCAACCAGAGAATGCTCCATGTCCGTGAGTACAGTACACATGCCACATAAGAGGGACCACATACGGGACTGACACTAGCGCCCTGACATTGCCAGCGACTATTTGCCCAGACACTTGCGCCCTTACTTCGCCAATGTATATTTGGAGAGCCACGTTGGGGTCGTACAGGACTGTGGCCCATACCCTTTGGAGTCACTGTTGTATATGGACTAGACCTCTCCCGGTGTCTGCGCACTGCAGGACTCTGCTCTGCCCTCAGCAGGGCAGATAAAGTGCACCTGCGCAGGAGCCACGGCAGAGGTAAGGAGGAGGACGTCATCGCTAGAAGATGGGAGGTGCGGGACTGGACTGCGACACCCATCAGACAGGACCCCCCCCAGTGAGTATAATCTAACTCTTTTTTCTTGTCTTTCAGGTTACATCGGAGGCTTATCTACACAATTACAGAATGCTGTAGATAAGCCCCTGATGTTGATGCTGGCAGCTCATAGTCCAAAAAAAGGGTGACAGATTCCCTTTAATTTTAATGTCACCTGACAATACAAAGGTGAAATCAACCCCACAAATATGAACCCCACTTGCCACCGCTACAGGGCAAGTTGGAAGAGCTGGGTAAAGTGCTACCATTTGCGCATCTTTGGGTGTGCCAATTGTGGGGTGGCTGCGGGCTGCTATTTTTAAGCTGGTGAGAGCCAAAATCCATGGGCCTCGCCAGCCTGAGAATACCAGACCACAGATGTCTGCTTTTTACTTGGCTGGTTAACAAAAAGAGGGGGACCCCACGCTATTTTTTATGGAGGGGATCCCACTATTTTTTGCTAATCATCCAAGGCAAGCAGACTGCTGCAGCCTGGCATTATCAGGCTGGTAAGGTTCATGGATATTGGATCATTACCAGCCTGAAATACCAGTCCCAGTAGTCTGCTTTACTCTGGCTGCTTAACAAATATAAGGGGACCCCACGCTTTTTTAAAATTATTTATTTATTAACCCCTTACTGCCATCGGACAGAATAGTACGTCCGATGGCAGTAACCCCGCTTTAATGTGGGCTCCGGCGGTGAGCCCACCTCAAAGCCGGGACATGTCAGCTGCTTTGAACAGCTGACTTGTGCCCACAATAGCTGCTGGCAGAATCGTGATCTGCCTGCGGCTATTAACTAGTTAAATGCCACTGTCAAACTCTGACAGCGGCATTTAACAAGCGCTTCCGGACATCCGGCCGAAAATGCTCTTACCGGTGACCCGCGTCACATGATCGGGGGTCATCGATTCGTTGGCATAACAACCAGAGGTCTCATTGAGACCTCTATGGTTGTTGATGCCGGGTTGCTATGAGCGCCACCCTGTGGTAAATCTGTGCATAGAGGCGATCTGACCATCGCCTCTATATAGCAGAGGCGATTGAGTTGTGTCAGCTTCTAGCCTCCCATGGAGAATATTGAAGCATGCCAAAAGTAAAAAAAAAAAAAAAAAAAAAGGATTAACCTGATCGCTAAACAGCATAGCGAGAAAACAAATCAAAACCCCAGAATTACGATTTTTTTTTGGTCACCGCAACATTGCATTAAAATTCAATAAAGGGCGATCAAAAGATTATATCTGCACCAAAATGATATAATTAAAACGTCAGCTCAGAGCGCAAAAAATAAGCCCTCTCTCAACCTGAGATCAAGAAAAATGGAGACGCTACGAGTCTCGGAAAATTGCGCAATTTTTTATTTATTTATTTATTTTAAGCAAAGTTTGGAATTTTTTTTCACCACTTAGATAAAAAAGAACCTAGACATGTTTGGTGTCTTTGAACTCGTAATGACCTGGAAAATCATAATGGCAGGTCAGTTTTAGCATTTAGTGAACCTAGCAAAAAAGCCAAACAAAAAACAAGTTTGTGATTTCACTTTTTTTTTGCAATTTCACCGCACTTGGAATTTTTTTACCGTTTTCAAGTACCCGACATGGTAAAACCCATGGTGGTGTTCAAAAGTACAACTCGTCCTGCAAAAAATAAGCCCTCTCATGGTCATGTTGATGGAAAAATAAAAAAGTTATGGCTCTGCGAAGAAGGGGAGCGAAAAACAAAAACGAAAAAAGCTTCAGTGATTAAGGGGTTAAAAAAGGAGGGTACCTGTCTCTGTGCTTTCCCCTACTTCCTGTGTCATGAACGTCCCGCTGTGTCACAAGATTTATTATTATTTTGACACCTCATTTAACTTCCTGAAGTCATTACAGAAGCGTAACGACCCATCCGGTTTCGGTATTAGCACAATGGGGCTAGCCCACTCTCTCCGGGACTCTTCAATGACTCCCAATTGAATCATTTGCTTCACTTCAGCCACTATCACTTGCCTCCTGGCTTCTGGCACTCGGTATGGTTTCATCCGTACCCTAACCTGGGGCTCGGTGATAATGTCATGCTGTATCACGGAGGTTCGTCCCGGCAGCTCTGAGAATACATCCGTATTCTACTACACTAAAGCTTGAGCCTCCCGTCGCTGCTGTTTTGTGAGGGCGTCATTTACTTTTACCTCACACCCAGCTGGGTCCTTGGCCATAGCCAGAGGGACTCCCGGTTGTAGGACTGGAGTTGCCTCGGTAACCAAACATTCTCTGTCCTTCCAGGCCTTTAGCAGGTTTACATGGTACAGCTGCTCGGGTTTCCTTTTCCCAGGTTGGTACACCTTATAATTCACTTTCCCCCGTATCTCATAAGGCCCTTGCCACTTGGCCATGAGTTTACTCTCTGGGGTGGGTACTAGTACTAACACCCGGTCCCCTTCTTTAAAGGTCCTGACCGTGACCCTTTTATTATACGTGCGGCTCTGAGCTGCCTGGGCATCCAACAGATGCTCCTTTACTATGCACGTTGGCAATCCGATCCTGCATTTTTGTCACATACTCAATGACACTCTTATGGGGATTGGGCTCCTGTTCCCACATCACTTTGGCTACATCTAGCAATCCTCTTGGGTGCCTGCCATACAATAGCTCAAACGGGGAGAACCCTGTTGACGCCTGCAGTACCTCGCGAATGGTGAACATTAGATAGGGCAGTGACATGTCCCAATCCCTCCCATCCTTGGCAATTACTTTTTATAGCATGGCTTTGAGGGTCTTATTCAACCTCTCCACCAACCCGTCGGTTTGTGGATGGTACACCTACATGCGTAGCTGTTTGATTTGGAGCAGCTTACACAGCAAATTGGTCACCTTAGACATAAATGGAGTACCTTGATCGGTAAGGATCTCCTTGGGTAGCCCTAAACGACAGAACATGGCGAACAGTTCACGGGCTATTAGTTTAGCCGAAGTGTGGCGGAGGGGTATCGCCTCTGTGTACCGGGTGGCGTAATCTACGACTACTAATATGTGCTGGTGGCACCGGGCGGACTTTACTAATGGCCCTACCAGATCCATCGCAATCCGCTCAAAAGGTACCTCTATAATGGACAGAGGCACCAAAGGACTCTGGTAGTTCGTGGTGGGTGAGGTTAGTTGGCACTCCGGACATGTGTCGTAATACCTTTTGACCTCAACATAGACCCCAGGCCAGAAAAACCGCTGCAATATGCGCTCTAGTGTCTTTTTCACCCCCAAATGCCCTCCCAGCATGTGAGAGTGAGCCATATTGAGCATCTCCCGACGATAGGGTTGAGGCACAACAGCTGTTCTACCACCTCATCTCTGATTTTATCAACCCTGTACAGTAACTCTTGGTTGATGTCCATCCGGGGAAACTCCCTCTTTGCACCTGGTTGTTGAGCCACCCCATTTACCACGATTACTCTTTCCCTGGCCCGGGTCAAAGTGGGGTCATGGAGCTGGGCAGTCCCGAACTTACCAGGTGACACCTCCAGCTCAGGAATCGGTGAGTTCTCCTCAACTTCTCCTGCCAACACCTCTAGGGGAAACCTATCGGGGTTACACTGTCCCTATGTTGGTGACCCCTACGGCAGGAATCACTGACTCAGGGTCTTCAGGTTCAGCACCCGAAATACTTTTTACCCTGAGAGGGTTAACCCTGGTCTCCCATAGGGACCAGAACGGGGGAAAGTCTCTTCCTAATACAGTCCCATACGGAAGAGTCTTTACCACTCCCACCACATGTTTTATCTCCCCACACGGGGTGGAGAACGTGACCTCCTCAGTCGGGTACTCACGGAGGTCCCCATGTATGCACACTACCCCCACCTTCCGTCCATTAGGTCTATCCCCGGCAACCAGGGACCCGTGTACCAGGGTCACCAAACTCCCGGAGTCCAAGAGAGCGTCCGTCTGGTACCCATTGATGAGTACCTCGCACCGCTGATGTTTGGTACTGGCGAGGTCTGTAGTGGCAGTGCAGACTGGCTGGGCATACATAGATACACGGAGAGTATACCCGCAGTCCATGGGTTCGGTTGTTAGGGGGAAGTTAGCAATCACATGTCCAGGTTCTTGGCACCACCAACACTTAAGGACTGGGGCCTGAGGGAACCTTGGGGCTACGCTAGGGGACACGGGGCGGTTGACACTCTCCTTCCGAGATATCCCCTCAGTACGTGCACGATCCGTATTGGCCTTGGTGGAGGGTTGTAGACTTTTCCCAGGCTCCTGAGCTGGCGGGGCCTTACGTGACAGCCGAAGTGGAGCAGTGTCCCGTATAAAGTCTTGAGCGGCTGTATACCGCTCAACCAGTTCTACCACCTGGTCCAGAGTGCCCAGGTCTCCTTGCCCAACCCAACGTTGCATGGTGGCTGGCAGGGCCCTCACCAGCCGTTCGACCACCACCCTCTCTACCATCTGGATCAGGGTTAAAGTCTCAGGCTGTAGCCATTTTTTAACCAGTTGCAGTAAGTCATAGGCTTGAGACCGGGCAGGGCGAGTCTCAGAAAAGGACCACTGGAACACCCGTTGGGCCCGCACATATGTATTAACCCCCATTTGGGCAAGGATCCCACCTTTCAGCTTCCCATAGTCCAGGCCATCGTCCCGACTGAG
Source organism: Dendrobates tinctorius (assembly GCF_039654945.1). Taxonomy (NCBI): domain Eukaryota; kingdom Metazoa; phylum Chordata; class Amphibia; order Anura; family Dendrobatidae; genus Dendrobates; species Dendrobates tinctorius. Next base: position 3,441,096 of record NW_027361886.1, on the reverse strand, counting down.
GTCAAGGTAGGCCTTTTGTGCATCTCCCGTCAAGAAGTTGGACACCACCTCAGCCCACTGAGCCACCGGCAAGTTCTCCCGCTCTGCAGTGCATTCAAAAATGGTGAGAAAAGCCTCCATGACTTCCTCAGGTACCATCTTCCTCAGTGCTGAGCGGACCTTGTACCGGGCTTCTGATCGGTATACGTTGGCTGGGGAATCTGACTCTTGCAGAGCCGCAATCTGCTGCAGAATTAAATTGTTGGTCTGTTGTTGCTCATGTAGCTGCTGCTGCTGTTCTTCTTGCAGCTTCTGCTGTCGCACCTGCGAGGGGGCCAACTGTCTCAGTATTTCCTCCATCTTAGCAGTCGACTTAAGCTGCAGCGTTGCAGGCCTAATATACGACATGCAGCACGCTTTGGGTATGCCTCAGTTCACACTGACCGCATCCTCCAACCAAGTGTAAAGCAGCAGTGTCCACGTGGTGCAGAGATGAGGCAGTGACCCAAGCAAGTTCAAAACAAAAAAAATGGGTTTATTGTCCACAAAAAAAGCAATCACAGTGCACAACACGCTGTATCCTCTGGATCGCAGCCAGGAAGCAACAAAACAGTCCATGGCCAGTTGCGGTGAGCGACCGCGTTGCCCGGGTATGAAAGGGGTGCCAGACCTTGGCTCAGCTTGACCCTGTGTTGCCTCACACAGGGAGCTCTGCAGACCATTGCTTTCTCTCTCTGTGCAAACCAGAACTGACATACCCAAACCCTTTCTGCAGGTTTTTTTTTCTTTTCTCCAATCTTTGGCCATAGGCCACTTATAAGACCTGGGCTGGAGGAAACGGACCATACCCCACTACCTTCCTGCAGTCCGTTTCAAAAATAAAAGCCCATACCGGGTTTTCCTGAATAAACTCCTTGGTCCAAATAACTTGACCAGGCTCAAACTCACTTTTATTCTGCCCTGTGAGTCACAGACACTCTGCTGCGATGACAGGGCACTCCAGCGGATCTAATACGCTTCTGAGCGCATTCTGGGGGACACATAGTGACTCTCACATATGACTCCGGTCGCTGTCTCACAATATATATATATATATATATATATATACACACAGTGTATATATATATATGTCATTGACACACATATATACACTGCTCAAAAAAATAAAGGGAACACTTAAGCAACAGAATATAGCTCCAAGTAAATCAAACTTCTGTGATATCAAACTGTCCACTTAAGAAGCAACACTGATTGCAACATCAATGCGAGCTGTGGCAAGAAGATTTGCTGTGTCTGTCAGCGTAGTGTCCAGAGGCTGGAGGCGCTACCAGGATACAGGCCTGTACACTAGGAGATGTGGAGGGGGCCGTAGGAGGGCAACAACCCAGCAGCAGACCGCTACCTCAGCCTTTGTGCAAGGAGGAACAGGAGGAGCACTGCCAGAGCCCTGCAAAATGACCTCCAGCAGGCCACAAATTTGCATGTGTCTGCACAAATGGTTAGAAACCGACTCCATGAGGATTGTCTGAATGCCCGATGTCCAGAGATGGGGGTTGTGCCCACAGCCCAACACCGTGCAGTTCTTGACACTACGCTGACAGCCACAGCTCGCATTGATGTGCCATCGTGGATGAGCTGCACTACCTGAGCCACTTGTGTAGGTTGTAGAGTCCATCTCATGCTACCACGAGAGTGAAAGCACAACCAACATTCAAAAGTGACCAAAACATTAGCCAAAAAGCATTGGTACTGAGATGTGGTCTTTGGTTCCCACCTGCAGAACCACTCCTTTATTGAAGGTGTCTTCATAATTGCCAATAATTTCCATCTGTTGTCTATTCCATTTGCACAACAGCATGTGAAATTGATTGTGAATTAGTGTTGCTTCCTAAGTGGACAGTTTGATTTCACAGAAGTTTGATTTACTTGGAGTTTTATTCTGTTGTTTAAGTGTTCCCTTTATTTTTTTGAGCAGTGTGTATATATATATATATATATATATATATATATATATGGGGAGAAATGCGGTGATTTTAATTACATCTGATCACATCAGGTTCCGACCAACCCATAAATGTAGGCTTTACCAAGAGAGGTGTTTATATTCACCCATACATTTAGAGATTAGCTATAGGTAAGTGTTCACACTGGGCAGTTAGGGACCCATCTGATTCATGAGATTACCTTGACGATGGTGGATGGGCTCACATTATTTGGTCAAATTTTGTACTAAGCATCTCTTGTGTATTTTTCCTAAATTGCAAAAGCCATTTTGCTATTCACACTTCATGTATTTCACATTGACATTGTCATGGTATAGGACATGGTTAATGTCCTGTTCTCGCAGGGTTAACTTTTACTGGCCTCCCTTTGGATCTGGGAGGGTTATTTATACCCACTCCAGACTAGGATTCCCTATCAGCTATACTGTTGTTCTGGCTGTGTGTCTGACCCCCTGGTGTGCGTGTATATTGCATTGCTTGATTGCCTCCTGTGTATGACCTGGTCTGTCCCCTCACTCTGTTCTCTGTCTCACGTTTTGGTACTATTGTCTTCTCCGGTTTTGACCCCCTGGCTTGGCTATCGTTACTCCGTTACCGTTTGCCCCTACTGTACCGTCTAATGCCTGTTCTGGCTTACTGATCTATTGCTTCATCCTGACTATCCATTCTGTCTAATCCTTTGGTACTGTCATGATATCTCGTGCTTTGACCCCGGTCTGATCTGGTTTACGCCTCTGTCTATGCCCCTTGGTAACATTGTCCCGTAGTTACCCTTTTAGGAGTTTTCCTCAGCTCCTAGCTCTCTGGAGTTTAGACCATGCCCTCAGCAGTCACGTGCTTCAGGTCCTGTTAGTCTGGAGCATGCATCGTCACCACTGCTGCCCTTCTCCACAGGTATCTTTGTGCACAGTTTTTGTACTCAGGACACGCGCACTGGCTCAGTGAGCAAGTGTAGTGCGGTGTTCCTGACATTATAGCTGACCTTATCAGTTTTATTTTCTCTCTGAGGGGAAAAAAAAGGGTATTATCCTCATGGATCCCATGCAAGCTTTGGCTGATCAGGTCAAGCTCCTGACCCAAATGTTCTATAAGCTCAATGTGGAACAGCGCACGATGGCCCATACCCAGCAACGGTTGGTGGATACTGTGTAGGGGGCTGTCGCTGCAGAGGCTCCGAGTTCTGGGGGTAGAGATGTGTCATTAGCATCCCCCGAATCTCCGGTCAAATTGCCAGACCCTTTCTCAGAGGATAAAAGGAAGTTCAGGTCCTTCAGAGAGCATGCAAGCTTTTTTTTCCCTAAGGCCCCGCTCCTCCGGGGACGAGTTCCAGAGGGTGGGGGTCGTAATTTCCCTACTTCGGGGGGCTCCACAGGCATGGACGTTCTCTCTCTCTTCCTCTGCTCCTGAACGGATGTCGGTGAACTTGTTCTTTGAGGCTCTGGGGCACATCTATGATGAGCCTGATAGAGTGCGTCTGGCAGAGGATATGGTGATGAGTGTGACACAGGGGAGGAATTCTACTGAATGGTTCTGCTCAGTTTAGACATTGGGCCGCCGAAATATCCTGGAATGACGCTGCCCTGAGGGGGTTGTTCCGCAGGGGCCTGTCTGACCGTCTGCAAGACGCTCTGGCATTACATCCTCCTCCTGATACCCTGGAGGACGCCATGATGCAGGCGGTCCATATGGACCGGAGACTCCATGCTAGAGGAATGATGCAACAAGAGTCTCCCTTGTACTCCAAATTATGTGACACTGCACCTGTATCTGAGCCCATGGAGATTGTGTCAGTCTCGGTTAAGGAGAAAGAGAGAAGGCACCGTAGAGACAACCTACTATGCTTTTACTGTGGAGCCTCTGGACATTGGAAAAGGAATTGCCCCTCCTGCCCTTCTTCAGTGGAACCATCAGAGAAACGACTGAGTCTGGGCAACAATCAGGGAGGTTGTCCAGACTCCCAGATACATTTTTTCTCTCTTACAAAGATGGTGCTCCAGGTTGAATTGGAACTTGCTGGCGAACCTGTTAAGACCACCGCCTTTGTTGACTGTAGTTCCTCCATTAATCTGATTGATACCCAAATTGTGACTCTTAATAAGATAGGGACAGTCAGGTTGAAAGACCCTGGTAAAATTGTGGTTGTGGATTCATCCCCCTTACCCGGGATGGAATTTGTTTTATGTCTGAAGTTGTTTCTATGAAAGTGAGTTCCACTCACCAGGGGCGTACATAAAAATCATGGGGCCCCATAACAAAAGTCTGAATGGGCCCCCCCAAAAAAAGAAAAAAAAAAGAAAAAAAAATCAACAGATGCTCTTAACTCCAGGCATGCATGTTATAGGTCAAACAATTAATTTTATAGCTAGTCATTGATTCTTTTCTCATTTGAGTAAAAGAAAAAGTAGAACACTTACATCCAATTTGATATATTCCTTGTAAAAGTCAAAATGTAAGGAGCTCATATATACTGCACAGGGGCCCAAGTACTGTCCAGGAACTCATATATACTGCACAGGGGCCCAAATACTGTCCAGGAGCCCATATATACTGCACAGGGGCCCAAATACTGTCCAGGAACTCATATATACTGCACAGGGGCCCAAATACTGTCCAGGAACTCAGATATACTGCACAGGGGCCCAAATAATGTCCAGGAGCCCATATATACTGTATAGGGGCCCAAATACTGTCCAGGAACTCATATATACTGCACAGGGGCCCAAATACTGTCCTGGAGCTCATATATACTGCACAGGGGCCCAAATACTGTCCTGGAGCTCATATATACTGCACAGGGGCCCAAATACTGTCCAGGAGCCCATATATACTGCACAGGGGCCCAAATACTGTCCAGGAGCCCATATATACTGCACAGGGGCACAAGTACTGCCCAGGAACTCATATATACTTGTCATGGTTTGAACAGGGTTCTTGCCCTGCACTCACAGGGTTAAGTGTTCGTAGCCTCTTTCTGGATCTGGGAGGGGTATTTATACTCACTCTTTACCAGGGTTCTCTGTCAGCTATACTGTTGTTCTCGTGTGTCTGACCCCTGGTGTGCATGTATTCTGCGTTGCTTGTTTGCTTCCCGTGTATGACCCGGCCTGTTCCCTCACTCTGTACTCCGTCTCTCGCTTTGGTACTACTGTCTTCTCCGGTTCTGACCTCCTGGCTTGGCTATCGTTACTCCGTTACAGTTTGTCCCTATTGTACCGTCTATGGCACGTTCTGGTTTTCTGATCTATTGCTACGTCCTGACTATCCTTTCTGTCTAAACCCTGTGGTACTGTATTGCTATCTGGTGCTTTGACCCTGGCTTCGTCTGGTTTCTGTCTCTGTCTATGCCCCTTGGTAACATTGTCCCGTAGTTACCTTTCTAGGAGTTTCCCTGCAGCTCCTAGATCTGTGGAGCTTAGGCCACGCCCCCAGCAGTCATGTGCTTCAGGTCCTGATACTCTGAAGCACGCATCGTCACCGCGGCTGCCCTGCTCCACAGGTATCTTTGAGTACTGTCTTTGTACTCAGGACACCCGCACTGGCTCAGTGAGCAAGTGCAGTGCGGTGTTCCTGACAATACTGCACTAAAATGATTTTCAATCTGGCTTAAAAATAATCCCACTCAGTAACTTCTTTGTAACCAGTATGTGCTGCTGAGAATAATAATAATCTATGCACACAAAACAATCTATACTGATCATCCTGTGAGCATAAGAAATGCCAAAATGGGCTATCAGCTATTGGCCAACAAGTAGCTGATTGATTGTCAATATATATAACACAGACATTTAGCAAGGCAGAATAAATCATTGGTGGCTCAGTGGTGTGTGTATATATATATATATATATACTCGTATATATATATATATATACACACACACACACCTGCAGTGCATGCAGGGCCACCTCCACCCTCCACAGTGCGTGCCCCCCTCCCTAAGGTGCAAAGTGCAGCCAGAGCCATGGTAAATGTAAAGTGCCAGGCTGCCAGCACAGTGAGGGGACACATTTAATACAAAAAATCCACCCCCAGCCGGACTCACCGTCTTGAGTGAGAGAGGTTCATGAATGTTTTCTGCTTTCTGCTTCCTGCAATGCACGTGTGCTGCTCTCTGGCTGCCAGGAGGCGGGCATTCTTATGCAAATCCAGCCAGATACTTCAGCCAACTGCTGACCAGGAAACAAGGAAAGGGGAGCTTCAAGGGGGTATACAGCTGCCGTCGGCCGTCGCTTACATTTAATTAAAGGAGATAGTACTGTGTCAGCCCAGCACAGCTGCCAAACTGCAGCGGCCGTCGTGGGCCCCCTTACCCATCCGGGCCCCCTCACCTGTTGTGAGCTCATTTTCTCGTTCACCTTTGATGTCCGATGAACTCCCTCTGCTGGTGAAAGGAGGTGGTGAAACTGATTTGGATGGGAGAAACCTGTCACCTGAACAGGTGGATTGCGATTGGACATCCGGAATCTCTGAGTGGATATAAGGCAGCCGACGCCCTGTATGGTTGCTGGTGATTTCTCTGCTCTGAGCTCTGGCCTCTGGCCTCCAGTTCAGTTCCTGTCTTCTAAAGCTAAGTTTTGCTCTGTTATTGTTCCATGAGATTTTGTCTGATTTGCTTAGTTTTGTGTTCTGCCAACCCCGGCTGGGGCTCTGCTGAATTTCCATTGTTTTCCCTGATCGGTTTAATCTCTTTTGCTCTGTCTTCAGAATATATCGGAGTGCTGATATAGGGATTTTGAAGTCTAGTGACTTCAGGGCCGTTTTTCCTATCAGACATGTTGGGACATTTTTGGTAGGGTTTTTGCGGATTGCAGCCAGCATCTTTTCTGTCCTTTCCTATCTAGTTAGTTGGGCCCCTTCGTTTGCTCTGCCTGTCTTTCTGTCTGTGTTTGTGTTTTCATCTGTTTTCACTGACAATACATGTTGGGGGCTGTCTATTGCTTTGGGGTCTGCTCTGGGGCAGTTTAGATTTCCCCTTTCTTTATGCTTATGTAGTTCTCCGGCTGTGAAGAGGTGTCTAGGACCACCATAGGAACGCTCCACGGCTACTGTTAGTTGTTGTGAATAGGATCAGGGGTCTGTAATCCGCTAGCTACCAACCTCTCCGGTTTTCTGGACTTAGCTTGCATTTTTGTTTTTTCCTCCTCCTGTGACTCATTCATAACACTCACCTGTCCGGGCCCCATAGCAGCTGCGTGGTCTACTACTATTGACGGTACTCCACTGCCACTCACGTGGAAAAGATAAGTTGTTTCATTATGAATAATCTGCCTGCAGGACTGGTATTGGGGATGCCCTGGCTGCAACGCCACAATCCTCTCATTGATTTGGTGAAGGGGGAGATCACCCGATGGGGATGTAATGATAATGGTCTGTGTTATAACCAGATTCCTTTTGTCAATCCGATAAAATCTGTATCTGTGTCATCTGTCGGTCTGGAGGGTATTCCAGAGTACCTGAGAGACTTTGAAGACGTGTTTTCCGAAAGTGAGGCTGAGGCGCTCCCACCACATAGACCGTATGATTGTGCCATTGATTTAATACCTGGAGCCAAATTACCCATGGCTCGTTTGTTTAATTTGTCTGGGCCTGAGCGCCAAGCTATGAAAGAGTACATCAAAGAGAGCCTTCGCAAGGGGCATATTCGGTCATCGGTCTCACCCGTGGCAGCGGGGTTTTTGTTTGTAAAGAAAAAAGATGGTGGGTTGCGACTGTGCCTCGACTTTCGGGAACTGAACAAAATTACCGTTAAGAACATGTACCCTCTCCCGTTGTTTCCCGATTTATGTAATTAACTCACAGGGGCCAAATGGTTTTCCAAGCTCGATCTACGAGGGGCTTATAACCTTGTAAGGATCCGGGAGGGGGACGAATGGAAAACAGCGTTCCTGATGACCGAGGGGCTGTTTGAAAACCTGGTTATGCCATTCAACCTCACTAACGCCCCTGCTGTTTTTCAAAACTTCTTTAATGTTGTTTTCTCTGACCTGATTGGGCGTTATGTAGTCATTTACCTGGATGACATCTTGGTATATTCTGAGGACAGTCAGTCACACTTACACTATCGTCGTACGGTTCTTATGAGACTACGGGAGAACCATTTATACTCTAAGCTGGAGAAGTGCTCGTTTTTTATGCAAGAACTGTCTTTTCTCGGTGTAATTGTATCTGGGTATGGATTCCGCATGGATCCAGGGAAGGTTCAGGCCATTACAGATTGGGTGCAGCCTCATGATCTGGGCGATTTCTGGGCTTCGCTAACTATTATAGGAAGTTCATTAAAGGGTTCTCGCAGGTGGTGAAACCCTTGACGGACCTCACTCTTAAAGGGGCAGATGTAAAAAATTGGTCCATGGCTGCAAAAATTCCTTCCTTACATTAAAGAAATGCTTTACTTCAGCTCCTGTGTTGGTACAACCCGATTCGTCAAGACCTTTTATTGTGGAGGTCGACGCTTCGGAGGTTGGGGTGGGAGCAGTGTTATACCAAGGCCCCTCTACCCTGACTAACCTCAAACCCTGTGCCTTTTCTTCTAAAAAGTTCTCTTCGGCCGAGAGAAACTATGATGTCGGCAACAGGGAATTGCTAGCGGTTAAATTGGCCTTAGAAGAATGGAGGCATTTTTTGGAGGGGGCCACTCATCCCATTACGGTCATCACTGATCATAAAAATTTGGCCTATATCGAGTCTGCTAAGAGATTGACCCCCAGACAGGCTCGGTGGGCACTTTTTTTTTCTCGATTTCATTTTACAATTACATTCCAACCAGGGTCTAAAAATGTAAAGGCGGATGCCTTATCCCGAAGTTTTGATTCTGTGTCCCCTCCAGAACCTCCTTCCTCCATTCTTCAACCGGGAGTGGATGTAGCCGAAGTCTCCTCTGAGTTACAGAGAGAGATTCTGGAAGCACAAGTGCAGGCTTCCAGGAATAAACTCCCAGGTAAATTGTTTGTTCCCGAACATTTCCGTCTCACACTCCTGCAAGAATTTCATGATTCTGTGTTAATTGCACACCCTGGTATTGCAGCTACCCGAGGGGCAGTGGCCAGGGGTTTTTGGTGTCCCTCTATGGGTAGTGATATAAAAAGGTTTGTAAATACTTGTGGGGTGTGTGCTCACTCTAAAAGCTCTCAGGTCCGGCCTGCTGGGGAATTGGTGCCTTTGCCAATTCCGGATAAACCATGGACACACCTGTCCATTGACTTTATCACTAATCTTCCCCCTTCCAAGGGCAACTCAGTGGTATGGGTAGTAGTTTATAGATTTTCTAAGCAAGCCCACTTTGTGCCATTACCTGCATTACCATCTGCTGAAACCTTGGCCCGATTGTTTATACAGCACATAGTTCAGTTGCATGGAGTACCTGTTAACGTGGTGTCGGACATGGGTGTGCAATTTGTGACCAGGCTTTGGAGAGCATTTTGTAAGAAGTTGGGAGTCACGTTATCATTCTCCTATGCCTATCACCCGGAATCCAATGGACAGACTGAACGCACCAACCAGTCGTTGGAGCAGATTCTGAGATGCCTGGCCTCCTCCAGACAGGAAAACTGGTGTGAGGTATTACCCATGGCAGAATTTGCATTCAATTGTCGTATTAATCAGTCTACTGGAAAGTCTCGTTTTCAGGTCAATTATGGGTTTGTTCTGCAGTTTTGGGGAATTTTCCCGTATGGACTCGGGTTGCCCTGGTGCCGAGGGGATGTTACAACAGTTAAAAACACTCTGGAGGGAGGTGCAGGGGAACATCTCCAAAGCCCAGAAGAAGTTCAAACATTTTGCGGACAGGAGGAGGAGGGTGGTTCCTGCGTTGACAGTGGGGGAAAAAGTCTGGTTGTCCACCCATAACATCAAACTTAATATACCCTCTATGAAGTTTGGCCCCAAATTTATTGGCCCATACAAGATTGTAGAGGTGATCAACCCAGTGGCCTACAGATTACAGTTGCCCACCTCCTTCAAAATATCTAACGTCTTCCACAGGTCCCTATTAAAACCTGTGGGGATAGTTAGAGAAGATCCGTCATCCGTGGTTCCACCAGTATTGGTAGAGGGTCAACTAGAGTACGAGGTAGAGTGAATCATTGATTCACGGTGGGTGAGTCTGAGACTTCAGTACCTTATTCATTGGAAGGGATATTCCGTTGAGGATCGGTCATGGGTTCCGGCCAGTTCGGTGCACGCTGATCGACTGGTGCGGGCTTTTCATGCCAGATACCCTGAGAAGCCTGGGGGTCCAGTGCCCCCCCATTAAGGGGGGTGTATTGTCGTGGTGTAGGACATGGTTAATGTCCTGTTCTCACAGGGTTAACTTTTGCTGGCCTCCCTTTGGATCTGGGAGGGGTATATATAACCACTCCAGACTAGGATTCCCTGTCAGCTATACTGTTGTTCTGGCTGTGTGTCTGACCCCCTGGTGTGCGTGTATATTGCATTGTTGGATTGCCTCCCATGTATGATCTGGTCTGTCCCCTCACTCTGTTCTCTGTCTCATTGTTTGGTACTATTGTCTTCTCAGGTTTTGACCCCCTGGCTTGGCTATCGTTACTCCGCCACCATTTGCCCCTATTGTACCGTCTATTGCCCATTCTGGTTTACTGATCTATTGCTTCGCCCTGACTGTCATGCTATCTTGTGCTTTGACCCCGGCCTGTTCTGGTTTACGTCTCTGTCTATGCCCCTTGGTAACATTGTCCCGTAGTTACCCTTCTAGGAGTTTTCCTCAGCTCCTAGCTCTCTGGAGTTTAGACCACGCCCTCAGCAGTCACGTGCTTCAGGTCCTGTTAGTCTGGAGCATGCATCGTCACCACTGCTGCCCTTCTCCACAGGTATCTTTGTGCACAGTTTTTGTACTCAGGACACGCGCACTGGCTCAGTGAGCAAATGCTGTGCGGTGTTCCTGACAGACATGCTTTAACACTATTGAGTGCAACCATTGTTTGTATTTTGATATATGTCGTTTTTTGGTATGCACCTATTCAGACTAGTTCTCGTTGTTTCAGTCAGTTGTTACTTAAATCTGGAGAACTGGGACCATCCTACTATATATATGGGTAGAACTAGGGCCATCATACTATACATGTGGTGAAAACTTGAGTCATAAATAGGGGCAGTGGGGCCCATCATACTATATATACGAGGCAGTGGGGACATCACATTGTATATAGGGGCTATGCAGCCATTTTACTATATGGAGAGCTATGAGGTCCTCAATGTATAATAAAGGACTTTGAGGACCACCATATTGTGTATTGGGGGCTGTAAGACCATCATTCTGTGTATGCAGAGCTGTGGGGGCACTCAGGACATTATTTGTTATAAATGGGGTCAATAATAGTTTTGATAGGGGCACTCAGGTTCCTATTTTTTTTTTTAGGTGGGGACATTGATAACTTGAAATGGACACTTAAGGGTATTTGTTGCTGGAAGGAGGAACTTTGGATATTATATCCTTCAAAGTAGCATACAGGCCTTTGCACAGTGGTGGTATTAATACTTAGTAAGTATGGGACATATTAATTTTTGAGTGAGTAATCATAGTAATGAAGCAGTTTTTTAAAATTTTGAGGTCAGTTTTCTATGCCTCAGGTGCATGCCAAGTGGGGAGTTTTTGTAGGTTGGGAATAGATGGCGACGTCAGTAGAAATGTGAGAAGTCAAATGTGTCTTTGTTGTAAGCTGTGCAGACGAGTTGTGGCTGTAGAAGTGGTAATGGAGGTCTGGGACAGATGGAAAAGACGCGAAAAGTGAGCGACCCAAATCAGAAAGATAGTCAGCTGTAAGTTTCTATATGTAACTGTACTGTTCTCACGTGTATGTTCTGCGGGACTGGTATCTACCAATATAGTTACAGCAAGGTGGTAATATTGCTATTTTTAGTAGTCTTTTTTTTCTTTTTTTTGTTTAGTAACAGCTAAATTGGTTTCAGTCTTTATGTAGTAGAAGGTGTATGATGGTGTCATTGGTCTCTGTATAGTGTTTTGTTATGTAAACGTAATGGTTATATTATATTATGTATTCGCTGTGTAGTGGTGATGGTGGTGGACATTGAGTAGTTTTAGTATTTTGGTCTTTTATAGTAGTAATTTTGATAATTTTGATGAGCCCTGGTGCAGTATGTCATTTTGCATAGCCTGGGGCCAACACAGTATGGATGTGGTGCAAATCATGCTTGTGGATCACAGATGAAGGAACTCTGCACCCTTCTGCACAGTTTAGAAATGGCTTCTAAGATGGTTATTGCTAACGATGCCGTCATCAGCATCACTATTCCGGTCATCTACATGCAATGGGCCCCCGCCCATCATCGCAAGTACAACTGCTAGATGCCGATACAGCTGACCGCATTGATGAGAGTGGGACCGTTACACTCCCTCTTCCATCATCCCCCTCTCAGCGTCTGACATCACTGACGCAGACACTGACAGCCGGTGCCGGGTAGAGAAGTCATCGCGCCAGGGTGTCAGATGATGTCTCTACCCAACGCCCGCTGTCCAGAGATGTGCAGGCAGTCGGAGCAGCAGAGGAACCAGGAGGAGAGGTGACTTGGGTGGGTATTGTATTTATTTATTTTTTATGGGGGTGCTTTTTATTATATAAAGTCAGCCTATGGGGGGAGCATTATACTATAGAGTCTCCCTATGGGGGGGGTACATTATACTGAAGAGTCAGCCTATCGGGGGTCCATTATACTATAGAGTCTGCCTATGGGGGTGCATTATATTATATAGAGTCTGTCTATGGGGGTGGATTAAACTATAGAATCTGCCTATGGAGGGTGCATTATACTAGAGAGTCTGCCTATGGGAGGTGCATTATACTAGAGAGTCTGCCTACGGGGGTGCATTATACTATATAGAATCTGCCTATAGGGGTGCATTATACTATGGAGTCTGCCTATGGGGAGTGCATTATACAATATAGAGTCTGCATATGTTGGGTGCATTATACTATAGAGTATGCCTATGGAGGTTGCATTATAATGTAGAGTCTGTCTATGGGGAGTGCATTATACTATAGAGGCCTATGTGGGGTGCATTATACTATGTAGAGTCTACATATGGGGAGTGCATTATACAATATCGTGTCTGCCTATGGGGGTGCATTATACTATATATCAGTGGTGGCGAACCTTTTAGAGACCGAGTGCCCAAACTGCAATCCAAAACCCACTTATTTTTCGCATAGTGCACTGAATATTGAGGTTTTAGATTAGAAAGACAACTCGTACATTAGCACACTATAGAGTCAATATCAAAGAGCTTGTAAGCGCTGCACTCCAAGCCTAAAGGCCCCATCTCACTAAGCAATCTCGGTAGCGAGATCGCTGCTGAGTCACAACTTTTGTGACGTAACAGCGATCTCACCAGCAAGATTGCGGTGTGTGACAGCGATCAGCGAGCGGCCCCCCTGCCGGTATCGCTGATCGCTGCAAGAAATCTCTGGACATTTCTTTGGTCGCTGGTCTCCCGCTGGCCAGCACGCATCGCTGTGTGTGACAGCGGGAGACCAGCGATCAGGTGTAAAAAATAATAAAAAAAATAAAAAATATAGTTATTCTCACCTTCCGACGTCCTGTTCAGCCGTCCTGCCTCTCTCCACGCTCCGGTCCCAGTGATCCTTTGCATGAATGACCGCGAGACTTTGTTATCCCGCGAGACCGTGACATCTTGCGGTCATTCGTGCAAAGGATCACTGGGACCGGAGCGTGGAGAGAGGCCGGAAGACTGCGCGGGACATCGGATGGTGAGAATAACAATATTTTTTATTTTGATTCTATTTTTTACAGCGATGGCCAGCGATGCCGGGCGCTCTGCATCGCTGTGCTGATCGCTGGTGAAGCTGTCTGTGTGACAGCTCACCAGCGATCACATAGCGACTTACTAGCGATCCTGACACCTTGATATCGGTGTCGGGATCGCTGGTAAGCCGCTTAGTGAGACGGGGCCTTTAGATACTAGCCACCAATTGTAGTGAAGGTCTGTTCTTGAGAAAGGAGAGGATTTTTAGTTAAAAGTAAAGTTGCAAAGTTGTTTGTTTTTACAGCCTCTTTGCAATTGTAACCCTTTATCATGATGAGAACAAACTCTTTAAGGCAGGGATATCAAACTCAAATACACAGAGATCCAAAGATAAAAGCTTGTAGAAAGTTGCAGGCCAACCTTGATATTTGTTTAAAAAAAAGTCCACAATTGAGGAAGTTATTCCTTATCAAATAAAACGATTGCCTTTTGGAATTATAGTGGAATAATATAATATGTTATGGAACAGCAGTAAAAAGCATATGACCCAATGGCCTAATTTACATATGTAATAACAATGGATAAAAAACCTTGAATAAAATAGATGATAAAGTATGATGCAAACAAAAGTGATCCCAAACACAGTATGATACCCCCACACTGAACTCCTCCACACAAACAGTATGATGATCCTACTGTACCCTCCTCCCTCAGTTCCCACAACAACGAATGGTGACCCCATCACAGTATGATTCTCCAGCTGCAATCCCCACACAGCCCTCCTTACAGTATAACGGGCACATAAAGTCTTTCATGCAGTACAATGGCTCCACATAGATCTCCATAAAGTATAATGGCTCCACATAGTTCTACATACAGTTTAATGGCCCCCACATAGTCCTGCATAAAGTGTAATGGGCCCCACATAGTGAGCCATACTGTATAATGGCCTCACACAATACTCCATACTGTATAATGGCCCCACATGATGCTCCATACTTTATAATGGCCTCACATAGTGAGCCATACTGTATAATGGCCTCACACAATGCTCCATACTGTATAATGACCCCACATGATGCTCCATACTTTCTAATGACCCCACTTAGTGTTTCATAATTTATAATGTGCCCACATAGTGCTCCATACAGTATAAAGGGCCTCAAATTAAAAAAATTACATTACATACTCGTGTATAAGCCGAACCGCATATAAGCCGAGGCGCCTAATTTTGCCACCAAAAACTGGGAAAACTTATTGACTCGATTATAAGCGGGGAATGCATTGTTCCCTATTCCCTATTCTTGTATGCATGGTTCCTCATCTCAATCCTTGTCTGCATGGCTCCTCATCACTATCCTTGTATGCATGGCTCCTCATCCCCATCCTTGTCTGCATGGCTCCTCATCCCCATCCTTGTCTGCATGGCTTCTCAACCCCATCCTTGTATGCATGGCTCCTTATCCCCATCCTTGCATCCTTGTATGCATGGCTCCTCATCCCTGTCCTGGTATGCATGGCTCTTTATCCCCATCCTTGTCTGC
This sequence comes from Dendrobates tinctorius, assembly GCF_039654945.1. Classification (NCBI taxonomy): domain Eukaryota; kingdom Metazoa; phylum Chordata; class Amphibia; order Anura; family Dendrobatidae; genus Dendrobates; species Dendrobates tinctorius. The sequence goes on along the minus strand of NW_027361886.1, from coordinate 3,425,835 downwards.
GTGGCTTCTTATCCCCATCCTGGTCTTCATGGCTCCTTATCCCCATCCTGGCATGCATGGCTTTTTATTCCCATCCTTGTATGCATGGCTCCTTATCCCCATCTGTGTATTCATCCCAATCCTGGTATGCATGGCTCCTTATCCCCATCCTTGTCTGCATGACTCATTATGCCCATCCTTGTCTCCGTGGCTCCTTATCCCCATCCTTCTATGCATGGCTCCTTACCCCCATCTTTGTCTGCCTGGCTCCTTATCCCCATCCTTGTATGCATGGCTCCTTATCCCCGTCCTTGTCTGCATGGCTCCTCATCCCTGTCCTTGTCTGCATGGCTCCTTATCCCATCCTTGTATGCATGGCTCCTTATCCCCATCCTTGAATACATGGCTCTTCATCACTATCTTTGTATGTATGACCCCCATGAGAAAAGCATGCAAAAAATCCTACTTACCTTCCCTGGGCGCCCTCACTGCATCTTGTTCCGGTGCCAGCAGAGTCTGCTGTCGAGCGGTCAGGTATCCCCGCTCATAAAGGTAATGAATATTCACCTCTCTCCATGCCCATGGGTGTGAAGAGAGGTGAATATTAATTACCTTAATGAGCGTGCAACCGTGATAGCCCGGTAGCTGCTGGAAGCAGGCTGCTGTGGCTGTCAAACTCTGACAGCAGCATTGAACGCGCACTTTTGGCCATGTCACCCACACTGGTAGCCCCCGGCATGTGATCGCGAGTCACCGGTTCATTGACATGACAACCAGAGGTCTCCTGGAGACCTCTATGGTTGTCAATGCCATATTGCTATGAGCACCACCCAGTGGTTGGTGCTCATAGCAAGTGAGTAATTCTACTACATGGAGGCAAACTGATCATCGCCTCTATGTAGCAGAGCCGATCGGGTTATGACGACTTCTAGCCTTCCATGGAAACTATTGAAGCATGCCAAAAGTTTTTAAAAGAAAGATTTTACAAATATTAAAAGAAATAAAAATATATAAAAATTTAAATCACCCCCCATTCACCCCTTTCAAAATAAAACAATAAAAAAATCAATCATACACATCACCGCGTTCAGAATCGCCCGATCTATCAATAAAAAAAGGGATTAACCTGATTGCTAAACGGCGTAGCGAGAAAAAAGTCAAAATGTCATTTTTTGGTCGTTGCAACATTACATTAAAATGTAATTATGGTATCATTAAAAACGGCAGCTCACAAAAAAATAAGCCCTCACCCAACCCGAGATCATGAAAAATGGAGACGCTACGGGTATCGGAAAATGGCGCAATTTTTTTTTAACAAAGTTTGGATTTTATTTCACCACTTAAAAAGAACCTAGACATATTTGGTGTCATGACCTTGGTGAACATGGTTGAAAAAAAAATACAAAAAACTGTTGTGGAATTGCACTTTTTTTGCAATTTCACCGCACTTGGAAAAAATTTTCCCCAACTTTGAGTACACGATATGGTAAAACCAATGGTGTCATTCAAAATTACAACTTGTCCCGCAAAAAATAAGCCCTCAAATGGCGATATTAATGGAAAAATATTAAAGTTATGTCTCTGGGAAGAAGGGGAGCAAAAACAGAAACTCTAAAACGAAAAAGGGCAGGGTCTTCAAGGGGATATACTGTAATCTGCTTATGGGGGATGCATTATACTATATAGAGTCTGCCTATGGGGGTGCATTATACTATATAGAGTCTCTTTATGGGGGGTGCATTATAGAATTTAGAGTCTGCCTATGGTAGGTGCATTATATAATATAAAGACTGCCTATGGGGGGGCATTATACTATATAGAGTCTGCCTATGGGGGGGTGCATTTTACAATATAGAGTCTGCCTATGGGGGGTGCATTTTACAATATAGAGTCTGCCTATGGGGGGTGCATTATAGAATACAGAGTGTGCCTATGGGGAAAGCATTGTTCTATATAGAGTATGCCTATGGGAAATGCATTATACTGTATAGAGTCTGCCTATGGGGAGTGTATTATACTATAGAAGCCTATGAAGACTGCATTATACTATATGGAAGCCTATGGGGAGTGCATTATACTATATTGAGGACTATCTGTTGCATTATACTATATGGAGGCTATTTAGGGAGACATCATACTGTGCAGAGATTACAGTGAGGGGGCCATCATACTGTGTTGGAGCCATCAAACAGTTTTGGGGCTACTAAGAGGTCATTATACTGTGTGGGTGGTACTATACAGTGAGGAGGCATTATACTGTATAAGAGAGCATCATACTGTGAATAGTGGAGCTGTACAGGTGGAGACTCGGGTCATTATTAAATGTAAATTGGGCACTTATTGTTATAGGGGAACTCAGGTTACTGTGACTGTCAAAGGAGCACACAGGGCAATATTACTTTCTAGGGGACAAAATGTGGGCACTGTTTTCTAGGGCACTTGTACATGGCATTACTATACTCTAGAGGGTTGCTTTAGAATTTAGAGGGCACAGAGAACCACACAACAGGTGCAATAATAGGGACACATGCAGCATTAGAGGCTCAGCATTGGGTTTCAGCAGGATGAGGAGTTTCTACAGGTTGGGGATAGTCCCATTGTTGACAGTGCTGAAAATATGAGACGTGAAATGTGTCTTTGTTGTAATCTCTGCAGCCGATTCCTGGCAGGAAGAAGCTGTCATGTCGATCTGGGCCAGATGAAAAAGATGTGAAAAGTGAACGACTCCATTAAAAAATGCCATCTGTAAGTCACCATCTATAACTGTGCTGTAATCTCTTATTTGTTCTATGGAACTGGTATCTACCACTGACTATATGGCGGCAATATCCATGTTACTTTTGTATGGGGATTATTTGCAGCAACAGTGCGATCATCCGCTGAGGAACTCCTCCACTATTAGGGTGCGTCACCCAGTTGTAATCAAGGTTACCTGGTTAGGGGCCCACTCAGAAGTTTCAACCCCCTGAACCAAAACCATATCTACGCCTCTGAGTCTGGCTGAAGGTATTTCAGACTCCATTTCCACAGTCAAGTGGCCGTGTATTCACTTAACAGGTTAATAATGGCTAACAGGTGTACAACTAAAGAGGCGTGCTGGATAAAAAAACAATTCGGCCTCTATTTATAAGATTCCGGGAGCAGGTAAATTCAATACGAAAAGGCAAAGGAGTGCCACGACTTATTGAACATATTAGAGAACAGTATGGGGGAGATCCAGATGTCCTATGTTTTGCAGGTTTAGAAAGAGTTACCTTACCACCACAAAGGATAATTTACTTAAATTGCTCCTAAGAAGAGAGGGTAGGTGGATAATTCGTGTATGGGCTTTAGAGGCCACAGGTTTCAATGATAAATTGGACATGTCTGTCTTTTTTGTGAATTTATTTGCTCTGGCGCTTTCTTGTGTTTTTTTGTATATATCATGCTATTTAAAATTTTATATAACTAATTTTGAAAATATTAGGTATTTGATAGGTATTTTGGATCGTAAGGAGGTGAGAGGAGGGGGTGGTACTTTACCTATCATAGGGTATTTTTTGCCTCGTCACTTTCCATTACCAACTGGACTTGTAGAAGTGCAGGAACGCGAAACGGCCGTCGTCCGATCTTTTCTTATCGTTCTACCCTCCCTGGTGAAGATGTTGTAATTTGTAGCAATAAAGACTGGATTTTAGAAACGGTGAGTGCCACCCTTTTCTTTCTTTATTACATGGATCTATGGAATTGTTTATATGGGTTGGCACCCGTGAATCCATAGGACGGTGTATTTAACAAGGTGGTTCCATGAAGTGGATGTTTTGGTTCAGGTGATGCAGCGGTGCAGATTTTCTTCTCTGCAGCATTGACATGCATGGAGAGCCTGTTTGTTGCCTCGGAGGATCTTTTAGACACAGGTCGCTTTTGCTGCATATTGTCCTTCTCTGACTACATCACTTCTTTGGATCCTCTATCTGCTTCCCAGGTTTTATCATCACAGAGTCATTATCATCTTCATCCCTCACTAGGATGACAGTTGCTTCTGTGTTTCAGGAAAGACCTGACCTCTTTAGCCCTTTACCGTCATGAGATTTTCCCTGGCACGGAAAGCAACCACCAATGACAATGCCTTTACCACCATGGCTTGTAGAGCTAGAAACACATTTAATTGGGTGTGGAAAGACCAGCAAACTGTCCTTTTAATAGAATTGTGTGCTTGAGGAAGCAACTCGTTGTCCAAACTTATTGAAGTAGGAACCTCAGGACCACAAAAGGAAATGTAGGTCTTGCTGCAGGGTAAATTTATTATGATCCGGTGAGGAGTCAAAAATAGAAATGGTCCTTGCAACATAGCTAGGCATATCAAACATGTTCTCCATCTCATCTGACCCCATGTCATCTAAATACAATCCTGAGGCTACGTGCACACGCTGCGGATTGGGGTGTGGATTTTGTAAAATCCGCAGGTAAATCTGCAGGTCAATTGTTTTTCATCTCCACAATGGAGGAGATGGCAAACCGCAGCGGAATCCGCAGAAAGAATTGACATGTCAATTCTTTCTGTGGTTTCAAAACCGCAGAAAAACCGCGCGGAAAAATCCGCACCATCAGCACTGCGGTTTTTTATTCCCATAGGGAATAATGGTACTGTACACCGCAGCAAAAACTGCTGCGGACCCGCAGCGGCCAAATCCGCTGCAGAACCGCAGCAGAATCCGCAGCGTGTGCACACACCCTGTCTGTTAATTTCTAATATATGAACTGGAACAAGTTGTTCTGCTGAAGTATCTTCCTTAACCCCCGGGGTGCTGTGGGTTAGGGGATCAAGGAGCAAAACAGATACAGATGTCATTGAGAGAATTGAAATTCCCACTATATACTGTACAGCACTATGTGTTATTGTGGTGGAGGAATTGGACTGAGCAGAAAATTGACTCAAGCTGGTTATGTCAATGTCAGAGTTAACATCATCCTGCTGTGACTGAGATGAGTGATGTGACATATATTCCATTAAACCATTCCCTTCCTTTTCACTGATTTTGGGGAAGATGTTTTTTTTAATGGGGTGGTCTTATCAGAGCTGCCCAGGAATGTCCAGTCCAGACCAATAAATATATTATTTAAAGAGCTATTATTTATGGGGGGGGGGGGGGGGAAATACACCAAACCCAAACCGTCGGAAAAAAAGAAAAGCAGATTTAGGGTCTCCAGGGGAGGAGTTAAGAGGCATTCCTCAATCCAAAATAAATCTCAAAATCAGTGCACACAAAAGGAACAAGATTTGAGAATTTTCAATCTATGTGATTATGTATTGAACATACAGGAGATCCAATTACTGGACAGGGGTCTGTCCTTTTGTCCCACAGTAAAGGTGGATCCCATTGATCTCTTCGTGGATCTCAACTCCTTTGTGAGAAAATTGACTATAAAAAGGCATTTCCTGATAAAAGATAAAACAATAAAAAATCTGGACCAACCAAGTCCATTAACTATAGAGCTTGACACAGATAATCAAATACAACATGCAGAAGTTCAACGTAATCTAAATTTTACCCACAGCATCACAAGGGGAGCCATATCAGGGCTGCCACTAGGAATTTTGGGGCCCCATACTGGCAACATTTTCGGGGTCCCCTTGAGACTCCGCCCAGACTCCACCCCAGCGCCGCTTCCACCCCTTGAACTGTTCACAGCCCCACCGCTTTCTCTTGGAAAAACTCCACTTCTAACCAATCACACATTAACAGTCCCCATCACCAGATCACACTTATAACCAGCAGCCTTTTTTTTGGCCAAAAGATTTTTTAAGCCACCACAACAAGGTGGGCTCATTTGGCCTGGTCCTACTCTACTCTAACCTATTAAATATTTGTTAAAATATGCAATGCAATTTAGGTATATTTTTACATTTTTAAAATGACCAATAATATCACACACAAGGGACAAATACCACCGTACCATGACCAGACACTTTATTACCACCACATAGTGACCTATAATACCACATACAAAGAACAAATACCGCCACACCATGTCCAGACCACATATTAAAACCACAGTGACCGAATAATATCACATACAAGGGACAAATACCCCCACACCATGACTGGACCACATATTACCACCACATGGTGACCAATAATACCACATACAAGAAACAAATACCACTACACCACGGCCGGACCACATAGTACCACCACTTTGTTACTGAATGCTACAATACTGATTAGTAATAAAAAAAACACAATACTAATATCACCATATGTGCCATTATACACAGGAGATCTGTACTTAGTTTGCAGTGTCAGTGTAAAGGTAATACAGTGATCACTGGTGACATTGTACACAGAACCACTGTATATAGTATACAGTGTATAGTATCAGTGTGTAGGTAACACACTGACTCACCAGTGATGCCTCTAGGTGAAGTCTTTCATCTTCATCCAGCACAGATCGACGTCACTTCTTCCAGCCAGGGCTCGTCTCTGCAGGAAATAACACAGGTATCTAGAGCACCGCTTGCAGAACACATTACTTATTTTTTTTCTCAACTGCTACACTACACCAAATGAAGAAAAAAAGGCAGCATAGTATCACTCTGCACAGTAACAGGACCACCTCCCCATTTAAAACAGTATACTAATAAAATAAATACATCACTGCAGTAATAATATCCCTTAATTAGCCCCTATGTGTCACTTGTACCTGTCCTGTGTGACACGACCCGCAGATCGGTAACTGAAACAACAAGGCAAAAGTGTCATGTGTACCTGTCCTGTGTGACACATCCCGCAGGTCAGTAGCTAAAACAACAAGACAATAGGGGAACACCAGGGAGACAGTTACAACGGTGGGCCCTGCAATAGGGAATGTGGAGACCTCCTGCACTCCCCTGAGGCAGTGTCCCTAAACACTCCTAACGTTCCCTATACAGGCTCTTCACCTGTCGCCGACAAGGATACCTGAATCCCTCACTAGCCCTGCACCTATCCCTCACTAGGGAACTGGATAGTGTGGACACTGGTCCCACCGCTGCACTAATACACACGAAGGAAAATACACCAAATGGGGAAAACAACAAAACACTTATCTTTCTCTGCTGCAGTCACCGGGAAGCAGAGTTCCTCACTGGATTAGCTTTCAGCAGTGGCTCGACACCTAAGAGCCAGCTGCTACCTTCACGATCTTCAGCAGTGGCTCGACACCTAAGAGCCAGCTGCTAACTTCACCATCTTTCTCTGCTGCAAACACCGGGCAGCAGATTTAAGCACCAGATCAGCTTTCAGCAGTGACTCGACGCCTCAGAGCCAGCTGCTAACTTCACCGTGGTTGGAATCCACCAAGGACCTGCTATCACCAACCCCAGCTGATAGACCAGGTGACCTTATATAGCAAAGGAGGAGTGGTCACATCAGCAGGGAAAACAACAGACATGTAATAAAACCTGTGGCCACCGGGGGCAAAAACCCATATTAAGTCCCCAAAGGTCTGAAAGGAAAAAAAAGGTTTAAATGAGGGAATCCCGAATCTGACACAGATCCAAGAATTGGACTGTGACAGTACCCCTCCCCAATGAGGGGCCTCCGGACCCTCAACACTACACCACACTGGAGACCTCCTACAGTGAGGACACCCTGTTCCATCAGAGTTCACTTCAACAATCATCTGACACTCCGGTTCATGGCAAGAGAGGGCAGATGGAGGTGACGACATATACTCCGGAGGTACCACAAATCTCCAGAGCGCCGACTGGAGGAATGAGGTAGGCCTGGGTATAACAAAGGGTAACTCCAGTTGATAACTCGCTGGCGTGAGAATGGCAGACACCCATACAAACACGTACACACCCAGGTCCGGACCTGAACGTTTATTGTCATTCACTCTCTTGCCACTAGATGGTGAACTCCTCACAGAACCGACAACAGAGGCATCCCCCACAAGGCTCAGAGGTAACCACTCCTCTCAGCCCCCCCTCCTAAGAGGACTCCGACTCTGAGGGGCAGCTTGTGGTGAGGGTTGCGACTTGCCCCTAATCTCTGGCAGCACCCCTGCTGCCACCACTGGAGGAGAAGGGGACAGGAATATGGAGGAAATATACACTCCCTGGTCGTCTTCCTCCACATGACCTGGAGGGGGCGGCTTCTTTGAAGGTACAGTAGTTTCGGCGTGAGCCCCGTGGACTAAATCATCAGTCTGCTCACTACAGGGACGTGCCCCCTCCCCACGGGGAACATCAGGCAGCACCTCGGGGACACCAACTCCTCTCACCTGCCTGGGTGCATTCGCGTGTATGAGCATGTCCTGCTCCCTAGCAGGGACTACAGGAGGCAAATTTGCCAGAGCAACAATTGGTGAAGGAAAGATGAAGGAAATATACGCTCCCTGGTCGTCTTCCCCCACACGACCAGGGAAAGGCGGCTTCTTCGGTAGTATAGAAGTTTCGGCGTGAGCCCCGTAGACTAAATCATCAGTCTGCTCACTAAAGGGACGTGCCCCCTCACCACGGGGAACATCAGGCAGCACCACGGGGACACCAACTCCTCCCACCTGCCTGGGTGCGTCCGCGTGTATGAGAAAGTCCTGCTCCCTAGCAGGGTCTACAGGGGGCAAATTTGCCAAAGCCGCACATTGGGGTTCTGGTTGAGCCAGAGGGGAGGCCGCAGACCCCGACAACTGCTGCTCCAACACACCATGCAGCATCTCACTCTCCTCAGTGAGAACCAGAAGCAATTGGTTCCAGGTCTGTACTTGGCCCATGGCTCACCAGAGAAAATGAGTGGTTGGTTATAAACTGTCACATATACCTGTCCTGTGTGACATGACCCACAGATCGGTGACTGAAACAACAAGACAAAAGCATCATGTGTATCTGTCCTGTGTGACATGACTTGCAGGTTGGTAACTAAAACAACAAGACAAAAGGGGAACACCGGGGAGACAGTTACAACGGTGGGCCCTGCAATAGGGAACGGGGACATGTAGACCTCCTGCACTTCCCTGAAGCAGTGTCCCTAAACACTCCTAACGTTCCCTATACAAGCTCTTCACCTGTCGCCAACCAGGATACCTGAATCCCTCACTAGCCCTGCACCTATCCCTCACTAGGGAACTGGATAATGCAGCCACTGGTCCCACCGCTGCACTAATACACACGAATATATACAGTGGCATGTAAAAGTTTGGGCACCACTGGTCCAAATTACTGTTATTGTGAACAGTTAAGTTGCAGATGAATTGATCTCTCAAGACCTAAAGTTAAAGATGACACATTTCCTTTGTATTTTAGCCAAATAAATAAAATTAAAAAATTGCAAAAAGGAAAATTGTTAGATGCAAAAGTTTGAGCACACTGCATGGGGTTAGTAGCCTCCCCTTTTCCAAGTACCACAGCTTGTACACTCTTTTTGTAGCCAGCCAAGACTCTTTCAATTCTTTTTTGAGGGATTTTCATCCAGTCTTCCTGTCATGATGACCCGTCCTGTGTGACGTGACCCGCAGGCCAGTAACTAAAACAACAAGACGCGGCACGTGATACTGTCCTGTGTGACACGGCCCGCAGGCCGGTAACTAAAACAGCAAGACACAGGGAAAATGGAAACAGTTACAACGGTGGGCCTTGCGATAGGGAAAGGGGACGTGGAGACCACCTGCAATCCCCTGTGTCAGTGTCCCTAACGTTCTTAACGTTCCCTATGCCGGATCCGCACTGGGTGCCGATCAGGATCCTGTCACCCTAGCACACCCTACACCTATCCCTTGCTAGGGAGCTGGGTGGTGCAGGCACTGGCCCCACCACTGTACTAATACACACTAAGGAAAAACACAAACAGGGAAACACCACTTAGCTTTACTCTGTTGCACTTGCTCCTGGCAACAGAGTCCACCACCAGAATGCAGCTCTCCTCCAGAATCGCTGCCACCAAGCTCTGTCAGAGCTACAAGGAAATCCCCTATGACTCCTTCCACACCAGGGCTAAGACAGTGCTGCAAGGAACGCTCTCCAGCCCCTTCCTCCACCAAGGATGGTTGAAATGAACACTATCACCAACACTGATTGCAACACCTGTGACTCTTTTATAGGTAAGAGCCAGCAATCACACCTGCAATATAGTCATGTGCACTTAACTAAAGAAACAAGAGTGCAATGATGCTCACCACCACCGGGGCAAACTTAGAACAAAAGACACCACAGTGCAATAATCCTAATGGCCACCGGGGGCAAAAACCAAACTTAAACACAGCTTTAGAAAAAAAAGGTTACCTGTGCTTTTTATCAGTCCTGATCCAGCATGGATCATGACACTCCCTTGGAGAATTTTTCCAGGTCTGGGAGATTCATGGCTCATTTTGCATGCACTGCTATTTTGAGGTCTAGCCATAGATTTTCAATGATGTCTAGTTCAGGGGACTGTGATGGTCATTGTAAAACCTTCAGCTTGCACTTTTTGCGGATGTCTATTGTGGATTTTGACTGGTGTTTAGAATCATTATCCATGTGTAGAAGCCATCTTCTTTTCAACTACAGCTTTTTACAGATGGTGTTATGTTTGCAACAAGAATTTGTTGAAATTTCATTGAATCAATTCTTCCCTCTACCCATGTAATGTTCCCTGTGCCATTGGCTGCAACACAACCCCAAAGCATGATTGATCCACCCCCATGCTTAATGTTTGGCAAGATGTTCTTTTCTGGACATTCTGTGCCCTTTTTTTCTCCACATATACTTTTGATCATTGTGGCCAAAGAGTTCTATTTTAACCTTATCGGTCCACAGGACTTGTTTCAAAAATGCATCAGGCTTGTTTAGATGTACTTTTGCATACTTCTGATTCTGAATTTTATGGCGAGGACACAGGAGTAGTTTTCTTCTGATGTCTCTTCCATGAAGGCCATATTTGTGCAGGTGTCTCTGAACAGTAGTACCACAACTCCAGAGTCTGCTAAGTCTTCCTTAAGGTCTTTTGCAGTCAAGCAGGGGTTCTGATTTGCCTCTCTGGCAATCCTACGAGCAACTCTCAATGAAATTTTGGTTAGGCCGGTTTCACATTAGCGCATTTTCAGCGCGCGCACGGCCGGGGGTAGCTCCGCCCCCGATCCGGCTCTCTGCCCGGCGTGCCCGCCCCTTGCTTGTAGCGCCGCCTCCTAGCGGACAGCGGCGCCTGCGATCGGCGCACCCTATCTTTAGCATAGGGTGCGCAGATCATGCGCAGGCCGTGCGCTAGTTGCGCTTTGACCTGCGCTGCGCACTTTTGACGGTGCGCCGTGCGCGCCAAAATCCGAAAAGTTTAATTTGATGGATAATGGATAAGATCTCTTTGTCTCTACTTTTTTTGGTAAATGAACCTAAAGCTATGAGTTCCTCTCTTATGACCGCCTTGTGGGCCTCCAATACTACAGGGGGGGAGACATCAGGATGAATGTTTTCTTTAAAAAACAGTTCCAATGTGTTTTTGAGTTTATTGAGATTTTTATCATTATCCAGAAGGGTTTCATTTAGTCTCCATGTTCCCATGGGCTTTGGAAGAGAGGCGATAGTGATTTCTAGATATATGGGCACGTGATTGAATAGTGTGATAGTGCCAATATGGGTTTCCTTTATCAAAGGGAGTGAATGGTTTTGAACGAAGAAATAGTCTAACCTCTGGTATGATTTGTGCGGGGGGGAGAAGAAAGTACTCTTATATCTGAGTTGTTTGTCCGCCACGGATCAATCAGGTTTAGGGAGTTCAGGGCGATATGGATCTTCCTAATTGCTTTTTGCAAAATATTTTTAGCTCCCGAGGATGAGTCCAGACAGGAATTTCGAGTGACAGTGAAATCTCCCCCAATTATAAGTAAGCCTTCCTTAAATAGGGATAGTGTCTCCAAAGTTTTGGACAGCCACAGGTCCTGTCACTTATTGGGGGGTAGAGGTTGCACAAGGTCACCATTGTGTTGGCTAGATAGCCTTTTACTATAATGTAACGACCCTCTGGATCTGAGAGCGTGTCCTTCCATTGGAAAGGAAGATTCTTGAATAATGCAATGCTAACCCCTTTAGAAGCGGAAGAACTGTTGCTATTAAACCAAATGGGGAAGAGAGAACAGGATGCGTCAGGAGAGCAGCCTATTTTAAAATGCGTCTCTTGGAGGAAGGCAATTTTTGTTTTATTTTTCTTTAGGAGGTGCATAATCTGGCTCCTCTTGGCTGGGGAGTTCAAACCTTTCACATTATAGGAAGCTATTGTCAAGCTATCTACTGTGAATTGATTGGTCATAGGATAGGGTGTGTGTGGAATCTGATGTAAATGACAAAGATGGCACCAATGCAAGAATTTCGAAACAACAATATAAACATCGAACAAAAAAATATTAATAAGATGAATCTTATCTGCAGCAGGGGGGGGACCCAGCTTCAATACGAAAGCAGACAAGACAGTCCATAAGGAGAGTGAACAGAATGTCCAGCGGTGATCTTCTGTAAAACCTAGAAGGCTGGATGTAAAGCTTAGTTATGAGAGAAACATAAGGGTGACTTGTGAAAAAAAAACCCTCAGATTAGAAGCGAAGAAAACAGTAACAAAAGAACAAGAGCCGGCTACACCGGAGGGGGATAGGGTGGCTTTTCAGAAGCCGGGGACAAGGGATATCCAACCCTCCCCGTGCCTCATCCCGTCGGAGGCCAAGCCGGCATCATTTTAACAAGTGGACAGTCAAGAGATCAGGCTGCAGGGCGTCCTTGATTTTGCTTCTTGGATTTGGGAGAGCCTGTCTTCTTCTGTGTGGACCAGTTCTCCATTTTTTGCAGCTCCGGGTAAGAGTATCTTCCCTCTAAGGGCATCCAGGAGGAAACTTCAACCGGGGGAATCTTCAGGATCTCCCAGACTTTCTGTAGATCATCAGGAGAACGGACAGCGATCTGTCTTTCATCTTTAATGATTGCAATGCCAAAAGGGAATAACCATCTGTAGGGAAGCTTATGAGATCTCAGAGTGTCCAGCAGGGGTTTCATCAATCTTCTCTTAGCCAGAGTTGAAGGGGCTATGTCTTGGAAAATTTGAAAGGGAGAGTTATCATAGAGGAGGGGAGCCATTTCCCTTGCCTAGGTGAGGATAACATTCGTGTCTACAAAGCTGAGTAAACCACATATAATGTCTCTAGGGGGATCCGGCGGTTTTGGTTTGGGTTTTAGTGCTCGGTGAACTCTTTCAATGACTATCTTCTCCATTCTGTCTTGACCTAACAAGGATGAGAAAATCTCTCTTGTGATTTTTTCAAGGGCTTCCGTGGCATAGGTTTCAGAAATTCCTTTAATTCTGACATTCTTCCTCCTACTTCTGTTTTCTTGGTCTTCAATCGCCAATAGGGTAGTGTTTAACTGTTGGTGGTAGTAGGAGACTTGTTCTTTTAAAGTTTTAGCATGTTCTACCAATTCCATTTGGGCTGTTTCAAGTGACTCCACTCTGCCACCTGTATGTTTTAAGTCAGATCTGAGTCCTGCTATTTCCTGTAGCAGAGGCTTCATTGCCTGGGTTAAAGATTTCTTGAGAAATGACCTGCATATGGGAGCACTGTCCCGGGGACGAGATTCGCCGTCCGAGCTGTTCTCGCTCGAGTCTGACGTATCAGAGTCTGGATGGTTTGTCATTTTGGTGGTCTGTTTTTTCAGAGGAGGGAGCTGAGTAGAGGGTTTTTTCTTTAGGTATTTGTCGAGGTCCACTTGTTTGTGGGTTTTGTTACCGTCAGGAAGCACTTTGGCACGCTCCTTAATTGTTTTAACCATATCGGAATTATGAGCGTGTCTTCAGTAAAATCACCACTGGAACATCAGCTCAGCTAACGAATCATTGTCTGAAGTAGCATGCTTGTGACTAAAAGAGCCAAGATGGTGGTTTAAATAGTTGAAAAACAAGTGCAGTGACTTTCGTCTGCCAGCAGATGGCACAGTCTCACTGTTTTAGGGGATGCACGTGGAAAACAGCAAGGTTAAATTCTTTCTCTATTATGAAGTAAATGCAGAGGAAAGAAGCGTTTCTTTAGCTTCTGATGTAAAAAAGATAAACACAATTATGAAGAGATTGTCTTTTGAGTTATCGTGCGTCTCGTGGGGCGTCTGGTGGAGAGAGAGCAGGGTGCACAGCAAGCCCTCTGTTACCTTCTCTCTGAGTGGCAGGGAAGAAAATGGCGTCTTGTCTCTTCAGACAGTGAGGGTCCGGTGCCAAAAATTAATCCCAGCTTTAGTGAAGAATTTGCCCCAGCTTATTTGCCGTCGCTGCTGAGGGGGAGCAGAGAGAGGGAACTGTGGCGAATATGGGGTTTAAGGTCTCAGCTCTGCGTGTGAGCAGAACTTAAGGGGTTAATGGCCGCCGTCGGCACTCACCCCAGACTTCTGAGGCTGTGTCTCCTACTCCCCACTGCCGCACGCCTGGCTGGCTGCCTGTCAGCACGCCAACCCCCCATCTCAGGTGCTCGCTTTTGGGAGCTTGGTAACCGCCACAGCAGCCAGATGAGGGCAAGTGAGGGGAGCGGGGCCGCCTCTACGCCCGGAGACACCGTTGCGCCTGGATCTTCTGTCCTCCTTTTCCCCCACCTGCCGAGGAAACTCAGTTCACAGGCAATCTCCCGTCCAAGGAGGCTCCGTCAGACGCGGCCCAGCGCGTCTCCCCTCCGTCCAGGCCTCTTCTGACTGGGCTGGTCCCGCAGCCGGTAAGCGATTCTTCAGAGGGGTCATGCCAGGTGGTAGGGTCATGCCAGGTGGGTTATGGCACACTTCGGGTGAAAGTGGATGGAATTCCAGCTAAATTGAAGCTAAATTAGATGCTTTTTTGTGGTCTAGGGCCAGGAGCTCAATCACCTCACGTCTTCTCCTGTTCGTGCCTAGGCCACGCCCCCCCACGCCTGAATGTTTTGAGGCTGTTTGGCAGCTGTAACACATGCCGGGATTGTCTAACAAACAGGCAATCCCTGCATGTGTTGCAGCTGTCGAACAGCCACGAGACATGCAGTCGCGGGGACTCAAACATATTTTTCGAGCACGCTGAAGACAATCGGTTAGCACACAATCATAGTTGGATAACACCTTATCCGAGCACGTTCGCTCATCACTAATGGCTGCTGTTTTTTGACACAAGGTTAGAAGAGGCTGGGCTATTATAAATCTGGGAAATTTGACTCACCAGGCCTTTCCTAACAATGATAGTGAGCAAGCCATACCTCTAACAGGCTAATTAAGATCTGAAACCTTTGTCAAAGTTATTTGAGCAAACAAATCTCCAAGGGTGCCCAAACTTGTGCATTGGCCCATTTTCCTTTTTATAATTTTTAAAATGTAAAAAATTACAATATATTTATTTTTTTTCCTAAAATGGTCATCTTTTGACCAGGCTTGCCCAAACGTTTACATGCCACAGTATGTGTCTCCAATTTGACAACTTAAAAAGTAACCTTTGTTTTAATTTTTATTAATTTTTATTTCAGAAATCCAAAGTTCATATTAAAATAAACAGCTTTGAAATATATCTTATGAATGAAATTTGCTTCTTTCTCCTCCTA
The DNA here is from genome assembly GCF_039654945.1 of Dendrobates tinctorius. Lineage (NCBI taxonomy): Eukaryota > Metazoa > Chordata > Amphibia > Anura > Dendrobatidae > Dendrobates > Dendrobates tinctorius. Next base: position 3,410,346 of record NW_027361886.1, on the reverse strand, counting down.
GATTGATATTTCACTCTCAATTCATGGGAAACAGTATTCAGTGAATACAGATTTTCCCTTTACTGCGATACAAAATGAGAGTTGGTGTTCATAAGATTCTATGGTTCAGGTGCTGCTGAACTTATATGTCATTGACTCATCAGCTCATTGGACAGCTAACGTGGCAGAAACACTCGCCCCTGTGATAAAACAGACAGGGAAATGTGTAACTTTAAAAACTAGTAGCTGTGAGCCCCTGCTGTTTCACCTGTATACTCACATAATTAAAGACTAACTATTTCCCCCCCCTAGTATATGCTGTTAGCAAACTGGAGCAGCACACATTTATAAGATTATCTCAGCACAGGAACATTTTTAACACATCTAATTGTGGAACTTATTATTGTTCCAAGATGTATTAATTAAATGGACTTTGTTCAGTGGAAAACCCCTTTAAATTGAATTGGTAAAAAAAGTTATGGTATGTTAAACTTTTTTTAGTAATTTTTTTTAATTACATTTTTTGTCTTTATTGACAAAGGTTCTAGTGTATCTCAACCATGCTATGTTGGTGCACACAGGTTCACACCTGGAGAGGAACATTCGGCATCAGTACCAATCATTGTCATGACATGTACAGATGCTAAATTGTGCTAGTAAAAACTGCTGAGCAAAAATTAAAATTTGTCCATTTTTTAAAGATTTACCACAAAGATTGTGACAAGAGAAGCAAGGCAGATTCACATCCCAATAATCAGCACCTGCAACTGGCCTTTGTATTCGTGTGGCATGTACGGGTTTACTATCTACTATATAATCGTCTAATTCTGTCTGTAATGGAAATCCCGCGTCGCTGATTGGTCGCGCCCAGCAGGGCGTGACCAATCAGCGACAGATGCAGTCCGGTCGCGAATTGGTGCCATTCAAACGATGCACGCCACCGCTAGCGCCGCAGATCTCCCAACGGTTGCCGTGGGTCATCTCCTGCCACACGTAGGTCAGCAGCGACACAGCCGGGAGAAGACCGGCGCAGCGCTCAATGTGCGGATGGTACCCAGGGTCCGGAGGAGAGGAGACTCTCCTCCAGGCCCTGGGTACCATAAACATGTAAAAAATAGAATTAAAATAAAAAATAGTGATATACTCACCTTCCGACGGCCCCCGGACTCTTTCCCTCCTCTCATCACTATGCTTGACAGTGTGATCAACTTGTCAATCACATTCCAAGTGATGCTTCAAATCACTTGGCATGCGCTTGAATTCCACACGCGAAAATCGTGTGAAAAATGCATGTTTTCCAGGGGAAACCGCATGCAAATTTGCTTGCGCTTTTCCTGTGGCGGGAGTTGTGGAAATGCTGTGGAAATTTCTGCAGCATTTCTGCAACGTGGTCTCAGTGTGACACGCAGCAGCGACCAGGTCCCCGCTGTGAGATCGCCGATCGTGGTGGATCGTCCTGGACCATCTTTTGAAAGCCGGTCTCCCGCTGGCCATATTCTAGAATACCTGATGCATTAGAATCAGGCCACAATCTAGTTGGATCATAACAAGCCGGCAAAAAAAATGTAAATCTTTTTAAAGCACATACTTTGTGAGGTCGACAGAGGCATATACTGTAAATTCTCTAATTTGGGGATTTTTTTCGTCTTTAATAAAAAATCAAATCTGTACAAAACAAAGCAAAGGAAATTCAAAAATGCATATTACTTATGACTCGACCAACTCACAAGCCAGGAAGCATGTTTTCTCAGACAGACAAGCCTATTTTTCTTCAGCAGCACTTGTTTGTAGAGCATCAAGATTAAAATATGGTGTTATTAAGGTGTTGTAGTGCAGTATATCCTGGCTCAATCAATTCACAGTCACATATACTCTGCAGGTCCTGAACTTCTTTATCACTTTAATCTGTATATTACTATTGACTGAGAGTACCTCTCCCATTTTGTATGTTCTTTAGTGCTACTGTAGTACACCACTCTCTGATTTGGGCCTTCCTATTCCTATTTGTAATTATGAGCTGTGCACCCTGACTTCTTACCCTATACCATCCTAAAATGGCAGCTGCTTTCCTTGTCATCTTTTATAGTGGCTATCATAGTCTCCCCTGATTGGCTGCAGTAGACCGCATTATGTGCCAACTACAAAGCATTCTACTAAAGTCACACAGCCATTCCTAATGTCACGTGAGCCTACTAGCTTTTTGGCCATTCACGCAAATCGATTTGAAATATTTCAGGGTCCTGTGAATTTCTTGAAATTCAATTCAAAGTCAATTAGCAGTGGATCAATCATCTCTAATGGTAATATTCATATCTTCGTTTTGTTGCCATTACAAATGTTATATTTGAAAATTAGGAAATGGCCAATTTCAGAATCATAGCAAGACAGAGTAATGGCCTTAATGCAAAAAAAACTATTGTGATAGCATAACCATAGAACACAGATTAGAAATAAAAATTGCATGACTATTACTTATTATAAAAGAAAAACTATAAATGAAGACAGACTATTTTGACATCTTCATAATAACACATACTAAAGGAATAAATAAAAAACACTTTTGTGAAGTCATGACAGTGGGACATGGCCTAAATAAATACATACACTACTGTGACATCATCGCAATAAAACACAAGCTATTTACTTTCTATGCTTTTTGGGAAAAAAGCATGATTTCTTTGTAACTGAAGGTTAATTACTTTGATATCAATCAATGTAATATTACAGAAGGATTTATGTAAGCTGGAGGTTTGAGCTGAGGCAATTGAAGTTTGTAATGTACATAAATATTAGGTCATGCACTTGGGAAGAGGAAATAAAATGTATAATTATGTAATAAATGATAAAACACTGGGTAAAACTGTCACAGAAAAAGACTCAGGTGTATGGATGGATGACAAACTCCTCTTGTGAGTGGCCAGTGTCAGGCAGTTGCTGCCAAGGCAAATCATGGAATTCAATAAAAGACGCATAAATGCACATGACAAGAACATAATTTTGCCTCTGCACAAGTCACTAGTGAGGCCACAGTTAGAATACTGGGTACAATTTTGGGCTATGATGGGACGTTGATCCAGGGAACTAGTCTGATTGCTGTATGTGGAGTAGGAAAGGAATGTTTTGTCTGTCTTCCTCTAGATCAACATGTTAGGCTATATGTTTCTTAACTTGATGGACTTAAGTCTCACTTCAACCTTAAAAACTATGAAACTGTGATTGATCATGACTCCTACAGTATTGTCATCATCATCACCATCTGACCGAAATGTTCTTCTGTTTCCACAGGTATGCATTGCTGAATTTCCACCACTTTCTCATGCTCCTGAAGGCCCTATGTAAACTGCATTGTATTTTATATGGTATGCATTGCTGAATTTCCACCACTTTCTCATGCTCCTGAATGCCCTATGTGAACTGCATTGTATTTTATATGGTATGCATTGCTGAATTTCCACCACTTTCTCATGCTCCTGAATGCCCTATGTGAACTGCATTGTATTTTATATGGTATGCATAGCTTACCCATCTTCTTGTATCCATAATTGTACTCCATCTTGTTATTTTTTTTGCCACACATCCAAGTGGTCTGTATAACCCCTTCCCCCTTTTATGACCTCTGCTTAACTCTGTGCATTTGGCCTGGGCAGTCACACCCCATTTCACTCACACCTGATTGTCTTTAGCTGCACATATATTCACCACCATGGGTCTGCTCCAAACGTAGCCGGCTCCATCAATTTCAAAGTACTAATTTCTAAGTACTTTGAATTAGACTAGAATTGGACTGGAATTGACTGTAAGGTAACGGACTATAACACCACAACAATGTTTCGCCTTCTTTTTACTATCACTCCCATACTACTCTATTTCTCCCTAACTCCTGCAATTCCTCCACCCAGTAAGGAACTTGTCATTTCCCCCTCCATCCTTCCCAGCCATCTCACCTCTTCGTCACAACTGTTCCTCCACATACAATCCTTTTTCTCCAGACCCACACGGCCACATCATGTCCTATCCTGCTCCCACCTTCTAATGCTCTGTCTACTACTCCTTATTGCTGGCGACGTATCCCCAAATCCTGGCCCTCCATAAACTCGCTCACCCTCGCAGGAATCTCAAACACCTCAATTTACAATCACTCTCTGAATCCCTTCTCCCTCTTACAGACATAGCTTCCCTTCATGACACAGATGCTGTTGCCACCTTTTATAACACCACAATAACAGCAACGCTTGATTCGGCTGCCCCCCTCATGCAGAGCAAAACTCGAACAATCAACAGGCAGCCCTGGCTCACCAGCCTGACCAAAGAACTGAGACGAGTTTCCAGGGCCGCTGAGCAGAGATGGAAGAGAACCCTTTCTACTGAGCACTTCAACGCATACAAGCAGTCTCTTGCCAGCTTTAAGTCCACGCTCTCTGCCGCAAAACAAACTTACTTCGCATCTCTCATATCCTCCCTGTCTCACAACCCTAAACAGCTCTTCAACACTTTCAATTTTCTACTCCGTCCCACAGCACCTCCTCCCCCTCCTCTCATTTCTGCTGAAGACTTTGCCTCCTTCTTTAAGCAGAAGATCGACACGATCAGACAAAACTTTGGCCCGCAGCCCTCAATGCCCCTCTTAGCCGCTCAGCCCTGTTCTGCAAAAGCCAGCTTCTCCACCATGACAGAAGATCAGCTCTCCACCCTTCTGTCAAGATCACACCTCACCACTTGTGCCCTCAACCCATTCCCGTCTCACCTCATCCCTAACTTGGCCACAGTCCTCATCCCATCTCTAACACACCTTTTCAACCTTTCACTTACAAATGGTGTCTTTCCCTCATCCTTCAAACATGCCTCAATCACACCCATCCTCAAAAAGCCCTCCCTTGACCAATCCTCTGTGTCTAACTATCGCTAAATATCTCTTCTCCCTTACGTTTCAAAACTACTGGAACAGCATGTATATCTTGAACTGTCCTCCCACCTCTCCTTCTGTTCCCTCTTTGACCGGTTACAATCTGGCTTCCGACCGCATCACTCAACTGAAACTGCCCTAACTAAAGTCACTAACGACTTACTAACCGCCAAGAGCAAGCGACACTACTCTATCCTCCTTCTCCTGGACCTGTCCTCTGCCTTCGACATCGTAGACCCTTCCCTCCTGCTACAGACTCTCTCATCTCTTGGCATCACAGACCTGGCCCTATCCTGGATCTCATCATACCTAATAGACCGAACATTTAGTGTCTCCCTCTCACACACCACCTCCTCACCTCACCCCCTGTCTGTCGGTGTTCCCCAAGGCTCTGTCCTAGGACCCCTACTATTCTCCATCTATACCTTCGGCTTGGGACAGCTCATAGAATCCCACAGTTTGCAGTTTCACCTCTATGCCGATGACACGCAGATCTACCTATCTGGACCCGACCTCGCCTCCTTACTGACTGAAATCCCACAATTTTTGTCTGCTATCTCAGCCTTCTCTGCTCGCTTTCTCAAACTGAACATGGCCAAAACAGAATTCATCATCTTTCCCCCATCTCACTCTACCCTTCCACCAGACCTATCCATCAATGTCAACGGCTGCTCTCTTACCCCAGTCCCGTACGCTCGGTGCCTTGGGGTGATCCTCGACTCTGCGCTCTCTTTCAAACCACATATCCAAGCCCTCGCCTCCTCCTGCCACCTCAAACTCAAAAATATTTCCCGGATCCGCTCATTCCTCAACCATGAAACCACAAAAACACTAGTGCATGCTCTTATCATCTCCCGCCTCGACTACTGCAACCTCCTACTCTCTGGCCTCCCCTCTAGCACTCTAGCTCCGCTCCAGTCCATCCTACACTCTGCTGCCCGACTACTCCACCTGTCTCCCGCTATTTCCCAGCCTCCCCCCTATGCCAGGCCCTTCACTGGCTTCCTATCGCCCAGAGGCTCCAATTCAAAACCCTAACCATGACATACAAAGCCATCCACAACCTTTCTCCTCCATACATCTGTGACATGGTCTCTAGGTACCTACCTGCAAGCAACCTTTGATCATCTCAAGATCTCCTTCTCTACTCCCCCCTTATCTCTTCTTCCCACAACCGCATACAAGACTTCTCCCGTGCTTCCCCCATACTCTGGAACTCCCTGCCGCAACACATCAGACTCTCACCATCAACGGAAACCTTCAAGAAGAACCTGAAGACCCACCTGTTCCGACAAGCCTACAGCCTGCAATGATCCTCAGTCTACTGAACCACAGCATGACCTGCTCTACCCTCTCCTACTGTATCCTCACCAATCCCTGTAGACTGTGAGCCCTCGCGGGCAGGGTCCCCTCTCCTTATGTACTTGTGTGTCCCTTGTCTTACACATGTTTACTATACTTGTCTATATTTCCCCTTTTCACATGTAAAGCGCCATGGAATAAATGGCGCTATATAAATGCGTAATAATAATAATAATAATTGATGCTTTTCAGTTCATTAAAGCTGCACTTAGCATTTTCACCACTAGATGTCAGATGCACCCCAGGAAAAAAACTTCAACACGTCCTTTATGAATTATTCTAGTTTTAGAGGTGTTCATCATTGTCAAGCTGCATTTACACTTGAGTTGGACTAGGAAACTAACAATGTATATAGGAGTTAGTGGTTCAGTCCAACTTTCTACTGTATGAGGAGCAATAGCTTTGTTTACACTTTGTGTTTTTAACAGAAATAAAATGGGAAGTACAAGACATGCTAACATAAACCTTTTTTAATCAGTTTGCTCATTGACTTTAATGGTTAAATAAAATTAAGTTAAAGGGAACCTGTCAGCAGGATTGTAGACAGTAACCTACAGACGGTGTCAGGTCAGCGCAGTTATACTGATTACAATGACACCTGGGTTGATGAAATCAGTGCTCTGATTAGGTCAGGGGTGGGGAACCTTTTTCCATCCGGGGGCCATTTGGAAATTTCTACCATCATTCGAGGTCCACACAAAAATGATCACCTAGAAAATTACCCCGGTATATTTAGTCAAACAATTAATTACGGTAACTCACCCTTAATGTGTCGTCTGGAGCTGCTTCTCCATCACTGGGGGCTATATATATCACAGGTGGTAGGATATACAGTACTCGGGGGGATGTACAGCACTTTCGGGGTAAATGCAGCACTGGGAAATATACACATCACTTGGGTGGCACATACAGCTGTGGGAGGATATACTGTATAGCACTGGGGGGGACAGGGATCGTCGGGGAGGCTCATAGATCACCGGGGGGTACAGATCACAGAGGGGTGACACGAAGATCACAGGGGTGCATATAGCTGGGCGGCACATAGCTTTGGGTGACAGATCACAGGGGGCCCATGGGAGCACAAACATCACAGGGGGTACATAGCAGGGGGGCACATAGATAACAGGGGGCACAAAGCTGGGAGCCACAGATATCACAGGGGTGCACATAGCTGGGGGCACAGAGATCACGGGGGCCATATAGCTAGGGGGCACAGATCACAGGGGGCATAGATATCACATGGGGAAACAGCTGGGGGGGCACATAGATGGAGGGCACAGAGATCACAGGGGGGCATATAACTGGGGTGGCACAGATCACAGGGGGCACATAGCTGGAGGGCAAAGATCACAGGGGGTATATATAGGTGGGGGGCACAGATCACATGTGGAAACATAGCTGGGGGGCACAGAGATCATGGGGGACACATAGCTGCATAGCTGGGGGGGCACATAGCTACATAGCAGGAGGGGCACATAGCTGAGGGGCACAGATTACAAGTAGAAAAACACACAGCTGCCAGCACAGAGATCCCCAGGGAGGCACAAAGCTGCGGGCACGCACAGAGATTGCTGTGGACTCTCTGGCAGGATCTCCTCTTCTGGGACATGTAGACAGGAGAGCATTGGGTGCTAATCCCGCCCACCCAGACGCTAACCCCGCCCTCCCAGACGACGTCATCATTCATGTGCAGGGCAGGCATCGTTTTGTAATGAACGCTGCGTCCGGTGCACTTGAGGGTTAAAGTGCCGGCAGCTGACAGGATACAACTGCCAGCCGACTCCAAGGATCTGCCCACGGGCCGCATGAAAGCCACTGCGGGCCGTAGGTTCCCCACCCCTGGATTAGGTATTCATATTGTAGACTGCTGACAGGTCACTGATCCCTCCCTGATCTGCCCCCTAGTTTACATAATGAATACCATCACATACTGAATTTTAAAAAAATCGCTTCTGCAGGCAGGTGCCGGCCGTGGCACCTGCGCTGCAGCATAATCGCATGCGCACTGTGCACTTAATCCCTTTTACAGATTTACTTGAGCGAGGAAAAAAAAAGTGATTTGGAAAATGGCGCCCACCATGCCTGCACAGTAGCAGCTATCGGTTTGTATAGAGATCGCCGACAGCTGCTATTGTGCATGCATGGGTGGCGCCATCTTGGTGGAGGGCTTTTTTTCTTCTGCAGCAAGTTGGCGCCGTCGGCGCCTGGGCAACAGCACCTATCGGATCTCTATACAAATCGATAGTTGCTACTGTGCAGGCACAGCAGGCGCCATTTTCAAAATGACTTTTTTTTTCCTCGCTCAAGTAAATCTGCAAAAGGTATTAAGTGCACATAAAACATGTCTGGCACCTGCCTGCAGAAGCTTTTTTTTTTTTATTCAGTATGTGATGGTATTCATTATGCAAATTAGGGGGCAGGTCAGTGAGAGATCAGTGACCTGTCAGCACCGTACATTATGAACATGTAATCAGAGCACCACACACATGATTCCCACCCTAGGACATGAGCAGATCATTAACACAAAACTGAAAATAAAGATTAAGAAACAGCCACAAGACGGATTTCATCAACCCAGGTATCATTTTAATCAGTATAATGGCGCTGACCTGACACTGTGTGTAGGTTACTGTGCACAACCCTGCTGACAGGTTCCCTTTAAAGTCTAACTGTTGTTTCAGGGGGACTGGCAGGAGGATGTCTGTCTGCATCCTACTAATTCCTCGCTCTCTTCACGCTGTCACTTACTAAGTATCTCAGTTGTAAGTTACCTAGAGCTACTAAGGTGACATTTGATACAATGTTCTGCTGTGTTGGTGTTGGGGACGGAGACATGTCCATTGAGGAGGATGTGGTGGAAGGGAAGGAGATGCATAAGGGCCACCAGGTGTTGGAACCTGACTTAGTGCCCAACCATGGAAGTGTCACTAACTGGCTTGCTTGCAGTAGTACATCATAACCATTTAAAATACTGAACAAGTGGGCCATGAAAGACATGTATTGTCCTTGACTGTAATTAATACTGTTATGGTAAATATTTACACTTTGATTATTTTTTAGACAATGAAATACAACAATACGTCTTTGATAATTTTGTATTTTAGTATTAGCTTTATAAGTGTTATTAATGAAAGCAATAACACAGGTCATTGTATCTTATATAGAGGTGTCTGTGTGATAAAGCTTTCCTTTTGTTCTTAAAAGTGTGAGTGATTGCGCGCCACTGGGATTACGAACCATGCAATGAAGTGTAACCACGCACCAGACTGGCGTATGTGCAGACTAACAGAAAACATAAATACCTGGTGTACCTCTCCTGCCACTCCTACCTTGTGTAAGAAAAAGCTCTGTCGTTAATACTGTTCGGGTAGAGCTATTCGATAGCGCTATCCATGAAGAAAGTGCACGGGTAGAGTTATCCCACCCATAGCTCTATTCCTAAAGGAAATGAACGGGTAGAGCTCAACGATAAATTGTTGCGTCAACTTCCCAGCATTTAAAAGGGGATTGAACTTGTCACGAATGACAAGCCTGTATGCATAGTACTGCAACAGGGTGATTTTTTCTTGTCGATCTTGATCCACTGGTATATGGTAGATGAATGTCACCAATTCCTTGATGTTGCACACTTAGGGCAATTGGAGTTGTCAAATTAATTGTCCATCCCCTGGGAAAAGAAGTGGGTATGTCATTGTATCACACTTTCTGTGAAGAAAGCTGATTTGAACTATTTGGTTTTCACTTTTCAGGTTAACTCTGATGTCCCTATTAAATGGGGGTTCACCCAATGTATTTTGATAAATTATAGCTACTTCATTGCACCTTGGTGCATTGTAGCGCCTCTGGTCATCAACGTAGTCATTTATAATTGACATTGTTATTTCGAGTGAATCGCAATTTTCTAATTCAGCAATCCTCTCCTCCTTTCTTTCAAATTCCCTCCTCACTGTGAAGGCTCTTGCGGGTGGGTTAATTGCTTTCATTTTCTCTCCAAGAGATGATAGCAGTGCTGGGAGGCACTTTTTATTGCTTGATTTCTTGAACTTAATGCTTCTTCACTGTCCAAGATATAAATCTGGGCACAGGGCCGGACTGGGACTAAAATTCAGCCCTGGCATTTGAAGTTACACAGGCCCACTAGTCACATGGTGACTATATAATATTTTTGTACACTTGTAGTTTACAAGAAGTGAGAGGAGATTAACACGACTATATAACATGTAGTCACAGCTGTGCCCAGTATTTCAGCTCAGTCCTATTTATTGCTTTTAGGTACAGTACTCCTCCCAAAGCTCTGTCCCCTTTTGTATGCATGATTACAGAATTCCTGGCAGAACTGCTCTCTATTGGGCAACCAGACCCCCTGGTCATAGCCGCCCCTATCATACCTCCCAACTTTTGAAGAAGGGAAAGAGGGACAAAGACTGCGGCGCGCGCAGCGCGCCGCTGCAAATTTTGGCCACGCCCAGCCACACCCATTTCACAACTAGTCACACCCATATCCACACCTAATCGCACCCATTTAGCACTGCTGATCACACTGACTGGTACTGAGGGCACAGTGGCTGGCATTATGGGCACACTGACTGGCACTAAGGAAGAGAGAAAACAGAGAGAGAGAAAAAAAAGAAAACAGAGAGAGCGAGAAAGAAAGGGGAAAGAAAGAAAGAACAGTGAGAGACAAAGAAAGAACAGTGAGAGAAAGAAAGAGGGGAAAGAAAGAAAGAACAGAGAGAGAAAGAAAGAACAGAGAGAGAAAGAAAAAGAGAGAAAGAAAGATTCTACAAAGATACTATAGCAGCCCGGCTCCCATTGTAGTGCCCACCTGAGCCTCCCGGTGCAGGACCTATCATGATCCGCTCACATGGCCGGCATCCCCGATTCCAAGGCGATCCTGCTGTCTGCGCTGTCGGAGGAGGACACGGTGATGGATCTGAAGCATTCCTAGTTCCATCACAATCTCCTCAAGAAATTATCTCATTTCCGGTCAGCTTCCAGCACATCACTTCAGGTGGAACGTCATGTGTGTGTTTTAAAATGCTCCTCGGGGCTCTGCCGTGTACTCCTGTGTCCGTGGGAAAAGCCCGCTTTGTATGCTTTGTACACACTTGGCTCCGCTCCGTACACACACGGCTCCACTCTGTCCACCTCGTACACGCGTGGCTCCGCTCCGTACACCTCGTACACACACGGCTCCTCTCCGTACACCTCGTACACACACGGCTCCTCTCCGTACACCTCGTACACACACGGCTCCTCTCCGTACACCTCGTACACGCGCGGCTCCACCTCGTACACACACGCGGCTCCGCTCCGTACACCTCGCACACATGCGGCTCCGCTCCGTACACCTCGTACACACGCGGCTCCTCTCCGTACACCTCGTACACACGCGGCTCCGCTCCGTACACCTCGTACACACGCGGCTCCTCTCCGTACACCTCGTACACACACACACGGCTCCGCTCCGTACACCTCGTACACACGCGGCTCCGCTCCGTACACCTCGTACACACAGGGCTCCGCTCCGTACACCTCGTACACACAGCTCCGCTCCGTACACCTCGTACACACGCGGCTCCTCTCCGTACACCTCGTACACACGCGGCTCCGCTCCGTACACCTCGTACACACGCGGCTCCGCTCCGTACACCTCGTACACACGCGGCTCCGCTCCGTACACCTCGTACACACGCGGCTCCTCTCCGTACACCTCGTACACACGCGGCTCCGCTCCGTACACCTCGTACACACGCGGCTCCGCTCCGTACACCTCGTACACACGCGGCTCCGCTCCGTACACCTCGTACACACGCGGCTCCGCTCCGTACACCTCGTACACACAGCTCCGCTCCGTACACCTCGTACACACGCGGCTCCGCTCCGTACACCTCGTACACACGCGGCTCCGCTCCGTACACCTCGTACACACGCGGCTCCGCTCCGTACACCTCGTACACACGCGGCTCCGCTCCGTACACCTCGTACACACGGCTCCGCTCCGTACACCTCGTACACACACGGCTCCGCTCCGTACACCTCGCACACACACAGCTCTGCTACATCCACACTGTAAATCCTGACCCCACACATACTTACCTCAACCAGCACCATGACAACAGCAAAGCAGAGTCTTGCAGACGGTAGAGGCAAGGCTGAGCGCACAGGACCTGTGATGAGGTCACAGGAGGGGCGGAGTCAGGGGTGACATGATCGGGGGTCTGGACAAAGGCTCCTGATCATGTGACCCCCCTGACTCCTCCCCTCCTGTGACCTCATCACAGGTCCTGCGAACAGAGCGAGCAGGCAAGCGAGTGCGACGCTGTGAGTGGCTGCGGGGGGGAGGGGGTCTCATCTCATGCGGGGGCGAGGTGGCTTATCTCCCTGCAGTGCGGGAGGTACTTGAATCTATCACCGCCGTGCCCGCAGAGGGCCGGCGGCAGGAGCAACAGTGGCCGCAGCAGCTGGCAAGCGGCCAGATGATCGGCGCTGCCCGCGGCCCACGTGACAGCGGCCCAGCGGGAAAATGCCCGGTTGGTTATATTGCCAATCCGGGCCTGTCTGGGCATACTTGGAAATACTACCCACAGCGGGATGCAATGGGGCAGTTCTGTGATAAATGTGTCCATGAATTTGAAAACAGTATGAACCATGCCCAGGAGGTGGCGCTACTTGTGCTCCCATTGATGCCAAAGCAAGAGATGTTAGGCATCGGATTTCTGTTGCTGCACAGCGAGAATCCCGAGCCTTACTTCCAGCGGTCTCCCATTCCTCTCCAGCCGCAGAGGAGGTTGCTCAGCAAGCTCGTCGGTCAAGGCACTCTGCCCAGACCAGCTCCATGGGATTGCTTGCTGCTGCCACCTCTGGCGCAGCTATGACCATACATGCTGCTCAGTAGGGAGATTCTCCAGGGACTAAGTCCCCATGTCAGGCCACTGAGCATGCCCGTGGAGTGATCTCCCATTGGAGATTGAAGGTCACGTGCTCAGGTCCTGCTCCTGTTCGGATTGGCCCATCCGAGAAGCCAGGAAGGTCCCGGACGCTCGCGGCTATAAAAGGTTCGCATGGCCGCTCGGCCATGCGCTAGGATAAGACTATTTACAGACTATGTGGAGTGAGTGATGTATGCACGCATGAATGTCTCTGGTGAATGACTCATTAAGAAACCCCTACCCTTGGTAGGCATGTGTTGTGCAGCCTAGACTGCTAGCGCCCATGCTTAGGCGTAGGTAGGACAGAGGTTGAGTCAGGCATTAGTCCTCACCAGGGACTCGGCACGCCTCAGTGCACGTGCTCCATAACCAGCGTCTATAGCGGCGTTCGCGGCAGCGACACCGCGCGTTCAGTGGGCCTAGAAGGACTCTAACCCTGTGTCCTTGGGGTAGAGTTCGGTGGCCGTACACTGTGTGCTCTTTTGGCCGGGTTCTGTGAGCTTAACAGGCTCCGGCATCTACGTTCAGCAGTTGTGCGGCTCTGTGCATTAACAGAGTTCGCCCCTGTTCACTTTGGGTGACTTAACCCACGTGTGACTGGTTTCACACTGCTTAATTCTGCCGCCATTACTTAGCAGCAGTGTGCCACCTCTGCACGGTGGACCCCGGGCTGCGAACGCACCTACTATTATTTTATAATTTGGTGCGTTCCGCCAGCCCTAACAAGAGAGTTATTGTACTGCCTTATAATAGCCATAAAGTTATTGGAGTGCTGATGCTTTCCTTTCATCAACTTGACAGACGGTTGGGCTGTGGATGACTCATTGTGCACAGAAAAATATTCAGAATTGAGAGTCCTCAGTGGTTGATACCTTTTAATGGCTAACTGAAAAGATGGTAACACATTGGAAGCTTTCGAGACTACTCAGGTCTCTTCATCAGGCATAGACTAATACAAAATCTGAAGAGTCACATATTTATGCACAACACAGCACAGAAAAAATGCAATAGATAAGACAAGTGACGTGAAGCAGAACTATCATTATGGGAGAGGGAGAAACATAAATATTGGAGCAGTTCGTATATAAGGAGTCTGGATGTTTTATTGTCCTCTGATTGGAGTCTCCTAATGTGTTGTGATGCCCCCAACAAGGTCTTAGGAGCAAATTCCTTAATTGATGTAAAAAGACAAAAATACATGCGACACATTCATTCCAGCATTGAGAGTGTCAAAAGTCATCATGAGCTTGAACTCCCAGACTCTTCTCTCTCTCTGAGATGTGAAGTTACTTTTCAATACCAGTAATTTCATATCCATGGTGTTATGATCAGGCATAATGCTGTGGTGAAATAAAATTCATCCTCACCCACAATTACTTTGAATTTGACAACAAGATCTATCTGCAAGAGACTGGCACAGATATGGGAAGTAAAATGGCTCCACAATATGCAAATCTTTTCATGGCCAAGCTTGAAAGCGACTTTTTGTCCTCATGTCCCATCAGGCCTCTGGCCTCCTACCGCTTCATTGATGATATTTTAATCATCTGGACGGAGTCTGAGCATCAGCTACAGACGTTCCACGAACAGTTTAATCAATTTCATCCCACCATCAACTTAATACTCAACTACTCCAGCACTGAGATTAACTTTTTGGACACCATCATTAAGCTAAAAAACAATGAAATAGAGACATCCCTTTATCAGAAGCCAATTGACCGTCCATCATACCTTAAGTGGGATAGTTTCCATCCAAAACACATAAAGAACTCTATTATCTACAGCCAAGCCATCAGATACAATCGTATATGTTCCAACCCCATGGATAGAGATGAACACCTTGGTCACTTCAAAAAGACCTTTTTGACTCAGGGCTACCATCCAAGAACAATTGAAAACCAAATTACAAGAGCCACCAGAATGTCAAGGAATCACCTGCTACATTACAAAGCTAAAGAAGAAAATAACCGGGTGCCTCTAGTGTTATGGAAATATATATGTATATGTATTTCATCTAGATCTCACTTGCCTGCTATAGGCTATATACTGCTATATACTCATATACACTCTAAAGTATATATTTCTATATGCGCACTTAGAGATATAATCACAGCTGTCCTGAACTTTGTAATCAGTTGCTAAAGATGACCTAACCCCATGAAGCCAGAGCATTGTCTTGTGACATTTGTCCCAGACATACAGAAGAGGAAGTTAGGCCAGATGGTCCAAGCCAATATTGGAGTCTTGCTGACATTGTAAGACAAGGGGCAGTATATCATCTGATGCTTAAGTCACCTTAGGTCGGACACCCATATATGTTCATGTATTTAAACTGACCAATTAGATAAGAAGTTCAGCCTTTATGATAATGAGTAACCACTCCTTTCTGTATGAACTGCTAAAACCAAGTATATTCAATAAACTTCCAGAGTTTTGCTGGAAAGGATTGCTGCTAACTAGGTTTGGCGTCTTTCTTTCCTTGAGCGCTCAATAAGACTGTCTAATTAGGACAGGCCACAGCACGCACAAGGGTATATCTATCTAATCAATCAATCTATGACACTAGTAGTCACCTACAACCCAAATCTGGAAGTGCTAAGGGGAGCTGCACGGAAATTACAACCTTTACTACAAAAATATGCCTGATTACAATCCATTTTTCCAGACCCCCCACTACTGTGCTTCAGGCAGCCCCCAAATCTAAGAAGCATCATTGTCAGAAGCTCCCTGTCCTCTCCAACAGCTGCAGGAACCTTTCCTTGCAACCAGAAAAAATGTAAAACCTGTCCATCTATAATGACCACCAACAAGATAAAGATCCCCAATTCACATCAGGACTACAAGATCCCAGGCGCTTTCAGCTGCATCACATCTAATGTGGTGTACTTAATTATTTGTACTAAATGTCCAACTGGAGGTCTGTATGTGGGGGAGACAGGGCAAAAGCTTAGAGCAAGGATGAATTCTCATCGTCACACAATAAGAGAAAAAAGAATGGATCTACCTGTGGCAAAATATTTTTGTATGCCTGATCATAACACCATGGATATGAAATTTCTGGTATTGGAAAGTAACTTCACATCTCAGAGAGAGAGAAGAGTCTAGGAGTTCAAGCTCATGATGACCTTTGACACTCTCAATGCTGGAATGAATGTGTCGCATGGATTTATGTCTTTTTACATCAATTAAGGAATTTGCTCCTAAGACCTTGTTGGGGGCATCACAACACATTAGGGGACTTCAATCAGAGGACAATAAAACATCCAGACTCCTTATCTATGAACTGGTCCAATATTTATGTTTCTCCCTCTCCCATAAGGATAGTTCTGCTTCACGTCACTTGTCTATTGCATTTTTTCTGTGCTGTGTTGTGCATAAATATGTGACTCTTCAGATTTTGTATTAGTCTATGCCTGATGAAGAGACCTGAGTAGTCTGGAAAGCTTGCAATGTGTTACCATCTTTTCAGCTAGCCATTAAAAGGTATCAACTACTGAGGACTCTCAATTCTGAATATTTTTCTATCTACTGGCTAACACGGTACAAAGATATACATCTTTCCTGTATCATTGTGTAGAGACACACGCACACGTCCAAATTAGGTATATGGATAGTTAATTGGGTAGAGCTAGCTTCAAGGACTTCTGCAGAATCCATAATTTACCACCTTGTTAGTGACAATTAAAATACTTTCTTAGGTAATGTAAATAGCCATTCCCCTTTCTTCTGGTGGTGTAATAAAATACTCATTGCTTGGGGTCTGAGGGCAGACAAGAATTGTACACTGACAGAAACTGACTGTGTGTATTTTCTTATCTCCGATGCATTGTATTTATTATATTATATTTTAATTTGGACCAGTAATGGCAGATTTGGAGATTGTTTGTATTAACGGTTGAGTGCACCTAGCAGCATATGTACATAAGTGTACATACCACACGTGGCTTTCCATGATAAATAAAAGCCGCTAAGTATCCACTAATGCATAAGACAGTAGAATTCACTTGGTACTACAGCGACAGTGTGTAAAACTTGGACACAGGGAACCCTCCACACGAATGGACACCTGGATGCGTATTGATGATTCCTTGTCACACAAATGAATGATGCAACAGAGGAAGAGTACAGAAAGCATTAGATGATGATGGTGATAATGACAACAACCTGTTACTGTTTGGGAACTACTAGAAAAATGATCATGAGGAGAAGGAAGGAGGAGGACAGTTTGAACTTTGCTATTATTACTGGCCAGTTTGCTTTTACAATGTGAGCAGGAAATGATATTTTTGTGCTGATGGAAAGCTGTAGTTCTTCTTCAATTTGTGCCATATTTTCTATGCTTATTTTGTGGCTGCAGAGCCTGTATACTGCAATAGATTGATCCTCCAGCAACATGGAAAAGACTTAACACACCCAAGATGGCTGCACATAAGTCACCATCAAGACCACGTCCACAACCAGAGCTTTCAGGGGCTTTTGAGCCTACTCTGCCAACAACACCTGTTTCTGCACTGAACACAGTAGAAGTATATCTTCTCTATTGGAAAAACTTTGGCTTTGTTGTTTATCACTTATGACACCACTTTTCTCCTCTGATGACATTACTTCTTGTCCTCCCTATTTGTTTCCCAGATCCTGTTCACCACACAATCACAATCATCATCACAGTCATTAGCATCACTTTGACTTAGCTGAGAGTTGTCTTAGCCTGGTTTCACATTTGCGGTTGTGTCCGCAGCATTTATGCCGCATACTTCTGCATGCATTGTTTTGCTATCTTTAACATTGTTGATGCAGGTTCATGCAATTGGATGCTTTTTGCCGCGTTTGATTTCGCATGCGTCATTTCGGCTTGTGCGGCTGGGCGCGACTAACGCAACATATTGCAATTTTGGAGGCGGCAATTTGCCGCCGCCTTCTGCATGCGTGCCTATGGGCACAAATAATGACATTGGGGGTGGAGGTGGCATGGGGGGTGGGGTTAGAACAGTTAATAATTTAAGAAAGAATAGAGGTACAGAGAGATACATAAAGTGCATGTATACTAATGCCAGAAGTCTCGCCAACAAAATGGAGGAATTGGAGTTAATGTTGTTGGAACATAATTATGACATGGTGGGGATATCTGAGACATGGCTGGACGAGAGCCAAGACTGGGCGGTTAATTTACAGGGCTATAGTCTGTTCAGAAATGACCGAACAAATAAGCGAGGGGGAGGCGTGTGTTTATATGTAAAATCATCCTTAAAACCCATCCTTCGTGATAATATATATGAATCTAATGAAAATGTAGAGTCGCTGTGGGTAGAGATAAGGGGAGGGGGGAAAAATAATAAATTACTGATAGGGGTTTGTTATAAATCTCCAAAAATAATGGAAGCTACAGAGAATATCCTCATAAAGCAAATAGATGAAGCAGCGACTCAAGGAGAAGTCATTATTATGGGGGACTTCAACTACCCTGAAATACATTGGGGAACCAAAACCTGCAGTTCCAGCAAGGGTAATAGGTTTCTGACAACGATGAGAGACAATTACCTTTCACAACTGGTTCAGGACCCAACAAGAGGGGGGGCACTGCTAGACCTAATATTAACCAACAGGCCAGACCGCATATCAAATGTAAGGGTTGAGGGACACTTGGGTAATAGTGATCACAAATTAATAAGTTTTCATGTATCCTTTAATAAGACGTGTAGTAGAGGGGTTACAAGGACACTAAACTTCAGGAAGGCAAATTTCCACCGGATGAGAGATGATCTTGGTGCAATTAACTGGGACGATATCCTGAGACATAAAAACACACAAAGAAAATGGGAGACATTTATTAGCATCCTGAATAGGACCTGTGCACAATATATACCGTATGGGAATAAACATGCGAGAAATAGGAGGAAACCACTATGGCTAAATAGAGCTGTAAGGGGTGCAATAAGGGACAAAAATAAAGCATTTAGAGAATTAAAGCAAGTAGGTAGTGATGAGGCATTAACTAAATACAGAAGATTAAATAAATTCTGTAAAAAGCAAATCAAGACAGCAAAGATTGAGACAGAGAGACTCATTGCCAGAGAAAGTAAAAATAATCCCAAAATATTCTTTAACTACATAAATAGTAAGAAGCTAAAAAATGATAGTGTTGGTCCCCTTAAAAATAGTCTGGGTGAAATGGTGGATGAGGATGAGGAAAAAGCCAATATGCTAAATAACTTTTTTTCAACAGTATTTACACAAGAAAATCCCATGACGGATAACATGATCAGGGATAAAAATTCTCCATTAAATGTCACCTGCTTAACCCAGCAGGAAGTACGGCGGCGTCTACAAATCACTAAAATTGACAAATCCCCGGGCCCGGATGGGATACACCCCCGAGTACTGCAGGAATTAAGCACAGTCATAGATAGACCACTATTTTTAATCTTTAAAGATTCCATAATAACAGGGTCTGTACCACAGGACTGGCGTATAGCAAATGTGGTGCCAATATTCAAAAAGGGGACAAAAACTGAACTTGGAAATTATAGGCCAGTAAGTTTAACCTCAACTGTGGGTAAAATCAAGGAGGGTTTTCTAAGAGATACTATACTGGAGTATCTGGAGAAGAATAACCTTATGACCCAATATCAACATGGGTTTACAAGAGACCGTTCCTGTCAGACTAATCTGATAAGCTTTTATGAAGAGGTAAGTTCCGGACTGGACCAAGGGAATGCAGTGGACGTGGTGTACATGGACTTTTCAAAAGCTTTTGATAAGGTGCCACACAAAAGGTTGATACATAAAATGAGAACAATGGGGATAGGGGAAAATATGTGTAGGTGGGTTAAGAGCTGGCTCAGGGATAGGAAACAAAGGGTGGTTATTAATGGAGCACACTCGGACTGGGTCACGGTTAGCAGTGGGGTACCACAGGGGTCAGTTTTGGGCCCGCTTCTTTTTAACATATTTATTAATGACCTTGTAGGGGGCATAGAGAGTAGAATTTCAATATTTGCAGATGACACTAAACTCTGCAGGGTAATTAATACAGAGGAGGACAATTTTATATTACAGGAGGATTTATGTAAACTAGAAGCTTGGGCTGATAAATGGCAAATGAGCTTTAATGGGGATAAATGTAAGGTCATGCACTTGGGTAGAACGAACAAGTTGTATAATTATGTGCTTAATTGTAAAACACTGGGCAAAACAGTCACTGAAAAAGACCTGGGTGTATGGGTGGACGACAAACTCACATTTAGTGGCCAGAGTCAAGCAGCTGCTGCAAAGGCAAATAAAATAATGGGATGCATTAAAAGAGGCATAGATGCTCATGAGGAGAACATAATTTTACCTCTATATAAGTCACTAGTGCGACCACACTTAGAATACTGTGTACAGTTCTGGTCTCCGGTGTATAAGAAAGACATAGCTGAACTGGAGCGGGTGCAGAGAAGAGCGACCAAGGTTATTAGGGAACTAGGGGGCCTGCAATACCAAGACAGGTTATTACACTTGGGGTTATTTAGTTTGGAGAATCGAAGGCTTAGGGGTGATCTTATTACAATGTATAAATATATGCGGGGACAATACAAAGACCTTTCTAATGATCTTTTTACTCTTAGACCTGTGACGGGGACAAGGGGGCATCCTCTACGTCTGGAGGAAAGAAGGTTTAAGCATACTCACAGACGCGGATTCTTTACTGTAAGAGCAGTGAGACTATGGAACTCTCTGCCATATGATGTTGTAATGAGTGATTCACTACTAAAATTTAAGAAGGGACTGGATGCCTTTCTTGAAAAGTATAATATTACAGGGTATATACACTAGTCTCCTTAATATTGCGTTGATCCAGGGAGCTAGTCTGATTGCCGTATGTGGAGTCGGGAAGGAATTTTTTTCCCCAATGTGAAGCCTACTGTTGCCACATGGGTTTTTTTTGCCTTCCTCTGGATCAACATGTTAGGGCAAGTTAGGATAGGATATGGGTTGAACTAGATGGACTTAAAGTCTCCCTTCAACCTTAATAACTATGTTACTATGTTACTATGTTACTATTGCAGAAGGAATGCGTCGAAACAATGCATTACAGTCTATGAGAAAGCATGCGTTCGCAAGCACACACGATTGCTAGCCTTTTCTTACTCATGTGTTTTTCTAGAGTAAACCTGTCTAGACACTAATTAGCCACCCCCACACAAGCATAGATAAAAAGAGAGAGTGGGCACTGCCAGTCCACTACTCTACAGACTGGAACCAGACTAGAAGCCGTGCAGCTGTGAAGAATCTCAACTTTGAACAATGTGAGTATTAAAGTGAATGTCTGTCTTTCTTTCTCTCTTTAGTATGTACTAATTTCTGTCTTTTTTTTTGCAGCATTCATAACGTCTTCAGCATCTTCTGAGGAGCGCCCTGGCCCTGAACATGCTGGACAGGAAAGTAAAGTGAGTACATTGCCTACTGATTGGTAAGTATTCTCTGTCACATATACACATGTGGCACAATCTATTTTTTCCTTTTTCAGAACAGTTCATCCACTGGAGCGGAGGCAGAGCAGGAGCAGCCAGTACAAAGTCAGGTGACAAGACGCCGTGTAAGTATACTGATTGTACTTTTTTTGTTCCTGACTATACTATTCTTGCCTGTTCTTTATTTTTTCACTGTGCTTTTTTCTTCCCTTTTTTGTCTTGACCACTAATCTTTTTTTGTGCTATCTTGCCTGCTTTCTGTATCTCTTGTTTTCTTTCTTTTTCTTATCTTTACAACATTAATGTCTTTCTTTCTTTTCTAGGTTCCAGAACGGGAGGAAGATGTCACTGACAACGACCTCCTGATTACACTAGTCCAGGAGCGAGTCTCGTTGCGGGACACCTGGGTTCAGCAGCA
This sequence comes from Dendrobates tinctorius, assembly GCF_039654945.1. Classification (NCBI taxonomy): domain Eukaryota; kingdom Metazoa; phylum Chordata; class Amphibia; order Anura; family Dendrobatidae; genus Dendrobates; species Dendrobates tinctorius. Next base: position 3,388,299 of record NW_027361886.1, on the reverse strand, counting down.
CGCGGACAACCTGGTGATCCGGCGGCTGAGGAATGAGGTGTCCAAAGCGATGCTGGATGGATGGGACAACACCCCGCCACGGGTCCGCAAGGCATTTCCTAAGTATTTCTAATGTTGTGTGCTCCGGCAGTGACCTTGGCCGGGATCACACAACTGTGTGTGATGCGATAAAACTCCTGCGAGTGTCTCGCATCAAACACAGTTGTGTGATCCCGGCCGAAAGTGCATTGTCTAAAAATGTCTTATTTTTTTCACAGTGCACAAAGTCAGAACACGTTGGCGTTCAATGAAGGATCGCTTCAACAAGGACCTTTGTCTTGAGAGCCAGGCTAAAAGTGGTTCTGGAGCAAGGATGTGAAAATACAAATATCACCGCATGCTGTCGTTTTTGAGACCAGTCCTTGCCCAGAGAACGTAAGTATTTTTATGGTCTATTGGATTGTGTTGTATTGCCTAATCTGTATTTTTCTATTCCACTGGAGTTGGCACTTTTACTATTGTAAATGTTTGGTACTAATGTTTTTCTTTTCTTTTCACAGCACCTGGAGCAGTACCCTTGTGTTAGCGTGAGGAGTGGACCCTCTGGACCGTGGCACCGAGGGGCCCCGGGCGAGCTGCCGGGTGGAACCGACCCCTATACAGGGACCGTTAGGAGCAGGCCCAGGGGTTCGAGTACCACGGTAGCCGATACCAAGAGGGGCGGTTCAGGATAGACTGGAGTAGGACAGTGGGACTGAAGTGTAGGTGACAGAACAGGGCTGGCACACAGGAGACAGGAATGGAGTAAGTCTATAGACTGGAACGTAGAGGAACTGAAGTGTAGATGACAGGACAGAGTTGGAACACAGGAGACAGAAATAAAGAAGGATGGAAGGACAGGAGCAGGATGGAACTGGAACACCGGAGGCAGGACTGGAGTAGGATGGCAGGACTGGAACAGGATGGAACAGGAACACCGGAGGCAGGACTGGAGTAGGACGGCAGGACTGAAGCAGGATGGATGAGGAACACCGGAGGCAGGAGACGGAGGAAACAGGAACACTGGAGCAGGACTGAGAATAACTGTTAGCGAACACGGAAGACAGGCTGCGAGGCTGGGAGCGGTGGCTGGAGTGGAATCCGGCTGCGGCGTGGGAGCGGTGGCCGGGTGAGTATGACGGAGCGGTGTAACAGTACCCCCTCCTCTAAGCCGCCCTCCCTGGAGATTAGCAAGAAATCTCTTGAGGATACGGGGAGCATTGATATTCTCCCGAGGCTCCCAGGATCTCTCCTCAGGACCAAAGCCCTTCCAATCAACAAGAAAGAATGTCCTACCTCTAACCCTCTTCATAGCGAGAATGTCCTGCACTTCAAAGACATCATCGGCACCCACCGGCTGAGGACCAGGATGAGGAAAGGAATGGAAGCGATTCAGCACCACAGGCTTCAGGAGAGAGACGTGGAAGGTGTTTGGGACCCAAAGCGAAGCAGGCAACCTCAATTTGTAGGCGACTTCGTTGATACGTCCAAGAATTTCAAACGGACCGATGTAGCAAGGTTCCAACTTGTAGGAGGTCAATTTCAACCGGATGAATTTGGAGGAGAGCCAGACTTTGTCCCCAACACGATACGGTGGAGGATCCAGTCTCCTTTTGTCGGCATGATTCTTCATCTGATCAGCGGACCTCTTCAGTGACGTATTGGTCTCGGCCCAAATCTTGGAAAATTCAGAGGACAAGGCGTTGGCCACGGGTACCTCGGAGGCAGGGGTTATCGGAAGAGGAACACCAGGATGTCTGCCAAAAACAATGAAGAACGGAGACTTGGCCGAGGACACGCCAGCATGGTTGTTATAAGCAAACTCTGCCCAGGAGAGTAAGTCAATCCAATCGTTCTGGTGGGCGTTGGAGAAATGACGTAGGTACCCCGTCAATGTCTGGTTGGTGCGCTCTACCTGTCTGTTGGACTGTGGATGGTAGGCGAGGAGAAGTCGAGGGAAACTTTCTAGAGCTTGCAAAGTGAACGCCAGAACTTGGAGGTAAAATGAACCCCTCGGTCAGACACAATGCGTTGAGGTAGTCTATGGAGTCTGAAGATTTGGTGAATGAAAACTTTGGCCAGCTCCGGCGCCGAGGGAAGACCGGGCAGAGGGAGGAAGTGGGCCATCTTGGAAAAACGATCCACCACCACCAAAATGATCGTGCAGCCCGAAAGAGCGGGGTAGGTCAGTGATGAAATCCATGGCAATGTTTTCCCAAGGAACCGTAGGTATGGGCAACGGAAGCAACAAGCCGGACAGAGGTCTTTGTGGCACTTTGTTTTTAGCACAGGATGGACAAGAAGCCACAAAGTCGAGTACATCTTGGCAAAGCGTGGGCCACTAGTAGTGGCGCGTGATAAGATCTAGGGTCTTCTTAGTTCCGGCATGGCCGGCCAGTTTGGAGGAGTGCCCCCATAGGAGGACCTTTTGCTTGAGGTTCTCAGGCACAAGTGTCTTGCCTGGAGGAGGAGTAAGCCAGTTCACTGGAGCCACTGTGATGATCCTAGTGGGATCAATGATATGCAAAGGTTCCTCCATTGTTTCATGTGGCTGGAAGACCCTGGACAGGGCGTCGGCTTTGGTATTCTTGTTGCCAGGACGGAAACGGAGCTCGAAGTCAAATCGGGCGAAACATAAGGACCATCTGGCCTGACGAGGGTAGAGTCTCTGGGAAGACTGGAGATAGGCCAGATTCTTGTGGTCCGAGAAGATGACAAAGGGATGAACAGCTCCTTCCAGGAGGTGACGCCATTCCCCCAAGGCCAACTTGATGGCCAGGAGATCCCGGTTGCCGATTGAGTAGTTACACTCGGATGGAGAGAAGGCCTTCGAGAAGAAGCCACAAGGATGCAGGTGACTGAAGGCGGTTCTCTGGGACAATACTGCCCCGGCACCTTTCGAGGAAGTGTCCACCTCGAGTACAAAAGGTCAATTGCTCTCAGGGCGATGCAGGACCGGAGCCGTGGAGAAAGCCCGTTTTAGGGTCAGAAAGGCCTCCTCTGCCTCAGGAGTCCAATCTTTGGGGGTAGTCCCCTTACGGATGAGAGCAGAAATAGGTCTTGTGATCGCAGACAAGTGGGAGACAAATTGCCGGTAATAATTGGCGAATCCGAGAAATCGTTGTATCGCCTTTAATCCGACGGGGCGAGGCCATTTGAGAATGGCAGACAACTTCTCGGGGTCCATCCTTAGACCGTCGGAGATAATGTATCCCAGAAACGGCAGAGAGGTCTGTTCGAAGAGACATTTCTCGATCTTCGCATACAGGCGGTTCTCCCGAAGACGCTGTAGCACCAGGTGGACACTCTTTCTGTGTTACGAGAAGTCCGGCGAGAAGGCGAGGATGTCGTCTAAGTACACGACCACACAGGAGTACAAGAGATCCCGGAAGATCTCATTGACGAACTCTTGAAACACCGCAGGAGCATTGCAAAGACCAAAGGGCATGACCAGGTACTCGTAATGGCCGTCTCTAGTGTTGAAAGCGGTCTTCCACTCGTCACCTGCATGGATACAGACCAGATTATAGGCTCCTCTGAGGTCCAGCTTGGAGAAGACCCGAGACCATCTGAGACGGTCAAACAGCTCCGGAATGCGTGGAAGAGGGTACCTGTACTTGATGGTAATCTCATTCAAGCCCCTATAGTCAATGCACGGCCATAGAGTTCCATCCTTCTTTTTGACGAAGAAGAACCCGGCACCCGCGGGCGAAGAGGATTTCCGTATAAAGCCTTTGGTGAGGTTCTCTCGGACGTACTCGGACATGGCGGTGGTATCTGCGGGAGACAAGGTGTTACGCTGCAGATGACGGTGGCGAGAGTGGACCCTCTGGGCCGTGACGCCGAGCCCTCCCCGAGCGAGCGCACCAAGTGGACCGACCCCTATACAGGGACCGTTAGGGAACAGACTCGGGAAGTTCAAGAGCCACGGCAGCCAGGACCAGGGGTCGGCTCAGGAGAGTGAGCAGGTGATGAGGAGCAGAGGAAGATTCGGAGAGAAACCAGGGAGACCAGGGTCCAGAAGCTGAGGGAGAAGGACGGAAGAGGATGGCGGGAACCATGTAGAGGCAAACTAAAAAGGGAAGGAGACACAGAGGTTACCAGGAGGCACAGGCAGGAGTTTCAGAGGGAACACAGGAGACACAGGCGGGAGACACAGGGATTATCAGGCAGAAGGGATACAAGACACAAGGGGTTAACCAGCGCGCAAGCTTGCAGGAAACTAGCAGAGAGCGCGGCCTAGACATAAGAGAGGTAACTCAATAGTCAGGTGCCTCCACTGAGGGAGGGTGGCCTGAAATACCTGGTGGTGAGCTCTGATAGGTCAGGAGGCTGGTCCGGGTCAGGTCACGCCAGGCGGGTAGCTGACGGCAGAGGCGCGCGGCTTAACCCCCCGGCGCGTGCGCAGAGGCATAGTGCGCGCGGCCGAGGGAAGTGGAGGAGAGCGTCGGGACGCCGGCCGCCGGAAAGCGAGGAGAGCGGGGGCGCGCGTCCAGGACGCGTCAGAGGAGCAAGTCGGACCGGAAGAGGAGGTGGTGAGTATGGCAGCGGGAGTGGGAGCGGCGGAACGGGGAGCGGTGCTGACAGTACCCCCTCTCTTACCCTCCCCTCCACTGCGTCTGGCTAAAAACCTCTTAAGAATGCGTGGAGCATTGATGTTCTCCTGCGGCTCCCAAGATCTCTCCTCGGGACCAAAATCCTTCCAATCGATCAGAAAAAAGGTTTTACCCCTAACCTTTTTCGAGGCCAGAATGTCTTTTACTTCAAAGACATCATCAGACATGACAGGAAGAGGAGAAAGGTTCGGGGCCGGGTGAAACCGATTCAAGACAACTGGTTTAAGGAGAGAGACGTGGAAGGAGTTGGGGACCCGAAGCGACGCAGGCAACTCCAGCTTGTAAGACACGTTGTTAAGACGTTTGAGAATCTTGAAAGGCCCAATGTAGCGCGGTCCCAGCTTGTAAGAAGGGAGCTTTAGCCTAATGTACTTGGCCGAAAGTTAAACTTGCTGACCTGGGAGGTAAGTTGGAGCATCCAAGCGTCTTTTGTCAGCGTGCCTCTTCATGCGCTCCCCAGACCTCCTGAGAGCCTCCTTAGTCTCGGTCCAGATCCTAGAGAACTCTTGGGTCAGGGAATCGGCTGCAGGCACACCGGAGGAACCGGATATAGGTAGAGGGACACCAGGGTGCGTGCCAAAGACCACGAAGAATGGAGACTTGGCTGATGACTCGCTGGGATGGTTATTGTAGGAGAATTCTGCCCAGGGGAGTAGATGGACCCAGTTGTCTTGATGAGCGTTGGAGAACTGCCGTAAGTAGGACGCTAGCACCTGATTGAAACGTTCAACTTGACCATTGGACTGGGGATGGTACGCGGATGAAAAGTCCAGTTTTACCTCCAGGAGTTTACACAGGGCTCTCCAAAATCGAGAAGTGAACTGTACACCTCGATCAGAAACAATATGCCGTGGGAAGCCGTGGAGGCGGAAGATGTGCTGGATAAAAATCTTCGCCAACTCAGGAGCGGAGGGCAGCGCCGGAAGAGGAACAAAATGGGCCATCTTGGAGAAGCGGTCGACCGCCACCAGGATAGTCGTAGATCCGGAAGAGTTAGGCAGATCCGTGATGAAATCCAAAGCTATATGTTGCCATGTAACCGAGGGAATCGGGAGAGGAAGCAGGAGACCGGCGGGTGGCCGCCTAGGAATCTTGACCTTGGCGCAAGAGGGACAGGAGGCCGTGAAGTCAGTCACATCCTGGCGGAGTGAGGGCCACCAATAAAAATGAGCGATGAGCTCCAACATCTTCTTGACTCCGACATGTCCAGAAATTTTAGAGGAATGTCCCCAATGCAGTACCTTTTTTCTTTCAGAGTCAGGAACGTAGGTCTTGCTGGGAGGAGGGGTAATCAATCTCACAGGAGCCACAGTGATGATCCTGGCGGGATCGATAATGTGAGTTGGTTCCTCCACCAGATCAGGAGACTGTAGAGACCGGGACAATGCGTCCGCCTTGATGTTCTTTGTCCCAGGACGGAAACGCAATTGAAAATCGAACCGTCCAAAAAAGAGAGACCATCTGGCTTGCCGGGGGTTAAGTCTCTGGGCTGACTGAAGATATGCAAGGTTTTTGTGGTCGGTAAAGATGGTGAACGGATGAACCGACCCTTCAAGAAGGTAACGCCACTCCTCCAGTGCCAACTTTATGGCCAACAGCTCGCGATCCCCGATGGCGTAGTTACACTCTGCCGGTGAGAAGGCCTTTGAAAAGAACCCGCAGGTAATCAGTCGGCCGGACGGGGACCTCTGTGAGAGCACTGCGCCTGCTCCGGTGGAAGAGGCATCTACCTCCAGGATGAATGGCTTATTCGCCTCGGGTCGGTGCAGGACAGGTGCAGTCGCGAAGGCTTGCTTCAAACAGGAAAAGGCCTCTTCAGCCTCCGGGGGCCAGGACGAGGAGTTGACGCTCTTGCGAGTGAGACTGGAGATGGGTTTGATGATGGACGAAAAATGTGGCACAAATTGACGATAATAGTTGGCGAAGCCGAGGAACCTCTGAATCGCCTTGACCCCCACTGGGTGGGGCCATTGCAGAATAGCCGACAGTTTCTCAGGGTCCATCTCCAGCCCAGAATCAGAAACAGTGTAGCCCAAGAAAGGCAAGGAAGACCGCTCAAAGAGACACTTCTCAAGCTTCGCGTAGAGGCGATTCTCCCGCAGACGTTGTAGAACCAGACGAACACTCCTCCTATGGGACGCCAGATCCGGGGAAAAAATAAGGATGTCGTCCAGATACACCACCACGCAGGAGTATAACAAATCTCGGAAGATATCATTGACGAACTCCTGAAAGACCGCGGGAGCGTTGCAGAGACCGAAGGGCATAACCAGGTGTTCGTAATGCCCGTCCCGGGTGTTAAAGGCGGTCTTCCATTCGTCACCTGCATGGATACAGACCGGATTATAGGCTCCTCTGAGGTCCAGCTTGGAGAATGCCCAGTATGCGGCTGGTAGAGCCTCAGGACACGAGAAGGCTGGAGGGGGATTGTCTGGGCGGACAGACCCCAGGCACCTCTCTTGGCAAGGATGCCCCCAGCGGAGGACCTCACCGGAACGCCAGTCCAAGACAGGTTCATGTGTCCTAAGCCATGGAAGACCTAGCAGCACAGCATGGGAAAGGTTGGGAAGAACGTAGAAAGCGATCCACTCCTGGTGCAAGGCCCCGATTTGCACGCACACCTCCTCCGTAACCAGGGACACAGATTCTCGTAGGGGTCTTCCATCTACTGAGGCGATGACACATGGAGTCTTCAGGGAAACCACGGGAATCTGGTACTTCTTGACCTCCTTCAACCTAATGAAATTCCCTGCCGCGCCCGAGTCCACATAGGCCACCTCCGAACCACGTCTCTGGCCCAAAACCAGCTGAATCGAAAGGGTAAGGGGATGAGAGGAGTGAGACACACCTAGATCGGCCTCTCTTACCTGCCCTAGGTGGAGGAGTTTCCCGGTCTCTCAGGACAGGAGCGTAGGAAGTGAGACGCGCTGCCACAATACAGGCACAAACCCTCCATCAGTCTCTCCTTACTGCGCTGTTCTGCCAACTTGACCCGATCCCTCGGCCGCAGAGGCATAGTGCGCGCGGCCGAGGGAAGTGGAGGAGAGCGTCGGGACGCCGGCCGCCAGAAAGCGAGGAGAGCGGGGGTGCGCATCCAGGACGTGTCAGAGGAGCAAGTCGGACCGGAAGCGGAGGTGGTGAGTATGGCAGCGGGAGCGGCGGAACAGGGAGCGGTGCTGACACAAGGGGCAGATTCTGCCCCTTGGAGGGGTTGAACCGGGAACAAGTTCAATTGGGCAGTCAAACGGCCGATGTGGAGGAAGGACCTACACTTCCTTCTTATCAAAAACATCAGCGTAAGAGCTGTAGGCTGGAGGAAGACCCGGAAGGTCTGGAGGTGACCAAGGAGTGGCCGCCAGGTGGACAGGAGTCAGACAGCGAGCTTGGCACGGGTGCCCCCAGCGGAGTATCTCCCCAGAAGACCAGTCAAGAACAGGCTGATGAGTCCTTAACCATGGAAGACCGAATAGAATGGCATGAGAGAGCTTAGGCAAAACGTAGAAGGCTATCTTCTCTCGGTGTAAGGCTATGACTTGCAACCCCACTTCTTCAGTGACCAAGGTGACGGTCACCTGTAGCGGTTTGCCATCCACTGCGGCAATCTGGATAGGGTTAGATAGAGTAACCACGGGAATTTGGTATTTGTCCACCTCTTCAGGTCGAATGAAGTTACCTGCCGAGCCCGAATCCACGTAGGCCACCTCAGAACCACGTCTCTCCCCTGAAACCAAAAGCACAGAAATCGTAAGAGGTTGAGAGGGATCATCATCATCACCTAGGGAGGCCTCTCTTACCTGACCTAGGTGGAGAAGTTTCCCTGTCTCTTAGGACAGGTGCTGACATAGTGTGACGAATCACCGCAATAGAGGCACAGAACTTGTGGCCGCCTCTCTCTCTGACGCAACTCGGCCAACTTTAGGTGATCTATCTGCATGGATTCGACCGAGGAGGGAGAAGAGGACCCGGCCGAACGGGGACTGGCAGAACGGGTGAAAAGGGGAACTGGCCTGGTGGACCTCCTGTCTTTCGCTGACTCACGAGCGTGCTCCTGGAAGCGTAGGTCAATGCGGGTAGTCAGCGAGATAAGGTCCTCTAAGGTGGACGGGGTATCTCGACCTGCGAGTTCAACTTTTATTCTGCCTGAAAGACCGCGCCAGAATGCCCCTACCAAAGTTGTGTTATTCCAGTCGAGTTCAGAGGAGACAGTGCGAAAGCGAATAGCGTACTGTCCGACCGTGAGGGAACCCTGATGTAAGTTGAAGAGTGACTCAGTGAGAGAGGCTAACCGACCCGGCTCATTGAAGACCCTGTGAAAAGTATCCAAAAAAACCGGGAGACTCAAGACTACAGGGTCGTCACGTTCCCAGACGGGATTCAACCAAGACAGGGCCTCCCCTTCCAGATGGGACATGATGAAGGCCACCTTGGCCCGATCAGAGGGATATTGCAGCAGCAACCATTCAAAGTGGAGGCTACACTGATTTAAGAACCCCCTACAGAGCTTGGGATCCCCGGTGAAGCGAGACGGTTTGGCAAGGCGGGGCGTCGGGAGAGCTGTAGACGCGGAGGGAGGAGTCAGGGCTGTGGTAGCAGCCTGGAGGGCCGACAAGTGACTGTCAAAGGAGGCCATGTAAGACAAAATGTGGGCTTGAGTATCTTATTGCTTACCCAGCTCCTGTTGGAGACTGGCCAGTTGAGTGGCATTTCCAGGATCGGCCACCTGCAGGGCCGACAAACGGGTGTCCATAGACTTCATGATCGACATAATGCATCCCTGATTCTCCAGCAGGAAGAGCAACTCTTTCTGAGTAGCAGCAGTAGTACCGGCGGAGTACATGGCCTGATCGTACTGTTAGCGTGGGTGATCAGGAGTCGGAATGTCCAGGAGTGGACCCTCTGGACCGTGGCACCGAGGGGCCCCGGGCGAGCTGCCAGGTGGAACTGACCCCTATACAGGGACTGTTAGGAGCAGGCCCAGGGGTTCGAGTACCACGGTAGTCGGTACCGAGAGGGGCGGCTCAGGATGGACTGGAGTAGGACAATGGGACTGAAGTGTAGATGAGAGAACAGGGCTGGCACACAGGAGACAGGAATGGAGTAAGACTATAGACTGGAACGTAGAGGAACTGAAGTGTAGATGACAGGACATAGTTGGAACACAGGAGACAGGAATAAAGGAGGACGGAAAGACTGGAGCAGGATGGAACTGGAACACCGGAGGCAGGACTGGATTAGGACGGTAGGACTGGAACAGGATGGAACAGGAATATCGGAGGCAGGACTGGAATAGGACGGCAGGACTGGAACAGGATGGATCAGGAACACCGGAGGCAGGACTGGAGTAGGACGGCAGGACTGGAACAGGATGGAACAGGAACACCGGAGACAGGACTGGAGTAGGACGGCAGGACTGAAGCAGGATGGATCAGGAACACCGGAGGCAGGAGACGGAGGAAACAGGAACACTGGAGCAGGACTGAGAATAACTGTTAGTGTACACGGAAGACAGGCTGCGAGGCTGCTGCAGGAAACACTGAGGACGGTACCGAGAGACTGTAGAGAGCACAGGAGAAAGCAGGGCCCAGTGTGCAAGGTAACACAACGATCAAGCACCTCCCTCAGGGGGAAGCGGCCTGATATAGCCCCATCTGGTCTGTTATTGGTCCGAACGTGCTTCTGGGTCAGGACACAGCCGGAGCACAAGAAGCAGCAGGGAGGCGCGGCCTATGGCGCATGCGCATTGCATGCAGGGATAACGTCGGCCGCAAGCCCGTCAGAGGTGACCGCCGTGGCCGTCAGGTGGAGAGAGGCTGCGGCGTGGGAGCGGAGGCCGACTGTGGCGTGGGAGCGGAGGCCGGCTGTGGCATGGGAGCGGAGGCCGGCTGCGGCGTGGGAGCGGAGGCCGGGTGAGTATGACGGAGCGGTGTAACACCTTGAGCCTGGTTCTGGTGCGGCCCTTCATCGAACAGCCACGGACCCATCCCAGCCATCCACCAGCGAAGCAGCAAGTGGGCCGGCAACACAGACTGGAGACCAGGAATCTGGTCCATCAGATGTTCCCCTGTCCCAAGCCTTCTTCGCCTCTTTTTATGTTGGGTCTTCCCGACAGCGGCAGAAGGCCTCGGACAGGACACTCATGCCTGAGTTCATGCACTTGAGCTCAATCTTTCATGATGGCCTTAAGGCGCTGGGAGACAGACTGGAAAGTGGTTTCAACCTTATGAAGACACTTATCCAGGATGTCAACCGAACCCTTGACCATCTGAAAGCCAACCTCCAGAGGCCAGCACATCATTTTTTTAATCAGATAGACGATGGCATGTCGGAACACCTTACACCTGATCTCCAGATCAATGTCATGCAGGCCTGCAATGCTGCTTACTTGCAGGCTGTGCAGCAGACTCGGTACTTGCAGTAGTCAGTGGTGGCATTACCACCTGTGCCAACACTGACACACTTTACCTTAATGCCGAGTTCTGCTGCATACTACAGCACGGCCACCACCATTCCAAGCCATGCCGGACACCACTGCAGCGCCACCACCATGCCGAGTGCTGCTACACAGTCCATCGCCACCACCATGAACAGTGCTGCTCCAGCTTGGATCTCCTCCACCACCACCACCGACATGCCGCAGCAACCAGACCCTGGCAGGACATCCTCCACCAACTCCAGCATGCAGCAGCAGCAACTGGACCCTGACAGGCCGTCCATCATGACCAGGCCGCAGCAGCATCAGCACCAGGATCCTGCCAGGGCGTCCACCAGCACCAGGTTGCAGCAGCAGCACCAGGATACTGCTAGGCCATCGTCCAGCACCATGGCGCCAGAAGAAATCACGCCAATGCTCCCCAGAAGACAGAACCTCAGAACACAGGACAGAGAATGCAAGTAAAAGAAGCAACAGACTCTCGCACTCCCATCTTCCCCCCTCACCTCCCAATGTGTCTGTGATGTCCGGTTTGTCTCTACCTTCTAGTGTGTCTCTCCTGTCCCATGCCTCCAATACCATCACTGACCTCCCTGACCTCACTAGTTTCAGCGCCCCTTCTCCTGCAACCCCTGTGTCGTCTTTAATAAGTCAGTCGTCCCAGTTCAACACCCCCCAGTTAAGTCACTTTACCCCTAGTCGCCGAAGTTAAGTGTTTTTATTTTTTGTAAATAAAAATGTGCTTTTTTGCCCCTACTATGGTTTGGTTATTTGTGTATTTTGCCACCGGAAACACACACTGTGCGCTGACTAAACACACAGAGCCATACACTTTGTGTATTTGATACTTCATAGCTCCAGGAGTGAGACAACTAGAACACTGGAGGTTTGCGTCTTGTGTTTTGTCATGGAGTTATGAGTTGTCAAAAACAAATATGACTTGTATTTTCTCCACCATCTCTTCAGTCTGCATAATCTATAGTTACGCAGACTGAAGAGACGATGGAGGTAATACAAGGCATATCTATACTCACCTGGCCAGGTGCCAGAAATAGTGAATTCAGGATGCTGTGTTTTGTGCATCCTGAATTCACTATTTTTGTGCTTTGTATTACCTCCAACGTCTCTTCATTCTGCATCCAATATATTATGCAGACTGAAGAGATGATGGATTGAATGAGGTCACCTAAAATGGCACTGACATCTTAAGTTGTTTTGAGAAGAAAGACATAGGAGACTCGGTTCAGGTATGAATACAGGTTTTTTATTTACACCAAACATTAGGAACTTTTTAACATTACAGGTACACACACAAACACAAAAGAACATTTTATTAAACTATTTTATCTTGCCAAGCCACATGTCCCATATCAGAAACAAAATAGTCAGCAAATTGGTCCCTCATTTGGGCATCTTCAACTGTTGATCACAGAGGGTGATGCTGGTAATCTGGCAATGGGTTTGAAACGGGTTCATCAAGTTCATGTTAGGCGTCAGGTTTCTGCGTCTGCTCTGCAGGAATCCAGAGCCTCACATTCTGTGGTCTCCTGCTGTCTTTCTACTGCAGAGGAGATTGCTTTGCAGCAGACCGCTCCAGAGACTAAGTCCCTCTGTGCTCCTACTGGGCATGCTCACGAGACGATCTCCCATTGGAGATCGGGAGTTATGTGCCCAGGTCCTGTTCCAGATCTCATTGGTCCATCTCGGATATCTGGAAGGTCCCGCATGGCTATAAAAAATGCACATGACCGTTCGGCCATGCGCCAGTATAGACTATACTTGCTATGTGTGAATGGTGACGGATGTATGATTCTGGTGACTGACTCATTATAAAACCCCTTCCCTCTGATATTACGCTTGTGGATAGGGAATTAGTTTAGCAGTCAGCGCCAGTCAGTGGCGAGCTTTAGGCCACTGTGCACACCGCACCTCTACGCTAGCGTCCGACATTGCGCTTGCTTTCTAGCTTTGTCGTCGAGTGGCAGTGTCCTACGCCGCGCTGCAGTTGCAGCCCTTCTTGGCGCTCGCAGTAGTGACGCCGCACACACGGTAGGTCTAGAGGGACGCAGCTCCTCTGTCTTAGGTCCTGCTCCTGTGACCAGATACCATGTGTGCATTTACCTGAGGCCTGTGTCACTAACAGGCTCAGCATTTTTGTATGTTTATGTTGCGGCGCCTCTGTGTGTGAGCAGAGCCCGCTCTGCGCACTTCGGGTGAAGCTGAACACGTGCACATTATACCGCCATATTGCTCCTCTGTCATTACCTAGCAGCGGTGTAACATATACTGCACGGTGGACCCCGAGCGGCGAACGCACTTTATTATTTATTTTTATTTAGTGCGTTCCGCCGTTCCTAACATTATGCTAGCGCCAGGGTCTGGCTAGTAATGGCAGATCAGCAGCAACTGCTACAGTGCATTCACCAGCTAGAGGGCCGTTTGGCTACTCTTGAGAGCGTTATCTCAGCGGCGAAGTCTTCGGAGGCTGCTGTACAGGCAATCACAGAGGCGGTTTCACGTACATCCACGTCCTCCTACGCGCCGACAGTTACCCGCCTCCGGTTGCCCGATAAATTTTCTGGCGATGGCGCCTCCTGTAGGGGTTTCGTCAGCCAGTGCTCTATCCAGCTGGAGTTACTGGCTGCGTGATTCCTTACGGAACGGGCCAAGGTGGGGTTTATTGTTTCCCTTCTGTCAGGCAAGGCGTTGGAGTGGGCTACGCCACTATGGGAGCGTGGTGACCCAGAGGTTCGGACCACTGCTCAGTTTTTAACAGCTATTAAGCAGGTCTTCCTGGGACCACGGGTCATGCACGACACCTCTCTACAGCTACTGGCTTTGACTCAGGGATCCCTCTCGGTTAGTCAGTATGCCGTTCGTTTTTGGACACTTGCTTCCGAGCTGGAGTGGTCTGACAAAGCCCTCATCCCTGTGTTTTGGAGAGGTTTAGCTGAGCATGTTAAGGATGCTCTTTCTACCAGAGAGGTTCCTGCAAGTCTGGAGGAGCTGATTGCCATTGCCACCCGTATTGATCTCCGTGTTTCGGAGCGCGGGCTGGAGCCTGCTCAATCCAGACGGAAGGTTACTCCGGCTCCCAACCTCTTTGAACCTCTGGAATCACCCGAGCCAGAGTGTTCACTCCCAGAGCCCATGGAGGTGTCTCGCGCCAGTCTCGAGGCGTGTCAGACACTAAGCTCCACTTGCGGCTGCCACTGTCAGCACTCTGTTCACCAGGATAATGGGGCCCCGCAATGGCCAAACTCTGTGCCACCGTGGAAGACCTTTGTCCCCCCTCGCCTTCGGCCGAAGGTTCACGCATGGGCACACGCGTCCAGGGAGGGTGGTCACTGTGACTACATGCAGACCACAAAACTCCTGGCAGGGTCGTATTGGTGGCCGCACAGGGCTCGGGCCGTTAAAAAATATATTCAGGCATGCGCCTCGTGTTCTCGGGTAAGCTTCCTTAAACAGAGAGTGGAGATGTCCGCTGACACACCGCGGCGTCCCACTTCAACTTATGCTCTGGGCGGTTTTGCCGCTCCCGTTGTCTCCCACGTGTCCCTTCTTAAACCTGGCGATCTTGCCGCCTCTGATACCTTCCACGTGTCCTGGTTTTCCGTGTCACCTACCGGGACATCAGACTTGCCTCCGGACGAGTCTGAGGCCTATGCCTCTGATGGATAAAGGGTGGTGGATTAGAAGGCTCAGAGAGGAGGGGGCCCTAGGAGGGGGGTAATGTTAGGCGTCAGGTTTCTGCATCTGCTCTGCAGGAATCCAGAGCCTCACATTCTGCTGTCTACTGCTGCCTTTCTACTGCAGAGGAGATTGCTTTGCAGCAGACCGCTCCAGAGACTAAGTCCCTCTGTGCTCCTACTGGGCATGCTCATGAGATGATCTCCCATTGGAGATTGGGAGTCATGTGCCCAGGTCCTGTTCCAGATCTCATTGGTCCATCTCAGAGATCTGGAAGGTCCCGCATGGCTATAAAAAGCGTGCATGGCCGTTCCGCCATGCGCTAGTATAGACTATACTTGCTATGTGTGAATGGTGACAGATGTATGATTCTGGTGACTGACTCATTATAAAACCCCTTCCCTCTGATATTACGCTTGTGGATAGGGAATTAGTTTAGCGGTCAGCGCCAGTCAGTTGCGAGCCTTAGGCCACTGTGCACACCGCACCTTTACGCTAGCGTCCGACATTGCGCTTGCTTTCTAGCTTTGTCGTCGAGCGGCAGTGTCCTACGCCACGCTGCAGTTGCAGCCCTTCTTGGCGCTTGCAGTAGCAACGCCGCACACACGGTAGGTCTAGAGGGACGCAGCTCCTCTGTCTTAGGTCCTGCTCCTGTGACCAGATACCGTGTGTGCATTTACCTGAGGCCTGTGTCACTAACAGGCTCAGCATTTTTGTATGTTTATGTGTGGCACCCCCAGGAGTACGGTCGCCACACTGGCTTTGCCTTCCTCCAGGGGAGGGTAATGCCAGGCTTGGAGGCAAGGATGGGACTCTCTCACAGTCAATCCATGCATACAACACAGTTCCCCTCCTGACCAGCGGGGGAGCTCTGACCCAGGATTGAGGGGAAGAGTGATCACTGAGGGCCAGGAGGAAGAGGAGTTAATTAGTCTGCGGAGGGTGAAGTGTGCAGACGGGGAATGCGAAGCTGGAGGTTGAGCTGCAGCAGGCGAGCTCCCTCAGCTTGAGAGAGCACAGAACTGGAGTCGGGTCTCCACGGTGGTACGGGTACTAACGGCCCTGCCACAGATACCCGAGGAGTAGGAGGCTGTAGATGCCCTGCTCCCCTAGAAGACTTGAGGCACAACAGCAAAACGGATAGAGAGCCTGGGATTCGGAGAGTGAGAGGAGTCCCAGAGAGAGAGGCTACAGCTGTCTGCTGTGCAATTGGAAGTCTAGGAACATTTGACAGGAGGAACTTCAGAGTAACTAAGGACTGGAGTGCTTCACACACACAGCGCTATTAGGGAGACTGCACAGCCCATCTGAGAGAGAGAGTCCCTGAGTTGCTTCCAGGCTAGCCTGCTCCAACACCATCTGTGATCAGGACCCTGGACTGCAGTTACCAAGTAAAGGTACCGAAACTGCACCCCACTGTGTTGTGTCTGATTTCTAACCTGTCGGCACTGCTACATCCCTGTGCCCATCACTTATACACTGCCCTGGGGTTACAGCTTCACCTGTGGGGAGCTACACCATCTAAGCTGCGACACACCATCAGCCCCAGAGGATCTGCACGCAGCGTTGGCTAACACCTCACTTGCCAAATACCACGGGTGGCGTCACGAACTTTATATTACAACCAAACACCACAGACATTGATATTGGGGCCCAGGGCCACGGACAGGGTCACCGCTGCTGTGACACATCATTCCACTGACACCGGCCTGGTACCGAGTACCCCACAGCCCAGGGTGAAGCGACGGCGACTCATATGTTGCGGCGCCTCTGTGTGTGAACAGAGCCCGCTCTGCACACTTCGGGTGAAGTTGAACCCGTGCGCATTATACTGCCATATTGCTCCTCTGCCATTACCTAGCAGCGGTGTAACATCTACTGCACGGTGGCCCCCGAGTGGCGAATGCACTTTATTATTTATTTTTATTTAGTGCGTTCCGCCGTTCCTAACAGTTCAATGTTGGGTCGCTCTTTAGCCATTTAGTTATGTAGAACCACACAGGCTTTGACCACCTCATTGACAGTCTCCATTTTTAGATTAATGGCGGTTCCAAGAATGTGCCATTTTGAGACAAGAATCCCAAAGGTACACTCAACAGTTCGGGCCCTGGTCAGTCTGTAGTTAAAAATCCTTTTTGTGTGGTTCAAGTCCCTGACTGAAGTAAGGTTTCAGTAGGTTTTCACACATCTGAAAGGCCTCATCCTCAAACATAACAAAGGGCATGGGTGGCCCTTGAGTGTTGGAAAGAGGTCGTGGCAGGGGAAAATCAATTTTTTTTCCATACAAGCATTGGTCCATATCAGAGTTTTTAAAAGTCTGTGAGTCATTGCCATGGCCAAAAGCTCCAATGTCCACGGCGATAAAGCGACAGTCCACATCTGCTATTGCCATGAGCACTACAGAAAAATATTTCTTGTAGTTGAAGTACTCAGAACAAGTTCTGGTGGATTTGGTAATCCGAATGTGTTTTCCATCCACTGCTCCCAAACAGTTGGGGAAATTACACTCTCGCCAGAAATTTTCTGCAATTTCAAGCCACATTTCCGCGGTGGTTAGGGGGATAAATTCATCCTGGAGAACGTTCCACAAAGCCCGGCAGGTGTCCGCAACTATTCCAGACCGAGTGGAAATTCCTATCCGGTAGTGAAAATGGAGCGATGATAAGCTCTCTCCGGTAGCCAGGAATCTGCCAAACCGAGAAATAAAAAAATTAAGAACAATAATATGACGGGGTTTAGCTAAACACTGAAAGGAAAAAAAAACATAATACAAGGCAGAGCAATAATAATTATGACAGGCATTTTTAAAAAAAATATTACGTACTGTAATGTGACCAGGAGACGTTCCTCAGCAGGAATGGCTCTACGGAGCTGGGTGTCCTGTCTACGGATGACTCCTTGGACACGACCAAGCAAATCCCGGAAGGTCTCTTGAAACTTCCTGGTAAACGCTGCAAATTTCTCCGGGTTTGCATTGAGCTCGCTGTGTGGTGGGTTCCATGGCTCTCCTGGACTTCAATAATGGGGTGTCTCCAATAACGCCGATGCTGTCTTCTCTGTCTTTTTCTGTTTCTTTGTTGCTCACAAGCAAAAGTAAAGGCAAGAAACATCTTTACTTCCAAATCCAGGTTGAAATAAAAGCTCTCCATGCGAAGATCCATCGTGTATCAGGATACAGGAGCAAAATCTGAAGTTTTCAGATGTCCAAGGGTCTATATAAAGATATCCCATAAGACACGCCCACTGTTGTCCCATTGGCGGTGTCTGTTTATCTAGATTTTTCTCCTGTAAGAATTTTCAACCATGCGCACAAAATACGCAAACGCATGCAAAACGCATGTAAAAGCAAGTTTTTCGTGAGTTTCAGGTTGCGGAAGATACGCTGCGGATTCAACCGCAAATGTGAAACTAACCTTAGTGTAGGAAATGTCCTGATTCCCACCTCTGACTGTTACTACTGTCAGTGCACCTAATACCATGGCTGCTATTCCACTACTTCTACTACAACAACAATTCTTCACTTCCTCCACTCCCAGCTCATCAAAATCCAAATGCCTGTCCTCATCCAATTAATCAACTGGAAGAAGTTGTTGTGAAACTAGAGGACTATGGGGCAGGGAAGAGCGAGAGTGACATAATTCAAAGTGTGCAATTTAAAAAAATTAGAACACTTTGCAGAAGACTGACTCAAACTGAAGGTGTCACTGTCAGAGGTGACATCTTCCTACTGTAACAGAGATGAGTAATGTACTATATAGTCGGTAAAGTCTTCCACTTCCTCTCCGTTACTATGCTTTCTGGAGAAAAAGAATAACAATTGTGACCTGTGTTTGGTAGCTTGTGCCAGTGGTGGTGCTGCTGTTGCTGCTACATAAATGTGTAAAATCCACATTTATGCCTACGATTTCTCCAGGCAATGTGATTGATTTGTTTGAAATGCAGGTTTTGAAGGATGTGGAGGCTTTGGTTTACAAGAGGGCTCCCTCTAATTTATCTCCTGAGGAAAAGCGAGCTTTGTCAGAGATCACCAAGTGGTCTGATGTTGTGGTAAGAACCGCAGATAAAGGTGACAACACGGTGCTGTTACCAAGGTCACTTTATTTGAATGAAGCCACCAGACAACTTTCTGATGTTAATACTTACATGACGCTTAAAAATGATCCCACAGGAAAATTTAAAAATGATCTTCGTTCTTTTCTCAGGAGACATGTCGAATTAGGGGTCATCCCCAAGAAATTAGCAGAACACTTGCTACCGGAGTTCCCCAAAAAACCCTATTGGTACTGTATTCCTAAAATACTTAAGTCTATGTCCCGCCCTCCCGGCCGACCCATTGTGTCCGTGATAGTGTCTCTCACTGAACCTCTCTCCCAGTATATGGATTGGCTGCTTCGTCCTCTTCTTGGGTGACATCCCCTCATATATAAAGGACACTAAAGATTTTTTGAAAGTTGTCAATGATTTTGAATGGCAGCCTGGTTTTTCTCTTGTGTCCATTGATGTGGAAAGTCTCTATACTAAGATTCCCCAGGATCTAGGGGTAGATGTGATAAGGGAAATTTTAGCCACAACGGACAAAGACGCTGCATTCATTGACTTTGTATGTGAGGGGATCCATTCTGTTTTGAGACACAATGCATTTAAATTTCAGAATACTTGGTACCTACGACAGGTCGGGACCGCGATGGGGACTCCAGTGGCGTGCACTTTCGCCAATCTTTTTTTGGCTGTTTTTGAAAACAGGCATATCTATTCACTTTCTAACATCTTTTTGAAACACATCAAGATGTATATTAGATATGTGGACGATGTATTTGTTGCGCCCCTGAGGGTTCAGTCGCCACAGAGGTACTGAACCTCCTCCTGAGGTGTGGTACCCCACCATCCAGGTAAGGTGGAGACACCTGACCACGCTCCAACTCCTGCATCCCACACAACACAGTAGTGTAGCAAAGCACCCTTTGGTGGCTCCCTGCTTGGAACACGAAGTGTGCTGGGAGGCGGGTGGAGTTTAGGTTGCATCAAAAGAGCGGGAAGATTTAGGATTTAGTCAGTCTGACAGAGTCAGAGGAAGAGTGAAGATCCCCTGAGAGAGAAGGATGAAGGAGGTGCTGCAGCCGACCTCAGTGACCTGGGTCCGCTGGCACAGGAAAGGAACTTTGATAGAAAGCCTGACTCTCCATAAGAAGGAAAGGATTAGTACAGAACGTGAGGAGAAGAAGAGAACTAAGGATTAGGGTTAGAGGAGAACCCTTCCCAAGTTCTAAGCGCAAGGCCGGGGTTCGGTCCCCGAGGTTGTATGGATACTAATGGTCCTGCAGCAGACACCGGAGGAATAGAAGTTGTCACCACTTTATTTTCACACCAGACTTGGGGGCACAACAGCAATGATAGTGAGCCGGGACTAGGTAGTAAGGAGTCCCCAAAGCAGGCTACAGCTGTCTGCCGTACAAGTAGAGTTCATAGGAACATCTGACAGAAGGAACTCCAGTGTAACTCAGTACTGTGAGTACTTCACTAAAGGCGCTAAGAGGGAGACGTTCAGAAAAGGCATATATATTGGCGGAGTGTTGGAAAGGAGTGCTTCATCTTGCCTGGAAGTTGGCTGAGCCCCTGACCCGGAGGACACGGCACCGAGGCGGGCACATGTACCTGCAACAGACTGTGAGTAAAGCTTTGGAACTACATGCCCTGGTGTCCTCCACTTATTCCTGCGTCAACACACCCAGCACTGCTACATCCTTGTGCCTAGCCCTGCGCCCGACACTACACCATCTACGTGTCATTTCATCTCACTGCCCTGGGACTACAGCCCTGCCTGTGGAGGGCTATAACATCATTGCTGCAACCCACCATCTGTCCCAGAGGATCTGTCTGCAGCGTCGGCTTAACATCTTCATTGCCGAACACCACAGGTGGCGTCACGACTCATTCATTCATAAACTTTAATAATCATAAGCACACTGAACATTCCCCCTTTGTTACAATGGGCGCCCGGTTCCGAGTACCCCACAGCCCTGGGAGGGCGACCCATATTCATTGTGTGGGACGGCCCCCCAGATGTATTTGACAATTTTGTGGAGTATCTTAACAATTTAGGTGACATGAATATGTCCTTTACTTCCAAATTTGGGGGCAGCTCAATTGAATTTTTGGACTTATTTTTAGAGGTTAGAGAGGGTTCTCTCTTTACTTCAGTTTTTCGTAAGCCATCATCCACTAATGCCATGCTTCACTATGACAGTTATCACCCTTTTTACATGAATAATTCTTTACCGTATAGTCAGTTTCTTAGACTAAAACGTATAAATAATACCCAGAAAGGCTTTGTTGACCAATCGCGAGAATTATATAACAGATTTTTGAAGAGGGGTTACCCTGAAAACCTGCTAAAAAAACACAGACCAGGTTTAATCAGAACTCAAGTGGTGAGGCAAATAAAAGGGTTAATTGCAAGAAGGATGAAAAGAGGTTTGTTTTTTCGTTTGATTTTGGTCCTATGGACGGGACAGTCGGGTCTGCAATCCGTAAAAATTGGCACATTTTAAGTCACGATACTGATTTATCAGAAGTGGTGGAGAGAGGACCCCTTTTTGCTTGTAGGAAAAGTGTCAGTTTAAAGGATATTCTTGTACATAATCGTATGGAAGACCTACATAGTAATTGGCTCAATTTGATGCCCCTGAAAGGTAATTATCGATGTGGACAGTGTCTGTTTTGTTCTCATTACATTCTTGACCGTTGTTTACGTATAGGTGCGGTAACTCATTATGTCACTGATTTTATTTAATCCAAAACCACCCGTGTTGTTTATGTTTTATTTTGTCCTTGCAACTTTTTTTATATAGGGAAAACTATACGTCCTCTTTATGTTAGGTTTAGGGAGCATTTCAATTCTATTTTGACAGGCAAAGGGGTCCCTAGACTTATTAACCATATGAGAGAAGCACACGGTGGCAATCGCGATGCATTATCATTTGCTGGCATAGAAAGGGTTACTCTACCCTCACGGGGAGGTGATCTGAATAGGAATTTATTGAAACGAGAGGCCAGGTGGATTATGCAAACCCATGCTTTAGAGCGTACGGGACTCAATGAGAGGATTGATATGTCTGTTTTTTTGTGAAATGAAAAAACATTTTTTGTAAAAAAAAATTTTTTGTGTGAAAAATCATTATTTTTTCCACCTCTTTCTGGCTTGTGGGTTTTTTTTTTCTTTTTCCTTTCATATTTATGGTACTATTATATGTATTATATATTTTTGTTTTCACTTATGTGAACTATGTATATATATTTTTTTGTTGATTGCTCAGCAGGTGAGCTGCATCGGTGGGAGGGGTCCTGACTTCTGGTTGTGGGTATTACCTCCTTGGCCGGCAGCAGCTCACATGTAACCTGTGGAAGCGCCTTAGCAGCGCGAAACGATCATCGTTGCTATCTCCATTTTTCACCCGTTCTCCCGCTGACATGCTTTTATAATAAAGCCTTGACTACACTACCCGGTGAGTGGCGCTCTTTTCTACTATTTTTTACAACTATAGTAGTCCTCACACTATATAATGGTCACCACATTAGCTGCCACACTATATAACGGCTCCCACATTAGCTGCAGCACCATATAATGGTCCTCACATTAGTTGCAGCACTATATAACGGTCTCCACATTAGCTGCAGCACTATATAATGGCTTCTACATTAGCCGCGGAATTACATAACGTCTCCCACATTAGCTGCAGCATTATATAACTGCATTTCAAATTCACCGCAGTGAAATTCTCCCGATGTACTGCTGTAAACTCACCTGTGCACTGTGAGACTTTCTCATGGTGCTAGCAGGGATCTCACCGAGGTCACCACAGTTCAGTCAGGCTGGGAATGCAGCCTCACTGACCAGAGGTAACCTTGATGACAACACCGCTAGTCACTGAAGCTGCGCTCCCAGCAGTTCAGTCATCAGTGGTTCTCAACCTGGACGGTAGCATCTTGGCACCATCCAGGTTGAAAACTGTTTATCCCCCAGACATGGATTATGCAGTGGGATAAAAAGACAGATAGGTGAGGAATATTGTTGTTTCTTTATTTTTGTTTTATTACAGGAGACGATGGATCCAGTGGAATTGGGCATTAGGTGAGTGTGAAGATCTAGAGTTGTGGGTGTTAGTAATCACCTAGGCAGGTTAACGATGCAACAAGTTTTATTTGTATCCATACAAGCATTTCAGTAAGTCCAGGTAGATGACCCCAATGTAATGCCCCCAGTCCACGGGATCAGCAACAAGTCAGTAAAAATAGTCCATGGGATAATTCCTAGGGGAATATAGATCTCACGACCGAAGCCAGAGAACTTAGTTCCAAGTTCGATAGTCCATTCGTGGGTTCCAGGAGCGGCCTTAACTCTGCTCTTTTCGCTTCAGATCCCCAGACACAACTGCTCTCCCCCATCAAGTCTCTCAACTCTACGTCCAACCCCTTTCACCAATGTACATTTAATTCGCACCCAGTGAAGTCTCCGGCCAGTCTGGAGTGGTATGAACCCAAGTGGCCCCCCTGCCGAGAGAAAGAAAGGCACATATTCCCCCACCAGATAAGGTCATTGCATGTAAATACAACATAAATTGAGGTAACTAGTCATCTGTGCTGGGAAAGTATTTTCAGTTCCTCACATTCCTCCCCCACTTTTCCAGCACAGCAAGTATTGGGCTCTAATTCATGAAATTGACTATCCATCTTCTGATGACAATTACCAGAGTTCGTGGCTTCCTCAGTCTGTCTCGATAGTCCATCAGCATTCCCGTGGTCTTCTGATGCTGCGGGAATGAGTCCTTGGCTTCGGGTTGCGACACTGGTCCAGTGGCACACCAACCCTGCTCCTAAGTTGTTGCCCAGCAACACATCCACAGGTAGGTGTCGCACTACCCCCACATCCACCATTCCCTTGCTGTGTCCCCAGTCGGGCTATCCAAATGTTCAGAGATTCTCCTCCAGCTACGTGGACTCAAATGTGCCTGGCATTCCCTGGCGAAGTGTCCCCTGCGTCCGCAGTTATGGCAGCTTAATCCACCTCGCCCTGATGTGGGCCGTACTTGGGGTTTTGGGGGACCTCCCCCTCTTTTCTCGCCCACAGCATTCCAGCCCCATTGCAGTACACTGTTCACAGGTTGGAAATGCGGATGACGTGGACCCGAATGGGCCCGGCATTCCCTGGAGAAGTGCCCCATGCGTCCACAGCTATGGCAGCTTAATCCCCCTCGCCCTGATGCTGGCCGTACTTGGGGTATTTGGGAGACCTCCCCCTCTTTGTAGAGTACGAAATCCTCGCAGTTCCTCCTCTCGCTGGACCATGGGTCTCACTGGCCTCTCGGGAAGCCCCTGTTCCCGACTTGCCGGAGCTGTTCTCCCACACCACCCAGGACGATTGGCAGACCAATCATCAGCCAATCTTGCAGCCTCCTCCAGACTCCGTGGTTTTCTATCCGCCACCCATTCCTTTATGTCACGTGGGAGCTTGGACATAAATTGCTCCCGCATGAATATATCCAAGACATGTTCAGTTTCCCGAGCTCCCAGTCCTTCGATCCACCGAGCACATGCTGTACGTAATGTGTTGGCAAACTCCCGGTGCGTATGTGCATTGGGCTTTTCAGTCTCCCGAAACTTCCTTCGGTAGGTTTCAGGTGTGACGGCATACCTCTCCAGTAATGCGCTGCGAATGGTAGCGTAACACCTCTGATCCCCAGAAGACAAGTTATTAAAAGCTTCTCTGGCTTTCCCGGTCAGGCCAACACTCAAAAATCTCGACCAGTACTCAATGGACACCTCATGAAGCAGGCAGAGGTTCTCAAATAATCGAAGATGGTCATCAATACCCGTGGTGTCTTCATTAAACTGTGGTATGTCCCGGTACCTCAAAGATGCGGGTCCCTCTCTCCTGTTATCCACTGTCATCTGCGCAGAGGGTGGTGGGGTTACGGCTACATGGACACCCAGATATTTGCTTATCACAGCCGCCCGTTCTCTTTCTGTGGCCCGCTCTCCTAGCGCAGCCAGCACCCGCCCCAACTCGGTCAATCGATCCTCTGCCATCGGAATGATTGCCCGCGGCTGTTGTCCCTCCACTGGGCTGTCCTCTTCTACATCTGGACTGATCTCCTCCTGTGGGTGTTCTCGATCCCACTCATCCAAGCGTTGAATTAGGGCCATCCGGTTGTCCGCCATCGACCACTCCAGCTCTCTCCCAGAGCACAGGGCTCTCAGCTGCTCCTACTTGAGTCTCTTGTAGATGGAGTCTGCCATATCTTCTGCCAAGTCACCATCAGTAACTTTCTCTGTTACACTGTTCAGAGATAGGTGATCCCACCGCTGCCACCACTTGTGAAGATCTAGAGTTGTGGGTGTTAGTAATCACCTAGGCAGGTTAACGATGCAACAAGTTTTATTTGTATCCATACAAGCATTTCAGTAAGTCCAGGTAGATGACCCCAATGTAATGCCCCCAGTCCACGGGATCAGCAACAAGTCAGTAAAAATAGTCCATGGGATAATTCCTAGGGGAATATAGATCTCACGACCGAAGCCAGAGAACTTAGTTCCAAGTTCGATAGTCCATTCGTGGGTTCCAGGAGCGGCCTTAACTCTGCTCTTTTTGCTTCAGATCCCCAGACACAACTGCTCTCCCCCATCAAGTCTCTCAACTCTACGTCCAACCCCTTTCACCAATGTACATTTAATTCACACCCAGTGAAGTCTCCGGCCAGTCTGGAGTGGTATGAACCCAAGTGGCCCCCCTGCCGAGAGAAAGAAAGGCACATATTCCCCCACCAGATAAGGTCATTGCATGTAAATACAACATAAATTGAGGTAACTAGTCATCTGTGCTGGGAAAGTATTTTCAGTTCCTCACAGTGAGCATAACAGTGTTTGCTATTTTTAAATAAAAAAGTAAAAGTGTTTTGTTTATTTCAAATAAAGGACTTTATTCAGGCTGTGTCTTTATTTACCATATGACTATACTATTACTAGACACCTCTCGATTAGTAATCCGTGGGCTTGATGTTACCTGACAATACAAAGGTGACATCAACCCCACTTGCCACCACTACAGGGCAAGTGGGAAGAGCTGGGTAAAGTGCCAAAATTGGCAAATCTAATAGATGTGCCTTTACTGGGTGGCTGCGGGCTGCTATTTTTAGGCTGGGGCAGGCACTTTCCATGGCCCCTTACCAGCCTTGAGTATACCAGCCCCCCGCTGTCTGCTTTAGAAAAGCTGAGTGTCATCAAATGCAAGGTTCACCAGCCAGAAAAAAGAAAGCCATACCAAGTGTACCACATCAACCTGCTTAAACCGTGGCGAGACAGGGAACCGGTTGATTGCTTGAAGGGGGCTCTCATTCATGATCGGCATCACCCTCGCTATCCTGCCCTGTATCTGGGCCATGTACTTGATGTTACTTCGGTGGTCTCCTTTGAAATATCCAGAATTCCTCGATGATGCCATGCGTATAACATCTCAAACGATGAGAACCCTCTAGAGTCCTGTGGATTTTGCCAATTCGAGAATAGCACGTACGGGAGTAGGCCATCCCAGTCTCAGCCATCCTTTTCCATGACCTTCTTAAGCATGAACTTCGAGGTCTTATTGAACCTCTCCACTAAGCCTTTTGTCTGCAGATGTCTGACGTCCTGAGTTGTGTAATCTGGAGAGCCTTACATAACTCTCTCATTGCGTTGGATATGAACAGCATTCCTTGGTCTGTCAGGATCTCCTTTGGCTGGACCGTCTGTGATAAATTATGAACTAGTTCTTGGGTTAAATTCCTGGTGGAGGAGTTTCTTAGTGGTGATACCATTTACTGGTACCATGTTGCATAGTCCATGAACATCAGGATATATTGGTGCCTTCTAGTGGACTTAACTAGGAGCCTGACGAGGTCCATGGCAATCTAGTCAAATGGGACCTGTATAATGGATAACGGCACTAGGGGACTGCGGAAGTGGGAGATGGGAGCAGTTAGCCAACAGTACAGGACCGGCAATAATTAACAATCCCTCAAGGAAACCTGGGCCAGTAGAAACTTTGAAGTACCTGCTCCAGGGTCGGTCTATGCCCAGATGCCCACTCAAGACATGAGAATGGGCGAGGTCTAGTACCCTATGCCTATAGGATCTCGGTACTAACAGCTGCTCTGATACTTCCCCTCTCAGTTTAGTGACGTGATATAACAGATCCTTATTAACTGCAAAATATGAAAACCAGGTGTCGACACCAGGCTCTTGGGCAACCTCATTTATCACAGTAACTTTGTCCCATGCCCCTACTAAGGTAAGGTCCTCTTGGAATCTCGGAATCTCAAGAATCTCGGCCACATGGGTCAACATCTTGTCCTCTTCACTAGCAAGGACACACAGGGGGAACTCATTTGCATCCGAATGCAAAGGGGATTTTTCATGGCTGATGTCACACTGGATGAGGGGTAAACTAGGTGCACAACAACAGGAAGAGGTTGGGGGAGCCCAAACACTAGGAAAGGGAGAGTGGAGATCCTTAGATCCTTAGGCAGATCTGACATCACCCTGTCTGTCCTAATGTACCTAAATAGGTTTGCACCAATTGCCGAGCCGGAACCTAATCCCTGAGTGCCCCTAGCAATAGGTCCTGCATAGGGAGGGGTAAAGGTAAGCACTAGTCAGCCCTCACTACAACTAAAGACGAAGCATGAAAACAAATTAGGAAATACACTTAACTTGAGACGACACCAGAGAGCTAACCAGCCATCCTCCATGAGATTCCAAACAGAAACTAGTCAACTTCTAACATTTCCAAAAGACAGAGGTAAATAGAGATATCACCAGTGCCTTGCTGAAGCTACTAAAGGTATTTAGACATCCAGCAAGGGTGTGTTAATCAGCAGCTGATGGTGGAGACCACCGCTAGGTACAGTTTAAAGCAATGATGGAGGAGAGAGCATCAGCTGACGCTCCCTCTCCCATCATTCCCTGCTCTGCCTCTGACACAGTGGGTGCGCGATGGTGTCATTGCAGAGCAGGAGACAGGAGCCGGGAGCAGCGCAGGCACAAGGAGAAGGTGGGAGTGTGTTGTTTTTTGTTGTTTTTTTAAATATACCAGTGTGTGCTGGACTGTGAGGCCATTCTCGGGGGGGGTTATATGCTATGTGGCCTGGGCTATATACCATGTGTGGCTGGGCTATATGCCATGTGTGGCTGGGCTATATACTATGGTGCTGGGCTGTATACCATGTGATGCTGGGCTGTATACCATGTGTGGCTGGTCTATATACCATGGTGCTAGGTTGTATACCATGTGGTGCTGGGCTATATACAATGTGTGGCTGGGCTATATACTATGTGGTGCTGGGCTGTATACCATGTGGTGCTGGGCTATATACCATGTGTGGCTGGGCTACATACCATGTGCGGCTGGGCTACATACCATGTGTGGCTAGGCTATATACCATGTGGTGTTGTGCTATATACCATGGTGCAGGGCTATATACCATGTGGTGCTGGGCTATATACCATGTGTGGCTGTGTTATATACCATGTGGTGCTGGGCTATATACTATGTGGTGCTGGGCTAAATACTATGGTGCTGGGCTGTATATCATGTGGTGCTGGGCTATATACCATGTGTAGCTGGGCTGTATACCATGTGGTGCTGTGCTATATACCATGTGGTGCTGTGCTATATACCGTGTGCTATATACCATGTGGTGCTGGGCTATATACCATGTGGTGCTGGGCTATATACCATGTGGCTGTGTTATAAACCATGGGGGGTACAATTTACATTATATTCTATGGGGAGGCTGTGTTATATGGGGGCTAGATTATATTCTATGGGGAGGTGGGCAGTATTATACTCTATTTGGGGCTACATTATATTCTATGGGGAGCTGTATTACATTATATACTATGGGGTGATTGCATCATACTCTATGAGGGGGTTACATTATACTATATGAGGAGGCTACATTGTATTCTATGGGGGGCTAGATTATATTGTAAGGGGGCTTCATTATACTTTATGAGGGGGCTACATTATATTCTATGGGGGTTGCATTATACTATATGAGGAGGGCTACATTGTATGCTATGGAGGGGCTACATTATACTATATAAGGGGCTGCATTATATTCTATGGGGGGCTGCAATATACTCTGTGAGGGGGCTGCCATATATTCTATGGAAGGGCTGCATTATACTATAAGAGGGGGCTTCATTATATTCTATGGGGGTTACATTATATTGTATGGCGGGGTTGCATTATAGTCTGTGGGGTGGCTACATTATGCTCTATGGGGTAGCTGCATTATACTATTTGTGGGCTGCATTATACTGTATTGAGGACTATGGGGAATACATTATATGAAGAACTATGGGGTGCATTATACTATGGGAAGTGAATTGTACTACGTGGATGACTATGGATGTGCATCAACAGACTTGATAAACGAGGAGGGGGTGTCGCATTGTATGTTAGAAATGCGTATATCTGCACAGAGATTGAAGCTTCAGAGACTGGGAGTTCTGTGGAAACTGTTTGGGTAAGAATACAAGGACAGAACAATGGAAAGGACACCATTGTAGGCATTTACTACAGGCCGCCTGTGCAAGCTGAAGATATGGATGAACTCTTTATGCATCAAATGGCCAAGTTCTCCAAAAAATATGACATAGTTGTCATGGGAGATTTCAACTATCCAGACATTTGTTGGGAATCTCTCTCAGGCAAAACTAACAGGTCAAGGAAATTCTTATCCTCTCTTGCTGACAACTTTATCTTCCAAAAGGTAAAGGAGAAAACAAGGGGAACTGCTACCTTGGATCTAATCCTTATAAACAGGGAGGAAATGGTTGAGGAGGTAAAAGTGGCTGGGACCCTAGGAGGTAGCGACCATGCTATTTTAGAATTTTGGATAACTAGAGGCGGAAGACCTGTGAAGACTCAGACGTCAAGGTTAGATTTCAGAAAGGCAGATTTTAAGGGATTCAGAAAGAGAATTGGAGGGATCCAATGGCTGGATATCCTTACAGACAAAAATGTCCAGGAAGGATGGGAAATCTTGAAAAATGAAATTCTCAAAGCACAGTTGTTAACAATTCCGAAAAGAGGGAAGAATAGGAAGCATTTAAGGAAACCAGGATGGATGAACACAGAACTTAAGCACATGCTAAAAAGGAAGCAAAAAATGTTTATAAAATGGAAAGAAGGAGGCATATCTAAAGAAGAATATAATGCTGTCTGCAGAACCTGCAAGGCACAAATCAGATTATCTAAAGCTGAAAATGAATTGAGGCTTGCAAGAGATGTCAAAAGCAATAATAAAGGATTTTGGGGATATGTCAAAAGTAAAAGAAAAGTCAAAGATGCTATAGGATTTTTACAGGATGAAAATGATGAAATGGTAAGACAGGATGTTGAGAAGGCTGAACTTTTAAATTCCTATTTTGCATCTGTTTTCTCTCAGAAAGGAAATGTAACATCAACTGTTATTCACTGTCCTATTAAGGGAATAGAAGAATCCAGGATATCTATAAACAGAAAGATAGTGAGGAAACACTTAGCTAACCTAAATGTATTCAAGTCTCCAGGTCCAGATGAATTACACCCCAGAGTACTGAAGGAGATAGCAGAAGAAATTTTTGAACCCCTCTCCATAATCTTTGAAAATTCTTGGAGAACAGGAGAAGTGCCAGAAGACTGGAGAAGAGCAAATGTTGTTCCTATCTTCAAAAAGGGGAAGAAGGTGGACCCAGGCAACTATAGGCCGGTGAGTCTGACTTCTATACCAGGAAAGATCTTTGAACAAATTATTAAACAACATGTATGTCAATACCTGGATAAGAATGAAGTGATTAAACAGAGTCAGCATGGGTTTGTAACTAATAAGTCATGTCAGACTAATTTAATTTCCTTCTATGATGGTATTACTGATTGGGTGGATCAAGGAAATGCTGTAGATATAGTATATCTTGACTTCAGCAAAGCATTTGACAAAGTCTCTCATACAATCCTTATTGAAAAAATGACTAAGTATGGAATGGACAAGGCAACTGTTAGGTGGATTCATAACTGGCTTAGTGATCGGACCCAAAGAGTGGTCGTAAATGGCTGCACATCCAGTTGGAAGAATGTCTCAAGTGGGGTACCACAGGGCTCTGTCCTGGGCCCTGTATTGTTCAACATCTTTATTAACGATTTAGATGAAGGAATTGAGGGTAAACTGATTAAATTTGCTGATGACACAAAGCTAGGAGGGATAGCTAATACTAGAGAAGAGAGAGAGAGGATTCAAAAAGATTTAAATAAACTGGAGAAGTGGGCAGCAACTAACAGAATGGTTTTTAACAGGGAGAAATGCAAAGTACTACATCTGGGCAATAAAAATGAAAAAAGCATATATAGAATGGGAGGAATAGGGCTAAGTGACAGCACATGTGAAAAAGACTTGGGCATACTAATAGATCACAGACTGAATATGAGTCAACAGTGTGATGCAGCAGCAAAAAAGGCAAATGCAATTCTAGGATGTATTAACAGAAGCATACAGTCTAGATCACGTGAAGTAATTATTTCCCTCTACTCCTCTTTGGTCAGACCTCATCTGGAATATTGTGTCCAATTTTGGGCACCACATTTTAAAAAAGACATCAACAAACTGGAGCAAGTTCAGAAAAGAGTGACCAGAATGGTGACCGGTCTGCAAACCCTGTCTAATGAGGAAAGGTTACAGGATTTGGGAATGTTTAGTTTGCAAAAGAGAAGACTGAGAGGAGACTTAATAGCTGTCTACAAATATCTAAAGGGCTGTCACATTGTAGAAGGATCAACTTTATTCTCATTTGCACAAGGAAAGACTAGAAGCAATGGGATGAAGCTGAATGGGAGGAGACACAGATTAGATATTAGAAAAAACTTTTTGACAGTTAGAGTGATCAATGAGTGGAACAGGCTGCCACGAGAAGTGGTGAGTTCTCCTTCAATGGAAGTCTTCAAACAGAGGCTGGACAGACATCTAACTGGGATGATTTAGCGAATCCTGCTTTGAGCAGGGGGTTGGACCAGATGGCCCAGGAGGTCCCTTCCAACTCTACGATTCTATGATTCTATGATTATACTATATGGAGCACTATGAAGAGTGTATTATACTATATGGAGGACTATGAGGAGTGTATTATACTATATGGAGGACTATGGGGAGTGTATAATACTATATGGAGGACTGAGGAGTGTATTATACTATATGGAGGACTATGGGGCACATTATATTATATGGAGGACTATGGGGTGTAAACTGTAGATGTGCTGCTGATAACATGGTACTGTTATGGTGATCTGTTAGTGATCCATTAGTGATTGTTCTGTCCCCATCATTCTTTCTCAGACGGCGGAAAGAGGCCAGCAAACAAGTGATGAACAACTTCAATATTGTCGATCACACTCATTTAGCGGCCTGAACTCAGCGCATGTAACTACAACCGAAATCCTTCTGTGTGATATGCAATATGTTAGCATCTGGGGCCCCATTTTAAACTTCGCCTAAAACCAGCCCTGCACACCTGACATACCTGTGACAGCTGTATCGGCTTCTATTTGAGTAACGTAGCACTCCCGCTTTTCACTTTAAGTCCCAGACAAAGCTAGTCGCCCCTATTATTACTGGATGTAGCAGGTTTTAATTACTGGGATTCAGTGCCATCGGTCATTTTTATAGTCACCTTAGCAACGGGATAGTCCTTGGCTTTCCATGAATACAGTGGATGCAAGCGAGTTTTCCAGGGATCAACTGGTGGGGGAGTGTGGCCCTTACCAAGGTCAACAAACTCCCTGAGTCCAGACACCAGTACCCCATTAAGTGTCACAAGACATGCCTGTGGCACTTCACTGGGCAGATAGTCTGCACTGCAGGTTGTACAGGTGCTTCTCACAAAATTAGAATATCATCAAAAAGTTAATTTATTTCAGTTCTTCAATACAAAAAGTGAAACTAATATATTATATAGAGTCATTACAAACAGAGTGATCTATTTCAAGAGTTTATTTCTGTTAATGTTGATGATTATGGCTTACATCCGATGAAAACCCAAAAGTCATTATCTCAGTAAATAGAATAATTTAAAAAAAAACCTTCCTACGCTTCCTACGCGTTTACAAATGTCCCTGTCACACTGCAGCTATGCAGGTAGCTGCACGCTCCACTAGATGGCAATAGAGTAGAAGGAGGACAGCACACCTGCAAGAGCTGACCTGCAGCGCTGCAGCGAGGCTACCACCAGATGGCAGCAGAATAGTAAAACAAGCCAAGTCAAAACCTAGCCCGTCACGCAGTACAAAGGGAAAAAACAAGCACAGAGTCAGAGGAGCACCAAAGGGTCAAAACCAGTCCAAAGCAGCAGTACCAGAAGCAAGAGGAAAAGTCAGGTCAAAATTAAGGCAGAGTCAAACACTGGGAAATCCAAAAACAAGGGGAAACTTTAAGATGAAATGGGCAGGAAAGAAGGAACAGACATGGGCAAAGTCAGATGGCGCAGCAGGACCAAGGAACTACCAGAGTCAGATACTCATGCCGTATGCAGAAAATATAACTGTCATCGCCTGCAGGACACAGCAGGAAGAAATAGCAGACCTGAACCCAAAACGGGGCCAGTCTAAGTTAACCCCTGCCATGATCAGACCGGGAAAAGGCAGACAGGGCTCAAAACCCGGACTGGATCATGACAATATCCTCCTCTCAAGGAAGGGGGGGCAGCAGACCCCCAGGTTTTCCAGGATAATGTGCATGAAATGCCCAAACCAGACGATCAGCATGGACGGATTGCGCCAGAATCCAAGATTGCTCCTCAGGACCGTAACCCCTCCAATGGACCAAGTACTGAAGCGAACTGCGAACCCTCTGAGAATCGACAATCCGTTCAACTTCATACTCAGGCTGACCATCCACCAAGACAAGAGGCGGAGGGGGTGGAGTCCCAGCAGAGGAAGGTACACAAGGCTTAAGAAGGGACTTATGGAATACATTGGGGATCCAAAGTGAAGGAGGTAAGCGTAAACGGAAAGCAACTGGATTGGCAACCAAAATGATCTCATAAGGACCTATAAACTTAGGACCTAGCTTAACGGAAGGAACCTTCAGACGTATGCTCCTGGTAGACAACTACACCTTGTCTCCCACCAGCAACTTAGGTCCCACAGATCATCGCTTATCAGCAAGATGTTTTTGTTTGCCCTGAGCCACCCCAATGTTCTATTGAACTTTCCTTCACACTGCCTCCAACCGTTGGACTGCCGAATCAGCACCAGGACACCCCAAATTCAGCAAGGAAAATTGGGGGTGAAAGCCATAGTTATAGAAAAATGGATAGGACCCAATGGACCGATTAACCCAATTATTAAATGTGAACTCAGCCACCGGCAGGGAGCAGCACAAATCATCTTTCCGAGATGTGGCAAGACATCATAAAATTTGTTCAAGTGACTGGTTGGTCCTCTCCGTCTTCCCGTTGGTTTCAGGATAGTAGGCCGAGGAGAAGGTCAAGTCAATACCCAATCTCTTGCAAAATACCCTCCAGAACTTGGACACAAATTGCACCCCTCTATCAGACATCAACTTCAGAGGCACACCATGCACCTCCACAACATGTTCAATAAATAACTTGGATAAAGTTTCCGCATTAGGTAGTCCTGCCAACGGTACAAAATGTGCATGTTTAATAAATCTGTAAACCACCACCCAAACCACAGTCTTGCCATTGGAAGGAGGGAGATCTGTTGTGAGTTCATTTTCCCCATCATTACTGAGGCCCGAGGAACTCCCTCTTCTGGTAAAGAAAGGTAGTGAGCCTGATTATCAAACACCTGAGGCTGATGATGATGACTGGCTGAGTGGAGTTACTGACTGGATATAAGGCTGCCGACGCCCTTCTGCCCTGCGGGTGATTTCTCTGTGGGATCCTTGGAGACCAGTCTGAATTCCTGCTCCTCTAAAGCTAAGTTTGCTGCTCGGCCTTTTGCATTGGTGCTTGACTTTGTTTTGCTTTGTTTTTCTGGATTTCTGCCATTCCCTGCTGGGGTGTGCTGAATTCCTTTAGCTCTGTCTTCTGAAAATACCTGAGTGCTGATTTAGTTTTTGAAGCCTAGCTGCTTCAGGGCCTTTTTCATATCAGCTTGTTGGCTTATGTCTTTGATAGGGTTTTGGCAGATTGCAGACAGCAGCCTTCCTGTCCTTTCCTATCTAGGTAGTTTTGGGCCCCGTCTTTGCTCAGTCTATCTTTCTGTCTGTGTTAGTGTTTTCATCTTGCTTCACCGTCATTATATGTTGGGGGCTGCCTATTGCTTTGGGGTCTGCTCTGGGGCAGTTTAGATTTCCCCTTTCTTTCTTTAGGCCTATTTAATTCTCCGGCCGTGATCGAAGGGTCTAGGGCATCGTAGGAACCCCCCATGGCTACTGCTAGTTGTGTTGATAGGTTCAGGGGTCTGCAATCTGATAGTTGCCAACTTCTCTGGTTTTCTGGACTTAGCTTGTATTTCTGCTTTTGCCTCCTACAGTGACTCATTCATAACAGAGATCAGTCATAAAATCCATGAACAAATGAGTCCAAGGTCTATCCGGAATTGGCAATGGCACCAATTCCCCAGCTGGCCGGCTATGGGAGCTTTAAAAACGGGCACACTTATCACAAGCAGACACAAACACGGCGATTTCAGAAGACATGGAGGACCACCAGAACAGTCTAGCAATAGCGCTCCGGGTAGCCAAGACTCCTGGATGCACACTGAGAGCAGAGTCATGAAACTCCTGGAGAACCCTCAACCGATACTGAACAGGAACGAAGAGCATATTATCAGGCAATGAAGGAGAAGCAAGAGTCTGAGCCTCACGAATCTCCCGCTCCAACTCGGAAGACACCCCAGCAACGACCACCCCGTGCTAAAGAATGGAGGATGGAGGTTCGGGAGGTGATACCGGATCCAGACTGCGACACAAGGCATCGGCTTTGACATTTTTGGAACCAGGTCAAAAGGTGATGGAAAAATGAAAACTTGAAAAAAAAAAGCGACCACCTCGCCTGTCTAGGAGTTAAGCGCTTAGCCAACTCAATGTAGGACAGGTTCTTGTGGTCCATAATCACCGTAATGAATAGCCCCCTCCAAAAAATGCCTCCATTCTTCAAAAGCCAGTTTTATGGCTAATAACTCCCGATTACCGACATCATAATATCTCTCCGTAGAAGAAAATTTCTTGGAGAAAAAAAAGCACAAAGTCTTAAAGGGATTCTGTCAGCAGTTTTTTGGCCTATCAACTAAAAATATAATCTAATAGAGTGTGAGCTATACATTCTCCAACTACTTGTGAAACCCCCTGACTCCCCATGAATCCCCCATAAAAACCTTTTATATTGCTGCCACGCTGTATGTAAATATCCTCGGTCCGGTCCGGTGGGCGTTGGTTCTCGTTCCTCTCACCCCAAATCGACGTGCTGTACGCATTTCGTTATGTGAATAGCGTTGTTTGTGTACAGGTCCTGCGCATGCGCATTCAAATTTTCTCCCGCGCGTGCGCAGTATGCTTGGCCCAACTACGGGCAAAGCCAAAAAGCATTAGTGTGCATGCGCCGATGAACTATGTCCCGGTGGAACAGGCCAGATTAACCCCTCGCCCAGAATATACCCGGGGTTACAGTGGCCTAGGCCAGATTATACCCCGGGTATATTCTGGCTTAGGCCAAACTATACCCCGGGGTATAAATTGGCCTAGGCCAGTTTATACCCCTCTGGGCCAGAATATACCCTGGGTATATTCTGGCCTAGGTCAAGCTATACCCCCGGGAATAAATTGGCCTAGGCCACATTATACCCCTCCAGGTCAGAATATACCCCAGCTGCTGTAGATCAGATTTTTCATGCTTTTGAGAAGCATCAAAAATGGGGCCCCAGGCAGCACATGGGGCCCCAGGCAGCACACAGGGGCAGAGACAGTGAACGGGTTCCCAGGCAGCACACAGGAGCCCCAGGCAGTGCACAGGGCCTCCGACAGCACACGGGGCCCCAGGTAGAGCAAAGAGGCCACAGGCAGCTCATGGGGCTCCAGGAAGTGCACAGGGCCCCAGGCAGTGCACAAGGGCCTCTGGCAGGGCACAGGAGCCCCAGGCAGCACACAGGGGCCCCAGGCAGCACACAGGGCCCCAGACAGCGCACAGAGGCCCCAGGCAGCACACGGAGGCCCCAGGCAGCACACAGGAGCCCCAGGCAGCACACAGGGCTCCAGGCAGCACACAGGGCCCCAGGCAGAGCAGAGGGGCCACAAGCAGCACACGGAGCCCCAGGAAGCGCACAGGGCCCCAGCCAGCACACAGGGGCCCCAGGCAGCATACAGGGGCCCCTGGCAGTACACAGGAGCCCCAGGCAGAGCACAGGGGGGCAGAGACAGCACAGTGCCTCAGACAGTGCACAGGGGGCAGAGACAGCACTCAAAGGGGGATGAGACTGTCTCTGCCCCCCTGTGAGCTGTTTCTGCCCCCTGTGCGCTGTCTGGGACCCCCTGTGTGATGTTTGGGACCCCCTGTGCGATGTCTGGGGCCCCGTTCTTGAGTATATCACTAAATCCTGTGCGATGTCTGAGGCCCCTGTGCTATGTCTGGGGCCCCTGTGCGCTGCCTGGGGCTCTGTGCGCTTACTGGGGCCCATGTGCTGTATGGGGCCCCTGTGTGCTGCCTGGGGCACTGTGTGCTGCCTTGGGCCCTGTGAGCTGCCTGAGGCCCCTGTGTGCTTCTTGGGGCCTCATGTGCTGCCTGGAGCCCCTTGTGCTGCCAGTGGCCCCTGTGCTCTGCCTGGGGCCCCTGTGTGCTGCTGGGGCCCTGTGCTCTGCCTGGGGCCCCTTTGTGCTGCCTGGGGCCCTGTGTGCTGCCTTGGGCCCCCATGGGCAGCCTGGGGACCTGTGCACTGCCTGAGGCCTCTGTAATCTGCCGGGGGCCCCGTGTGCTGCCGGGGGCCCTGTGCTCTGCCTGGGGCCCTGCTTTTGATGGTTCTCAAAATCGTGAGAAATCTGATCTACAGCAGTGGGGTGTATTCTGACCCGGAGGGGTATAATCTGGCCTAGGCCAATTTATACCCCGGGGTATAGTTTGGGCTAAGCCAGAATATACCCGGGGCATATTCTGGCACAGAGGGGTATAAACTGGCCTAGGTCAATTTATACCCGGGGGTATAGCTTGGCCTAGGCCAGAATATACCCGGGGTATAATCTGGCCTAGGCCACTTTAACCCTGGGTATATTCTGGGTGGGGGGTTAATCTGGCCTGTTACACCGGAACACAGCAAAGTACTTCTGGGACATAGAACTTCCAGCAGGCAATTTGAATGCGAACGCGCGGAACCTGTACGTGAACAACGCTGTTCACATAATGGAATGGGTACAGCACGCTGAGGAGAGGTGGAGAAACAGACCAGAACCAACGCCCATTGGACCAGACCGAGGATATTTACATACAGCGCGGCAGCAATATAAAAGGTTTTTATGGGAGATTCATGGATTGTCAGGGGGTTTCACAAGTAGTTGGGGAATGTATAGCTCACACTCTATTAGATGATATTTTTAATTGATAAGCCAAAAAACTGGTGACAGATTCCCTTTAAGTTGGTCAAAGTGTAGGGTCCCCGAGGCAACACTGCCCCCATCCCCACCTCCAATGCGTCTGCCTCAACAGTGAACGGGTCAGGCTGGACTAATACAGGAGCAGACATGAAACATTTTTTCAAAGAAGAAAAGGTTGTACCTGCTGGGACCGACCAGTTTTAAAGATCCGCCCCCTTACGAGTGAGATCAGTGAGAGGCTTGACCACCTGAGAAAACCCTTTAATAAATTTACGATAGTAATTAGCAAACCCCAAAAATGCTGCAGACCTTTAGGCTGTGTGCCTACGTAGCATTTTTTAAGCATTTCTGCAGCGTTTTTAGACAAGTATTTCTGCTGCAGAAACGCTTAAGAAAAGCATCAAATGGTTTTGTAATGGAAAACGCACATGTTGTGCTAATGGTGCTTTTTTAACCGCTGCGGAAATGCTTAGTGGTTAAAAACGCAGCATGTTCATTAATTTTGCGGAATCGCATGCGATTCCGCATACCATCAATTCTATGGGCAAAAACGCTTAGGAAAACGCATACAAAAACGCTTGACAAACGCTTACAAAAGCGCGTCAAAAAATGCATGCGTTTTCCCGGGAGCAGGGTGTGCGATTCTGCTCAGGTTTATTCTGCATGAGAATCGCTATGTGGGCACATAGCCTTAAGGTCTTGGGTTGCACCCAGTCAGCAATGGCCTGTACCTTTCCAGGGTCCATGCAAAACCCTTTAGTGGACAGAATGACCCCCAGAAAGGACAGTTTTTGGACAAAAAAAATACACATTTCTCAGGTTTAGTGAACAGCAAGTTTTCCCGTAACCTTTGAATACTGATAAGATTATATGCTCCCTGGAGGTCTAACTTGGAAAATCACTTAGCCCTAGACAATTGGTTGAAAAGATCAGGGATAAGCGGCAGAGGGTAGGTATTTCTCACCGTAATCTTATTAAGTTCCCAAAAATCGAGGCAAGGGAGTAAACCACCATCCTTTTTATTAACAAAAAAGAATCCAGCAGCCACAGGGAGACAGAGGGACGGATGTGTCCTTTATGTAAACTTCAGAGACATACTCTTTCACAGCGGAACGTTCCGGGCCAGAAAGAACATACAGAAGGGCCTTGGACAATTTAGCACCCAGAACGAGATTGATAGCACAATCAGAGGAGCGCCAGAGGGTCAAAACCAGGCCAAAGCAGCAGTACCAGAAGCAAGAGGCAAAGTCAGGTCGAAGCCAAGGCAGAGTCAAACACTGGGAAATCCTAAAACAAGGGGAAACACTAAGACGAGACAGGCCGGGAGGAAGGAACAGACACGGCCAAAGTCAGAAGGCGCAGCAGGACCAATCAAAGTAGTACCAGAGTCAGATACTCACGCTGTAGGCAGAAAATATAACTGACATTGCCTGCAGGACGCAGCAGGAAGAAATAGCAGACCTGAACCCAAAACGAGGCAAGGCAAAGTTAACCTTTGGCATGATCACACTGGGAAAGGGCAGACAGGGCTCAAAACCCGGACTGGATCATGACAGTCCCTTATTCTGTTCCAGTAGGCTCCACAAACATAAGGAAGACTGCTGACTTGACAGATGTCCAGAAGGCAGTCATTGACACACTCCACGAGGAGGGTAAGCCACAAAAGGTCATTGCTACTGAAGCTGACTGTTCACAGAGTGCTGTATCCAAGCATATTAAAGGAAAGTTGAATGGAAGTAAAAAGTGTGGTAGGAAAAGGTGCACAAGCAACTGGCATAACCACAGCCTTGAAAGCATTGTTAAGAAAAGGTCATTCAAAAATTTGGGGGAGAATCACAAGGAGTGGACTGCTGCTGGAGTCATTGCTTCAAGAGCCACCACACATAGACATATCCAAGACAGGGGCCACAAATGTCGCATTCCTTGTGTCAAGCCACTCATGACCAATAGATAACGACAGAAGCGTCTTGCCTGAGCCAAGGAGAAAAATAACTAGACTGTTGCTTAGTGGTCCAAGGTGTTGCTTTCAGATGAAAGTAAACTTTGCATTTCTTGTGGAAATCAAGGTCACAGAGTCTGGAGGAAGAGTGGAAAGGCACACAATCCAAGCTGCTTGAGGTCTAGTGTGAAGTTTCCATAATCAGTGATGGTTTGGGGAGCCATGTCATCTGCTGGTGTAGGTCCACTGTGTTTTATCAAGATTTTCTGCGCAGCTGTCTACCAGGAAATTTTAGAGCACTTCATGCTTCAATCTGCTGACAAGCTTTTTGAAGATTTCATTCTCTAGCAGGACTTAGCACCTGTCCACGCTGCCAAAAGTATCAATACCTGATTTAAAAACAACATATCACTGTGCTTGATTGGCCAGCAAACTTGCCTGACCTTAACCCCATAGTGGTCAAGAAGTCCAAGGTCATAAGCCAGTAGGATACGTCATTAACAGAAGGAAGACACCAAAATGTAGTCAGGTAACGTTCCCAGGTCAGAGTACCGGGAGGTTAACAGATTAGAGCTGAAGGGATGAAACAGGCAGATGGTCAGAACAAAGTCCAAAGTCAGGCAACAGATCAAGTAAACTGAACACAAGGCACAGGAGAGCACAGAGCACAAACCTCAAAAGATGAATGTACGTCTGGCAGTGGTCTGGAAAAAGCTGCTCAGTTAAGTAGGCATTGCAATTACCCAGGATAGTGAACACCTGAGACAGCCAACACCTCCCAGCTGTCAATCAACACACTGACAGCTCAGAACACGCCTGTACCAGGCTGAATGGCCATGCAGTCCATCAAAGTATTGACAGCTTCAGCACACCCCTGTACCGGATTGGACAGACAAGCTGTCAGTAACTGCATCTCAGACACCCTGAGGGGTGG
This sequence comes from Dendrobates tinctorius, assembly GCF_039654945.1. Lineage (NCBI taxonomy): Eukaryota > Metazoa > Chordata > Amphibia > Anura > Dendrobatidae > Dendrobates > Dendrobates tinctorius. The sequence continues at coordinate 3,347,060 of NW_027361886.1, read as the reverse complement.
AACCGTGAAGCCAACATTTCAGATTTTAAAATAATTTTTCAAGCTGGTATTATAGAGTATTCTAATTTTACTGAGATAATAACTTTTGGGTTTTCATTGGCTGGAAGCCATAATAATCAACACTAACAGAAATAAACACTTGAAATAGATCACTCTGTTTGTAATGACTCTATATAATATATGCGTTTCACTTTTTGTATTTAAGAACTGAAATAAATTAACTTTTTGATGATATTCTAATTTTGTGAGAAACACCTGTATAGGCATAATACAAACAGTGCCTCCCTACACTGCAGTCTATCAGTTCGGTGGACATAGGACAACAGACGGCTATATGCCCAGGACCATGACATCTCCAACAAATTAAGTCATTTCCAGTAGATTTTGGCAACCCCTCAGCGACCCCTTGAGACCTCGGATTCCCCCCAGTTGTGACTCTTACCATTCTTTTGAGAGTCCCCAGTATAGGGATGCAGCAGCATCTGGTTTCCTTAAGGACTTCTCGACCACCTGGTACCTTTCCACTAGGCCAACCAGGTTGTCTGCATTCCGGTGGTCTCCCTGGGCAACCAGGTCTGCACCAGCCTAGGAAAGGAGTGGATGAATCTGTCCATAACAACTCTCTCGACCATCTGTGCTGGGGTGGAAGACTCCGGCTGCAACCACTTCTGTAATAGATGTAGTAAGTCGAACATCTGGGAGCCCAGTGGTAGACCCTTTGAGCTCTAACAGACATAGTCACTCCTGAGCGTGCCAATATCTCAGTTTTTAATTTGGCATAGAACTGTGAATCCTGTAAGGTCATGTCATAATAAGCCTTTTGGGGTTCACCAGTTACATAGGGGGACAGTACCTCTGCACACTGATTTGGTGGCAGCCTCTCCCACTCTGCTACCCTTTCAAATATAGTTAAAAATGCCTCTAAATCATCACCTGGACTTGCGGGAGGGGCGATTTCTCTGCTGCGGATATCCCCTGCCATTAAGGTAATGTGCATGCACGCGTCTCCACTCCCATAGGCATGAAGCGCATATTCATTACCTTAATGAGCCGTACCATGTGATCGCTGAGCACAGGAAGAGCTGCCGGCGCCGGGACAACGGAGAAGCAGCGATGGCGTGAGGAGGTGGTGAGTAGAATGGGCTATGCGGGATTGGGGGAGCCGAGCCATGCGGGACCGGGGGAGCCGAGCCATGTGGGACAGGGGGAGCCGAGCCATGTGGGACAGGGGGAGCCATGTGGGACCGGGGAGCCATGTGGGACCGGGGAGCCAAGCATACAACAGGGGGAGCCACACATAGCAGCACAGGACGGGGGGTGCTACACATAGCAGGACAGGACGGGGGGAGCCACACATAGCAGGACAGGACAGAAGGAGCCACACATAGCAGGACAGGAATAAGGGGACAATGCATACCCGGCTTATACTCGAGTCAATAAGCTTACCCAATTTTCCGTGGCAAAATTAGGTGCCTCGCCTTATACTCAGGTCGGCTTAAACTCGAGTATATATGGGAAGTATTTGATCACCTAAAAACATGCAAGATTTCTGGCTCTCACAGACCTGTAACTTCTTCTTTAAGAGGCTACTCTGTCCTCCACTCATTACCTGTAGTAATGGCACCTGTTTGAGATTGTGGACTGATGTCTTTTATACTGATAACAAGTTCAAACAGTCACACTCCAAACTCCACTATGGTGAAGACCAAAGAGCTGTCGAAGGACACCTGAAGCAAAATTGTAGCCCTGCACCAGGCTGGGAAGACTGAATCTGCAATAGTCAAGCAGCTTGGTGTGATGAAATCAACTGTGGGAGCAATAACAAGAAAATAGAAGACATACAAGACCACTGATAATCTCCCTTGATCTGGGGCTCCACGCAAGATCTCACCCCGTGGGGTCAAAATGATCACAAGAACGGTGAGCAAAAATCCCAGAACCACACGGGGGGACCTAGTGAATGATCTGCATAGAGCTGGGATCACTGTAACAAAGGCTACAACCAGTAACACACTACGCCACCAGGAACTTAGATCCTGCAGTGCCAGACGTGTCCCCCTGCTTAAGCCAGTACATGTCCAGGCCCGTCTGAAGTTTGCTAGAGAGCATTTGGATTATCCAGAACAGTATTGGGAGAATGTCATATGGTCTGATAAAACCAAAGTAGAACTGCTTGGTATAAACAAATCTTGCTGTGCTTGGAGGAGACAGAATGCCGAGTTGCATCTAAAGAACACCATACGTACTGTGAAGCATGGGGGTGGCAACATCATGCTTTGGGGCTGTTTATCTGCAAAGGGACCAGGAGGACTGATCCGTGTACATGAAACAATGAAAGGGGCCATGCATCGTGAGATTTTGAGTGCAAACCTCCTTCCATCAGCAAGGGCATTGAAGATAAAATGTGGATGGGTCTCATAGCATGGTAATGATCCCAAGTGTTCTGCCTTCAGGCACGCTGACACGTTGTGCACTCCAGCATACAGCATAAACAACAGCTCTGTCTTACAAAGTAAGCAGACTGTTTTCTGTAGTCTAACTTGTTTATTGGTGAAGAGTAAAGAACATGCGGTAAAACTGTAAGAATACAAATGACATGCATAAGTATTGGCAGATGATCACAGCTAACACAAATACAGAAGTATTCAGTGTGATGCAACCTACATAGAAATCACACAGGTGTCTAATTACATCTCTGATACAATGCAGTGTGTGCAGAGAGTTTAAGAAAGATTAAGCTTACCAGATATGCTTTACCTGGATATCGAACTCGAGTTGGAGAGTTAACATGGAGGACAGGTAAACACATGCATCCTATGATATACACAGAAGCAAAATGGCCCTTTTTTGTCCCAGAATGCATTGCTTCCTTCCCACAAAGCATTGCTTCAATTCCATGTGCATTGCTTCTGTTAAAGTCACATACTGAAAATGCTATCAAAGGCACTGCCATAAATTCGGCCACCACTAGATGGTGCTATAACTAACCCAGCACATAATTCAAACATTCTTTGCCCTATTCAGAGGGCAGAACACTCACCGCTTGACATTAACTAATGCCACTTAATTTTCCAGGTTTGGAGCTGTAAATGCATGTTTGCAATGGTGCCAACCTTTACAAGACTTCTGATTGGTGGATGATGTTGACTTGTAAGACTGAGCCACATGAATTAAACAAGCAATGGCACGAACAAGCTAGGTCCAGGTTGAAAACCTGCTGAAATGGTGGGATTTGAGGTGATTGTCTGAAGTCACCATACTTAGAGCGGATACCTGAGGGCAGATTTCTTCATCTGCATCTGGATCTACCAGTTCAAAGGTATCTGATTCATCACTGTAAGGCATTGAATGGCATAAGAATGCAGGGCCCATAAACCAGGTTGTGTCCTTAAGGTGTCCAGATTCAATGGATCTAGTTGCGTGGTCCGCAGGATTGTGGTGTGTGGACATATAGTGCCACCGTTTAGGGCAAGTGGATCTCCTGATCCTTAGCACCCGATTGCTGACGTAAACATAAAAGCGTCGAGTTGCGTTGCAAATGTACCCAAGCACTACCTTGCTGTCTGAGTAGAACTCAACGTCCTTGATTTCCAGGTCAATTTCTGTCGAGATAAGTTCAGCTAACTTTACTGCTAGCACAGCCGCACAGAGTTCCAGTCTGGGTATTGTGTGCTCCTGGACTGGCGCTAGTTTTGTCCGGCTCATAACAAGTCTTAGGCTAGTTTCACATTAGTGTTTACGGCTGCAGCATCGGGCTGCACACGGCCGCCGCTAAGCCCCGCCCCCTGTTGCGCCTCTGCCGGTAGCTCCGCCTACGGGCGCAGGACGCTGCATGCATCCTGCGTCCCCTATCTTTAGCACTGGGGACGCAGGCCAAGTGCAGGTATGCATTTGGCGGCGCATGCGTCCTTTTGATGCTGCGCCGACCGCACCAAATTGCTACAGGTTGCGTCATGCAGCGTCATGCGCCCGTAGGCGGAGCTACCGTCGGAGGCGCGGCAGGGGCGGGGCTTAGCGGCGGCCGTGCGCAGCCCGACGCTGCGGCCGTAAACGCTAATGTGAAACTAACCTTACATGGCATTTATTCCTGATGTCAGTAGTTTTCAGATATGCTACTGCTGCAATCGCTTTGGTTGAGGCATCGCAGAAGATACAGAGCCTTTGAGTCTTGAATTCTGTTGATGGCACTGAAGCGTATGGTCATGCCACGTAAAGATCTGACAAGGCTTCTAATGATTTCTTCCATCTTACCCACAGATCTCTCTTCTCCACGGGAAGCGGATCATCCCATTCAGACATCTCTTGGGTGAAGTCTCTCAACACCATTTTACCTTGGATAGTTACAGGGGTTACAAATCCTAGAGGATCGTACAGGCTGTTTATCATGGATAGGATGCCTCTACGTGTGAAAGGTTTTCCTTCTTTGTTGATCCGAAAGGTAAATACATCTCTCTTCAAATCCCAGGGCAAACCAAGGCTCCATTGTATGGGAAGGGAGTCCGTGTCCAATTCCAAGTCTTTTAGATCAGTTGAGTAATTTTGAGAGGGAAAAGCTGCCACCATTCTTTGGCTGTTGGAAGCAATTTTGTGCAGCCTCAAGTTGGACAAAGCGAGCATTTCCTCTGTCCTCTTTAGGAGACTGACCGCCGATTCATCTGTGGGTGTGGATTTCAAGCAATCGTTCAAGTAGAAATCCTTCTCCACAAACGATCTAACATCCGACCCGTAATTTGCTTCGCCCTCTCTGGCTGAATGTCTAAGACCATAGATGGCGACAGCAGGGAAAGGGCCATTCCCGAAGATGTGTACTTTCATCCGATATTCCACGATGTCCTTGTAGGGGTCATTATCGCGGTACCAGAAAAACCTCAAATGGTTTCTATGTTTTTTTTTTTACAAGGAAGCAATGAAACATCTGTTGTATGTCAGCCATGAATGCCACTGCATCTTTGCGGAAGCGAAGAAGTACTCCTAGAAGTCTGTTGTTGAGGTCTGGGCAAGACAAAAAGACATCGTTTAGCGAGACACCTTAATATTTGGTGCTTGAGTCAAATACTACTCTTATCTGACCAGGTTTCTTAGGATGATATACCCCAAAAATGGATAGATACCAACATTCCTCGGAATCTTGAAGTACAGGTACAATTTCTGCATGGCTATTCTGAAGTATTTTCTACATGAAAGCAAAGAAATGCTCTCTCATTTCAGGTTCCTTCTGAAATTTGCATTTGAGGGAGACAAATCGACCGTAGACAGGTTCTCTGTTGTTTGGTAAGCGTTGCCTCTGGGGTTTAAATGGTAGAGGGGCCATCCAACTCTTTGACTCATCTCTAACCATCTCTCGATCCATGATGTCCAAAAACAATCTGTCTTCTATGGACATTGCTACCTTGTTGTCCTCTCTTGTTCTGTGGAAAACTGTGCACCCTATATGATCTTGGTCACTGTCACATGTGTGGTCTTCACAGGAAGGATGAGCTAATGGACAAGGTAGAGGAGCATTGTGTGGCAACTCTTTTACCAGGAAGCTACTCTTACATGGCTGGAAGAGAGACGGATGTCCATTTTCAAGAGTATTGGTAAGCATGCTGTCGACTAAGGCCGGCTTGTGTGCTCCTCCTAGGCAGACGTCTCCTATGATGACCCATCCAAGGTCGTGCTCCTGTGCGTATGGAGCGTTCCTGGAGCCATTGATACATTATCTAGCCTTGTGGACTTGTAGTATATCTCTTCCCAGAAGTAGAGCTTTTGGGGTTCCTGGATCCATCTCAGGTATCAGGTGGGCTATACGCTTTAGATGGGGGTGATGTGTCGCCACCTCCCATGAAGGTATTTCTGACCTGTTGTCAGGAATCTGGTTGCACTCCAGGATGGTCGGTAATGATAGGCAGGTCTGGGCATCTATAGACTCCACTTTGTATCCAGTTGCTTTTCTCCCCGCCATCTCAACGGTACCTGAACATGTCCTCAGGTTGTAGGGAGAACCAGGGCCTACGATGCTGAAGTTGTCAAAGAATATGGACCTGGCTAGAGAACTGTTACTTTGGTCATCCAGGATTGCATAAATCTTGAAGGCTTTGTCCTTGCGGCCTGCAGGATAGACTCGGACAAGGCAGATTTTTGAACAGGACCTTCCTCCCGTGAGTCCTCTACAGATCTCAGTACATTTAGAGCTGACCTCAGGGGTGTCTTCGTCAGTGTCCTTCTGCTTCCCATCGTACTCCTCTGCTTGTGACAACACTCATGGAGGTGATCCAGGGTGCAAGGCTGTATTGTGATCCATGCTGCTGCATTCTGCACATTTCACGCTAGCTTCACAGTTCCTGGCGAAGTGAGAGGTTGCGGCACAACATTTGAAGCAGATGTTGTTCTCCTTGAGGAAACCTTTGCGATCCTCTAAAGACTTCTCCCTGAGGGCTCTGCAGTTTAGTAGAGGATGTGGTTTCTTGTGTAGAGGACAATATTTACTGACATCCTGAGGTTTGCTCTCGTCTGGAGGGGGTTTATTCACCTTGTGAGGAGGGCCTGTGGAATCAATGTTAGTTTTGTGGACTGTCACGGGTGTCTTACCACATTTGACACCAGTGGCAGTGGAACACGACAGAGTAAAATCAAAACTAGGGTCATTTCTAATCCTAGATTGTTTGGTGACAAAATCAACAAATACAGTGAAAGGAGGAAATGATACATTATGATTGTGTTTATACTCTGAACCACATGTAATCCACTTTTCTTGTAGGTTGTAAGGAAGTTTCTGTACTATCAGATTGACACCCCTAGCGGTGTCTAAGAATGCCAATCCGGGCAAGTCTCCTTCCTGCTGAGCAACTTGCAACTCATTCAATAAAACTCTCAGTTCTCTAAGCTTTAGATAACCTTTAGGTCCTATCTTAGGAAAATCCTCAATTCTTTTCTATAAAGCATTCTCTATGACTTCTACTGACCCATAGTATTCATCGAGTCTTTCCCACACTTTATGTAGGGCTGTGCGAGGATGCTTTATATTAATGTCTCTCAGTCTTTTGGCATGCTGAACTGACTCACTTCCGAGCCATTTTACTTAGGAGATTGAACTCCTCACTATAAGAAAGGTACAGACCATGAATGGTGTTCCGGAACGAGGCTCGCCATGACCGATAGTTCTCGGGTTTGTCAATGAACTTTACAAGTCCCTTTGTAACCAGTTCTTGGTGGGCAAGGAACTTTGCAAGGTCCTTGATGGCTCCGTCAGTGCTGGCACGAGCCGGTGTGTAAAAGTCATGTCTAGTGTGTGGTGCATCACCATACCTGTAAGACGCTTGCAACTCCGGATAGTCTGTGCGGTACCTTGTCCATGACAAGCAGATCATGCGCCAGGGCTGTCATCTACAAATGCAATAATATATGGACGGAGGGCACAGCCAAATTAGTCAAAAGTGGGTTCACCAAAGATATATTCAAAAATACATTATACAAAAAACAAAAGAGAAAAGCAATATATCTACATATGGGAACTCCACAAAATGTACAAAATGTAAATTTTATTTATACATCAATACCTGACACATACACAAAGCAGCAAAAAGCATTAAAAACAGATTAAAAGATGCAAAAAATTGCAATCATCTCAAATCATGAAATAATGATATGATGATACTCCCACAGCAGAAAAACCCCACATAGCAATAGTGACATTGGGTAAACATCAAACAAGCCACCTCAACATATTGAATATCACAAACATTGTATGTAAAATAGTGTAGTCATACATAGACCTAAAGGTCTGTGTATGTGAGGTGTAAAAAGCCGCTATTCACAGCACCATATGAGCCAAAAAAGAATTAACAGTGCAAAAAAAAAAAAGCCCACACAATTGTTCAATACCTGACCCAAAAAAGGAAAGCTTATAGACCCTGTAGATGCATAGGGATCAGACGATATTCAGCATAAAGATATATAATGCAAGAAAATGCTGGAAGCAGCTGGTGGGGTAAGGGAGGGGGGGGAGCAAGGCCCCACGCATATCGCCACACGCTGTGTGGCTTCTTCAGGGGTGGATAAAGCGCTGTAGGAATGTATGTGCCACATATATATATATAGTGCGGTCACACATGATACATAATTACCAAAATCAAAGTCTAATACTAACCCATGAGGCAGATAGACGCTGCATGGCCGCAGCCATCTTGTCAGCGTTAGGCTGGTTTCACATTCGCGCTTTTTAAGCGCACGCACGGCCGGGGGTAGCTCCGCCCCCGAGCCGGCTCTCTGCCTGGCGTGCCCGCCCCTTCCTTGTTGCGCCGCCTCCTAGCGCACAGCGGCGCCTGCGATCGGCGCACCCTATCTTTAGCATAGGGTGCGCAGATCGTGCACAGGCCATGCGCTAGTTGCGCTTTGACCTGCGCTGCGCACTTTTGACGGTGCGCCGTGCGCGCCAAAATCCGAAAAGTTTGATTTTGGCGCGCACGGCGCACCGTCAAAAGTGCGCAGCGCAGGTCAAAGCGCAACTAGCGCACGGCCTGCGCACGATCTGCGCACCCTATGCTAAAGATAGAGTGCGCCGATCGCAGGCGCCGCTGTGCGCTAGGAGGCGGCGCTACAAGGAAGGGGCGGGCACGCCGGGCAGAGAGCCGGCTCGGGGGCGGAGCTACCCCCGGCCGTGCGTGCGCTTAAAAAGCGCGAATGTGAAACCAGCCTTAGTCACAGAGCAATAAAGCTTGTTGAAAATCAATAATATCACCGGGCAAGATAAACAAATAGAAAGCATGCGTCCAAAGTATGCCAGACATAGTATGGTGAGTGGTATTACTGAGCATGATCAATGCCTGCTCAATGAAAGCAAATAAACACCGCACGTATAGCCAGAGTATATCAGGCATGATGTAGTCATTGCTAACTTGATCAAATATTTAAGCTATTGCAGCAGCTGTCTCTTTGTCTGCCGCAAGTATTTCTAGCTCTGCTTGCAAACGTGCAGTTTCCGCTTCTCTCTCTGCCTGCAAATGTGCAGTTTTCGCTTCTCTCTCGACTGCAGGCGTGCAGCCTCCGCCTCTCTCTCTGCCTGCAGACGTGCGGTTTCGGCTTGCAGGTGTGCAGCTTCTGCCTCTTGATCTGCTTGTCTCAGCATCTCTCGTTCGGCGAAGGAGGATCTCGCTTTGGCTGCTTCGACCTCAGCGCGAGCAACAGCAGCTAACTCTGCTAAGGACGACCTGCTGGAGCTTGCTCGTGACCTTGTTTTGTGTGAGGATGTACTTTTCCGAGACATTGTGCGTTGAACTGAGTACTGCTTAGTATATTGGCGGGAAACAGTCTATGTATGGTGGGCTTCTGCCTGGCGGGAAAGATGTAGCACTTCTTGGTGGCTGCAGAAGCGTTCTGTGGCTGTATGGCAGCTGCTGTGATACCTGTATGCGGAGCAGTGTGGGTGTTAGCGGTCCCATACAGTCTATGCAATCACCACGTGCGACCGGCGGTCTTTTACTGAGCCCTGGGCTCTTTTCTCTGTGGCTGTGTGGCGGCTACTGTTGTACCCATATGCAGAGCAGTCAGGGTGATACCGGTGCCGTATAGCCTGGGTAACAACCGCTTGCGACCAGCGGCTCCTTAAGTCTTATTCACTATCGCAGGCGTCTAGCATCTGTTTTACTGGGCCCTGGACTTGTCTCCTGCGGCTGTATGGTGGCTGCTGTAGTACCCGTATGCGGAGCAGTCTGGGTGATAGCGGTCCCTTACAGCCTGAATTCACTATCGCAGGCATCTGGCATCTGTTTTACTGTTCTGCCTTCAGACACGTTGTGCACTCCAGCATACAGCATAAACAACAGCTCTGTCTTACAAAATAAGCAGACTGTTCTCTGTAGTCTAACTTGTTTATTGGTGAAGAGTAAAGTACATGTGGTAAAACTGTAAGAATACAATTGACATGCATAAGTATGGGCAGATGATCACAGCTAACACAAATACAGAAGCATTCAGTGTGATGCAACCTACATAGAAAACACACAGGTGTCTAATTACATCTCTGGTACAATGCAGTGTGTGCAGAGAGTTTAAGAAAGATTACGCTTACCAGATATGCTTTACCCGGATATCAAACTCGAGTTGGAGAGTTAACATGGAGGACAGGTAAACACATACATCCTATGATATACACAGAAGCAAAATGGCCCTTTTTTGTCCCAGAATGCATTGCTTCCTTCCCACAAAGCATTGCTTCAATCCCATGGTGCATTGCTTCTGTTAAAGTCACATACTCAAAATGCTATCAAAGACACTGCTATAAATTCAGCCACCACTAGATGGTGCTATAACTAACCCAGCACATAATAAAAACATTCTTTGCCCTATTCAAAGGGCAGAACACCAAGCATACTGCCAGGGCAATGAAGGAGTGGCTTCATAAGAAGCATATGAAGGTCCTGGAGTGGCCTAGTCAGTCTCCAGATCTGAAACCCATAGAAAACCTTTGGAAGGATTTGAAAGTCCATGTTGCCCAGTGACAGGCCCAAAACATCAGTGCTCTAGAGGAGATCTGCATGGAGGAATGGGCCAACATACCACCAACAGTGTGTCAACCTAGTGACGACTTACAGAAAACGATTGACCCCTGTCATTGCCAACAAAAGATATATAACAAAATATTTAGATGAACTTTTGTTAATGATCAAATACTTATTTTCCACCATAATTTGGAAAATAAATCTTGCCAAATCAGACAAGGTGATTTTCTGGATTTGTTTTCTCATTTTGACTCTCATAGTTGTGGTCTACCTATGATGCCATTTACAGGTCTCTCATCTTTTTAAGTGAGATAACTTGCACAATTGGTGGCTGACTAAATACTTTTTTCCCCACTGTATTTAATAAAAATCTAATTTTTAAAGGGTATATACTCTATTGTTATTCATTTTATCTTAAAAATTATAAGAATTGTAAAAAAAAACTATAATGTGAATGTTACATAACGTTTTTGATACAATAGTTGACATCCACCAGTAATCACCATTTCCCAGAAATAACTAATTGTTATGCAATTGAAAGGTAAGCAGAAATGTATTAATTATTAAATAAGTTAAGAAATATTCCCCATACCAATATACATAACATATGTAATGTATTTAACTAGTTAAATATCAAACTAATGACTAGTAATGTTATGATAGCATGACCATTATGCAATATCCCAAGGTTGCTGGGCAGAGTGCCCTTTGCCCCATCTTTGTCTGGGGTACAACACACTTCTTAAGATTTCCTTTGTATAGGGATTCCAAATAGGGTCTAGACAGCCACTCACTCTCCAGGACAGCAGGGGGACATCTGTCTCATGTCTGGCTGTTAGGAGGAATGCTGTGAAGGGGGGTGTATTTGATTAATGAGACTACATGATTCAAGTACTGTTCCCTTAGACTAATTATTAACCCAAATGTTGTTATGGCTACATTCAAAAATATGTGATAGATATTACCCTAGTAATTGTGCTTTTTTTAGCTATAAAATAGGGTCATGAGTCTTTAAAAATACACACATACACAGAGTGGTATGAAGAAATCATAAAATACGCAGGGCACAATTAATTATTGCATTTGTGCCTTTTAATTTGTGCAGCTTTTTGTGTTTGTTTTTCTTGTTTTTATCTTGCGCCTTATTCTTCAGTCTTTTTATGCAGTTCATGACTGTGCCATTTACCCCCTTTCCTGATTACGATACCATAGCTGCTGCTGCAATGGGCTGCCAGTAGCACGGCACCAGTATTATTTCCTCAATAGCAAGGTGACATTAACCCATTATTATTAACCCATGAGCCACCGCTAAAGGCAATGGGAATAGAGAGGCTAAGTGCCAGAAAAGGCGCATCTTATAGATGCGCCTTTTCTGGGGTGGCTGGGGGCAGATTTTTTAGCCGGGGGGGAACAATGGTCCCTCTCTAGGCTATTAATATCTGCTCTCACTCACTGGCTTTCCCTCTCTGGCGGAGAAAATTGCGCGGGAGCCCAAGCAATTTTTTCGGCGATTATAGCATTAAATTTAATCCACAGAGTTCCAAGTTTTTCTTAACACAAACCACTAAATTGATTAAACACTGACATATATAAATCGTTTTGATATGACATGGTTTACTATATGTAAACCATGTGTCATATCATGTCGGGTTCGGGAATAATTTTACTGAAGCCTGCAATTGATTTAGCGGCTATCATGCTATGTAGAACTCTATGAACTATAAATATATATATATATATATGTGTGTGTGTCTCAATGACATCTATATATACTGCTCAACGATGGACAGCGATGGATCTGATTTTTTGACAGTCACAAAAAACGTTTCTTTGTGTGTCGTGTCCAGCCGCCGGACAAAAAATTGACTGACGAAACGTGAGGCCATCCATCACAATCCGTTGCTAATACAAGTCTATGAGAAAAAATCGGATTCAGCGGCATCAGTCGTCAGATGCGTTTTTTTCAAAAAACTACGGATTGTGACTGATAGCAAAAAACTGATGTGTGAAAGGGGCCTAAGACATTTTGAGGTTTTATGGCACATGAGCTTTTAATGGCTCTATAGCTTTTTCTTGTTCTGATATTCAAATATGAAATACATGTCTAGTTTTCACATTTTTTATTTGATAAACAAAGGACTGCTCAAAACATTTTAAATTGTGTTCCCCTTTCCATAGAAATTGTTTCTATATATTGGTCGTATATTATTTTGATGGTGGCAGAGGTAGAATAGAGATTCAGACTCGCAGTGTCTTTTTTTTTAGTTTTTTTATTATTTTTTATGTTTTTTTCAATTTTATTTTTGCTATTTTTATTTATTTTTTCATTTATTTTATTTATTTTTTACATTGTAAGGATGGTGCTGATTTCTTTTTTAACTGGAGCTGGTATAATAGCCCCAGCTATAGTGAAAATAAGGCTTCATGGCTGCATAGCATAGCTTTCTGATTTCCTAGTACCCAGCAGCTACTGATCCCTCCCTACACCCAGTTTTCACATGCTCACTGGGTTTGGAGATGAAAGCACGGTGAGTGTTTCCTAATCTGTATACACAGCTCACTAGCTCAGTACTGTGTATACAGATATTGAGAAGGTAATCATGGTAATAAACCATGCTTAACTTCTCTCTGGGAAGTCTGGCTGAGTGTGACTGCCCCTCTCCCACAACTTCACAATCTTGTAAACGTTGACGTTTTAGTATGCAAGTGCAGGAATTAGAAAGGCATGTCGGTCATTTAAGGTTTGTGAACAGTCAGGAAGCAGTTTGAGTCCATTTTATATGAGTTCACCTGTTGTTTTATATGTCATTGTGGGTGAGGTATGTGGTTTCCAGATGTTTTTGGCTGATTCATCTATTGGGACTATTTTTGTGCAAATATACTCCAGATTGCCCCGGAGTTATTTTATGCTCAAACTGTTTAATTAAAGATTTTTACAAGATAAATAATACAAAAAACTTTAGTATAATTTTACATGTAAGACATATTAACCACATGGCATTTTTTTAGAAGTCTTGAGTCATGTGAAAACAAACATTTTTACATGAGTGAATTGACATTAACTTACACAGATTATGCTGTGAAGGAATAGAACTTAAGGTTTTCCAGCAAAAAAAAGCGAAGAAAAAAGACAGGGAATAATGAATTATAAACAAAGAAGAAAAAGAGAGATGGAATGCAGAGGGAAGGAAAGATAGGAAGAAATATAAAGTAAGGGAGGGATGCCAGGGCATCAATAGAGACTCATAGCACGAACCCAGGTTCACTTAGCGATCAAAACCACTACTGAAAAATGTTATGGAAATCAGTCCTGAAATATTATCCAAACGCTCCAGACCTTCCTAAATTGGTCTGATCTGCCAGAGCTTTCAGCTGTCAATTCTTCCATTTGGCACAAATCAACCATTTCAGAATAATATTCCTCTGTGGAGGGAATCTGTGATGAACGCCAATGTCTTGGGATCACTGAACGAGCAGCTGTTAAAGTGCAGAATGATAGCTAATGGAGGAAGCTAGAATGGAGAGGAGAGCTGTCTGTGGGCAGACAGTAGTCCTATTTCCTGTAATTATATGATAGGCCACAAACACTTTCCCAAAATTGTTTAAACTTAGTGGAAAATAGCATTTAATTTAAAAGGATAATGATACCATTTTGTGAGGATTTTATAAGTTTTCCCTGCCCTACATGAAACAGACATTTTGTGAATAAATAAGAATCCCTTCTCCCAATCTGAGGGGGAAATCGAGATCCCCAATTCCTGTTCCCAAGCTCTTTGGAATTCCCTCCTTTACCCTCTCTCCTTAGCCAGTTATAAAGTAGTGAGATTGCATGGTCAGGAGAGGAATCTTGCATGAATACATTTTCAAAAGCATAGGGTACAGACTGGAACAAAAATTCCTGGAGTTATTTTATGTACCTTTGATTATGTTGCCCACAAAATTTGTGTCATTTGAGCAAAAGGTGGTACTTTTTGAGGTAAAAAGTTGCAAAACAAAAGAGTAAAAAAGGGTATTTTTATTTTGTGCAAAATTCACGCAAAAATAATCAACAATCACCACAAGATAAGAAGGGTTAAGAAGAGTAGCTTAATAAAAGTGTAAAAAATGAATCAGGCCTAGTTTCCAAATGAGTGAAACTGTTATCCCCACATTATCAATCATTGCTCAGTTGCTTAAACTTCAAAATAAATATAGTTATCAAATGTAATCAAGTTCCAGGAGTGCTTACTATTCTAGATATCATCCCTAAGGCTCTCGCTTATGTGGCTACCCATGCCAACGCCCTGTAGATGTTTAATTACCTTGATATATTAATATATGCATTTGATGTCTTATTCCAGAGAAAACCATGTTTTCTTATATGTAAATGAGCTGGTAAGAGCTATGCGAAGGAAACTGATCTGCTAGGTTTATGTTAAATGAAAAGGGGAGTTAACAGTGTGAGACATCTAATGACTGACACTTTGCTCTTCTGATTTGCCTTCATGTTGACACACAACTCTACAGTGGGATCAAAACTAAAATAGAAAAGCAGCGCTAACACTGTAATGAGACAAAGTTCACCTCTGTTGTACTAACACATTTGCAATGCAGGAGTCCTCTCAGTGTTCCAACTTCAATCTCACAGGCAGCCAGTGTTGGGGGAATGGGCAGTATAGAAGAGTTGACATCACTGCAAATGTGTTTGCAATGAGATAAAGTTCAGCTCTGCTTTACTGTGTCAATTATGTAACATTGTTCTACATATTTTCAAATGTCAGGATCAGTTATGAAATGAGCAATATCTTAATGATTTTGACTTCCTGATTAAAATCTGACAATCAAAATGTTTAGTTGGCTCTTGTTTCCCTGATATCAAAGAGTTTTCCTTTCACTGCTACATATAATGAATACATAAACGTTTCAATACTTTGAAACATTATTATTTTTGAAAATATAAAGATGCAGAATATTTTGTTATGCCAATTTTCTGATATTTATTTAGTTGAAACTTAACAACAAATCAAATACTGTATATACTCCAGTATAAGCTGACCCGAGTATAAGCCGAGGCCTCTAATTTTGCCACAAAAAACTGGGAAAACTTATTGACTTGAGTATAAGCCTAGGGTGGAAAATGCAGCAGCTACTGGTAAATTTCAAAGATAAAAATAGATACCAATAAAAGTAAAATTAATTGAGACATCAGTAGGTTAAATGTTTTTGAATATCCATATTGAATTAGGAGCCCCATATAATGCTCCATACAGTTCATGATGGCCCCACAAGATGCTCCATACAAAATATGCCCCATATAATGCTCCATAAAGTTCATGATGGGCCACATAAGATGCTCCATAAAGGTTGATGATGGGCCCCTTAAGAGGCTCCATACAAAATACGCCCCATATAATGCTGCACAAAGGTTAATGATGGCCCCATAAGATGCTCCATACAAAATACACCCCATATAATGCTGCACAAAGGTTAATAATGGCCCCATAAGATGCTCTATAGAATAATATGCCCCATATGCTGCTCCATAAAGGTTATGGCCCCATAAGATGCTCCATAGAATATGCCCCATATGCTGCTCCATAAAGGTTATGGCCCCATAAGATGCTCCATAAAGGTTATGGCCACATAAGATGCTCCATAAAGGTTATGGCCCCATAAGATGCTCCTTAAAGGTTATGGCCCCATAAGATGCTCCATAAAGGTTATGGCCCCAGATGCTCCATAGAATAGGACCCATATGCTGCTGCTGTGAATAAAAAAAATTGCATACTCACTTCTATTCGCTGGGGGCCAGGTGC
This sequence comes from Dendrobates tinctorius, assembly GCF_039654945.1. Classification (NCBI taxonomy): domain Eukaryota; kingdom Metazoa; phylum Chordata; class Amphibia; order Anura; family Dendrobatidae; genus Dendrobates; species Dendrobates tinctorius. The sequence goes on along the minus strand of NW_027361886.1, from coordinate 3,330,787 downwards.
CGGTGTCACCGCTGCGATATTCACTTGTCCCCATTCCACCGCCACGCGCCGCTCTGTCTTCCGGTTCTCTGCAGTGACTGTTCAGGCAGAGGGCGCACATTAACTACGTCATCGCACCCTCTGTCCTGAACGTGACAGCCAGAGGACACGGAAGACAGAGCGGCGCGCGGTGGTGGAACGGGGACAGGTGAATATAGCATGGCTGCCCCGTCCTCCCCATCATACTCACCCCCTCCTGGCGTGTCTCTGCAGCCCCTGGTTCTCCCATGGTCTCGGCGCTGCAGCTCTTCCAGTGTTCAGCGGTCATGTTGTACCGCTTATTAAAGTAATGAATATGCGCATATTCATGACTTTAATGAGCAGTACCACGTGACCGCTGAACACAGGAAGAGCTGTGGTGCCAAGACCATGGGAGAAGCAGGGGCTGCAGAGACCAGGAGGGGATGAGTATGATCTGACACCCACGCTCCCCCTCCCCTGCTGACCCCCTGGTATATGATTCGAGTATAAGCCGAGAGGGGGCACTTTCAGCCTTAAAAAATGGGCTGAAAATTTCGGCTTATACTCTAGTATATATGGTAACTAAAACCTGTCTAAACACTATTGCCAAATATAAACAGTTACAGAAATTGCACTACAAAATTTGGTCCTCTTTCAGTGACATCTTTTTTTTTCTTGTCTCTTGTACTCTTATATCTGATCATCTCTTACAATTGTCCAACAGTAATCTACAAGCTTTGATAGATTCCATTTTCTTTGATATTTTTTCTCCATAGCTGCAGTTTGGTGGAAAAAGAGTCTAAATGCAAAAGTAAGAAATTAATCTGTAAGGACATATTATAGCCAAGATTCTTATATATTTTGAGGAGATTTTCCATCAATTCTTCATAGTCACCTGCTCTTGAGTGTCCCAAAAAATTAGTTACCACTAATGTGAATGCTACCCATGTAGCCTTTTCCTTGCCCCTGCAACAAACTGAGGACCAATATAGACTCCTTTCTTTATCTTTGCTTCATTCAACCTGCTTTTGCATTTTTATCAATTGCTGTCACAACTCTGTTGGGTGTCCCGTGACTAGGCGCTCCTTCCCTATCCCTAACGCCAGGCCCGGATTGGCAATATAACCAACCGGGCATTTTCCCGCTGGGCCGCTGTCACCTGGGCCGCGGGCGGCAGCACCCGATCATCTGGCCGCTTGCCAGCTGCTGCGGCCACTGTTGCTCCTGCCGCCGGCCCTCTGCGGGCACGGCGGTGATAGTTTCCAAGTTCCTCCCGCACTGCAGGGAGATAAGCCGCCACGCCCCCCCTCGCACCCCATCCTCGCCTTAGCATGAGACCCCCTCCCCCCCGCAGCCACTCACAGCGTCGCACTCGCTTGCCTGCTCGCTCTGTTCGCAGGACCTGTGATGAGGTCACAGGAGGGGAGGAGTCAGGGGGTCACATGATCAGGAGCCTTTGTCCAGACCCCCGATCATGTCACCCCTGACTCCGCCCCTCCTGTGACCTCATCACAGGTCCTGTGCCCTCAGCCTTGCCTCTACCGTCTGCGACTGCAAGACTCTGCTTTGCTGTTGTCATGGTGCTGGTTGAGGTAAGTATGTGTGGGGTCAGGATTTACAGTGTGGATGTAGCAGAGCTGTGTGTGTATGAGGTGTACGGAGCGGAGCCGCATGTGTGCGAGGTGTACGGAGCAGAGCCGTGTGTGTATGAGGTGTATGGAGCGGTGCCGTGTGTGTACAACGTGTACGGAGCGGAGCCGTGTGTACGAGGTGTACGGAGCGGAGCCGTGTGTACAAGGTGTACGGAGCGGAGCCGTGTGTGTACGAGGTGTACGGAGTGGAGCCGTGTGTGTAAGAGGTGTACGGAGCGGAGCCGTGTGTACAAGGTGTACGGAGCGGAGCCGTGTGTGTATGAGGTGTACGGAGCGGAGCCGTGTGTGTACGAGGTGTACAGAGCGGAGCCGTGTGTGTAAGAGGTGTACGGAGCGGAGCCGTGTGTGTACGAGGTGTACAGAGCGGAGCCGTGTGTGTACGAGGTGTACGGAGCGGAGCCGTGTGTGTACGAGGTGTACGGAGCGGAGCTGTGTGTGTACGAGGTGTACAGAGCGGAGCCGTGTGTGTACGAGGTGTACGGAGCAGAGCCGTGGGTGTACGAGGTGTACGGAGAGGAGCCGCGCGTGTACGAGGTGTACGGAGAGGAGCCGCAGGTGTACGAGGTGTACGGAGAGGAGCCGCAGGTGTACGAGGTGTACGGAGAGGAGCCGCAGGTGTACGGAGAGGAGCCGCACGTGTACGAGGTGTACGGAGAGGAGCCGCGCGTGTACGAGGTGTACGGAGAGGAGCCGCGCGTGTACGAGGTGTACGGAGAGGAGCCGCGCGTGTATGAGGTGTACGGAGCGGAGCCGGATGTGTACGAGATGTACGGAGAGGAGCCACGCGTATACGAGGTGGACAGAGTGGAGCCGTGTGTGTATGGAGTGGAGCCATATGTGTACGGGATGTACGGAGCGGAGCCAAGTGTGTACAAAGCATACAAAGCGTGCTTTTCCCACGGACACAGGAGTATACGGCGGAGCCCCGAGGAGCATTTTAAAACACACACATGATGTTCCACCTGAAGTGATGTGCTGGAAGCTGACCGGAAATGAGATAATTTCTTGAGGAGATTATGACGGAACCAGGAATGCTTCAGATCCATCACCGTGTCCTCCTCCGACAGCGCAGACAGCAGGATCGCCTTGGAATCGGGGATGCCGGCCATGTGAGCGGATCATGATAGGTCCTGCACCGGGAGGCTCAGGTGGGCACTACAATGGGAGCTGGGCTGCTATAGTATCTTTGTAGAATCTTTCTTGCTCTCTTTTTCTTTCTCTCTCTGTTCTTTCTTTCTCTCTCTGTTCTTTCTTCCCCTCTTTCTTTCTTTCTTTCTTTCTTTCTTTTTCTTTCCTCTCTTTCTCTCTGTTCTTTCTTTCTTTTCTTTACTTCTTTCTTTCTCTCCCTGTTCTTTCTCTGTCTCTCTGTTCTTTCTTTCTTTCCCCTCTTTCTCTGTCTCTCACTGTTCTTTCTTTGTCTCTCACTGTTCTTTCTTTCTTTCCCCTTTCTTTCTCGCTCTCTCTGTTTTCTTTTTTCTCTCTCTCTCTGTTTTCTCTCTTCCTTAGTGCCAGCCACTGTGCCCTCAGTACCAGTCAGTGTGATCAGCAGTGCTAAATGGGTGCGATTAGGTGTGGACATGGGTGTGACTATTTTTGACATGGGTGTGGCTGGGCGTGGCCAAAATTTGCAGCGCCGCGCTGCGCGCGCCGCAGTCTTTGTCCGTCTTTCCCTTCTTCAAAAGTTGGGAGGTATGATAGGGGCGGCTATGACCAGGGGGTCTGGTTGCCCAATAGAGAGCAGTTCTGCCAGGAATTCTGTAATCATGCATACAAAAGGGGACAGAGATTTGGGAGGAGTACTGTACCTAAAAGCAATAAATTGACTGAGCTGAAATACTGGGCACAGCTCTGACTACATGTTATATAGTCGTGTTAATCTCCTCTCACTTCTTGTAAACTACAAGTGTACAAAGATATTATATAGTCACCATGTGACTAGTGGGCTTGTGTAACTTCAAATGCCAGGGCTGAATTTTAGTCCCAGTCCGGCCCTGCCTAACGCTAGGGGCACCCTAGCTTGCCCTGCTCCCCGGATAACTTCTGATGGTGAAGAAGCCGGGGCCATGTACCTTGCCTTAGCTCCTGAATCTGCCCTCAATCTGTACCTTTCTACCAACCAGGGAATAGGGGAGTAGTAACATACCATAGTACAAACCAGACTAAAAGGTTAACGAAAAATACCAAATATGCAAATATACTCACACATATAACACAGGAATGCACAGGGGAGTGGAGATGGGGGTTAAACCAAAGTAGAAGAAGAATGGGAATTATCACGCACTCAAAACCTAGCAACAGTCACAGATAAATCAACCAAACACCTTCTCCAATTATTTATAAACAACAAACTTCAGCCATGAAGCATAAGCTAACTCTGACAATGAGTGCTAGACCCAGTTCATATAGGAGATGGGCGTGGCTAACAGTGCACAGCTGAGAGTCTGAGCGCTCCAGGAGCGCTCAAAAGAGCAGATTAACCCCTGCACTGCTAAAAGAAATTTACACTGTTTAATATGACGGTGAAGTGCTTCTAATTAGTGCAGGAGTAGGAGAAATCAGATGCTGCGGTCTTCTGGCTCCTCTCTGTCAAAGTAAACCCGTGACAATTGCCTTTAGAAAGTTCTTCATTAAGCCCAACTTGATATGCAATGGTGGTAACAAAATCTTATGTAGGTCAATAGGTGCTGGATGCAGGATATTTTTATTCCATGGCTGAAGTGAATGTCGAAGGGGACAGTCTCTTTTATTGTAGAACTAGCTGAAGAGCCCGGCGTTGCCCGGGCACAGTAACTAACTGCCATCCTGCTCTCTCCCTCCGCAGTCCCGCTCTCCACTCGCTGTACTGCTCTCTCCCTCTGAAGTCCAGCTCTCCACCCGCCGTCCTACATTCTCCCTCAGCAGCCCCGCTCTCCATCCACCGTCCCGCTCTCTCCCTCCGCAGCCCCTGTCTCCACAGGCCAACCTGCTCTCTCAGCAGCCCCGCTTTAGCTCCGCAGTCCCGCTGTCTCCCTCCACAGCCCAGCTCTCCATCCACCATCACTCTCTCTCCTTCTGCAGCACTCTCCAATCGCCTTCACGCATTCTCCCTCCACAGCCCCACTCTCTCCCTCTCCAGCCTCGCTCTCCACTGTCCCTCCCACTCTCCCTCCACAGCCCCGCTCTCCACTCACCATCCTGCTCTCTCCCACTCTCTCCTTCCACAGCCCCTGTCTCCACTCGCCATCCTGCTCTCTCCCTCAGCAGCCCAGCTGTCCACCCGCATCCTGCTCTCCCTTAACAGCCCCGCTCTCCAACCACCATCACGCTCTCTCCTTCCACAGCCCCGCTCTCCACCTGCCATCCCTCTCTCACCCTCTGCAGCCCTGCTCTCCATGTGCCATCCCATTCTATCCCTCTGCAGCCCCGCTCTCTATCCATGTGCCGCTCTCCCTCCACAGCCCCGCTCTCTTCCTCCACATCTCTGCTCTCTCCCTCCACAGCCCCACTTTCTCCCTCCCCAGCCTCACTCTCCACTGTCCCTCCCACTCTCCCTCCACAGCCCCGCTCTCCACTTGCCATCCCGCCCTCCTCTCGCCATCCCGCTCTCTCCCGCTCTCTCCCTCCACAGCCCCTGTCTCCACTCGCCATCCTGCTCTCTCCCTCAGCAGCCCAGCTCTCCACCCGCATCCTGCTCTCCCTTAACAGCCCAGCTCTCCAACCACCCTCACGCTCTCTCCTTCCACAGCCCCGCTCTCCACCTGCCATCCCTCTCTCACCCTCTGCAGCCCTGCTATCCATGTGCCATCCCATTCTATCCCTCTGCAGCCCCGCTCTCTATCCGTGTGCCGCTCTCCCTCCACAGCCCCGCTCTCTTCCTCCATAACTCTGCTCTCTCCCTCCACAGCCCCACTCTCCACGTGCCGTCTGGCTCTATTCCTCTGCAGCACCGCTCTCCATTTGTGTCCTGCTCTCTCCCTCGCAGCTCCACTCGCCAGCCGCATTCCACACATTCCTTCTGCAACCCCGCTCTTCATCCGCCAATGGGCGGGGCTATGAGGAGCGGGCGTGGCTTGATACATACACACATACATACACTCAGCTTTATATTTATATATTTATAGATTATTCTTTTGCACAACTATCCCACTCTCACAGAAAGAAACAGTACTTTATGTATCCTCCCTGGAGACCAAGTTAGAGGGCAACCACCTTTAAGTCACCACAGAGGGGCCACAAATGTTGGTCATAGCTCAGGCACCACAATAGCTGTTTCATGTTGTCTTAGGTTTCTTTTATGTGGACTGCATAACCAACGGGACTTGAAGGTAGAGCATTGTCATTTTGCAGCAAGACGCCTTTAAGTCTTGTTTTGGATGAATTAATGAAGAACCTCCATTCCTCTGGGTTATGACTTATCTTAATAGCTTACATTAAACTGTTGATGTTTTTGCATGCCAGAAGACCTCCCTCCATGAAGAAGTATTGGACAAGATCTTTAACACAGTTTAAGATCAAAGACATCTGAACATCGCCCACTAGGAGATTCCACTACTATAGCCTGAAACCTAAAAGTTCAGTCTTACTCTTGGACAGAACCAAATCTCTAACAAGATCATTAAGTTCACTTTGTGTGTGGTGTGGTTCAGTTAGGTTGCTGACAAAGTCTGGGTAATGAGAGGAAGATGCTTCATGACACCAAGCTTCCTCTTCTACCTCACTTTACTCAACTGAAAATGTTTCTGCTGGTTTTGGAACCAGCGAAAGCAAGAATGAGGCATACCTGAAAACATGTCAATAAACTTGGAAACTAAGCTAAGAAATCCTAAAACTGTGCACGTTACACAGAGAGCATTTATAAAAGTAGGTGATGCAACTGTAATTAGAATTATGTCATCAGAGCTGAGTTGGTGTCTTTTAACCCCTTTACCCCCAAGGGAGGTTTGCATGTTAATGATCAGGCCAATTTTTACAATTCTTACTACTGTCCCTTTATGAGGAAATAACTCTGGAATGCTTCTATGGATCCCGGTGATTCTGACACTGTTTTCTCATGACATATTGTACTTCATGATAGTGGTAAAATTTCTTTGATATGACATGCGTTTATTTGTGAAAAAATGGAAATTTTGCAAAAATTTAACAATTTTCCAACTTTTAATTTTTATGCCCATAAATCTCAGAGATATGTCACATAAAAGATATAAAAGTAACATCTCCCACATGTTTACTTTGCATCAGCACAATCTTGGAATCAATTTTTTTTTTTGTTAGCAAGTTATAAGGGTTAAAAGTTAAACAGCAATTTCTCATTTACAGTCATATGTAAAAGTTTGGGCACCCCTATTAATGTTAACCTTTTTTCTTTATAACAATTTTGGTTTTTGCAACAGCTATTTCTGTTTCATATATCTAATAACTGATGGACTCAGTTATATTTCTGGATTCAAATGAGGTTTATTGTACTAACAGAAAATGTGCAATCTGCATTTAAACAAAATTTGACCGGTGCAAAAGTATGGGCACCCTTATCATTTTCTTGATTTGAACACTCCTAACTACTTTTTACTGACTTCCTGAAGCACTAAATTGGTTTTGTAACCTCATTGAGCTTTGAACTTCATAGCCAGGTGTATCAAATCATGAGAAAAGGTATTTAAAGTGGCCACTTGCAAGTAGTTCTCCTATTTGATTCTCCTATGAAGAGTGGCATCATGGGCTCCTCAAAACAACTCTCAAATGATCTGAAAACAAAGATTATTCAACATAGCTTTTCAGGGGAAGGATACAAAAAGTTGTCTCAGAGATTTAACCTGTCAGTTTCCACTGTGAGGAACATAGTAAGGAAATGGAAGAACACAGGTACAGTTCTTGTTAAGCCCAGAAGTGGCAGGCCAAGAAAAATATTAGAAAGACAGAGAAGAAGAATGGTGGGAACAGTCAAGGACAATCCACAGACCACCTCCAAAGACCTGCAGCATCATCTTGCTGCTGATGGTGTCACTGTGCATCGGTCAACAATACAGCGCACTTTGCACAAGGAGAAGCTGTATGGGAGAGTGATGCGAAAGAAGCCGCTTCTGCAAGCACGCCACAAACAGAGTCGCCTGAGGTGTGCAAAAGCACATTTGGACAAGCCAGTTACATTTTGGAAGAAGGTCCTGTGGACTGATGAAACAAAGATTGAGTTGTTTGGTCATACAAAAAGGCATTATGCATGCGCTGTATTGTTGACCGATGCACAGTGACACCATCTGCAGCAAGATGATGCTGCAGGTCTTTGGAGATGGTCTGTGGATTGTCCTTGACTGTTCTCACCATTCTTCTTCTCTGCCTTTCTGATATTTTTCTTGGCCTGCCACTTCTGGGCTTAACAAGAACTGTACCTGCGTTCTTCCATTTCCTTACTATGTTCCTCACAGTGGAAACTGACAGGTTAAATCTCTGAGACAACTTTTTGTATCCTTCCCCTGAAAAGCTATGTTGAATAATCTTTGTTTTCAGATCATTTGAGAGTTGTTTTGAGGAGCCCATGATGCCACTCTTCATAGGAGAATCAAATAGGAGAACTACTTGCAAGTGGCCACTTGAAATACCTTTTCTCATGATTTGATACACCTGGCTATGAAGTTCAAAGCTCAATGAGGTTTCAAAACCAATTTAGTGCTTCAGGAAGTCAGTAAAAAGAAGTTAAGAGGGTTCAAATCAAGAAAATGATAAGGGTGCCCATACTTTTGCACCGGTCAAATTTTGTTTAAATGCAGATTGCACATTTTCTGTTAGTACAATAAACCTCATTTGAATCCAGAAATATAACTGAGTCCATCAGTTATTAGATATATGAAACTGAAATAGCTGTTGCAAAAACCAAAATTGTTATAAAGAAAAAAGGTTAACATTAATAGGGGTGCCCAAACTTTTACATATGACTGTAAACAACACCATTTTTTTTTAGGGACCACATCACATTTGAAGTCACTTTGAGGGGTCTATATGATAGATAATACTCAAAAATGAAACCATTCTAAAAACTGCACCCCTCAAGGTGCTCAAAACCACATTCAAGATGTTTATTAACCCTTCAGGTGTTTCACAGGAATTTTTGGAATGTTTTAAAAAAATGAACATTTAACTTTTTTTCAAAAAAAAATTAACTCAGATCCATTTTTTTTATTTTACCAAGGTTAAAAGAAGAAATTGGACCTCAAAAGTTGTTCAGCAATGTGTCCTGAGTAGGCTGATACCCCATATGTAAACCACTGTTTGAGCGCACGGTAGAGCACGGAAGGCAAGGAGCGCCGTTTGACTTTTTCAACGCAAAATTGGCTGGAATTAAGATCAGACGCCATGTCACATTTGGAGAGCCCCTGATGTGCCTAAACAGTGGAAACCCCCCCACAGATGACACCATTTTGGAAACTAGACCCCCTAAGGAACTTATCTAGATGTATGGTGAGCACTTTGAGCCACCAAGTGCTTCACAGAAGTTTATCACGTAGAGCAGTAAAAATAAAAAATCATATTTTTTTCACAAAAAATATCTTTTTGCCCCCAAATTTTTATTTTCCCAAGGGTAACAGAAGAAATTGGACCCCAAAAGTTATTGTGCGATTTGTTTTGAGTACGCTGATACCCCATATGTGGGGGTAAACCACTGTTTGGGCACATGGCAGAGCTCAGAAGGCAAGGAGCACCAGAATTTACTGCTATGGTTTGCAGGTGCCATGACCCACTAGGAGAGCCAATGAGGTGCCAAAACGGCAATACCTCCCCCCCGTTTATGAACTACACCTCTCAATGAATTCATCTAAGCGTTCAGCGATCATATTAACACCAGGGCGGCCATCAGGGCATTACTGCCTTGACTGGTGAATGGGGCCCAGTGGTAGAGGGGGCCTGCATCGGGCTCCATCTCATCTGCTCACTGGGCCCCTACCGGCAGGCTAAACCGGGCCCTTTGCGGCGCTGTGGCAATTGAACGCTATTGACATGTGGGCCCAGGCCCTCATTTCAATAGTCAACAGCCGCCAGCCAATAGGAGGCTGGCAGCTGACATCAGCCGCAGCGCACATGTCGCTGGTGTTTGAAGTCATTGTCAGTCGCCAGCGTTTGACGTCATTGTCAGTCGCCGGCGAGTGCACACTTCAGCTGCGTGGAGGGAGCTTCACCGCAGGAGCGTGGCCAGGTAAGAAGAACTTGTTTTTTTTATTTTTTATTGAAAGTGGCAATCCGGGGGGCCCGGGGCAGAATGCTGCACAACATGGGGGCAGAATGCTGCACAACATGGGGGCATAATGCTGGACAACATGGGGGCATAATGCTGGACAACATGGGGGCAGAATGCTGGACATGGGGGCAGAATGCTGGACAACATGGGGGCAGAATGCTGGACAATATGGGGCAGAATGCTGGACAACATGGGAGCAGAATGCTGGACAACATGGGAGCAGAATGCTGGACAACATGGGAGCAGAATGCTGGACATGGGGGCAGAATGCTGGACATGGGGCAGAATGCTGGACATGGGGCCAGAATGCTGGACATGGTGGCAGAATGCAAGAAATGGGGGCAGAATGCTGGACATGGTGGCAGAATGCAGGACATGGGGCAGAATGCTGGACATGGGGGCAGAATGCTGAACATGGGAGCAGAATGCAAGACATGGGGCAGAATGCTGGCCACGGGGGTAGAATGCAGGACACGGGGGCAGAATGTGAGACACTGGGGCAGAATGTGAGACACAGGGCAGAATGTGAGACGGGGGCAGAATGTGAGACACGGAGCAGAATATGACAGTGAGACACAGGAGGAGGCAGGATGCGAGACATGGGGCAGAATGGGAGACACATGGTGCAGGATCATGGGGCAGGATGGATACGATGTAGACACATGGGGCAGGATCGGGAGATCATATGGGGGCAGAATGGATACTCATGAGGGCAGAATGAGAGAAAATATGGCTGGAGCCAGGAATGAGACACACGGGGTCAGTATGGGGAGATATTATTACCATAGGGGCTAATTAAGGGATATTATTACTGCAGTGATGTATTTTATTTTTTTGAGGATACTGTTTTAAATGGGGGAAGGTCCTGTTACTGTGCAGAGCGACACTATGTCACCTTTTTTCTTCATCTGGAAAATTGTAGAAGTTGGGAAAAAATTAAGTAATGTGCTCTCCAAGTAGAGCTCTAGATAACTGTGTTATTTCCTGCAGAGACGAGCCCAGGCTGGAAGACGTGATGGCGGTCTGTGCTGGATGAAAGATGAAAATCGAAGCTGAAGGACTTCACCTAGAGACATCACTGGTGAGTCAGAGTGTTACCTGTACACTGACAGTATACACTATATACAGAGTGCCTGTCTACAATGTCACCAGTGATCACTGCATTACTGTCATGATCCATGCTGGATCATGTCAGATAAGAGCTCTGGTAACCTTTTTTTTTCTCTCTATAAGCTTTGTGCTTAGAGATAGTTTTGCCCCCGGTGGCCAGTATGGTCATTGCACTGGTGTTTTTAGAGATAGTTTTGCCCCCGGTGGTGGTTAGTGTAATTGCACGGGAATCACTAACAGGTGTGTTTACTCAATAAAGGTGTGTCAGTTGTGCTCACTCACGTTGGTAATATTGTTGGTCTTTTCCAACCATCCTGGGTGAAGGAAGGAGCTGAAGAGAGTCCAGGGCAGCTCAGTCAGAGTCCTGGAGTGGCAGCTATGGTGTCAGCGAGGAGTTTGTGTAAAGCATGGTGGAGTGGCAGCTATGGTGTCAGCGAAGAATTCTTGCAAAGCTTGGTGGAGTGGCAGCTATGGTGTAGAGCTGCACTCAGTTGCTGGACTCTGTTGCTGGAAGCTGCACTCAGGTGCTGGACTCCATTGCTGGACAGTTGCACTCAGGTGCTGGACACTGTTGCTGGACAGCTACACTCAGGAGCTGGACTCTGTTGCTCCAAGGCGGCACTCGGGTGCTGGATGCTGTTGCTGTAAAGCTGCACCCAGGTGTTGGACACGGTGGGAGGAAGATGCACTCAGGTGTTGGACTCTGTTGCCAGGAGCAAGTGCATCAGAGCAAAGCTAAGTGTTTCCCTGTTTGTCACTTTTCCTCATGTTGGTGTTAGTACAGCAGTGGGGCCAGTGCCTGCACCACCCAGCTCCCTAGTAAGGTGTAGGGTGTGCTAGGGTGACAGGTATCCTGATCGGTGACAGGTGAGGAGCCTGTATAGGGAACATTAGGCGTGTTAGGGACACTGACTCAGGGGAGTGCAGGAGGTCTCCACGTCTCCCGTTCCATATCACAGGGCCCACCATTGTAAATGTTTCCCTATCCCCTGTATCTTGTTGTATTAGTTACCGGCCTGCGGGCCGTGTCACACTGGACAATTACACGTGCCGTGTCCTGTTGTATTAGTTACCGGCCTGCTGGCCGCGTCACACAGGACGGGGCACGTGACATTATCACCAACCATACATTTTCTCTGGTGAGCCTTTGGCCATGTTCAGACATGTGAGCAATTGCTGCTGGGCCTCACTAGGGTGAGTGAGGAGCTGCATGGTGTGTTAAAGCAGTTCCAGCAGCAGTAACCGGGGTCTGGTGCCTTCCCTCTGGCTCAATCAGAAAATCAAATTGCGGCTCTGGCAAAGAAGCCCCCTAGTGTCTCTGCTGGGGAGCGGGACTTGCTCATACAGTTGTACGTACCCAGGCAGGTGGGTGGAGTTGGTATCCCCATGGTGCTGTCTGGGGTTCCCTAAGGTGAAGGGGTGCGTCCCTGTAGTGAGCAGACTGGTGATATGGTCCACGGGACTCACGCCAAATCTTCCATACCACATACCACCGAAGAAGCCGCCCCCTCCTGGTCGTGTGGAGGAAGGCGGCCAGGGAGTGTATTTTTCCTCCATATTCCAAGCCCCTCCCTCTCCGGTGTGAGCAGCAGGTGTGCTGCGGGGGAGTAGGGGCAAGTCTCTACCCTCACCATTAGCCAACTCTGGAGGCGCAGTCCTCGTGCTGGAAAGGGTTGGGGGGTAGTGTACCCCTTGGTGGAGTGCGGGGGTGTGAGTGTGGTGACACAGGGGGACGCCTCTGTTGTCAATCCCAGAGAGAGGTCACCGAATATTGACAAACGAATGTGTGGCAATAAACGTTCAGGTCCGGACCTGTTTGTGAATGAGTGTGTATGGGTCCCACCAAAAAAACATCTAGTGGAAGTGTGTTGTGGAGTCTTACCAGCTCATATCAATTATACACATATATAACTCGTTCCCCAGGACGGCGCTTTGGAGATGTGTGGTGTCTCCAGAACTTATATTGCCAATACCAGCGGTGCGTTTGTCATAAACCTGAAGTGCAGAGGGTTGCTGGGGTGAATTCTGGATCTGGGCGTCCCCTCTGTAGGTAGTTCCTGATGAGGAGTGGTTTTGAGGGTCCAGAGGCCCCTCATTAAGGGGAGGGTACTGTCATGATACATGCTGGATCATGTCAGATAAGAGATCTGGTAACTTTTTTTTTCTCTCTCTAAGCTTTGTGCTTAGAGATAGTTTTGCCCCCGGTGGCCAGTATGGTCATTGCACTGGTGTTTTTAGAGATAGTTTTGCCCCGGTGGTGGTTAGTGTAATTGCATGGGAATCACTAACAGGTGTGTTTACTTAATAAAGGTGTGTCAGTTGTGCTCACTCACGTTGGTGATATTGTTGGTCTTTTCCAACCATCCTGGGTGAAGGAAGGAGCTGAGGAGAGTCCAGGGCAGCTCAGTCAGAGTCCTGGAGTGGCAGCTATGGTGTCAGCGAGGAGTTCATGTAAAGCATGGTGGAGTGGCAGCTATGGTGTCAGTGAAGAATTCTTGCAAAGCTTGGTGGAGTGGCAGCTATGGTGTAGAGCTGCACTCAGTTGCTGGACTCTGTTGCTGAACAGTTGCACTCAGGTGCTGGACACTGTTGCTGGACAGCTGCACTCAGGTGCTGGACTCTGTTGCTCCAAGGCGGCACTCGGGTGTTGGACGCTGTTGCTGTAAAGCTGCACCCAGGTGTTGGACACGGTGGGAGGAAGATGCACTCAGGTGTTGGACTCTGTTGCCAGGAGCAAGTGCATCAGAGCAAAGCTAAGTGTTTCCCTGTTTGTCACTTTTCCTCATGTTGGTGTTAGTACAGCAGTGGGGCCAGTGCCTGCACCACCCAGCTCCCTAGTAAGGAATAGGTGTAGGGTGTGCTAGGGTACAAGTTATAGAAAAAACTGACGGCACATCTAGAACTAGTCTGAATAGGTGCATACCAAAAGGCAACTTACATATTAAATTAGAAAATGGTAGCACACCAAATATGAAATAGGAATAGCAAAATGGCTTTAGTAATACTTTTCATAATGGCTTTTATAAGGCATATCAAATATGAAATAAGTGAAATATGAATAGCATAATGGCTTTTGTAATCTAGAAAAACATATGAGATACTTAGCACAAAATTTGGCCAAAAGATGTGAGCCCATTCACCAGCGACAAGGTGATCTCAGATTGAATGGGTCCCTATACTGACTGCCTGGTGTGAACTGACCTCTGGCTAGTAACATGATAAAGCCTATATATATAGGACGATAGTAACCAAACATGTGATTGAATGCGATTAAAATCACCACTTGATGAAGGGCGGAGTGCTCAGTCAGAAAACTAGTATACAAGTTATAGAAAAAACTGACGGCACATCTAGAACTAGTCTGAATAGGTGCATACCAAAAGGCAACTTACATATTAAATTAGAAAATGGTAGCACACCAAATATGAAATAGGAATAGCAAAATGGCTTTAGTAATGCATTTCATAATGGCTTTTAAAAGGCATATCAAATATGAAATAAGTGAAATATGAATAGCATAATGGCTATGATCGGCGACAGGTGAGGAGCCTGTATAGGGAACGTTAGGAGTGTTAGGGACACTGACTCAGGGGAGTGCAGGAGGTCTCCACGTCCCCCGTTCCCTATCGCAGGGCCCACCATTGTAAATGTTTCCCTATCCCCTGTGTCTTGTTGTATTAGTTACCGGCCTGCGGGCCGTGTCACACTGGACAATTACACGTACCGTGTCCTGTTGTATTAGTTACCGGCCTTCTGGCCATGTCACACAGGACGGGGCACGTGACAATTACCTGTACACTGGCACTATATACAGAGGTCCTGTGCATAATGTCACTGTTGATCACTGTATTACCTGTACACAGACATGCATACTAAGTACAGATCTCCTGTGTATAATGGCACTTATGGTGATAGTATTATGTTTTTTTTATTAATGATAAGTATTGTAGTATTCAGTCACCATGTAGTGGTAATATGTGGTCTGTGCATGGTGTGGTGTTGTTTGTCCCTTGTATGTGCTATTATTCTGTCACTGTGGTGGTAATATTTGGTCTGGTCATGGTGTGGCTGTATTTGTTCCTTGTATGTGGTATTATAGGTCACTATGTGGTGGTAATATGTGGTATTTGTCCCTTTGGATGTGATATTATTGGTCATTTTAAAAATTGAAAAATAAATAAAAAATATACCTAAATTGTATTGGATATTTTAACAAATGATAAATAGATTAGAGTAGAGCAGGGCCCAGCCAAAAGAGTCTACCTCGTCGTGGTGGCAGATTTAAAAAATCTTTTGGCCAAAACAAGAGCTGCTGGCTATGTGTGTGATCTGGAGATGGGAACCATTAGGCTATGTGCCCACGATGCGATTTTTAAGCGTTTTTGCCGTGATTTTCGGCGCGAAAATGCAGCGAAAACATTTAAAAATCGTGTACAAAAAGCCCCCCATGCATTCCTATGGCATTCCGCACATGCTATGCTAATGCTGCGCTCTTTTCCGCGGCGGAAACGCATCGCGGAAAAAATCGCAGCATGGTCATTCTTTTGTGCGGAATCGCAAAGAATTGCCGCGATTCCGCACCCATAGGAATGCATGAGAATCGCTTACTTCCCGCATGTGGCTATGCCCACCATGCGGGAAGTTAAGCGTCTCATGTGCGGTTGGTACCCACGGTGTGGAGGAGAGGAGACTTTCCTCCAGGCCCTGGGTACCATACCCCTGTAAAAAAAAATAAAAAATACAAAATCTGGGTATATTTACCTTCCGACGTCCCGCGCTGCATTCCCGGCCTAAGCGTTCTCAGTAATGCCTTGCGGCAAGGTCCTGTGATGACGTAGTCTCGCGTGACTCTAGCGGTCTTGCGAGATCGCTATAGTAACGCGAGACCAACGTCATCACAGGTCTCGCAAGGCATTACTGGGAACGCTGTGGCCCGGGATGGCAGCGCGGGACGTCGGAAGGTAAATATACCCCGATTTTTTATTTTTTAATCATTTTACCTCTTACTATTGATGCCGCATAGGCGGCCTCAATAGTAAAAAGCTGGTCACACTTGTCAAACACTATGTTTGACCAGTATGACCAACCTGTCAATCACTTTCCAAGCGATGCTTCAACAGACTCGCGGTGAAATCATGTGGAAAAACCGCGCGATTTCTGGGAAGGAGTCCGGTTTTTAGTGTGCGTTTTAAAACGCTACGTGGGCCCATAGCCTTAATGTGTGATTGGTGAGAAGTTGAGTTTTTCCAAGAGAGAGCGGTGGGATTGTGGACAGTTTGAGGGGTGAAGGGCGGGGCTGGGGTTGAGCCTGGGCGGTCTCAAGGGGGCCCCGAAAACTTTGCCAGTATGGGGCCCCGAAATTCTTTGTGGCAGCCCTGATTGACACAGTGGGTGTGTCACAGAATTTTATACCATTGGGCAGTGAGGACAAAATAACTACATTTTTACCACCAAAAATTTGTTTTAGTCACAGATTTTACATTTCCACACAAGAAGTGGGTAAAAATGGCAACAAAATTTGTCCCACAATTTCTACTGAACGTGTCAATACCCCATATGTGGCTGTACAGTGCTACTTAGCCATGTGGAGAGACTTGGGAGGAATGGAACGCTATTTGGCTATTCAAGTGAATGGGTCTGTGCACATGTCAGTGTGTTTCCACAGACCATGTGTACGTGGGCAAAACACGCTGATATGTCCATTTTTTAATGTCAGCACAGATCACAAAACATTTAACACACATGCATACACATAACACACATGGATGTGATCCATGTGACACGCATCAGCACTGGGGAAGAAGCGATACAGTAAGTGCTGTTCCCTGGCATCGGGTGCTGAACAGTGCTATACTGATTTGCCTTATAGTTGTTAATAATGTCTCAATGGCTAATGTGTGTTGACCTGCCACAAAACCCTGCCAGTATCATTGAGTCTTGTCTCCTATATAGCTAGCGTGCATACATCTTTTGCTAGGCCACATGCACATGATCAGAATTTGGTCAGTATTCTACATCAGTATCTGTAAGCCAAAACTAGAAGTGGAGCAATCAGAGGAAAAGTATAATGGAAACACGTCACCATTTCTGGATTTATCACCCACTCCTGATTTTGGCTTACAGATACTGAGGGAAAGAACACCCCAAATATTGAGTGTGAACGTGGCCTTATTGTGAGGCTACTTATAGCTGATGTTGAGGACAATGTAATGGCACAGTGCATTTCCATGGGGCATTTTTACATGGCAAGGGACCACTGACAGGACTTGTTGGGGGAAAAAAGTGTAGGAGTCAAGTGTAGTGCAGGTAATTTGTGTTATGCAAGAGGCACTTCTAGGCTGGAGTCACACTGCCGTATTTTTCGTGCGATAATCGCATCACACTGCATGGACTGGCCGGCACCTCTCCTGACCTGAGCATGACAGCATGATGGATTACTATGCAGCTGTCAAGCTCAGGTCAGGAGAACTGACAGCAAGTAGAGGTTTTCCAATGCGATTCTCGCACGAGAAATAAGGCAGTGTGTCTCTGCCCGTACAGATACTTTGATAGAAGCCTGTCTGCAGGAGGCAGATACTAATCAGTCACTGTGAATCGGGCTGGTGGTAGAGACTGACATACATTCAGAGCCATTGCTTGGTTATTGTAGAGGTTGATGAGTTTGCCAGTCAGAGTCTTGGCAGTAAAAAAGCTGTAGCCAAAACACAGGTTTTGCTCCCCTTTTTGCTGCTTTTCTTGCTGCTTTTTTATGTGTTTTTTCCATAGTTCAGCTTTGCTTTCATGAAAATTATATGGTGTTAGGCCACCAATGCAAGACGTATGTGAAACCATAAAACATTTTTGGAAAAATGGTAATTTGGTCAAATTATTTAGGAGGAAAAGTTTTTTTATGTCTGAAAAACAATGACTATTGTGATCAAAAAAGCTGGATTCATGTATGAAGTGCAGCTATGAACTAAGTTTACATATGAGTTCAGAAAATACACAATTGCACATGTAAAAACAGTGGGGAAGTTGAATTGGTAGGGCATTCTATACTCAACACATTGGTAGGCCATTGAGTTGTTCGGGCACTGTTTACTGTCACACATTGGTAGAGCATTGAGTTGGTTGGACACTGTTCACTGTCACACATTGGTAAGCCATTGAATTGGTTGGGCAATGTTTACTGTCACACATTGGTAGAGCATTGAGTTAGTCGGGTACTGTTTACTGTCACACATTGGTAGAGCATTGAGTTGGTAGGGCACTTTTTACTGTCACACATTGGTAGAGCATTGAGTTGGTCGGGCATTGTTTACTGTCACACATTGGTAGAGCATTGAGTTGGTCAGGCACTGTTTACTGTCAAACATTGGTAGAGCATTGAGTTGGTTGGGAATTGTTTACTTAACACATTGGTAGGCCATTGAATTGGTCAGGCACTGTTTACTGTCACACATTGGTAGAACATTGAGTTGGTCGGGCATTGTTTACTGTCACACATTGGTAGAGCATTCAGTTGGTTGGGCATTGTTTACTGTCACACATTGGTAGAGCATTGAGTTGGTTGGGAATTGTTTACTTAACACATTGGTAGGCCATTGACTTGGTCAGGCACTGTTTACTGTCATACATTGGTAAGCTATTGAGCTGGTTGGGCATTGTTTACTGTCACACACTGGTAGAGCATTGAGTTGGTCGTGTACTGTTTACTGTCACACATTGGTAGAGCACTGAGTTGGTAGGGCACTGTTTACTGTCACACATTGGTAGAGCATTGAGTTGGTCGGGCACGGTTTACTGTCACACATTGGTAGAGCATTGAGTTGGTTGGACACTGTTTACTGTCACACATTGGTAGAGCATTGAGTTGGTCGGGCATTGTTTACTGTCACACATTGGTAGAGCATTGAGTTGGTAGGTCACTGTTTACTGTCACACATTGTTAGGCCATTGAGTTGCTTGGGTACTGTTTAATGTCAAACATTGGTAAAGCATTCAATTGATCAGCATTGTTTACATTAACATCCAAGCTCATGTGAGGGTACAGAAACATTATGGTTTAAAATTGGGAAAATCACAAAAATAAAAGCCTTTCACATACCGCTGTATCTGCGTTGTTTCACCAATAATGCTGCAAAAACTGATAGCAGCGGTTTTGCTGCATTTTGCACTTACTCATTGCTTTCTATAGTTAAAAAAAACACTGCAAAAACACTGAAAGAAGTGACATGCTGCAGTTTACAAAAACATATCAGTTTTCTCAATTCAATCAGGAAAAAAAACAAGCATGTGCATGAGATTTCTGAAATCTCATAGTTTCTACTGATACTGTAAAAATCAGCTTTTAATTTGCATAAAAAAAGTAGCAAAAAGACAACTTGTGAACATAGCCTAACATCCTGTTGTTTCAGGAATTTCACATGTACATTAATTAGCTGCAATGAACAGACTCTGACCCTATATTTTATATTGAAGCACCTAATGAGCATGCAAAGGTCAATATGAAGAAAGAGGAAGCAGGGTCAGCTGTGAAATCACCTATTGTTAATGCTGGATGTTGTGTTATCAGCTGTTTATAGACGCGTTTATCAGTGATTGTAATCCTGCCTCTGATAATAAGGAAACTGCTGAAAACTCATCCTGAAAGTGTTGGGAAGGTGACCTGACGGACAGACAGACTTGTCAGAATGGAGAAAGGAAGGTTTGCACAGTTTAGTCAGGTGTCAGTTACTACAGTGGGGAAACAGCTGAGAAAGTGTAGTGGACGTGCAGTACCTTGGGTTGACCATTAGAGGGCAGGGAGGAGTGTGAGCAAAGGACTTGACATCAGCTTAGGGCTTAGGAAACCGTTGGTCATGGGGGCGGAGTAACAGGGAACCAGGCAATTATATAAATTTGACAGGAGGGTTCCAGAAAGTTCCAGTCCCCAGGGGGAGCTCCAGTGATAGGAGGACTACGACAGTTTGTGCACTGTGAGGAAAACTAAACCAGGGGGACTGAGGAGAGAAAAAGTCAGGGGGGTGGTCCTGACACAAAAGTACCGCAGTATAGACGAGGCACCGAGGTAAAGCATACCGTATTGAGAGAGAGACGACTGATCAGTAAAAGTACTGTTGGTGTACGGGCCTAAGGTGGCCACAGTGATGGATCTGACAGGAGCGTCGAAGAGTGAAGAGGGGACAGTGCGTATATATACGTCCCCGGTGTAAAGTACGTTGTGCGAGAAGCGGCCCTGGAAACGGAGGGCCGATAAGTGAAGTGAAGTGAATTGAAGTGCGGTGTACTTCGGAGTCCGTCAGGCGGACGCCAAGAGAATAAACTTGGACCTGTTGTACCCGACACTTGCCTCCATGGTGTCTCTGTTGCGTCTCTGCGCGGTAAGAGAGGGACCACCCCCCAGTCCGGCCCACTGACCCTACACTTGGCGTAGTCGGCAGGATCACCGCCGCTAATACGTCATCTTCTGCGGCAGGCCTGCCCTAAAGAATGGAGAAAGACTTGGACTACACTGCTTGGATTACAAACACCTGTGGATTACAAATTACCCACCTGTGGAGTACAAATTGGGAACACTGTGGCAGATCTGCGTTGCCAGCATAGGATCCGGGGTGGTACCAGGTGCTGTGCAGTATGGCCGTGTTGCTTCAGCGCAGAGGAGAGGTCCAGGTGTTTGAAGTTGTTCTGAATGGACTGGGACCCCCTTCAACGTACCCCAGGGGGAAGCGGTATGTACCCGGAGGCCGACGCTCCCATATACTGGACCCTGGCAGATGTGTGGAGAGGCCTGCCATCACCCCACCCAGCAGAGGGAGTGGAACAGAGGGAAAACTTGGCTGCGGCTGCTTGGCGCCATTCGACTACTGCCCAACGGACAGTATGAGACGCTGCGGGTGTCGAGGCATCGGGCGCCGGGAGTGGCGATGGCTGCGGGAGGTCGAGCATCGCCAGAAAGCGTCCCCCTCAGAGCCACGGGCAGGCAGCTGGTTGATGATTGGAGAAGCGGAGCCTGTGCAGAACCAGCTGGAATGGCCGCCGAAGTTACCAGCAGAGAGCCTCCCTGCGGAGCCCCCGAGCCTGGAGGCTAGCCCCGCCGGATGGCGGGGTGAAGAGCAGAGACTGCGGGAAGAGCTGTGTGATGATGTGACGGAGGCCACGGCGCCGGGGAAGGTGAGAGTTCCCCCAGCACCGACAGTGGTTCTGCAAGCGGTCCCCACCATTCAGCCACAGCACGCGGCATCCTATGTCCCCGAGAGCCCGGCCAAGGAGGGCCCTACCATATACGCAGAACTGAGCAGGGCCTCTGCTCCTGGTCCAGAATCACTCCACCCGGTGGCGCCACGCCCGGTGGCGCCGCTGCGGAGTCTGACCGTAGAAGACACTGTTGCATCCCCTCTGCCGCTAGCGACCGCATCTTCAAAGGCGGCCGCTGCCCCGGCTCCGGATAAAAATTCAGGTGCGGCCTACCCTGCGGCCGTGGCTGCTGTGTCGGCGCTGGAACCGGCTGCGGCCTGTTTGACAGGCCTTGTGGCCCAATCTTCCGGGAACACGGCTCCTCCCACCCACCACCCGGCCCCAGCGGCTGCTGAGCCGCTGATATCATCGGCCGCCTCTGCCCCGCTCTCTTCTTCGGCAGAGCCCCGCCCACCAGACTCCAGAGCCTGCGCTGTACCCTCCGTCTGGGTCGCGGAGGTTATTAAGAAAAAGAAGGCCCGGGAGCAGGAGATATGGAACCTGCTCCATAAAAAGGGAGAGACAGGTATGGCGGCTAAGAGATCTATGGGACCGCTGGTGTATACTAACATCGCCAAAGGATACGGCTTTATTCGGGATGAGACTGGCCAGAAAGTTTATAGAAATGTGACTTCCATTCGTCACGGTCGGGCTTTGAAAGAAGGAGACTTAGTGTCGTACTACAAAGAGTACTGTCCCCGCGGCTATTATGCGGTTGCCGTACTTGCAGAGCCCGAAGGATGTGAACCCCCGTAAAGAGGACTTGTGTGGACACCCTCGGTATCCCAGGAGCTCCACGGTTGTGGAGCCCCTCACTTCTGACCACTAAAAGTGGGTTAGACTGTCGGGAGTTCGATGCACCGTTGTGCAGGTCATATGGACAGTTATGTTAAAAAAAAAAAAAATGTTTTTGTTGTTGTGGTTTAACTGTTGTTTCTATTTCCTTTTTCTTTCTTTCTTTTGTCTATGTTCCTTTTAAAGGAGAGTATTCGTAAATATGTTTGCCCGACTGAGCGGGGATACGAAGAAGAGAGGGAGTGTCCATGTCCAAGGAAGGGGGGGGGAAGAAGATATGCAATGTTATGTTGTTATATGTTGGTTTTAAAAACAAAGGAAAAATGAAAAAAAATATAAAAAATGGGGTACTTGTGATATTGTAAAGTTGTTTTGTTGTATAATATGCACAAGTAAATGCAACAGGTCTGGGTAAGAGAAGGTCTGAGGGACCAAAGGGAAGTGTGAGATCCGAAAGGGGTCTATGTGTGGAGAAGGTGGTCTGGGAGACCGAGACGCCGACCATGACATGTCACTGAAAGAAAGGTAAAAGAGATGGAAGACGTGAGAAAGACAGCCGTCCTAGGTCAGGTCGCCGACACCACGGACACCCCTGAAGGAGGAAGGTGGACGCCGACAATGATCTGGTAGGTGTGAGGCCTCGATCATGGCGTACCGGACAATGGAAGGTGACAGTAGGGGAGAGTAGGGGAAGGTACACACCATAGAGAGAATATGGGTGTACCTAGCCCAATTTGAAAGACGTTGTCATGTGGTGTGCATGCTGGTGAGTAGCAGTAGGCTGCTCAGAGCATGGTGCTCCCAGTATGGTTTGGCCCAACACGGGTAGTGGGTTTGGCCCAACAACTGGTCCGACAACAGAGTGTAGGTGAAGCTTCAGAACGACGAAGGCAGGGATGACGATTGTCAAGGACGACAATAGACAAAGGAAGGGAGAGTGTAGGGAAGGTGACCTGATGGACGGACAGACTTGTCAGAATGGAGAAAGGAAGGTTTGCACAGTTTAGACAGGTGTCAGTTACTACAGTGGGGAAACAGCTGAGAAAGTGTAGTGGACGTGCAGTACCTTGGGTTGACCATTAGAGGGCAGGGAGGAGTGTGCGCAAAGGACTTGACATCAGCTTAGGGCTTAGGAAACCATTGGTCATGGGGGCGGAGTTGCAGGGAACCGGGGAATGATATAAATTTAACAGGAGGGTTCCAGAAAGTTTCAGTCCCCAGGGGGAGCTCCAGTGATAGGAGGACTACGACAGTTTGTGCACTGTGAGGAAAACTAAACCAGGGGGACTGAGGAGAGAAAAAGTCAGGGGGGTGGTCCTGACACAAAAGTACCGCAGTATAGACGAGGCACCGAGGTAAAGCATACCTTATTGAGAGAGACGACTGATCAGTAAAAGTACTGTTGGTTTACGGGCCTAGGGCAGCCACAGTGACGGATCTGACAGGAGCATCGAAGAGTGAAGAGGGGACGGTGCGTATATGTATGTCCCTGGTGTAAAGTACGGTGTGGGAGAAGCGGCCCTGGAAACGGAGGGCCGATAAGTGAAGTGAATTGAAGTGTGGTGTACTTCGGAGGCCGTCAGGCGGACGGCAAGAGAATAAACTTGGACCTGTTGTACCCGACACTTGCCTCCATCGTGTCTGTTGCGTCTCTGCGCGGTAAGAGAGGGACCACCCCCCTGTCTGGCCCGCTGACCCTACAAAAGGACAGCAAGTAAAGCCCCCGTCACACATGGCAACGCACCAGCGATCCCGACAACGATATGACCTGGTCAGGATCACTGGTGTGTCGCTACATGATCGCTGGTGAGCTGTCAAACAGGCAGATCTCACCAGAGATCAGGACCAGCGACGACGGGGGTAACAAGAGCGTGCGTCGCTTAGTTACCCGCTGTTTACCTTGGATACCAACATGCTCGCGCTGGGAGCTGGTATCCAAGGTAAGCAGCAAGTAACTAAGCGTGTGCGGCGCTTAGAAATCCACTGTTTACCTTGGATACCAGCTTCCAGCACGAGCACGCTGGTATCCAAGGTACACAGCGGGTAACTAAGCGATGCGCGCGCTCAGTTACCCTATATATACCTTGGATACCAGCTCCCAAACTCTGCTTACAGCGCTGGGAGCTCGCTGATCGATGGTCTCCCGCTGCCACGCGATGCGTGCTGGCCAGCGGGAGACCAACGATCAAAAAAATGTCCTGAACATTACAAAACGATCAGCGATACCCGGCGGGGGGGGCGGTCGCTGATACGTGTCACACACAGCGAGATCGCTGGTGAGATCGCTGTTGCGTCACAAAACTTGTGACTCAGCAGCGATCTCACTGTGTGTCACGGGGGCTTAAGAGTCTAAAATAGCCTCAGTGGCCAGTGTGAAATTTGCAAGATTGCTAATTGTGTATTTAGTAACTATTCTGAAATGAAAAAAAAATGCAAAATGTTTTTAACAAAAACCTGATTTAAACCAGAGGTCATTTTTTGATAACACATTCCATGTAGAGAAAGCTTGTGAGTCCAATTTATCCCGTGAACACTGAATGATTGACAGTTCTTTCTACAGGCATACTTGGACAAAAAAAGCTGTCAGCTACTCTATGAAGGCGGGAAGAAACAGAACTTATAGGATTTATCTTCGATTCCTGCCAGATTTTAACATATACTGAAGCAAATGTTAAAAAATGATATATCTGTAAGCTCAGCATCTCCCACTCCATCCTACGCTGTCCTCACAGTTTTAAGATAAAAATAGAGAGCACCAGTATGGTGACTAGACCTCCTTACTAGAATCCATAGCACCAGAATGGACTACTATGGCCATGCTCGTGTACTGAAAAGGAATGCAAAATGCGGGGCATGGGATAATGGACAATTTTCTGATGGCATCTGGGGGTCTAATGGTTTGGTTATAGAAGGATGGTTTTTTAATTTTCTCCATTTAACCTGGCCAAGGACATTGTAACATTGAATCCAAATCCATGACGAATAGCTATTGCTTATGCACAATGGGAATAAACAAGATGTCAAGGATCAATGGTCATCAGTGTGCCATTAAAATGAACTGACTATGAAATGTCCCGGGAGTGGACTGTTTTACCATGTTCAAGTGAATTCCCACAGCCCTCACATTGTGATGTTTTATTTTTATCCTCAAGTCATTCCATGATTAATGCAGATAGCTGCATCTCATCTACATAGTAATTAGCATGCAATTATAAACTGCAAACACATTAAATATGGACTTTTTCATGTTCTCTAGGATGATGAGAAATTGTATGTTCAATATCAATGTAATCCGCAGTACAGTGATAATATAGCTTTTACTCTAAATATAATTGTTCAGTATCCTAGCACACCACCTTTTTATTCCAAACCTTGCCCCTGGACAAAACCAACGGCTGCAACTTCTTGTCAATCCATTCAGATAATCTCTCATTAACTCCTCCTATTCCAGACACAATTGGCCTGAATGGAGGAGGAAATGTTTCTTTGTGTGTTTTATGTAAAGCGTGGAACACCAGACAAACAGGTGTTTCCACATACAAAAATTCTGACATGCGTTTACTAAAAACGCCAAGAGACAAACCTTCCTGATAATTCCAAAAAGTTCTGTCTGGACTCGACTGGTAGGATCCATCCCCGAAGGGCGGTAAGTGGAGGTATCTGACAACATGGAAATAACCTCCCGATGATATAACATAGTGTCAAGCACCACCACTGAACCGCCCTTATCAGAAGGGTGGATTACTATATGTGGATTCTCACATAACGCATTAAATGCCTGTGTCTCTGTAAAGGACACATTTTTTGAGACTTGTAGATCTGAATCAAGTAAATCCTTAATTTCCCTTTCCATAACCCTTTGAAAGGTGTCCATAATCGGTACCCGTGATGCTACAGGATAAAAAAATGTATTAGATACCATATCATCATCATAAACCGGTTCATTATTAACGGAAACATCTGTTTCCTCTAAACTATGTAACATTTCTAATACAACTTCATCCTTCACCGTGGCCGACAGAAGTAACAAACTTTCGCTATTTAACATATTTATTTGAGCACCAGACACATTATCCTCCAATGGATTATCCTGAAAAAAAAATGTCTTTTGACAGTTAGTAAACGTACAAATTTGTTAATGTCACACAATGTTTGGAATAAATCCCCTTTACAAGTGGGAACAAAAGATAACCCCCTTGGGGAGGTAGTCCTTTCTAATTAATTACATGTGCTGTTGTGATAGATATAAGGAACTGTTCACTCTATGTTTGTATGCCTTTGAGGAAGGACTGTTCTTACTGGGACCGAAACGCGTGAGGCCTATGGGGGGTCCCCATGATGTTGTTTTTTTTATCACTGAAGATGTTTAAATGAAGAAAGAATTTTATTGAAAAAGGATTCCTGTGCCGGAAGTCTTCTATCTCCATTTATTGGCAAATTATACACAGTAACCAAAAGCTTTTTAGCTGAAAAGTTAACAGAGGTGTATCTAGGTTTTCCAGCACCCGGGGCAAGAATTCAGTTTGGTGCACCCACCTCCAAGCACATACGCAACATCCAAACTAAGGGTACATACTCATACCATATGTGAGAAAAAAAAGTTCCGATATCTGGACCGAAAAACAGACGAGTGCCATGCGAGTGTCATGCGAGTACAATGCGAGTGGCACGCGATTTTTAAAACTGACCATGCGTATGGTATGGAAATAGAACACACAATCAAATTTCAGTTGTGTGCTAGCCCTATATAAAGCCATTTAACAACATGTGTGATGGTAAGCACATCCATATTTTTTGTTTTGGATGTTGGCATTAACACCAAGCAAGTATGGCTGCTAGGAATCTGACTTTGGATCCTACCGAGGAGCTCCTCTTCAACTGGATGTTATTCCGAGAGTATGGGGTTGGATATTCCCCTGTTGTTGCTCCAAGGAGGCGGCGTAGATTTTGGGTGCATCCACTCCTCACCCAGCATCCTATTAAAGGGCATTTTGCCCGGCTGTATGGATATCTACGCAAGCATCGTGAAAATTTTTTGACCTACACGAGGATGTCACTTGAGACATTTGATATTCTACTGGCTGAGTTTCGTCCAGCCAAAACATTTCAAATGTCCCGTTTTTGCAAAAGCATTTCAGCGGCAGAATGGCTTCTGCTTACCTTGAGGTAATTTTATGTTTTAATTTGACATATGTGAAACATATATTAATGTATGTTAGGAACATAGCGAACTACCATTTTGTTTTATGTAATCTTTGAATATTGTTTGGAATAATTCTTAACACAACTTCACGTAGAATGTCTGCCATTCCTCTGCATCAATGTCAACCTTCCCTTAATTTGTAACTGTATTTACATTTTAGATTTCTTGCAACGGAAGAGTCTTATGCTGCCCTACATTTAGAATTTTTCCTTGGACGAACAACCATCTCCAATATTGTGAAGCACACCTGTTCACAAATCTGGGATCACCTTAAGGAGAAAGTTATGCCGGAGCCTACACACGAACACTGGGAACGCATCACAAATGGGATGTACCTGAGTTGTCAATTTCCAGATTGTCTGGATGCTTTAGATGGGAAGCATATCCGGGTCAAGAAGTTGCTGAACTCAGGGTCCCAATGCTACAATTATAGGGGGGGGGGGGGTTGTAGTGTTGTTGGCATTAGTTGACAGCAAATACAATTTTATAATTCTAGATATTGGTTCCTATGGAAGAACTGGAGATTCTCGAATCTTCAATTCTTCCATTACTGGTTGGTGGCTTAAGAACAATCAAATGGGTGTTCCACCCCCAAGGATTCTTTCTGCTTCAGGTGGCCAACCAATTCCTTTTGTCATAGTAGCTGATGAAGCTTTTCAACTCAGACGCTATGATATGAGGCCTTATCCTTGGTGGGGTCTTAACAGATGTCGTAGGGTATTTAATTACAGGCTAGCACGGGCATGGCGTCTGGTGGAATGCGCCTTTCGCATTTTGACGGCAAAATGGAGAGTATTGCTTAGTGCCCTCCAGTTAAGCTAGCAAAATGCGAACGTTGTAATTAAGGCATGTGTAATATTACACAATTTTACACGTATCCATGATTTGCAAGTGTGTGAGGATGCTGAGGGAGGATTGGCTAACAATCATGGTCAAATTGCTCAGGCTTTGCCCAGAGGCAGAGAGCTTTCAGGCCTCTGAGTTCGTAAAATTCTTTTAGGTTATTTTATTATACCTGAGGGATCCATACCCTGGCAAGAAAATGTTGGGCCATGATGTTTTGGTTAAATATTTGTACTGATTATGATGATTTCAGTAATCATACTATGTGTTCAATATTTTGACTTTGCATAATGCATACAGGAATTTTTGGAATAATAAACACATATTTTACTGAGAGAAGAAGATTTCCTTTCAATTTGCGCAAAATACAAAGAAATCATAGCCTTCCTTTTTGTATAACTAAGAAATAACCAACATTGACAATGATTTTGCTACTAGAACAATACCAAACATTACAAATCCAAAGGTGCTTTGCTGATGTGTTGTTTGGTTTGAATTTATGGTTGCTGGGTGGTTGTGCTGTGTTGGTATTGGTTGTTGGTGAGTGGGCACATAATCCACTGGACCCTGATGATACCAACAAGGTTCATGTGTATGTTGGCGGTGAGATCTTTGGGTGTGTTGGACAATATTAGAAGTTTGCTGTGGAGGGCCATGATGCCAGGCTTCACCCTGGCAAACTAAATCGGATTGCCTGTACTGTGTCCCTTATTGGCCTTGCTGCTCATAATGTGTTTGGTATGTGGTACATGCTGGCTGAGTGTGAGGGGATTATTGATGGCTGTGGGGTTGTAAGTACCTACTAAAGGAGGTCCTGGTGGTTGGCCTATGGTACTATGCTTCTGTACACTCATATGACGTTGCCATGATTGAGTAGAAAGTACAGTGGAAGATGGATGACCTGAGTCAGTACGTGATCAACCTCAAAAAGAATAATCTAGGGTTCAAGAAATCAAATAATATACCAGAAAGCACCAAAAAGGATGAACCCCTAAACTATAACTTTTAATTCATTGATTAAAAAGACACATATATATGAAATCACTAGATACTAGGAGGTCCAACATCAATAGAACAGCAAATGCGATCCATTTTAGGAATCTGTATATATCAGAGGGGCAATAGGCTATAATGCCCTAGTAAACCCTAATACAGCCCTTCCTGACTGCGGAGGTTGGCACCCTAGTTGTAGACGACATGGCGCCCCCCCCCGCTCAACGTCGGCATCCCTAATAACGCCCTAGACCACCCTGCATATACAAAAAAGGACACAAAAAAGAAGCCACACTCACACCTATGATACCGAAAAACCAATAAGTAAAAAGTGCTATAGTGCTGTAAACTTATCTCGAAATCAAGCAAGGGTATAAAAATGCAGCTTAATAAGACTTATCTCGTAGTCAAAGAATACTGACAGCTGCTAATATACAGACTGGAGGGTAAATACCCCTTTCAAAAAAATGTCTTACAGAGAAATATGATAGATGAACAATAATTATCTCATAATATAAATACCCCCCATAATAGAATCTTATCTCGGAGTCAAATAAGGGTATATACAAAATGCAGCTTAATGACACCTATCTCGTAGTCAAAACAAATGTTAAGAGCTGCTAGTCGATAAACCAATAGGTAGATACCCCCTTAAAAATAGGTATCTAACAAGAAAAAATTGAATATACAATAAACAGCACCTATAGACAGTGTCCAATAATTCAGGACACCCTGCAAAAACACACTACACATAGATTAACGGACAGAATAAATTCCACATATGGTATTAGTTGAAAAAGAACAAGGGTATACAATAACCCTATATGACATAAGGTAAAAATGAAAGAGTAATACTCGTGTAGCAAGAGGCTATTTCCACCTCGCCTGACTCACTGGTATAACACTAGGTTATGACTAAGGGGCATATTTGGCCCTGTAACGCGTGTCTGGGACCTTTGCTATTTTTGCCATTTTTTCTATTGTCGGTTGTCTATGCTTTTATATAAAGATTTTGGAATAAAGTTCATTGGAGTGCAACCCTTTGGTGCTGGATTTTTTCACTACTTATTAGATTTTCTTTTTTCTATGTAATCAAAAAGATACCTGGGATTTTTTTGGGGGATGGCAGCATGTAGGAGGTGTAGTATTGATGTTTTGGTGTTCAGCCTTAATTCTGTTGGTATTTGGCAAAGATGTTGGGCCAAGCTGCGATGAAAGGCCTCCTCTCCATCATCCAAAATGGTTCGACCAATATAATCCATTACACGGCTATCAATTTGCCTCCTTGACACTATATTTTGGGTATTCCTCCTTTTGCGCATTCACCGTGGTATTGATGCGTGGGGTGAGGTATCTAGTAGGACTGCTGTTCTTGACCTGCTCTTCCTGCTGTGCTGCATCCTCTTAAGGGTTTGTTGGTCCATGACATCCTCCTCTGATGGTCCAGGGACATCTTCCTCACATGGGCGTTGATCCACAGGTTGGGATGGCCCTGCCTCTGCCTCAGGGGCTGTGTCTTTTTCCCGTATGTTGGATTCTGTTCCATATATAAATAATTGTTTTTTAAACATTATGGTTACGTTACTACAAATGTGTTTTAAAACATTAACAATGTGGCCTAAAAAACAGTACTTACGGTCTTAGGTCCATGACAGGGGCTAAAAAGTTTAAGCGACTCATATACAGGTTGGGCTTTTTTTTTGTTGGTCCCGGAACCACTTTGCTGGCGATGCTTGTGCTCCCTCCTGTATTGATCACGGCAGCTCCGCCATCTCTGGATTACATCATTCACTGACAAAAGGAACATTTCCACGTGTAAATATAGTACTGTGAAGCCCACAATACAAAATGAAAAATAACTTAGCAAAATCTAAACATTACATTTGGTAATAATTGCCGACAAATATACAGTGGGGCAAAAAAGTATTTAGTCAGTCAGCAATAGTGCAAGTTCCACCACTTAAAAAGATGAGAGGCGTCTGTAATTTACATCATAGGTAGACCTCAACTATGGGAGACAAACTGAGAAAAAAAAATCCAGAAAATCACATTGTCTGTTTTTTTTTCATTTTATTTGCATATTATGGTGGAAAATAAGTATTTGGTCAGAAACAAGCAATCAAGATTTCTGGCTCTCACAGACCTGTAACTTCTTCTTTAAGAGTCTCCTCTTTCCTCCACTCATTACCTGTAGTAATGGCACCTGTTTAAACTTGTTATCAGTATAAAAAGACACCTGTGCACACCCTCAAACAGTCTGACTCCAAACTCCACTATGGTGAAGACCAAAGAGCTGTCAAAGGACACCAGAAACAAAATTGTAGCCCTGCACCAGGCTGGGAAGACTGAATCTGCAATAGCCAACCAGCTTGGAGTGAAGAAATCAACTGTGGGAGCAATAATTAGAAAATGGAAGACATACAAGACCACTGATAATCTCCCTCGATCTGGTGCTCCACGCAAAATCCCACCCCATGGGGTCAGAATGATCACAAGAACGGTGAGCAAAAATCCCAGAACCACGCGGGGGGACCTAGTGAATGAACTGCAGAGAGCTGGGACCAATGTAACAAGGCCTACCATAAGTAACACACTACGCCACCATGGACTCAGATCCTGCAGTGCCAGACGTGTCCTACTGCTTAAGCCTGTACATGTCCGGGCCCGTCTGAAGTTTGCTAGAGAGCATTTGGATGATCCAGAGGAGTTTTGGGAGAATGTCCTATGGTCTGATGAAACCAAACTGGAACTGTTTGGTAGAAACACAACTTGTCGTGTTTGGAGGAAAAAGAATACTGAGTTGCATCCATCAAACACCATACCTACTGTAAAGCATGGTGGTGGAAACATCATGCTTTGGGGCTGTTTCTCTGCAAAGGGGCCAGGACGACTGATCCGGGTACATGAAAGAATGAATGGGGCCATGTATCGTGAGATTTTGAGTGCAAACCTCCTTCCATCAGCAAGGGCATTGAAGATGAAACGTGGCTGGGTCTTTCAACATGACAATGATCCAAAGCACACCGCCAGGGCAACGAAGGAGTGGCTTCGTAAGAAGCATTTCAAGGTCCTGGAGTGGCCTAGCCAGTCTCCAGATCTCAACCCTATAGAAAACCTTTGGAGGGAGTTGAAAGTCCGTGTTGCCAAGCGAAAAGCCAAAAACATCACTGCTCTAGAGGAGATCTGCATGGAGGAATGGGCCAACATACCAACAACAGTGTGTGTCAACCTTGTGAAGACTTACAGAAAACGTTTGACCTCTGTCATTGCCAACAAAGGATATATCACAAAGTATTGAGATGAAATTTTGTTTCTGACCAAATACTTATTTTCCACCATAATATGCAAATAAAATGAAAAAAAAACAGACAATGTGATTTTCTGGATTTTTTTTTCTCAGTTTGTCTCCCATAGTTGAGGTCTACCTATGATATAAATTACAGACGCCTGTCATCTTTTTAAGTGGTGGAACTTGCACTATTGCTGACTGACTAAATACTTTTTTGCCCCACTGTAGGTCCAGGAGATGTCCTTTACTAGGCGATTTTGATCATTTGAGTTACAAGGATCCTGAAATTTGGGGCGCTACTGGACTAAAACCAAGAGCATCTCCACATTAAATGCACGAGACATGGCAAACTTGCAAAACAAAGCACTCCGTGGAGGTATGTCACATGCAATGATTCCTGACAGGTGGTTTATGGGACCCTGCCAAATATTATTATTATTATTTATTTATATAGCACCATTGATTCCATGGTGCTGTACATGAGAAGGAGTTACATACAAATTACAGATATCACTTACAGTAAACAAACTAACAATGACGGACTGATACAGAGAGGACCCTGCCCTTTCGGGCTTACATGCTACAGGATGGTGGAGAAGGAGACAGTATGTTGATGGGTTGCAGCTAGTGTTGAGCATTCCGATACCGCAAGTATCGGGTATCGGCCGATACTTGCTGTATCGGAATTCCGATACCGACTTCCGATATTTTTTCAATATCGGAATTCGGCATCGGAATCGGAAGTTCAAAGTTGATTGACAGACTGACGTCATCATGATGCGCGGTGTGTGCGCATCATGATGCGCCGTCATTTCGGGCCTTCCGGGGGTCTCTGCCGGCCTGCCGGGGGGCTGTGCCGGCCTGCCGGGGGGCTGTGTGGACTGCCCGGGGTCTGTACCGGCCTGCCGGGGGGCTGTGCCGGCCTGCCGGTGGTCTGTGCACCCTGTGGGGGTCTGTACCGGCCTGCCGGGGGGCTGTGCACCCTGTGGGGGTCTGTACCGGCCTGCCGGGGGGCTGTGCCGGCCTGCCGGGGGGCTGTGCTGATGTCCGGGGGTCTGTGCAAGCATCGTCCGATGGGACTACAAGTCCCATCGGGCGATGCCTGCTACCATGACAGTGATTGACACATTAGCCAATGATGGGACAGTAGTAGTCCCATCATCCGGCTAATGTGTTAAATGTTAAAAAAAAAAAAAAAATACTACATGCATGCTACATACATACTACATGCTACATACATACTACATATATACTACATACATACTACATGCATGCTACATACATACTACATGCATGCTACATACATACTACATGCATGCTACATACATACTACATGCATGCTACATACATACTACATGCTACATACATACTACATATATACTACATACATACTACATATATAATACATGCTACATACATACTACATATATACTACATACATACTACATACATGCTACATACATACTACATGCATGCTACATACATACTACATGCATGCTACATACATACTACATGCATGCTACATACATACTACATGCTACATACATACTACATATATACTACATGCATGCTACATACATACTACATGCTACATACATACTACATATATACTACATACATACTACATACATACTACATGCATGCTACATGCATGCTACATACATACCACATACATAACACATATATACTACATGCATGCTACATACATACTACATGCTACATACATACCATATACATACTACATGCATGCTACATACATACTACATGCATGCTACATACATACTACATGCTACATACATACTACATATATACTACATGCATGCTACATACATACTACATGCTACATACATACTACATGCTACATACATACTACATATATACTACATGCATGCTACATACTACATGCTACATACATACTACATATATACTACATGCATGCTACATACATACTACATGCATGCTACATACATACTACATGCTACATACATACCACATACATACTACATATATGCTACATGCATGCTACATACATACTGCATGCTACATGCATGCTACATACATACTACATGCTACATACATACCACATACATACTACATATATACTACATGCATGCTACATACATACTGCATGCTACATACATACTACATACATACTACATACATACTACATATATACTACATGCATGCTACATACATACTACATGCTACATGCATGCTACATACATACTACATACATACTACATGCTACATACATACCACATATATACTACATACATACAATACATTCATACAATACATACATAGACATACAGTACATATAACATAGAGTAACATACTTACCAATACTTGTCACATTGTTCCCCGAAGCCATTGTCTTTTCCGGAATAAATATTAACATAACAAACCACAAAAATACTCACCCACGATCCGAAGCAGTCCACGAGTGTGTCCCACGACGATCTTGGGTAGAGAACTGCAGCATCAGCTGATGCCGCCGTTCTCTACGGGCTGCAGGAATCCAATGACGAAAGGTAGGTATCCTTCCGCACTGTATTCCTCCGCCACTTAAAAAAAAAAAAGTCCCTAGTCTCACTTTATGCCATTGCTGCATGGGAAATTCCCACACAGCAATGGCATAAAGTGAGACTAGGGACTTTTTTTTTTTTTAAGTGGCGGAGGAATACAGTGCGGAAGGATACCTACCTTCCGTCATTAGATTCCTGCAGCCGGTAGAGAACGGCAGCAACAGCTGATGCTGCAGTTCTCTACCCAAGATCGTCGTGGGACACACTCGAGGACTGCTTCGGATCGTGGGTGAGTATTTTTGTGGTTTGTTATGTTAATATTTATTCTGGAAAAGACAATGGCTTCGGGGAACAATGTGACAAGTATTGGTAAGTATGTTACTCTATGTTATATGTACTGTATGTCTATGTATGTATTGTATGAATGTATTGTATGTATGTAGTATATATGTGGTATGTATGTAGCATGTAGTATGTATGTAGTATGTATGTAGCATGCATGTAGCATGTAGTATGTATGTAGCATGCATGTAGTATGTATGTAGTATGTATGTAGTATGTATGTAGTATGTATGTAGCATGCAGTATGTATGTAGCATGCATGTAGTATATATGTAGTATGTATGTGGTATGTATGTAGCATGTAGTATGTATGTAGCATGCATGTAGCATGCAGTATGTATGTAGCATGCATGTAGCATATATGTAGTATGTATGTGGTATGTATGTAGCATGTAGTATGTATGTAGCATGCATGTAGTATGTATGTAGCATGCATGTAGTATATATGTAGTATGTATGTAGCATGTAGTATGTAGCATGCATGTAGTATATATGTAGTATGTATGTAGCATGTAGTATGTATGTAGCATGTAGTATGTATGTAGCATGCATGTAGTATATATGTAGTATGTATGTAGCATGTAGTATGTATGTAGCATGCATGTAGTATGTATGTAGCATGCATGTAGTATGTATATGGTATGTATGTAGCATGTAGTATGTATGTAGCATGCATGTAGTATATATGTGTTATGTATGTGGTATGTATGTAGCATGCATGTAGCATGCATGTAGTATGTATGTAGTATGTATGTAGTATATATGTAGTATGTATGTAGCATGTAGTATGTATGTAGCATGCATGTAGTACATATGTAGTATGTATGTAGCATGTAGTATGTATGTAGCATGCATGTAGTATATATGTAGTATGTAGCATGTAGTATGTATGTAGCATGCATGTAGTATATATGTAGTATGTAGCATGTAGCATGCATGTAGTATATATGTGTTATGTATGTAGCATGTAGCATGCATGTAGCATGCATGTAGTATGTATGTAGTATATATGTGGTATGTATGTAGCATGCAGTATGTATGTAGCATGCATGTAGTATATATGTAGTATGTATGTTGCATGTAGTATTTATGTAGTATGAATGTAGCATGTATGTAGTATGTTGTATGAATGTAGCATGTATGTAGTATGCATGTTGTATGTATGTAGCATGTAATTTTTTTTTTTTTTTTACATTTAACACATTAGCCGGATGATGGGACTACTACTGTCCCATCATTGGCTAATGTGTCAATCACTGTCATGGTAGCAGGCATCGCCCGATGGGACTTGTAGTCCCATCGGACGATGCCTGCACAGACCCCCGGAGCCTGCACAGACCACCGGCAGGCCGGCACAGCCCCCCGGCAGGCCGGCACAGCCCCCCGGAGCCTGCACAGCCCCCCGGCAGGCCGGCACAGCCCCCCGGCAGGCCGGCACAGCCCCCCGGAGCCTGCACAGACCACCGGCAGGCCGGCACAGACCACCGGAGCCTGCACAGACCCCCTGGCAGGCCGGCACAGCCCCCCGAAAGGCCCGTACAGACCCCAGAGAGGCTGTACAAGGGCAGGAAAGGGTTTTTCTTATTCCGATACCGGAAGTCCCATAGACTTGAATGGGACTTCCGGTATCGGAATCGGCGATACCGATACTTTTTTTAAAGATCGGCCGATACCATCCGATACGATACTTTGAAGTATCGGACGGTATCGCTCAACTCTAGTTGCAGCAATTCCGGTGTTGGTTGAGGTGATATCACTGGTAGTGGTGAGAGAGAAGGAGATAGCGGGGTCATTGCAGGCTGTAGGCTTTCTTGAAGAGGTGGGTTTTCAGGTTCCGTCTGAAGGATCCAAATGTGGTTGATAGTTGGACTTGTTGGGGCAAAGAATTCCAGAGAATAGGGGCTATTCGGGAGAAGTCTTGGAGGCGGTTGGGTGAGGAGTGAATAAGTGTGGAGGAGAGGAGGAGGTCTTGGGGGGACCAGAGATTACGTGAGGGAAGGTATCGGGAGATTAGTTCAGAGACATATGGGGGAGACAGGTTATAGATGGCCTTGTAGGTCAGTATTAGTAATTTGAACTGGATATGCTGAGGGAATGGGAGCCAGTGAAGAGATTTGCAGAGGGGAGAAGCGGAGGAGTAGCGAGGAGATGAATTAGTCAGGTGTCAGAGTTAAGGATGGACTGGAGAGGTGCAAGGGTGTTAGCAGGGAGACCACAGAAAAGGATGTTGCAGTAGTCGAGGCGGGAGATGATGAGGGCATGCACAAGCATTTTAGTAGATTGAGGGTTGAGGAAAGGACGGATTCTGGAAATATTTTTGAGCTGGAGGTGACCGGAAGTAGAAAGAGCTTAGATGTGCAGTTTGAAGGACAGGGCAGAGTCAAAGGTTACTCCGAGGCAGCGGACTTCCGGTACTGGGGAAAGTGTGATGTCATTAATTGTTATAGCTAGGTCGGGCAAGGAAGATCTGTGAGATGGAGGAAAGATGATAAGTTCAGATTTGTCCACATTGAGCTTGAGAAAGCGAGAGGAGAAGAAGGAGGATATGTCTGATAGACACTATGGGATTCTGGACAGCAGAGAGGTGACGTCTGGGCCAGAGAGGTAGATCTGAGTGTCATCAGCATAAAGGTGGTAGTTGAATCCGTGGGACTTTATGAGTTGCCCCAGACCAAGTACATAGTTTGAGAAGAGTAGGGGTCCTAAAACAGAGCCTTGGGGGACTCCAACAGAGAGAGGGTGGGATGAGGAGGTGGTGTGGGAGTAGGAGACGCTGAATGTGCAGTTGGAAAGGTATGAGGAGATCCAGGATAGGGCAAGGCCTTTAATGCCGAAGGAGGAGAGGATCTGTAGTAGGAGGCAGTGGTCAACTGTGTCGAATGCAGAGGACAGGTCTAGAAGCAGGAGTATAGAGTATTGTCCATTTGATTTGGCTGTAAGTAGGTCGTTAGTAATTTTGGTCAGGGCTATCTCAGTGGAGTGATGGTGGCGGAAACCAGATTGTAGATTGTCAAAGAGCAAGTTAGATGATAGGTGGGAGGAAAGTTCAGCGTGGACGTGCTGTTCCAGGAGTTTGGAAATGAATGGGAGCAACGATATTGGGCGATAGCTGGACATAGCGATTGGGTCGAGGGTTGGCTTTTTAAAGATAGGCGTGATTGTGGCATGTTTGAAAGCAGAAGGGAAGGTACCGGACGTTAGTGATAGGTTGAAGAGGTGGGTAAGGGATGGGATAAGTGTGGTGGCGAGGTTGGAGAGGAGGTGGGATGGGATGGGGTCGAGTGCACAGGTTGTGAGGTGCGATTTGGAGAAGAGACGATTAAGCTCCCCTTCAGTGATGTTGGAGAGTGAAGTTATGGGGTTTGGGCATTGATCTGGTATACAAAGGGGTTGTGGTGATTGAGTGATGAAGACTTGCCTTGTTTGATCAATCTTGTTTTTGAAGTGTGTGGCAAAGTCCTCGGCAGAGATGAGGGAGGTTGGATGAGGCAGTGGTGGGCGGAGGAGGGAGTTAAAAGTTTTGAATAACTGTTTTGGGTTGTAAGATAGGGAAGATATGAGGGTTGTGAAGTAGGCCTGTTTAGCAGAGGTGAGGGCAGATTTGAAATCGAGTGTTGCCTGTTTGAATGTGGTGAAGTCATCTTGCAAATATGTTTTCTTCCATAGCCGCTCTGCAATCCTGGACACTTGCCGGAGCTTTTTAGTGGTGTTATTGTGCCATGGTTGTCTGTTGATACGTCACATTCTGCCATGAACGAGAGGGGCAACCGCGTCAATAGCTGATGCGAGAGTGGCATTGTAGAAAGCAGCGTCTGTGTCATGGAGTGAGGATATGGATGCCAGTGGTAGAATAGAGTCAGAGAGCGCGTGGGTGTCTTGGTGTGCAAGGTTTCTGCGGGGGTGCGCGTGTTGCTGGACATGGGTGCCAGGTGAGGAGGACAGGGATGAGAAAGTGAGTAGATGGTGGTCAGATAGAGGGAGAGGGGAGGTGGTGAAGTTAGAAAGAGAGCAGAGACGGGTGAAGACCAGGTCTAATGTGTGTCCATCTGTGTGGCTGGCTGAGGAGGACCACTGAGTAAGTCCAAAGGATGAAGTAAGGGACAGGAGTTTGGAGGCTGCTGACTGAAGGGTATCAGTGGGGATGTTGAAGTCACCCATGATGATAGGGGGTGTCAGTTGAAAGAAAATGAAGAATCCTGGTAGAGAATTGGTCAATAAAGGCAGTGGTCGGGCCTGGAGGTCGGTATATGACAGCCTCTTGGAGGTTGGAGGGAGAGTAGATGGGGACAGAGTGGAATTCAAAAGAGGGGAGGATTAGGGAGGGAAGAGGTGGGATTGGGTTGAAGGTGCAGTTGGAAGAAAGGAGAAGACCCACTCCTCCACCGTGTCTGTTGCCAGGGCGTGGAGTGTGGGTAAAGTGGAGGCCGCCGAAACACAGCGCAGAAGGGGAGGCGGTGTCAGAGGGTGTCAGCCATGTTTCTGTGAGACTGAGGAAGGCAAGATTGTGAGAG
Organism: Dendrobates tinctorius; assembly: GCF_039654945.1. Taxonomy (NCBI): domain Eukaryota; kingdom Metazoa; phylum Chordata; class Amphibia; order Anura; family Dendrobatidae; genus Dendrobates; species Dendrobates tinctorius. Next base: position 3,291,106 of record NW_027361886.1, on the reverse strand, counting down.
AAAGAGGTCATGAATCATATGGAGCTTATTGCAGATGGAGCGGGCATTTCAAAGTGCTCCCGAGAGAGGGAGCAGGGGGTTGGGTGTCAATGGCACAGGTTTTAAGTTGGAAAGATTGCGGTAGTTCTTATTAGATAGGGAGCGGTAGGAAGGGGAAGTAATGGGGGGTATGAGCTGTGGGGGTCCAGGATTGGGAGTTATGTCGCCAGCAGTGAGAAGCAGAAAGAGGGAGAGCAGATGGGAGGAGAGTGAGCAGCTTGTTTTATGTTTTATTCGGACAGATTTGAGGTTGAGGAGCAGGTCAGCAGAGGAGGTCATGTGGGGGGGAAAGAGGGAAGGGGAGATGATTATTTTGGACTAAAGGAGTAAACACTGTGAGGGCATATGTAAACATGGTGAAGAAATAAGATAGGTTAAGAAAAGCTAAGTCCAAGTAATAAGAAGGGCTTACTCAGCAGACATACCCAAAAGAGACAGGTAGATAGAGTGGGGTCCTGACTCCTACTGAGACTAACTGCCGTAGTAATAACGGCATTTTCATGATACTTTTGCTGCAGCGATACTTATGCTGCAGGGACACACGTGCACCCCCTAGGCGGCATCTGAATATATAGGACTGAGTAGAGGATCAGGTGAGAGGGATTGTGGGAACTGATTTGGAATAAATTACCAATTGCCTAGCACACCAGGGGATGTTAGACAATCAAAGGCACAGGGCCTGGCTACATCCATATGCTAGTAACACCTTACACCTGATAACATCTCTACTGGCCGCAACATGGCCATACAACAGTAAGTATTGAGTTCAATGCAACATACTTCCCTGTATGTCACTTCCTGTCATGGGATAATTTGTGTCTTTTGTTTAAATGCTCTAACTACAATCCATAAAAAACGGATGGCATATGGATGGTGTGAGTACTGTGCGTTTTTTTCTCCATCCATTGACTTGCATTGGCGAGTCTCGTCCGAGACACGCAGCATGCCGCAGCATGCCGTGATTTTTTTCTCAATCAGATTTCAGCTGAGAAAAAAAAATTGCAGATGAGATGTAAACCATTGAATAAGATTGGTCAGAGTGCAATCCGATTTTTTATCAGATTGCACTTGTCCGTTTTTCTCGCAAATAAGTATGAGCCCTTAGTCACATGCTGACGAGCTGCTCTTCCTAATTCTCTCAATGTTCAGTGAAAAACTGAGAAGCAGGAAGAAAAGCTAGTTGTCACGTGACCATAAGTATGAAAATCGCATATGAGTGTAGCGGCTATGGAACCAGCAAGCAGAGCTGAATCCTGACAGTGAGGATATTACACACTGTTAGGATTGATTACAGGGCTTCATTTTATATTAAATGGCTTGTCCAGGTTTTTGATGAAAGTCTGCAGTCATTCCAGGTGAGACGTCCGAATTCTCACAGTGAATAGTGCATACTCCCATACAGAATGGACCCATGGCAGCGGCAAGTGTGGATGGTCATGTGAGGAAAAAAATTAAATGAGAACAAATAAGGTGGTGTGGTGTATGTAAGGCAACAGATATAATGCAATGACTACAAAATATATGAATAAACAAAATTAAATTGATACCGAAAAATGTAAAGATATACATTAAAAACAATTAAAAGACGAGGGGCATGCATTATCCCATTGTAACACAGGACACAGGCCCTATCTTAGTGGAGCTCCCCGCAGGGCCTGAGGTTACTCGGTACCGGGCCCGTTGACTTCAATGGGGGATGTCACAGTGACAGTAACCCGGTCCGTGACCCTGGGCGTCCATTAATAAAATAGAGGAAAGTTGTGTGATGTTGAAGCGTGACGCCACCTGTGATGTTCGGAAATTAACAGCCGACGCTGCGGTTTTTGGTCCCCTGGGGCTGATGGTGGCACAGCCAAGATGGTTCCGCTCCCCACGGTTAGAGTGGGGGCCCCAGGGCAAATATATTTGATTAACAGTTCAGATGTCGGTGAACATTGGGGTGTGGAGAAATAAGAGGACACAGAGAGGTTCAGTTTCTTTACCTTTCACTGGCAAGTGGTTGCGATCCGGAGTACCACATACAGGTGATGGATTGAGTCTGGCTCACCTGGATGCATCCAAGGGATCCACCCTGCCAGGTGGGGGTTTGAGACCTTCCTTCTGCGCTTTGTGTGCGGGTCTCTGCTGTTTGTAATTTTCCCTTCCTGGCCCCCAGAGAGCAGCTCTTCCCCCCAGTTTTGGGTTCAGAGCTCCCTCTGCTGGCCTGGAGTGGGAGCTGTGTTGTGTGTTGTGTTTAACTGACAGAGAGACCCTTCATTGCTTCAAGCATGACATCACACTCCCTAGGAGGAAGGTAATGCCACTGTGGCAACCATACTACTGGGGGTGCCACACTTTTGTTCCCAATATTGTGTTTGCACCCATTTACCCCTCAGTTCCAAAACTGTGAATTTACCCATCCCCTCCTCGCTCCCAATACTGTGTCTACACCCATTTCCCTTTGCTCACCATAATGTGTCTGTATTCAATATCCCCTCTCGCTCCTCATACTGTATCTACACCCATCCCCCTCTCTTGTTTTCAATAATATGACTGCACCCATACCTTCCTCTCTCGCTCCCCATACTGCATCTGCACCCATACCCTCTTGCTTCCCATATTATGTCTGTACTAGTGATGAGCGAGCACTAAAATGCTTGGGTGCTCATTGCTTGGGTCGAGCAAATTGGAATAGTCGGGTACTCGGATAGAACAACGAGCCCAATGTAAGTCCATGGAAGACCCAAGCATTTTTGCTGTGATCCCACCCAGGGGTCCTTTAAAGGTCTAAAAACATCTGAAAATGATGGAAACACTGCTCAAATGACACGGGGACATCATGGGGATCGCCCCTGGAAGCATTCCTGAGTCCTAGTTCACAGCTTTAAACAATCTTTTCCGAGATTCATGTCATTTTTCCCGGTGCAACAAAAAACACACCAAAACAAATTTTGCTGGGAAATATGTTAAGGTACATCCTTTGCAGGTTAATGACTTGCCTGTAAGGTAAAATAATTAACCCCAGTCCAAAATGTTCCTCCCCGACTTGGGCTTAGTTCAGACGTAGCATTTTTCAACTTTAACATTGCTTTCAACCACTACAAATGCATTCACTGAGAAATGTCATTGTAACATTTAACAACCCTAGCTGGCCATGTGGTCTGTGACACATAAGCAGACCCATCTTGTTTCATTTATGAAGGAGGGACTCTTAAAGTCATAGAGCCTATTTTTGCTGGTGCATCAGGCGGCATTATTCTTCTTAAAGGGCCATTATTAAACAGTGGGTCTCCTAAACTGTTGTAGCCTATGCTGTGAGTGGATGGGCTGCCAAGAATTACGACGCACCCCAATACCCCTTTCATAAGATGTCCAGGAGGGCCTCCATAAAAAATGTTGCATTGAATGCAAGGCCTGCTACCAATTCATATGCACCCCAGTAATCCTTTGAACCCACACACTGGATGGGCCCAGGAAAATCCACTTCACGTTATTCATTTTGTACTCCCGTACTCTTTGATATACACATTGGCAGCAAGGCCAGCTCTGCTGCATAGTCATATGCACCCCTTTACACCTTTGAACCCACATACAGTATGGGCCCAGGAAAATCTACGTCACCATATTCATTTTCTACTCCCGTACCCTTTTGTTTATGCAGTGACAGCAATGTCTGCCCTGCTGCATAAACATATGCACCCTATTACACCTTTGAACCCACATACTGGATGGGTCCCATAAAGTCTACTTCACCATATTAATTTTCTTCTTCCATACTCTTTTTGTTACGCATTCACAGCAAGGCCAGCCCTGCTGCAAAGTCATATGCACCCCATTACGCCTTTGACCCCACATATAGTATAGACCCAGGAAAATCAAGTTCGCAGTATGCATTTTGTACTCCCGTACTCTTTGTTTTACACATTGGAAGCAAGGCCAGCCCTGCTGCATAGTCATATGCACCCCATTACGCCTTGGAACCCACATACTGGATGGGCCCCGTAAAATCCACTTCACCATATTCATTTTCTACTTCTGTATTCTTACACAGTGACAGCAATGTCTGCCCTGCTGCATAATCATATGCACCCCATTACGCCTTGAAACCCACATACTGGATGGGCACATGAAAATCCACTTCACAATATTCATTTTGTACATACAGAAGTTGCCAATGATAGACATAAAATGTCTAAGTTAATCTACCCAAGTGATGAATAAGGGGGCTTCAGTGCAAGATTTCCAACATATCAAAGTAAGTGGCATTTTCACGCAAAAGCAAAAAAAATTACTTACACCTCCATGCAAAGTGTGCGTTTTCTCCACAGAAACCCTTGAAGATCATTATATTTTTTTCGTCTGTTATTGTATCAGATAAAGAAAATAATGTGGCTTCCCTGAAATCGTCTTCTGATGGCAAAGAAAAGCATTCAGTGAACTGCAAAACTGTAGGCAAAGATCGTACATTGCAAGATGGTGGACGTTAAACAAGGCATGGTTCCCAAAGATTATTTTCAAATGTCAGAAAAGTGCGTTCTTCACCTACTAAATCCATTTCACAATGTTCAAATATAAAATCTCATAGAAAATCCCACAGAGTTAAGGAGAACTGACTGCAAGGAAAAAAATGAAAGAATCTGCATCTCTTCCACCAAAATTTGCTAACACTTCAGAGTTGTGGCTGATAAAAATCTCACCAATTACTCCAAAAGCGAGTGAAACAGATTACTTAAAATCCTTGCAAGACTATAAAGTTTACTAATGTGAAACAAAATGATGTCTGTTTTCAGTAAAACTTTTGAGAATAACCAACAATGCAGTCTGAATGACGTGATTGGAGACAGGAGACCGTTAGTTAAAAAAAAAATAGCGTACCATGAAACCTCAAGCTGTCAAACCCTTTCTTGGTTTTCAAATGGTAATGGAATCCCGACACTATGTTGAGTGCAGGATGCACTACATTGAAGGACAGTCAACTTTTTGTATTTTTTAATGGTATGATAGTTCCCTCTTTGCAGAATTATTTACTGGAGAATTTGACTATTTGATTTGCCAAGTTTTTAACGCTGAGGTTCAGATATGGCTTTAAAGAAGGCTAATACTTGCAATATAACGCAATTTTATTTCAAAGTACAAAATTCAAGGAATAGTATGACTGAATAGTATGAATGTGTACACTTTTGTATATTTTAACATACAAATGTTAAGTACATATAAGGATTAAATACATATAATGATTAAGTATGTATAAAGATTAACTACATACAGTATACTTACATCATCACCAAGAGGCTTTCAAACATCATACATCTGGAATATCAGAGAAGCAACACCAAGACAGAGAACCCCTGCGAGATTCACTACACTGCATGGGCGTCCCCAATTATGCAGGTATGAACACACTGTACATGTAATATTGTAATGGGGAGGTGGGAAGAATTATTTTTACATAATGATAGTAATCCCTTTAAAAGGAATGTGGTATGGATGGGTAGATTCATTGATGATTTGCTGTTTATCTGGAGAGGTACACAATTGGAATTACAGAATTTTATATATTATATTAATATCAATGATTTCAATTTGAAATTTACCTTTTGTTCTAACAAAAATTCGATTAATTTTTTGGATGTTACTTTGAGGACTAATACAGATGGGAAGGTTGAGATTTTACCTTTTAGAAAACCTACAACTTCTAATAACATTTTAGCAGAGGATTCTTGCCATCCACCCCATGTTATAAAAAATCTTCCCATTGGTGAATTAATAAGGATTAAAAGGAATAGTACAGACCCTGCTACCTTTGAGATTGAAAAACTAAAAACTTGTAAGAGATTAAAGAAAAGAGGATACTCCCGATGGTGTCTTGATAGAGCGGATAAAATTGTTAATGAAGTAAAACATAGTGACCTTTTTGGCGAAAAGAAAAAAGATTCTGATACTAGAAAATCTACAATAATTTTTTCAACACAATATAGTACAGATTTTTATAATATCAAGAAAATTCTTCTGAAATATTTACCCATTCTTAATCAGGACCCAAAATTAAGGGAAATCTTGAGAAATAACAAAATTGAATTTATTGCCAAAAAAGCACCTTCTTTAAGGGATATCCTTTCCCCGAGTTATTTTTCTGAAAAAATCCACCACTCCAACAACGTGGTTGGATATGAAAGGGTTTTTTCCATGTGGTGCAAGAAAGTGCAAGTGCTGTCATTTTGCGAAAAAAAATCGAAACTTTTTTCTTCATTTGCTTATAAAAAAACCTATGTAATTAACAACTTTATTAATTGTAGTTCTGACTATATCATATATTCAATAGAATGCACCATTTGTTTGATCCAATATATTGGTTGTACTTCAGGACCCTTAAAAAGGCGTATTCGTAAACATCTGAGCGATATTGAGAGCACTACGGCACTTACTATTTCTGCTGCATCTCGACATTTTGTGATAGTCCATGGAAGAAACACAGATTCATTTTCCTTTATGGGCATTGAAAAGGTTTTTCCACCTCCACGTGGCGGTAATTATAAACGCAAATTATTAAATAGGGAGAGTTTTTGGATTTTTACTTTAGGTAGTCGTACACCAGATGGCATGAATAAGAGACAGGACCTTATTACTTGTTATTGAATGTGTTTCCATTTTTTTTTTTTTTAAAGAAAGAAGGATTAAAGGGAATCGAACAAGAAATAAATAAGAAATAATAAATTTATAATTAAAATTGATGATCTATCCATCTGGTGAATGTATATTTATGCATATATATATATATATATATATATATATATTTTGTTTGTTGTATTTTTGTGTCAAGATATTTATTTAGTGACATTATTATGATGTAGAATGCCGGAACATTTTTTCCCATATATATATTTGTATACTTGTTAACTGACTTTTCATATGCTCTTTCCATGTATCACTATTAATTGGGGTTTTGTCATCATAGGGTTAAAGTATGAGAGGACTTACTCTTGATTTTAATTCCTTTTTTCATCCCTTCCCCCCTCTTCCTTATATATTGGTAGCTTAATTTTCAGTTGGACAGGCCATGTGGAAGGCGTTAATTCGCCGAAACGCGTAGTCTGAGAGGCTAGCCCCCCCTTCCCCTAATCTATTTATCTACTGTCCAGAAGTGTGGATTTATTATATGATGGACTTTAATAATAAAAATCTTTGCTAATGCAAGGAAAAACTTTTTAAAATTTTGCATCCTGGATTTTGTCCACTGGAGTTTAAAGTTACATTTTTTCATTTGTATATTTTAACATACAAATGTTAAGTACATATAAGGATTAAATACATATAATGATTAAGTATGTATAAAGATTAACTAGATACAGTATACTTACATCATCACCAAGAGGCTTTCAAACATCATCCATCTGGAATATCAGAGAAGCAACACCAAGACAGAGAACCCCTGCGAGATTCACTACACTGCATGGGCGTCCCCAATTATGCAGGTATGAACACACTGTACATGTACAGGTACCCCAGTTTTTGCTTCTGTCTTAGTCATGTTTCTCTGGTCTTATATAGTGATTTACACTATGTAGTAACTAGTTTCACCCAGCCCTTCAAGTGGCCAGCTTTCAAGGTCAGATGAAACTGAGATATCATGGAGTCATCGGACGAGGGGACATAAACCCTTAGAATATAAAAGCCACAAGGATTTAGATAAAACCACCACAGACAGAGGTTAAGTAAACCTTAATGTTTTACAATGACAAACAACAAACATATAGTAAGTTAGAACTGTTTGTGAGGTTAACAAACAAACAGTTCTCAAGATTGTGTCACTGTGAACATTGTCTGTCACATCTGTAAATGTTTGACCAGAAATACAGCTATGTAATTGTCTGAATGCATTCTGTGTATTTCAATATGGACTCAAAATATCCATTTGCATATTCACACTACACTATTAGCAGCATTCATATCTTTATTCAACCTTTCTAGAAAAACTTAAGCTTAACCCATTGAGTACTCTGGATAATCATGACAATCTTCTTAACCAGTATCTATAGGTAAGTAATGTTAAAACTAGCTGCTAATATGCATTCTGGAAATAAAAGAGAGAACTCCAAGAATGTGAAGATGTTCTAAAACATAGCTGTGACCATGCTCAATTTTCCATAACTGTTCCATTCTGCTGTGTAGTAAATATTGGAGACACAATATATGATTTGACATCCTTTCAAAAAAATACCTTACAGATAAAAGAGCATTTATTATTATTCCTGTTTATTATCCAGGAAAGAAGGAACATGCAGTCTCCCTCATAGAAGTTAACTCACCCAAAATTGATTACATTATGTACTCTGCATCTGCAAGCATTCAGCTGTCACTTTTTGCTATTGAACACTTACCATTTGATGCAGCCAAAGTGATGGCTTTCAATAAGATAAAACATATAGTGGCAACAGATATATTTCTATTGAGCTACTGAGCCAAAGTAACAGCATTGCTTTATCAAAGTTACATATGCAGTATATTGTGTCCAATGTGATCAACCAGTCAACAAAAAACGGAGCTTTACAAGTGAGGTCTTTAAAGCACAACATTTTTCTGAAGTATTTGTAAACCAGGATGTGGTTTACACATGTGGGAGTACCTTGGTAACAAATATACTCTTGTCAGCACAGACACACTTGCCCAAAATTGTACTGCCTATAACAGCACAGAAGATGTTCCCCCTGGTCATCTATTGGCTGTTATGGAGGAGACAGTGATGAAGGCCTCAGTAACAAGTAGGCTAAATGTAGAGGACCGAGTCTCCTAGACTAGTAATGCCCATACACGCAGTGCATAGGTTGACAAACATTTCCCCATGAGGTGGAACTTTGTAAAAAAAATATTATTGCAATCATAGACACCCTTGCCCAAAATTGTACTTCCATAAACAGCACAGAACACGTTCACCCTGGTCATGTAGTTGCAGATAAGAGGTAGACATTGAAAAGGGCTCAGTAAAAAATGGGCTCAAGGTAAAAGGACCGGGTCTCTTACACTTATCATGCCCATACATGCAGTGCATGGGCTGTCAACCAGTTCCCAATGGGGGTACACATTTTTAAATACTATACTCTGGGCATCATAGACATCCTTGTGAAACAAAGAATCTGCATCTTTTCCAACAAAATTTGATAACACTTCAGAACTGTTGCCGAAATAAAACACCTAAATTGGGCAAAAAACTAGTGATACAGATTCCTTAAAATCGTAGCAAATCTCAAAACTAATGTGCAAGAAAATTATGCATGCTTTCATTAAAGCTCTAGAGAAGAAGCAACAATGCAGTCTGAATAACGTGATTGTGGACGGGAGACAGTTAGTTTAAAAAAATCTAAAAACATTTCTAAAGTGTACCCTGAAACCTCAAGCTGTCAAAGTCTTCCTGTAATTGCAAATGGTTATGGAAACCCTACAATATGTTGAGAGCAGGATGCAATATATTGTTGGACGACAAACATTTCGTAATTTTTTATGGTATGATGGGACCCTCTATGAAGAATTATTTTCAGGAGAATATGACGATCAACAGCAATCACATGTTTATTCAGCCTTTCAAGAAAAACAGAAGCTTAACCCATTGAGTACTTGAAGAGAATCATTACAATCAACTTTCCCAGGATCTACAGGCAATTAATGAAAAACACAGCTGCTACTATGTATTCCTGAAATAGAAGAGAGAATAGCAATAATGTGAAGATGTTCGAAAACATAACTGTGACCATGCTAAATTTTACCTAACTGTTCCTTTCAGTTGTGGAGTAAATATTGGAGACACCATAGATGATCACAGAGCCTTTCAACAAAGTAATTTAGAGATAATAAGATAATTTTTTTTATCTTCCTGTTTATAATCCAGTAAAGAAGGAACATGCAGTCGCACTCATAGAAGTTATCGCTTCAAAAAATGATTAAGTCCTCTGCATCTACAAGCATTCAGCCATCACTTTTTTGTATTGAACTCTTGCCATTTGATGCAGCCAAAGTTATGGCTCTCAAGGAGAGAAACAAATATAGTGGACAAAGAAATATTTGTAATGAACTACTGAGCCAAACTAACAGCATTGCTTTATCAAATTTACTTGAAGTGTGTTGTGGCCAATGTGAGCAACCAGGCAACACAAAAAGGAGCTTTTCAAGTGAGCTGTTTAAGGTGCACAAATGTTATGAATTCTTTGCCAACAAGGATGTAGTTTACCTTTTTTAATAAATAAAATATTGCAATCACAGCCCCCTTGCTCAAAATTCACCGGCCTATAACAGTACAGAACACGTTCACCCTGGTCATCTAGTGGTAGGTAAGGAAGAGACATTGCAGGAAACCGAGTTAAGAAGTAGGCCCAATGTAGAGGTGTGGGTCTCTGAAACTTGTAATGGAGTGCATAGGCTGACCAGCATTTCACCAATGGGGGGTACCTTTTTTAATAAATAAACTATTGCCATCACAGCCCCCCTTGCCCAAAATTCACCGGCCTATAACAGTGCAGAACACATTCACCCTGGTCATCTAGTGGTAGGTAAGGAAGAGACATTGCAGGAAACTGAGCTAAGAAGTAGGCCGAATGTAGAGGTGTGGGTCTCTGAGACTTGTAATGGAGTGCATAGGCTGACCAGCATTTCACCAATGGGGGGTACCTTTTTTAATAAATAAACTATTGCCATCACAGCCCCCCTTGCCCAAAATTCACCGGCCTATAACAGTACAGAACACGTTCACACTGGTCATCTAGTGGCAGGTAAGGAAGAGACATTGCATGAAACCGAGTTAAGAAGTAGACCCAATGTAGGGGTGTGGGTCTCTGAAACTTGCAATGGAGTGCATAGGCTGACCAGCATTTCACCAATGGGGGGTACCTTTTTTAATAAATAAAATATTGCCATCACAGCCCCCCTTGCCCAAAATTCACCTGCCTATAACAGTACAGAACACGTTCACCCTGGTCATCTAGTGGCAGGTAAGGAAGAGACATTGCAGGAAACCGAGTTAAGAAGTAGGCCCAATGTAGGGGTGTGGGTCTCTGAGACTTGTAATGGAGTGCATAGGCTGACCAGCACTTCACCAATGGGGGGTACCTTTTTTAATATGTGGCCTTTTTTTGTGGGCTAAATACTGCTGTATTTAAACAAAAGTGACAGCCAGCCCAAAAAAATAAAACAGCCGTAAACTGGCCAAAGATTGAGCACGCACAGATATGATCTACCATGGAGATACCACACCAAAAAATGTGTGGCCTGTATTCCAATTGCACCTGGGGCTAGCCATATACGGCTAATATATTCCACAGGTAGCAGCAGCAGCAGAACACAGGAAGGGAATGGACCTTCTTGATGTATGCAATGCTCTACACTGTGTTCCAAATTATTATGCAAATGATATTTTTCTATGATTTTCCTAAATAGTCGGTACAAATGACAGTCAGTCTAATAAAAGTCATCACCTGTTAGAGTATACATCAAATTTTATTGAAGAAACCTCCCAATGATAACAGTATAATCTCCAAAATGAATAAAAACTCAAATTGCACTGTTCCAAATTGTTAGGCACATTAGAATTTCTAAACATTTGATATGTGTTAAAGAACTGAAAATGTTCATTTGTGGAATTTGCAGCCTTAAGAGGTCAAATTCACTGAACAAAAAAGCTATTTAACTCCAAAACATCCTAACAGGCCAAGCTACATGTTAACATAGGAACCCTTCTTTGATATCACCTTCACAATTCTTGCATCCATTGAACTTGAGTTTTTTGAGAGTTTCTGCTTGTATTTCTTTGCATGAAGTCAGAATAGCCTCCCAGAGCTGCTGTTTTGATGTGAACTGCCTCCCACCCTCATAGATCTTTTGCTTGATGATACTCCAAAGGTTCTCTATAGGGTTGAGGTCAGGGGAAGATGGTGGCCGCACCATGAGTTTATCTCCTTTTATGCCCATAGCAGTCAATGACTCGGAGGTATTCTTTGCAGCATGAGATGGTGCATTGTCATGCATGAAAATGATTTTGCTCCTGAAGGCACATTTCTGCTTCTTATACCATGGAAGACAGCTGTCAGTCAGAAACTCTATATACTTTGCAGAGGTCATTTTCACACCTTCAGGAACCTTAAAGAGCCCTACCTGCTGTTTCCCCATGATTCCGGCCCAAAACATGACTCTTCCACCTCCTTGCTGATGTCGCAGCCTTGTTGGGACATAGTGGCCATCCACCAACCATCCACTACTCCATCCATCCGGACCATCCAGGGTTGCTCGACATTCATCAGTAAACAAGACTGCATGAAAATTAGTCTTCATGTATGTCTGGGCCCACTGCTACCATTTCTCCTTGTGAACACTGTTTAGGGGTGGCCAAATAGTAGGTTTATGCACCACAGTAAGCCTTTGAAGGATCCTACACCTTGAGGTTCGAGGGACTCCAGAGGCACCAGCAGCTTGAAATATCTGTTTGCTGGTTTGTAATGGCTTTTTAGCAGCCGCTCTCTTAATCCGATGAACTTGCCTGGCAGAAACCTTCCTCATTCTGCCTTTATCAGCACAAACATGTCTGTGCTCAGAATCAGCCATAAATCTCTTAACAGTACGATGATCACGTTTACATTTTTGGGAAATATCTAATGTTTTCATCTCTTGACCAAGGCATTGCACTATTTGATGCTTTTCAGCAGCGGAGAGATCCTTTTTCTTTCCTAAATTCCTTGAAACCTGTGCCCTGCTTAATAATGTGGAACATCATTCTTAAGTAGTTTTCCTTTAATTGGGCTCACCTGGTAAACTAATTATCACAGGCATTTGAGATTGATTTCAGTGATCCAAAGAGCCCTGATACACAATACCATCTATGAGTTTATTTGAAAAACAAAAAATAACATCTTTATGACACTTAAATCCAATTTGCATAATAATTTGGAACACAGTGTATATACACACATACAGTGCCTGCAGGCCTTGCACTGATGTGTATACTGCGACGTACAGTACTCTGCCTGCCTAACAGCGGAACCTATACACGCCGGAATTAGTTCTTAGAAGGACTGTTGGTTTAGCTGGATGTGAAGATTTAGGATCGTAGACCCCACACTAACTAATAAATCCCCAAATCTGACCCTATCAAGGCTGCAGCTCTCCCTACACTCTCTCAATCCGGAGCTGAATGTGCCAAGCAGGTTTCTTATACCCCTGATGATGCTGTGCGGCCAGCCAATCACTGCACAACCACAACAAAGATGGCTACGGCGTTTCATAGCCTAGCAGACAATCACTGCACCGTGATTAGATCTCTAAAGTCCGCCAAAATTGCTGGGTGGAGACCCGATTTTCCGTCGACCAATCCCCCAAATGCTCGCTGCTCACCGAGTACACCGAGCATACTAATACTCAGGTGAGTAACGAGTAGTGATGAGCACATTCACTCATCACTAGTCTGTACCCATCCCATCGCAATAAATCTTTGGGGTTTTCAGCTCCACTGGAGCACTTACCACCAACATTGTATGCGTCTCTGCTGTGTCGGTGTGTGACGTCAGCAGTGTGACCAGCTGATTTGATCACGTTGCTGACGTTGCTCTGACCTGGAAGTGCCGTCGGTCTGGGCTTCAATGGTACTCGCATCTTAAAGACGCTTGACAGCCGACTCAGAGAACTGCCGACTCCCACTATGGGACGTAGCAAAATGCAGCCGTTGGGGTGACACCTCAGACAGTGTTACACCGCTCCGACATACTCATCCGGCCTCCGCTCCCACGCCGTCTCTGCATATTCACCCGGCCTCTGCTCCCACGCCGCAGCCTCTCGCCACCCGACGGCCACAGCGGTCACCTCTGACAGGCTCGCCATCTCTGCATGCAATGCGCATGCGCCATAGGCCGCGGCCGCGCCTCCCTTCTGCTTCTTGTGCTCCGGCTGTGCCCTGACCCGGAAGCACCTTCGGACCAATGGCAGACCAGACGGGGCCATATCAGGCCGCTTCCCCCTGAGGGAGACGCCTGATCGTTGTGTTACCTTGCACACTGGGCCCTGCCCTGCTTCCTCCTGTGCTCTCTGCAGCCTCTCGGTTCCATCCGCGGTGTTTCCTGCAGCCTTGCAGCCCTGTCAGCCGTGTTGCCTGCAGTATTCTCCGTCCCACTCCAGTCCTGCTCCAGTGTTCCTGTTCCATCCTGCTCTGCTCCAGCGTTCCTGTTCCATCCTACTCCAGTCCTGTTCCTGTATTCCTGTTCCATCCTACTCCAGTCCTGCCTCCGGTGTTCCTGCTCCATCCAGCTATCCAGCTATCCACACTCCTACAGTCCTACTCCAGTCCGGTCTCCTGTGTTCCGCTCCAGCCATCTCTCCACGTTCCAGCCTTACAGTCTACACTTCAGTCCCGCACTCCTACTCCAGTCCATCCTGAGCCGTCCCTCTCGGTACCGGCTACCGTGGTACTTGAACCCCCGGGCCTGCTCCTAATGGTCCCTGTATAGGGGTGGGTTCCACCTGGCAGCTCTCCCGGGGCCCCTCGATGCCACGATCCAGAGGGTCCACTCCTGGAGATTCCGGCTCCTGACCACCCACGCTAACAGACAGCCTATTCAGGCAGCCCAAAGGTGCCCCATCCCCTACATATGCCCAAATGTATACATTTACAGTACATGCTTGTTAGCTGAAGAACTGTTTAGTCTATGCAGATGGTGGAAGATTAGCGCGTGCATGACTTGTGTCAATGCTTTTCCACTGTCAAGTATAGGTCAAGAACACTGATATACATCTTTCCACTAATATTTACATGTAAGCATGATTGACCGTGTCATAGATACATATGGAAAGAACCCTTTGGTGATTTATTTGATTTCAGAACACCTGAAAAGGTTATGTAAAGTGCTCAATCCCCCTTGTCATTGACTTGGGATAATTATGAAAATATAATTGTTATTATTGTCTATGGTACTTATAATGATGTGCCATATTTCCAGTAACCAAGTATCTCTGTTCTGTGCCAATGGATTTAAGTGCTTTGCAGAGTACTTTCATTATTAAAATCAGTGGTGGTCTGAAATCACAGGCTATCACCTATATAATCTTTTCACATATGTCTATGACATTGTAAGGAAGTGAAGGTGCTCCAAACACTCCCCCCCACCCTGAAAGATATGTGTTGCATTGTACTATTTTATCCCCTTAATGAAAGAGCCAATTTTGACCTTAATGACCTAGCCAAATTTTACAATTCTGACCAGCATTACTTTATGTGGTTATAATTCTGGAATGCTTCGACATATCTCACTTATTCTGAAACTGTTTTTTGTGACATATTGTATTTCATGACAGTGGTAAAATTTATTGCGCTTATTTGTGAAAAAAACTGAAATTTGGCAAAAATTTTGAACGATTTCCAAACTTTTAATTTTTATGCCCTTGTGACAAATCGCACAGGGGAAGGGGGTGTCGACTTCGGTCACCTTGGGGGAGGGGAGAGAAGGACCCAGCAGGGTTCGGCTCTCTGACACCACCACTTGCCTCTGCTCAGTCAGGGAACTGCACCAAGGCAAATAGTCGCCGGAAGGCTTCCCTTATAGATACAAGTTATTGAGGCGCTCCTAGCAAGAGAGGATATACATCAACAGTCCAGGCTGGGGATATATATTTAAACCTCCCCGCCGTCACTGCCAGAGTTCCTCACTAACACAGTATGGTATTCTGCCACCAGTTCCTCATTCGAAAAAAGCCCCATCTGACAGAAGGCTTATATCAGATCAGAAACCAACCTGGGTAGCGTATAATTGACCAAAGGAGATTCGTAGGGATTCGTGTATTGAGATAAAGGAGCAGCCCAAGATTAATTTTATATTTAATCGCCGAAAAGATGCACTAGAAATGTACAGGTATATATACAAGAACAAATATACAAGTTTACAGTCAGGAGTGCAGTACTAAGGGTATAGATAGGTTGCAATTACTGTGTTATGTGGCATATAACCACAGGGAGGCACTGATAGATCACAGGTCTAAATCTTAGTTACGTGGTTCCTCCTGCCAGTAGAAAACTAAGTCCAAAATAAGGGACTGCCTTATATCTCTGAGGCTGTTCCCTCCCACACTCTGCTGCAACCCCTGGGCTGGGCTGCTTTCCTCCTCCCATGTCTGAGAATAAGATTTTCTGTCCAGAATAGTGGATGGTCCATAACTTTCTGCCCGAAGCTCTGAATGGGTCAGTGGTGCCGCCACTGGTTTCCGCTGGATTTTATCTGCGCATTGAGACTAAATATGAACAATGTATGTAATTCCTGGTGACTAAGCTTTATAACTCCATAGCACAGGGTACTAAAGGTGGCTGTCGGACACTGGCGTATGGAGTAAGGAACGCTGATTTGGAGAATGTGCTCGGATAGGATCAGAGATATTGCATTCTGTTATTATAGGTCATTTTCCAGATTCAATACCTCAGAGCCTGCTGTGACTTGTTGTGCCATGGTATCTCCATGTGCTTGGTCAGACAAAGGGAGCCAGCTGGATGCAGTTGCAGAAAATTTCACACCTTTGTGTTAAGAGCTTAAAAGAGCTTCTTCCTGGCGTTTTAATTAAAGCAAAACATTGCAATGCCTTTTATGGCCTGGGGGGATGCAAGGGTGGGGGCACATTCCAGGAGTGGAAGGAGATGTACTATAATCCAAAATGGATTCTATGTAATTCCTGGTGGCTAAGGTTTATAACTCCATAACACAGGGTACTAAAGGTGGCTGTCGGACACTGGTGTATGGGGTAAGGAACGTCGATTCGGAGAATGTGCTCGGCTAGGCTCAGAGATATTGCGTTCTATTGTTATAGGACATTTTCCAGATTCAATACCTCAGAGCCTGCTATGACTTGTTGTACCATGGTATTTCCATGTACTTGGTCAAACAAAGGGAGCAAACTGGATGCAGCTGCAGAAAATTTCACACCTTTGTGTTAAGAGCTTAAAAGAGCTTGTTCCTGGTGTTTTAATTAAAGCAAAACATTGCATTGCCTTTTATGGCCTGGGGGGATGCAAGGGTGGGGGAACATTCCAGGAGTGGAAGGAGATGTCCTATAATCCAAAATGGATTCTCCCTCGTCCCTCACAACCCTTATGTCCACTTTACATCAGCACAATTTTAAAACAATTTTTTTTTGTTAGAAAGTTATAATGGTTAAAAGTTGACCAGTAATTTCTCATTTTTCCAACAAAATTTACAAAACCATTTTTTTAGGGGCCATCTCACATTTGAAGTGACTTTGAGTGGCCTATATGACAGAAAGTATCCAAAAGTTACCTATTCTAAAATCTGCACCCCTCAAGGTGCTCAAAGCCACATTCAAGAACTTTATTAACCCTTTTGGTGCTTCATGGAAACTAAGGGCCCCGTTACACGTACGACGTGGATTCGATCGCTGGGACATAGTTAGCTGATCGCTGGTGAGCTGTCACATAGACAACCCCTCCAGTGATCAGGACCAGCGAGCAAGCTGGCTTCCAATGTAAACAGCGGGTATCTAAGAGCCTCGCAGCTCTTAGATACCCGCTGTTTACCTTGGAAACCAGCGCCCAGCGTCGCTGATCGCTGGTCTCTCGCTGCCACACGCAGCGATGTGCGCTGGCCAGCGAGAGACCAACGATCAAAAAAAATGGCCCACGACGTTCGAGCGCGATCAGCAGGGGGGCTGGTCGCTGATGCCTGTCGCACACAGCGATGTCGCAGGCGAGATTGCTGTGGCGTCACAAAATCAGCTATCTCGCTGGCGATATCGCTGTGTGTGACAGGGCCTTACGGCAATATGGTAGGAAAATAATTAACATTTAATATGCACCGAATATTGTGAATGCTCGAGTGACATACTCAAATCTCCGCCCTGCATGTTTTGCGGCTGTTAGACACCAAAAAAAAATGTGGGGATCTGCAATGCTCTGTGCATATCCGACCATCCGATGCAAGCTTGAGTAGCGAGCAGTTGCACACAACACTAGCTGTCATATTGTCTTTTTTTTTACTTTTGAAATAAAAACAATTCTAACCCTAACACAATCCTAAGACCTAACTTAACACAACACTTACTCCAACCCTAACCACAACCCCAAACCTAACCCTAACCCCAACTGCAAAGAATGGAAAAAATATATATTATATAATTTTTATCTAACTAAGGTGGTGACAAAGCAGGATTTGATTTACTATTATTTTTCTTTTGATCACTGTGATAGAGTCTATCAAAGTGATCAATAGGAACCAATAGGAAAAATTTCCTATTGTTGCCAGGTACTGGCTGGCAGATCTCGACAGTTGCACTGCACATGCGCCTGCCATTTTTTTTTCGAGGAAGATTACGCAGGGCTGTGGAACGTATAAGAAGGCCCCAGGGATGGTGGAGGTATTGAGGGATTCGGGGGGCATCATTTCTATCTCCTCTGACATGTATATCATCCAGCAAACCCCACCCCCCCAGGAGATTTTCCAACTCTGGTGGGTGCTGCAGCCTTATTCCCGATCGCCATTTAAAACGGCGATGAGGGAATAAGTACCCTTAGCGGCTGCCGTTTTAATGTGTATTAGCGGAAGTTAAGGAGCTAAAAGTGATTTTGTCTGTTTTGTAATTTGCATGCACTTAGTTTTGAATAGAAAGAGTTAATAATTGGAACTAGCCTAAAATGAGAGGGGCTATGTGTGAAAACAGAAGATAATGAGTTAGTTAGAGCCTAGTGTTCAGTAGGCAAAGGCCTAAAGTCCGACAGTTGGCAGACTGTCATATTAGTTGTGTGCGAAGAGTGAGGATCACAGGACATCAGATAATATGTCCTAAGGACCAAGGAAACATAACGAGACATTTGACGGTTTCAAACTCAGGCCAGGGAGGCCACTATACAGGGGATTGAAAGCTGAGAATGAATTGTATCAGAAAGACGTTAGTGAACAGTTATCTACAGTGAAAGGAACCTTCATTGTGCATATTAAAAGAAAGCAATGGTCACCATACTGGGCCTTAAATTCTCCTACGGAGAGCAGTGGAATTTCGAGATTCTAGTGAGAAGTCGTATCGACTTAGAGTCCTCTTTACTCATTTTGGAATTGAGAGTATCTGCGAGCGGCCGTAGCATTACATCTCGACCTATACGGCCCTCACAGGGAAGGATGATGTCTCCCATAAACATTAACTGGATTGTCATGAGATGCAAGAGTGTGAAGTGCAAGAGACATGAAGTGTCTGTAAATGTAACCAAGAAGTGCCCATGTCTGCTTAATGCAAGATAAACCTTTGTGAAGAAATGTACCTATTATCTGATGTACATAGTTCTTATCAAGTTTATTTTCAGCAAAAAGAAGTTTATTTTTGGACTTTAGTCCCATTCAATTTGTTCTCTAACATCTGGTCCTGGGCAGCCCAATATAGCAGCACCATCCAGTCTGTAGAGGTGCATCCGCCAGGTTAGTCATTTAACCTACTGGCAACTATTTGCTTTTAAAGGCTTCTCTAATCTTTTTATTTTTCATTCATAAAGAAAGACATAGTTGCCAATTAATATTTAGGCCAGAAAAGTAGCATGAAAGCTTTCAAAAATTACAAAATTCTGGTGCACATTAAAATTTTGCAAAATTTGTGCCACTTTTGGCCTTTTGAGTTTGAAATAGACAGAGCAGAGGAGGAGCCATGGTCGGCGGGGCATGACTACACCCGCCCATCCAGTTCATCAAAATTGCTGGTGTTTAGTACTTCAGAAATGCATTTCTGGCTCAGCACTTGGAGGTGCATGCCACTCAAATGGTGCATCAAATTTATTAAGTGGTGTCCACCCATTAGTTAAGTCAGTGCCTTGCACATCATCAATACTAGCATAGTATGAATTTGCGCTATGCCAGCCTTGATGAATCGTCCTCATAGAGGCCAGAAAACGTATTTGAGAAGTGTGTGGCACTGTGTGGCACTTGGCATTTTCACGCCAGTTTGAATCAGCTCCAACAAAATGGGAGGAGCCAGGTTGGGAAGGACCAAGGCCATTAAAAGTGATGGCGTTTTGTATGGCAGCACTGATACTCCAGACCCTGAACGGAGAAGCAATTCTGGCACTATGCATGCCACTCAGTAGAAGTGCCAAATTAATTAAGTGGCATGCATCTTTTAAAGAATTTTGTGCCTTGGAATCCAACAAAGTTGGTGTAAAGCAAGTGTGAACTATGCCAGTCAAGAGTCATCTGCTTCTAAGGTCTTCTTTAGTTGAATAAAAGTATTTTGTCTTTTTGTGTGCATTGAAAGAAATGTCTCTCTTTTTGTGAACTTCTATGTTATTTAGCTAGTATATTTGGTTATTGCTTTCTAAACAATCATCTTCAGAAATCTAATTAGAAAGTGATTGTGAGGGATCTCACAGGGGAAGGGGGGCGTCGACTTTGCTCACCTCGGGAAGGGGAGAGAAGGACCCACAGGGATCGGATCTATGGTGCCACCACTTGCTCCAGGTCAGTCAGGGAACTGCACCGAGGGCAAATAGTTGCCGGAAAGACTTCCCTTATAGGTACGAGTTAATGAGGCGCTCCCAGTGAGGGGGGATATGTATCACCCGTCCAGGCTGGGGATATATATTTAAACCTCCCGGCCGTAACTGCCAGAGTTCCTCACTAAAACAATACAGTATTCTGCCACCAGCTCCTCATTCGACATAAGCTCCGTCCGACAACAGGCTTATATTGGGTCAGATACCAACCCGGGTAGCATACAATTGGACAACCGAGCATGCGGACGTGGGGATTTGTGAATCGAGATAAAAGAACAGCCCAAGATTATTGTTATATTTAATCTCCGAAAAGGCGCTCTAGAAATATACAGGTATATACTGTATTTACAAGAACAATATACAGGTATAAAGTCACAAGTGTAGTACAAGGAAAGGATATAGATAGGTTGCAATTACCGTGTTATGCAGCATGTGACCACAGGGAGGCGCTGATGGATTACAGGTCCAAATCTTAGTTACAGGCTTTGCTGGCTGCATCAGCTAACGTATACTCCTGTCATTAGAATCATAGAATCATAGAATCGTAGAATTGTAGAGTTGGAAAGGACCTCCTGGGCCATCTGGTCCAACCCCCTGCTCAAAGCAGGATTCGCTAAATCATCCCAGTCAGATGTCTGTCCAGCCTCTGTTTGAAGACTTCCATTGAAGGAGAACTCACCACTTCTCGTGGCAGCTTGTTCCACTCATTGATCACTCTAACTGTCAAAAAGTTTTTTCTAATATCTAATCTGTGTCTCCTCCCATTCATTTTCATCCCATTGCTTCTAGTCTTTCCTTGTGCAAATGAGAATAAAGTTGATCCTTCTACAATGTGACAGCCCTTTAGATATTTGTAGATGGCTATTAAGTCTCCACTCAGTCTTCTCTTTTGCAAACTAAACATTCCCAAATCCTGCAACCTTTCCTCATAAGACAGGGTTTGCAGACCGGTCACCATTCTAGTCGCTCTTTTCTGAACTTGCTCCAGTTTGTTGATGTCTTTTTTAAAATGTGGTGCCCAAAACTGGACACAATATTCCAGATGAGGTCTGACCAAAGAGGAGTAGAGGGAAATAATGACTTCACGTGATCTAGACTGTATGCTTCTGTTAATACATCCTAGAATTGCATTTGCCTTTTTTGCTGCTGCATCACACTGTTGACTCATATTCATTCTGTGATCTATTAGTATACCCAAGTCTTTTTCACATGTGCTGTTGCTTAGCCCTATTCCTCCCATTCTGTATATGCTTTTTTCATTTTTATGGCCCAGATGTAGTACTTTGCATTTTTCCCTATTAAAAACCATTCTGTTATTTGCTGCCCACTTCTCCAATTTATTTATATCTTTTTGAATCCTCTCTCTCTCTTCTCTAGTATTAGCTATCCCTCCTAGCTTTGTGTCATCAGCAAATTTAATCAGTTTACCCTCAATTCCTTCATCTAAATCGTTGATAAAGATGTTGAACAATACAGGGCCCAGGACAGAGCCCTGTGGTACCCCACTTGAGACATTCTTCCAACTGGATGTGCAGCCATTTACGACCACTCTTTGGGTCCGATCACTAAGCCAGTTATGAATCCACCTAACAGTTGCCTTGTCCATTCCATACATATTCATTTTTTCAATAAGGATTGTATGAGATACTTTGTCAAATGCTTTGCTGAAGTCAAGATATACTATATCTACAACATTTCCTTGATCCACCCAATCAGTGATTCCGTCATAGAAGGAAATTAAGTTAGTCTGACATGACTTATTAGTTACAAACCCATGCTGACTCTGTTTAATCACTTCATTCTTATCCAGGTACTGACATACATGTTGTTTAATAATTTGTTCAAACATCTTTCCTGGTATAGAAGTCAGACTCACCGGCCTATAGTTGCCTGGGTCCACCTTCTTCCCCTTTTTGAAGATAGGAACAACATTTGCTCTTCTCCAGTCTTCTGGCACTTCTCCTGTTCTCCAGGAATGTTCAAAGATTATGGAGAGGGGTTCAAAAATTTCTTCTTCTATCTCCTTCAGTACTCTGGGGTGTAATTCATCTGGACCTGGAGACTTGAATTCATTTAGGTTAACTAAGTGTTTCCTCACTATCTTACTGTTTATAGATATCCTGGATTCTTCTATTCCCTTAATAGGACAGTGAATAACAGTTGATGTTACATTTCCTTTCTGAGAGAAAACAGATGCAAAATAGGAATTTAAAAAACTAAGTCCAAAATGAGGGACGGCCTTATATCTCTTAGGCTGTTCCCTCCAACACTCTGCTGCCACCCCTGGGCTGGGCTTCCTCCCTCCTCCCATGTCTGAGAATAAGATTTTTTTTTGCAGAATCGTGGAATGCCCATAACTTTGTGCCTGAAGCTCTGATTCGGTTAGTTGAGCTGCCACTGGGTTCAGTTGGATTTTATCTGCGCATAGAGACTAACTATGCCTACCGTGTGTAATTCCTGTTAGCTATGCTTTATAACTCCATAATGCAGGGTTCTGTAGGTGGCTAAATAATATGAGCGCATGGGGAAAGGAATGCTGATTCCGATAATGTGCTCGGCTAGGCTCAGAGATATTGCATTCTGTTATTATAGGTCATTTTCCAGATTCAATACCTCAGAGCCTGCTATGACTTGTTGTACGACGGTGTCTCCATGTGCTTCAAAGGGCCAGCTGGCTGCATCTGCAAAAAAAGTTTTCACCCTTGTGTTAAGAGCCTCAAAGAGTTCTTTCCTGGCCCTTTAATTAAAGCAAAACATTGCATTGCCTTTTATGGACTGGGGGGACACAAGGGTGGGGGTACATTCCAGGAGTGGACAGAGGTGTCCTATAATCCAAAATGGATTCTCCCTCATCCCTCATAGTGACTCTATACAGCTTTCCTATGGGCTCAATCAGTAGTACATAGGCAGAGTCATTTTAGAACTCTGACAGTATACAGATACTGCTTACAACAGCCTGTATTGTGTGATTACTGCTGCTTTCCTGTATGATAACAATATTCATAAGACATGTCATATATTCTGATTTTTTTTGTTATTTTCTTTCTTTTTTAATAGTAAGTTTATTATGTGTTTAGGTAACCATAAAGATTTCATAAGCAAGAAACAAATGCATTTTCGAGAATACAATCCTTTAAGAATGATCACGTTGTCATCCTCCATCTATATATAGAGAGAATAGATATGTTATTGTTCTCCTCTGTCATCCTATGGTGCTATGCTTGTCCTGGTGAAACTGGAGCAATTCTCGTCAATGGGAGCCTCATTTGTCACAGTCCATATTTCTGTGTAGGCAGCACATAGGAAACGGCTGCAGTTCCCAAGGAATAACCCAATGACAATCATCTATTTTTAGGAATACTCACTAGATAGCCTTACTGTAAGTATACTAGGAACAACTGAAAATCAGTCTCCTAGTCATGGTTACAAATATTTATTCCCCTTCTTGTATAAAATAGCATTTTGGGTAAAAATTTCCTTCGCATTCATATGAAGGTAGTTAATAGTTCATACAGTATTAAAGGTATATGAATGTCTGATCAATGGAAACCTCCACAGTTCAGACCCCAGGTGACTGTAGTAAAATGACTGTCATGCATGCATCCTGGCCCTGTCACTCTACTTCTAGTGGGTGGCCTAAAACCGTTCTTCATTGTCTTGGACAGTCCTCTAGACTTCAAACTCCTCCTCCTGTGTGCAGTGAGGACCCATGGAAGGTTTGGGAACCACGTTCTAGTGATTGGTGGTGGGGTCCACAGTGATTAGACAATTATCATCTACCCACAGGATAGGTCTTAATACATTGCTGGCTGTAAAGCTTCATGGTTCCTTGTCTCACAGCCATAAAAACTGTGTTTGTTAGATTTCCTACCATATTGTTAGTCATCAGATTCTAAACATTGCACATGAACTGAAGACCAGAAAAACATTGTACTCTACCAATAATAAGTACAGTATGTGCTCACATTTATCAGGATAGAGGATTGATTTTCTACCTGTAAAGAATTCTGCTATTTAGGCACATTGGCCCATATTTGGTCTCGATCCCTCCCATCTGGAAGGGCTCTGGTCTTAAGGTTCCATGCGGAGGAAAGTAGTATGCAATATTGGATAATTTTTTTACTAAAAATAGGCTCAAAAATTATTTATTGTGCTCAGTCTTCCTTTGACTTTCATATAAAAACCAAAAGGGAATCAAACCTCGGTGCAAAAGGTATGACTAGGGCTAATAATTTCTAATAATTTCAGCTGCAAGAAATGTTTGACATTACTACTATGAAAATAATAACAAATAGTCTATGTTCCCATATTTGGTGCATTTTTTATGTCGCAGATTTTCTGCACCAATTTGCTCAATTAGATTACGGTACTTGTATTTTTTCATTGCTTTTTTAGTGTTTTTTAACCTGCGCTTTTTATTATGTTTCTTGTTTTCAGCTGTGGTTTTTCTCTCTTTTGTATGTCAGGTTTGTAATAAAACTACTTTGTTTTGGAAATTTCCTGTTACATAGCTTTGATAAAACTTTATTGATACAGTCATGTATGGATTACATGCATTTTTATTCCATTTTTTTATTCCATTTCCACTATAGAAACACATTAAGAGTGCAAATGCAGTTTTTTTTATCTGCAGGCTTTCCTCACCCAATTCAAGTCTATGGGCAAAATCCGTAGATAAAATACATATTTACCAGAAGAGAAATTGACATGTTGCAGATTTCAAAATCTCATCACAGGCCAGTTTCCACAGTGTAGAGAAAAAATCAGTGTTCATAAGATTTACCTAGGTCCCATTTTTTGCACATGAAAATATGCAGAGAAAAATACACACCAAATACTCAGTTTCAGAACTTAACCTTAATGTTAGTAGATTGGATCAGGGGTGGACATGCCAATGGTGGATTGTTAGAAGAGGGGTCCATATGTACGGTTCCAGCACAGGGGCCCATTACTGTCTATGTCTGCTCCTGGATAGGATGAAAATCAAATATATGATGAAGAAGAGAAGGTGGGTTCCCTAATTGTACTGCTATGAAATGATTTCATTCAGGGGCGATCATATTATTGGTGCAGGCTGTGCAGCCGCACAGGGGCCCAAGAGGTAAGGGGGCCACATCTACCTCCAAAGCACATGAAATTGGCAATTATAATGAGCTATTGGACTGCAAAGGGCCCATATATTGTTCTTGCACAGGGCACTCGTCTGTCTGTGTTCACCAGTGATGTCAGTGCGCATTACATACACAATAGGCTGCACCTTGTTTGTACTGTGTATATTACTATTTTTGCTGGTTATACTGAAAAATGCAGAGAAATCATAGTGCAACTATTGAAGCTTCCTTGCTGTATAATCTGCATTGATTATTAATATCTATACACTTACATAGTCCTGTTATGATGTACAGTATTTTAAAGTCACCTTTAATTTGCCTATGCATATCTACTGTATCTATTTTATCTATCCTTCTATCTATCTATCTATCTATCTATCTATCGATCTATCCTTCTATCTAATATTTATCCATCTATCTATCTATCTATTATCTATCTATCTATCTATCTATCATCTATTAACCATTATCTATCTATTATCTTTCTATTCTATTTATCCTTCTATCTATCTTTCTATCTATCTATGTATCCTTCTATGTATCTATCACTCTATCGCTCTACCCTTCTATCTATCTTCTATCTATCCATTATCTATCTATTAACTATCTATTCTATCTATCCTTCTATCTATTGCTCTATCGCTCTACCCTCCTATTTATCTATCTATCTATCCATTATCCATCTGTTTTCTATCTCTCCATCTATGTAATATCTATACATTATCTATCTATTATCTATTCAATCTATCTATGTATCTTTTTATCTATCTATGTAATATCTATCTCTCTATCCTATCTATATATGTAATATATGTCTATATATCTATCCTTCTATCTATTTATCTATCTATGTAATATCTATGTATTTAAGATAGATAGATACAGTAGATAGATAGGTAGATAGATAGATAGATAGATAGATAGATAGATATTGGATAGATAGATAGATAGATAGATAGATAGATAGATAGATAGATAGATAGATCTTCTCTCCAATCTATTTTATGTTCTCGCTAGTTACATCAAGGCTCCACAGAGCAAAATCAAAGTATTATTATTGGCAAACTACACAAATAGGAAACATTTGCGAAAGAAGCTCATACAAACAAGTACAGTAAAGTGTATAAATTCTATATGCTGAAATTGTAAGTGTGTTATTCAGGGAGACACTTGCTGGTATTCCAGCACAATGATAGAATGAAGGCAGCGGAATATGATTACAGACACAGGCTATAGTTATCATCTGATAAGTTCATTGACATATGTATAGCGTGGAAAATGTCCATCATTACTATATATGTGAAGTGAATGCGTTCCTTGTTTACAGTGCTGTACAGTAGATGCAGTGAGTATTCCCTGATATGTAGCAGACATTGTAACATAACCAATATAAAAACTGGAGCACACACATGCTTAGGGATGGGAATGGGTCTTGATTTTCTGGAAATATTATTTCCTACATGTATGATTATGACACTAGAATTGCAATGCTACCCATGTATTAGTATAAATGCACATATGTCTGTAAACTGATGTATTAAGTGCTCACCTGTTAGACATCACTGCCTTAAAGTGTCCCCACATGTCTGTACAGTTTACTAGGGGTGCTGCTTGCCTTCCTTACAGTATATATATATATGTGTAGGGAGAGTAGGTAGGCTGGTAGTTATACATTTTAATGTGTGGATGTGTATGTGGAGATATATATAAAATACACATATATATAGTATATGATGCATCCATCTCTATATGTGTGTGGAGGTATATATCATATATACACACGGATACACGGCATATAATGGCTATTTACCCATCTGTGTATATATGTGCACTTATATGTGTCATACATAGATCTCTGCACACACAGCTTGTCCTACACATATCAGTATACAGAGCTTTCTCCACATAATAGCCCTGATATGGGAACGCAGGATCTATAGGTCGCTGATTCCACAGTGATCTCTTCTATACAGACACAATGACAGGTTGGCGATGAAATCTTTATTCTTTCTAAAGGGATCCAGTATGAAACCTAAGGAGTCAGCTGTGTGCCGGGGGCTTCTTGTAGACAGGTGGGCTGTGCTATCACTGAAGCCCATGTCGGCCTCGTCCCATAGATTATAGTCTAGCAACTAAATGATCTAATGGCATAAAGAAATCCGAACTGAAGCCAATTCTCCCATATTGGCAGCACCGCTTATTATCCAAGGTACATACACAATTAATAGAGTTTGGAATTCTCTCTGTATGTATGTGTTCGCAATAATAAGGAGATAACGAATATTTACGTCACATGTGAGCTGGGATCTTCGTTCCTTCCTCCTTATGGCTCAGTCCTTATTACTCAGAAGATCGGTATCATTATGTGATGGACAAAATTAGAATTTACCGCTAAAACAAAAAAATGGCAAGGGAATCTCTCAGGCGGGATCTGACGCTACTTTGCAGATCTAATAAGTGGAATATTTTATTATCACAAACGAAACAAGTCCTGAGCCCCGTGTGGAGGATGAGGAGGAGCTGCTCCAGTTTTCGCGGCGGTGCTGCGCTGGTCGCTGACGATAGGTGGCGCTGTTCCCGCCTCGGGGATGCAGCTGCCGCAGGCTGTAGCGGAGTACGGACCGCAGTGCAGACGCTCACATTACTGATACATTACTGATACATTACTGGGAACATTCGCAGCTAATCTGAATATCCAAACTCCTAACCACACACGGCTGAGACTGGGGGCAGAAATGGCGCATATCGCCTCTGTGTATTCACTGCCACCTTCTCCAGGTACACGGCTCACAGGAAGTCTCCTCAGAGAAAAGGCGGGAAGTGTTCAAGCACATATAGCAATGGCAGCCTGGGTGCAGAATCCGGAGAAGGGCCACCCAAATGCTAAGCACAAGAGTTCTAAAGTACGAGCTTCATCTTCCATGTTATAGCTATCATAATTATATATATATCTCTCAAACAATAATAATATAGATATTCTATATATAGTTTTATCACTGCCATATATAATATGCAGACGAATGTACCATTATTCTAAATATTACCACATCATGTACAGTGTCATCATTATCACAACCATGTTAAAAATGTAAATAGTACACTAACCTTTTAATCTAGTTTTGGTGTGTCTCTCTATTATCTATATCTATCAATCAATAATCCATTTATCTATATCTATCTCTTTATTAAGTATATTTATTAATTTAGCTCTCTATTATCTATGTCTTTATTATCTATGTTATCCCTATATTTATCTATATATCTATCTCTTTATTATGTATATTATTTATCTATCTCTCCATGATATCTATCTATCTATCCTTCTATCTATCTATCTATCCTTCTATCTATCTATCTATCTATCTATCTATCTATCTATCCTTCTATCTATCCATCTATCTATCCATCTATCTACTATCCAAAAAAGATGAAGGCAGCACACCAACAGGAAAGATAAAACATGGGCCAATAAACCGCAGTGTATTTTTCCTATTGGGGTGCTGCCTTCATCTTTTTTTGTATACTATTGAGAAGGTTTGGTAAGTGCCTGGAGGGCGTCTTCACCCATTTGTTAATTTTGTGCTGCTTTTTGTTATTTTTGTTTCTATCTATCTATCTATCTGTCTGTCTGTCTATCTCATATCTATCTACATCTATCTATCTATCTATCTATCTATCTGTCTATCCCATATCTATCTATCTATTTATCTATCTATCTATCTATCTATCTATCTATCTATGTATCTATCTGTCTATCCCATATCTATCTATATCTATCTATCTATCTATCTATCCTTCTATCTATCCTATAATCTATCCTTCTGTCTATCTATCTATCTATGTATCTATCTATCTATCTATCCTTCTATCTATCCTATAATCTATCCTTCTGTCTATCTATCTATCTATCTATCTATCTATCATCTATCCTGCTATATATCCTTCTATCTATCTATCTATCTATCTATCTATCTATCCTTCTATCGGTCTATCTATCTATCTATCTAATATCTATCTATCTAATATCTATCTAATATTTATCTACCTAATATCTATCTCTATCTACCTATCTGTCCGCCTTAATTGGATGATTGCAGAAGTTTCATTCAGCAGAAGATATTTCCGCTGTGCGTTAATAGTATATTGCATAGTGTGAATGGCATTATATAAGTGGCATTATATCCGTATACGGTGTGTACTCCAGGAATGGTATTATCTGCGGTGTAGGTGAGGTCTGTTGTATACACATATTATTAGTATTAGTGTATAGAATATTTGCTGTGTATCTCCATTTTGCGGTCTGGTGTACTTATATTTGTAGCATGATGCGGTCTGCAGTGATTGTATATGTGTCCTGTGAAGAAACACCATCTGCACTGTGTTTCTTTATATGATATACTGGTGAGTGTATTTGTGGCAGCTTTTGCTCTCTGTGGATGACATCGATGACAATAATGTGTGATTCTGGGACCTGGACAGCGATTGTTCATCCGTAGAATAATTTCAGAGCACATAATGATTATCTAGAGTAGCATGGGAAAGGAGAGGTTATAATGTGTAGTAGGATGGACATTACAGTTCTATAACCGTGTAACTAATGTATATGCTGTAGTATGTGGGATATGTTATTTGTCCAGGCTACTTTGGGATATATGCTTTACAGACTATTATTGCTGATGGGACTGTGTGTATGCTGGACTACATGCTTATGTATCAGATGGAAATTGCCATATACTGTAGGACAAGTTGCTTTTTAGCAACTTGTGTATGGTATGTCGCAAATAATAATAATATTAATCTGATAAAAATGCTATGCGCTCAGTCTCCGTCTGTGTATGGCATCATGTGTAATATGGTTTCTGGTATGTACATGGTATATAGTCTGTATAATTTCTTTGCTGTATCAGTGTATGACAAGATCTTAGAATGATTTGTTGTACTGTATTTTAACTCCCCCAGAAGAATCCCTAGACTCTAATGAAGGAAATCTAGCAAATCCTGCTGAATAATTTATGCAGACCAGAATCCCTATGCAAATCAGCAGAGCTTCCATGTATAATGAGGTCACGTGGTGCAGCCAGCCAGACAAGCCCCAGTCTGCGCAATTTGCATATTATAGCTGCTAAAATTAACTCCTTCCCACCTGAGTGCAAAAACGACTATATCAATTCCAACCACATCAGGTCTACAACAATACGTAAGTGTGATGACAGAACACTGTGTGCATCGTCAGACACCAAACTGTGATAACACCGAGTATAATAATTCATTCCACATAGGCAGGATATGAAATAAACGCTGCAAGCAAGGGGTTAATGAGCCAATCTTTCACTAACCAAATCTATGTAAGTAAGAGTTGCAAAAAGTCAATTCAGGGGTTGGTGTAAATGCAGCAATAGCTTCTCAAGGTCACTGGTAAATATATAATGCGCTTTCCACTGGTGGGTGCATGATAGAAAACATGAGGCATGGTGGACGACCCTCAATAGGTGCTTTTTGGGGAGAAGAGAGCTGACATTGGCATATACCAGCACGATTATTTACACTCACTATAGGTTTACATGCCCCTCCATGGAGCTACAGTACAGGTATGAGGCAGCCAACATCTAGGAGGAATGGCCGGGCTGTGGACGCTGTCTGTGGCCAAGGAGCTGTCCAAGGTATAGAGAATAGTGTGTGACAGTCAAATTACTCCATGTGTCTATGGATACACATATTAAACATGATAGTGTATATATATATATATATATATATATATATATATATATATATTAGCCTCCGCATCATGGTATATGTATACATGCACAAACATGCAGACACAATTGCACACTTTTGCTTCTTAATTTCTACACCTATATAGACATACATATACATATGTGTGTATATATGTATCTTGCATGCTTATAAATAGAAATAGGTTTGTCTGTATATTGCAGATAGATTAATATGTGTATTTGTGTATTTTAAGATTTTTTCACAACTGGACAAAAACACGTTCTGTATAATATAATGTACATAAATATGGATATACACTAGATACACATAGGAATAGAGAGATAGATGAATGATAGATAGATAGATAGATAGATAGATAGATAGATAGATAGATAGATAGATAGATATGGGATGGATGTATGGATGGATAGATAGATAGATAGATAGATCTATAGGCAGATAGATAGATAGATAGATAGATAGTACATGCAAAAAAAGAAGCAGCAGCAATGTTTCCTGTGCCTTGCCCCCAGGCAAAGACCAAACCTTCAATACAGAAGACAAAAATGTAGGCAGCACACCAGTTTTAAAGGTGAAAAAGTGCTGTTTAATAACCCAAAATGGAGAAGTTTCGGCTCCAAGCGTGAGTCTTTCTCAAGGCTTGAGAAAGGCTCACACTTTGAACCGAAACGTCAACATTATAGGCTATTAAATAGCACTTTTTCACCTTTAAAACTGGTGTGCTGCATACATTTTTGTCTTATAGATTATAGATAGATAGATAATAGATAGATGGATAGATAGAAGGATAAATAGATAGATAGAAAGACCGATAGAAGGATAGATAGTAGGATAGGTAGATAATAGATAGATGATAGATAGATAGATAGATAGATAGATAGATAGATAGAAGGATATATAGTAGGATAGATAATAGATAGATGATTGATAGATAGATAGATAGATAGATAGATAGATAGATAGATAGAGGGATAGATAGTAGGATAGATAGATAACAGATAGATAGATAGATAGATAGACAGAAGGATAGATAATAGGATAGATAGAAGGATAGATAGATAGATAGATAGATAGAGATAGATATGGGATAGACAGATAGATAGATAGATAGATAGATATGGGATAGACAGACAGACAGAAAGATAGATAGAGAGATAGATGGATGGATGAATAGATGTAGATAGATATGAGATAGACAGACAGATAGATATATAGATAGATACATAGATACAGTAGATAGATCTATAGACTGATAGATAGATTATAGATAGATAGAAGGATAGATAGACAGATAGATAGATAGTAGATAAATGTTTTCTGTGCCTTGCCCCCAGGCAAAGACCAAACCTTCAATATATAAGACAAAAATGTAGGCAGCACACCAGTTTTAAAGGTGAAAAGGTGCTATTTAATAGCCCAAAATGGCGAAGTTTAGGCTCCAAGCGTGAGTCTTTCTCAAGACTTGAGAAAGGCTCACACTTTGAACCGAAACGTCAATATTATAGGCTATTAAATAGCACTTTTTCACCTTTAAAACTTGTGTGCTGCCTCCATTTTTGTCTTCTAGATTATAGATAGATAGATAGATAGATAGATAGAAAGATCGATAGAAGGATAGATAGTAAGATAGATAGATAATAGATAGATAGAAGGATAGATAGTAGGATAGATGGATTGATAGATAGAGAGATAGATAGATAGATAGATAGATAGCTTGAGAAAGGTCCACATCTTGGACTGAAACGTTGCACATGGGCAAATAAATCACACTTATTTTTTCTGTTGGAGTGCTCCCTTCGTTCTTTTGGACTAAAGATAGATAGATAGCTAGATAGATAGATAGATATATAGATAGATAGATGATAGATAGATAATAGATAGATAGATTATAGATAGAAGGATAGATAGATAATAGATAGATAATAGATAGATAGATAAAATGATAGATAGATAAAAGGATAGATAGATAATAGATAGACAGAAGGATAGATAGATAGAAAGAAGGATAGATAGACAGATAGATAGAAGATAAATGTTTTCTGTGCCTTGCCCCCAGGTAAAGACCAAACCTTCAATATATAAGACAAAAATGTAGGCAGCACACCAGTTTTGAAGGTGAAAAGGTGCTATTTAATAGCCCAAAATGGCGAAGTTTCGGCTCCAAGCGTGAGTCTTTCTCAAGACTTGAGAAAGGCTCACACTTTGAACCGAAACGTCAATATTATAGGTTATTAAATAGCACTTTTTCACCTTTAAAACTCGTGTGCTGCCTCCATTTTTGTCTTCTAGATTATAGATAGATAGATAGATAGATAGAAAGATCGATAGAAGGATAGATAGTAGGATAGATAGATAGATAGATAGATAGATAGCTTGAAAAAGGTCCACATCTTGGACCGAAACGTCGCACATGGGCAATTAAATCATACTTATTTTTTCTGTTGGAGTGCTGCCTTCGTTCTTTTGGACTAAAGATAGATAGATATATAGATAGATAGATAGATAGCAGATAGATAGATAGATAATAGATAGATAGATGATAGATAGATAAAAGGATAGATAGATAGATAGATAATAGATAGATAGATAGATAGATAGATAGATAGATAGATAGATTGCTAAAAGGATAGATAGATAATAGATAGACAGAAGGATAGATAGATAGATAGATAGAAGGATAGATGGATAGAAGGATAGATAGAGATAAATAATAGATAGAGAGAATGATAGATAGATAGATAGATAGATAGATAGATGATAATACATAGATAGATAGATAGATAGATGATAATACATAGATAGATAGAGAGAGATAGATAGAAGGATTGATAGATAGATGATCGAAAGATAGATAGACAGATAATAGATAAATAGAAGGATAGAAAGATAATTGATAGATGATACCTATAGTGAGAGATACACAGACAGGAGCTACAGCTAGATACAGTAAGTGGAGAGATTTATGGCTAGATCGATAGCCGGGTAGTGGTGTCTCCGGAGCGCAGGGGTTAATGATCAGAGCGCCCCCCCCCCCCCCCCCCCAAGCTCCCCGGGAGAAGTAACCCGCATTAGAATGTGCATGCTGCTGACCTATCCCGGGGTGTGACGTCAGGACGCAGCACTGCGTGGAGGAGAAACCAAAAAAAGGGGAATTTTTCCCTTCTGTCCTTCTCCATTTCCAAAATGGATGTGCAGGAGAATCCGGGGATGTCCGTGGTGCCGGCTGCGGAAGCTCCCAGGAGGTACTGGCTACAGGGCATAGTGCCCATTCCAGACACAGCTGGGGTGAGGTGAATGGGGCACAGCTGGGTGCCTGCTTCTCATACTTATTGTATACAGCCGGGCACTGCATCGCTGCCAGTACCCAGCATGTGCATACTGCTCCCTGCACAGACCACCCTACACACCGAGCCCCCTGCTCTCTACAGCCGCCTCTCATTCGCTGCCAGTGTAGCTGATCCATCTCGGCACTGACAGCTGCCAGGCTACAACTCCCCGTACTCCACACTGTGCCAGCTAATGTCCACTGCACGCTCCAGATGGCATTGCACCAACAGGGTCCAATCACAGGTCACTGCCAGTGCTACACCTCACTGCACCAACAGGGTCCAATCACAGGTCACTGCCAGTGCTACACCTCACTGCACCAACAGGGTCCAATCACAGGTCACTGCCAGTGCT
Source organism: Dendrobates tinctorius (assembly GCF_039654945.1). NCBI lineage: Eukaryota > Metazoa > Chordata > Amphibia > Anura > Dendrobatidae > Dendrobates > Dendrobates tinctorius. The sequence continues at coordinate 3,256,069 of NW_027361886.1, read as the reverse complement.
ACACCTCACTGAACCAACAGGGTCCAATCACAGGTCACTGCCAGTGCTACACCTCACTGCACCAAAAGGGTACAATCACAGGTCACTGCCAGTGCTACACCTCACTGCACCAACAGGGTCCAATCACAGGTCACTGCCAGTGCTACACCTCACTACACCAACAGGGTACAATCTCAGGTCACTGCCAGTACTACACCTCACTGCACCAAAAGGGTACAATCACAGGTCACTGCCAGTGCTACACCTCACTGCACCAAAAGGGTACAATCACAGGTCACTGCCAGTGCTACACCTCACTGCACCAACAGGGTCCAATCACAGGTCACTGCCAGTGCTACACCTCACTGCACCAACAGGGTACAATCACAGGTCACTGCCAGTACTACACCTCACTGCACCAAAAGGGTACAATCACAGGTCACTGCCAGTGCTACACCTCACTGCACCAAAAGGGTACAATCACATGCCACTGCCAGTGCTACAACTAACTGCACCTACAAGTTATCACCACATCTCACTGCCCAAACTATAATTCACTGCATTTTCATCGTCTAGCTGCCTCTTCTATACCACACTGCATACTCAGCTTCTCAATTTATTCTCAGCACCTCACTGCACCTTCAGCATCTTAATACCTTTTCTACACCTAATTTCATTCACATCACTGCACTCTCAGTTTCACTGCCCCTTCTACATCTCACTGCATTCTCAGCACTTTTATACCCCACTGCACTCTTAGCACCTAACTGCCCAATCTACACCTCATTGCACTCTCAGCATCTCAATGCATTTTCAACACCTCACTGTCCCTTCTACACCTCACTGCACTCTCAGCATCTCATTTTTCCTTATACATATCACTTCACTCTCCGTACCTCACTGCCAATTCTAAGCATCTCACTGACCCTTTAAACTTCACTGCACTCTTAGCATCTCCTGCACTTTGAGCACCACATTGCCCCTTACACATCTCACTGCACTCAGGCATCGCACTACTTCTTCTATTCTTCTACACCTCACTGTACTCTCAGCATATCACTGCCTCTACTACACCTCACTGCACTCTCAGTTTCTCACTGCTCCTTCTACACCTCACTGCACCTCAGCATCGCACGGCAACTTCTACACCTCACTTTTCTTTCTACACCTCACTGCCCTCTCAGCGACTCACTGCTTCCATGTCTTACACTAGAGGAGCTGTCCATATTGCACTGCACTGAGTACATGGGCAGTAGCCCTCTCACTGTCAGCACTTATGTCCTTGCGCACTGCACAGTGTGCTCAGCATCTATGCGCCCCCACGCACTCAGCTGTCAGCTAGGAAATCGCTGCAGTCTGCACTGTGTGCTCGGTGTCCACAACACTCACTGGCAGAACTCACAGTTTCCCTCCTCTTCATACCCTGTGCTACAAGTCGGGATGGCGCCTCCTGTGGAGGAGCGTTGGTTCTTCTTAGGACCACTTGTCTTCTCTCCAGCTGTGGCTGGTTCTCCTCCATCCAGATCGAGGTGAGGCCAGAAGGACCTGTCAGTGCATCAGCGGAGGATCAAGGTGTCTTCTTCTCCCACCACCATGGATGCAGTGAGCCTGGAAGTCTCCACAACTTGGGCTTTCCAGTGAAGTTCTTCATCGACTGTAGCTGCCTGCAGGATGTCTCCTCTCCCTCCCCTTGTCCCCTGTCTTCTGGAGGTAAATGCAATCTCATAAGTTATTCCTATGCTATTGAGCAGGGGGCAACTAAAAGGCGTGAATAAAGCGCAAACTAGATCATGCGGGGGCTACACAATGCATGGGACAATGAATGGAAGCTCTCAGGATTTCTGCACACGTCTGCACCCCAGACACAGCTTGTGGGAGAAAACAAGTGCAAGACATCACAGTATCACAACTAAGTTATCAGAGGGATTATCCTCCCCCACCCTCTGCTCCAGTCTGGGGACCACCACCTCCTGCCTGTCCACAGCCCACAGCCGGCCACGCAGGAGCACACACGGTCCACAGCCTTCCAAGACCTCTGTCTCCAGCATTGTCCTTCCTGAGTATAAGGATGGCACTGGGAAGTCCTTCTATGCAAGTAAGTGCGTCTGATTGTCTACAGCCTGGCTACTTATGTATGAAGATTTGTACACATATGCTATATATATATATATATATATATATATATATATATATATATATATATATAATATTTATATATTCACAGGCAAACCCTACAGGAGGGATGGATATTATACATTGATGTTATATGTGGAGCAAATACATGCGGGCGAGTTGATGATATGGGAGGGTATATATATATATATATATATATATATATATATACATATATATGTCTGTGGATCTATAACTAATATATATATACACAAAAATTTACATATATATGTATATATATACACACATAATGTACACCACATACATATATACCTACATATACACACACGAGTATTTTCACAGAAATATATACAGTATATTTTTTCAATAGATGTATATATATATATATATATGAACTGCTCAAAAGAATAAAGGGAGCACTAAACAATGCAATGTATTGTTTCGTGTTCCCTTTATTTTTGAGCAGTATATATAATATATTACATAGTGTATATCTCTGATTCCTCCTATATTCCGGGGCTGCACTTGCCCTGCTATATGTTCCCACCCCAGCTTGTCTTTTCGGCCTGGCCTTGCACTAATGACCTATTCATGTTATTAGAAGACAAACTCCATAACAAAACGTTTATGATGCAGACAAACAGTTGCAGGCTTGTTTTGAAGCCTGGGAAAATGCCCGGAGTGCAGTGGAGTCCAGCCTATTCAGTACAGACCCTCTGCCTCCAGAGACCCTCTCCCCCCAGACATCATTGTCATGCTAATTGGACAAACTGAACTTGATTTTGAATTCCCCCCTCTATTTTGGGCTGTGGGAAAAAATGGAGACGCTACAGTGAGAAATAAATGAATGGGGCCTTCCTTCTAGGCCGCATACAAAGGGGGCATTATGCCAGACGTAACTTTTTAAAGACTAACACTAACACTAGTCTAAGCCTGGTCTTGCATACATTTTCTACAGTAAGTGCACACTTCTATGGCAGCTACATATTCATTCATACCAGCCCATTCACTTCACTTTTTGCTCACATCTTTTCTTCTTTTTTTTTCTCCTGGCATTCTAAAATGTATATTTACTTTTCTGTAAACATATTTTTTCTTGATATTATTTTTCTTTAATTTGTATTTTTAAAAGCAGCTAGTAAATTTAGTAAATTGTAATTTTGTGTGTACATACAGCTTACACACACACACTCACACACACACACGTTTATATATATATATTTATATTTGCCTGCATATGCTGTGTATATGTGTTTGTATTTATGTTTGTTTTCCACAATACACGTGCTTTCGGGATAAACCATATTTGCACACATATAAATACATTTTATTACATTGTATATTTGTTTAAAATTATTATTTTACATAATAAACTTAAAGAAACCATTGTTCCAAAGTAAGCTCTGCCTGAATAAATATGCAATGTGTTTAATTATTAACCTCTTAGATCTATATGTGTTGCTTTAATTTGTTAGAAACTTTACAGAGGATTTGCCAAATATCACCAATTTATAGTGTACAGATTTCTGTGTATTATATGCATATAGCGGTAATATAGCAGTACATAGTGATACATTCAATCTTAGCTTGGCACACACAGACATCATATTCTTTAGCAAGTTTTCACATTAATGGTCAAAATGAACCAAGTCATGCAAATTCTACATAAGGCTAGATATTATCCATCTGCATAATTTATATGCACATAAATATATGCCAGCGCGTTAACATGAGAGGGTATGTGGGTTGACACCTGTCATTTGAAACCAAGTGTTCCTGTACCAAAGAGCAGAGCTAAGGATGGATGGGATTTAAATATTATAGAACATTGAACACCATCTGTTGTTTTGTAGGTTCAGAAATCATCAAGACATTTTACAGGAGATGAGGTAAGATCATATTTTGTGTTGTTCACAGATTGCAGGTTATTGGAGACAGTAAAAGTGTTTCCATATATTTGTACTTATTGTATGAAATGCAATCAACATATTTATTTCAGCGCATGTATTAACATTAAGAGCATTAAATGTTTTTTTTTCTGTAAATATTATAACATTTATACTCTTTTTAAAATATATACTTAAAACTGTAGCAACTATATACATATATATATATACTGTATTTGTCAACATATGTACCTAATATATAGGGAAATTGTGCCACTTCAGATTAATAATGATGCTAATATTACTAATTGTAGCCTTAAAATTGTCTTCAGTATATTTGCAAGTTGGGATAGAGTATCAACTTTTATCCAAATAATGTGTTATGAGTATGTTATTTGGATGGTCAGATAAATGGATATGGTATATATATATATATATATATATACTGCTCAAAAAATAAAGGGAACACTATTCCATTTTCAACAGGCTGTTTGTGTTCCCTTTATTCTTTTGACCAGTATATATATAATTTTTATATATAATAAATATATTATACATACTTATAAAGTAATTCTAATCCCAAGTTTTGACAGTTTTATTATGTAACTGACCTCTTAATATTATAAAGTGCAAGATTTAGGCGTTTAGTCAGCTGACCAATGTGTTGATAATTGCAGAAAGGTATTTCAAATCCATCAGTAAAACTAATTTCCATATAATGATGCTGTTTCCTACAGGAACTATAGATCATTTGTATATGTTCGCATATATCGTGTGGATAGCATGTTAGTTAGCTCAGTTTTATAGCACAAACAGTACAAGCTGTTGAATTCAGCAGGGTATTGTAATCTCCATTTTATTCGATTAAATTATAGAATTCGGTTCACTGTCCTTAAGTTTGCCAAGATCAGAAAGTATGATAAAAAGAAATGAAGGGATATGCTGATGTCACGTGTTGTGTGCGTCATTAACAAAGGGGGAGATAATGGTGTTGCTCATCATTGCTAGATGTGATTTACAAGATCCATGTGAATAAAATGCTCCCCATGTTGGATTTCTCCCATGCTTTGTTCCATGGTGAGAAAGCTGGGAGGGGTCATAATAAGATGCTACTTATGAATAATTTGCCAGATCTAGGCCTGGGGCATGTGTGAGGTCTGGCTCAGTTTTGGTAAAGGGTGCTGCCCTCTTTCAATCACATAATAAATATCATGCATTGAAGGCTTGTGCCTAAATACATAAAATAGATGAAATTTGGTGCGATTGGAATGGAATCAATAACACATTATCAGCAGAGTACAATGAGTGTTCATATATATGAGAGATTAGGGATGGTGCCAAGTCAAGTTACATGACCTCTAAGCAAGAAAAAGGGGTTTATTTTTCAACGGCAGCTTCAACTGCTACCATGTGAACAGATTTGTGTTTTTGCCACACAATTTCTACAACTTAGCATTATTAAAGAGGATAGACAACGCACACAACCACATCCATTGTGTTATTGTCACTTACATTCTGTAAATGCCTAAAATATTTCAGCCGAGAGAGGTCAATGACATAAATAATGAAAGACTATTTCACGTTTATTGAACCCCATTAATCAGCACATTACTCGGTTTACAAGGTAGCGCAACTTAAAGTCCAAGATGTCAGTGCGATTGCAAACAGCATTCTTTTTTGCATTGGACAAAATGTATGTTGCTATGTGAACAAGCAAGCCCGGTGACCATAGAGATAAAAAAAAAATCCCCGTCACCGAGCATTATGAATGCAGTCAGCATACAACCATCAGACCATGTGGACACCATGGTGAGAAAAACACGAATCACCAAGCACAATGAGGCGTTGCACAAAGAGTTAAAAAAAACAAAACAAAGGGAAGTTGTGATGTATTAATTTGTTTTACTAATGTGTTGGCTAAATGTAAAGCTGTATCTTAATCCAACTTGATGGATCTGTGCACAACCATTGCAGTCAAGATGTAGCTCTCCATTGTCTGCAGCTTGGGAGACAGAGGCACTTTAGCCCCTGTGTTTGGGGGGGACAAATCAGAAAGAAACATTAGACAAAGCTCAGTGCACACTTGGGTGTCACAATGGATTTTCTAGGATTCCCACCCTTGGCCTGGCCTGTTTACTGGATCACCACGGGTTCTTAGTGCCCAGATATGATGGGTGCTGACGTCAGCCCGGACAGCCTACATTATTGATAATGGGGGGGCACAGGTGTAGCTTTTACACTGGAAACTGCTGCTTTCCTTTATCCTTTCATATTGTTATGATATTATGCTAAACATTTACCTACTGGCAAAACCATTAGCTTTAAACCTCCTTGCATTGTAGTCAATAGAATTTCAATCGGTATTTATTGACTATTATATATGTTTTATATGCAGCAAGATTGATTTTCTTAGTTTACCATCTGCATTGAGCGTGCTTCTTCTCATGCACCTCACCAGGTCCCTCAGCTTCCTTCAGGAGCATACAAGCTAATAAAGTGATGATTGCATCCATATCAGTTAGTGTATGTATGTGTCTGAAGAAGGGACATCAGATTGTGGGCCAATATAAAATACATTTTCCGGACAAAACTGCAGAATATGCTTACATTAAGACAAATCAGAGCTAATTACATAGATACAGTCTAAGAGAATCTGGTCTCATTTTTATATACTACAATTGGAAGTGAGCTTAATAATATGAGTTATTAACTTACTATATCTATGGCTTGCTCATATTATGGTTGGGATTACAAAATAGATAAATATCTATTTCTTTATATACTGATAATATGTTTCAAATTTTAGCAAATTAATATTTCACAAAACATCACATTATATTTCAGGTAGTAATCACATTTAGGACCCTATGTTTTACAATGAAATGTATATTTCTATAGGGTGTCTTATAATGAAAACCCATAGCTGCATTGCTTACAGTGAATGTCGGCGTCTCCATGTGTAAAATTGGGATGTGCACATATATACGTATTCTCTACTTCATCCCATAGAGACATCAACCTTCCTCATCAAATGTTCTCCATTGCCTCTTGTCTCACATAGAAGGTTTGGCTGCTGTTTGGCCATTGTTCTGCTGTAAGGTGGATGTACGATGCTGGGCCTCAATTTTGCACAAAGGCCGTCAATGACACGTTCTCATGGCCCCTCCATTTGACATATGTTCGACTGATTTTAATTTTCAATTTCAGATTTACATTGCATTGAGGTGAGGATTTGGCATTTGCACATCTTAATGAATGTGTGACCATATTATTCTTAAAACAGATTGCACAAATATGTCGTTTACGGCATATCTTCTGCATATTTATTACTTATATTCACTTGATTTTTTTTTTTTTTTACCTGCTAAATAGGAACTAATACATATAACTGAAAGCAGCTCTTATTATGGAAGTAAATGAAATACATATTAAATAAATGATATATATATATATATATATATATATATATATATATATATATATATATATATATATATATATATTAAATAAACACTTGTTAATGCATTTAAAAAAATGACTTTAATTCTAAAATATTAGGGTTCATTTTTGGTATTTGTTATGATGAAAGTTAAGATACAGATACTTCTACATGGGGAAAACAGGTCAAATGTCAATAAATATCCAGTACTGCATTTCCCAACAATTCCTTCTGCAGAGAAATGAGGTCCTGATACTAATTTCCATGTATTGAAATAGCATTATTTGGGCTATCTGGCTTATGAATTTGCTGCAGTAAAATGAAAATAGAACAGCGCCCTCAAGTGGCAAAATCCTCATAATGCAAATTATAATTAATTTGATTTTAAAACATTTCAATACTTCTTGTTTGTGTTCTAAAAAAGCGTAAAACAAATACAAATATAAAAATATTAGAATAATTCAAAGAAGCACAAATAAAACAATTTTTACAGACTAAAACCCACTATGGCTTTATGAAATAATGCTTATTTTGTTAGGACTTTTCCCCTACAGTACTCATGTATTATGGCCTGGGCTACGACGGCATTGAGTTTGAATGTGTTTTGTTCAAATTTGTTTCCCCGGGGTCTCCTGGTCTCTTTGCGAGCTACAAAATGTCAACGATGGTGTGTTGTAAGGGTGTCTGGAGCAGGGGAATACTTGGAACATTGCTATATGCTTTTCTGGAAATGTAGCACAGTATTGTAATATTCCTTTTCTATAGAGCAAGTGGTATCAAGGGGAATTGTAGTAAAACAAAGCTCAATGATCATTTACATTTGTAAGAAGACAAACTATTGTAGACGTTCCATGGTCACTGTTTAAGGTTAAACCCAATATCCTTTGTATGTACAATAGAGCAAGCCTCCATCCTTTCGTATTCTTCATTGGAAATTCTCATAGGTTTAGAAACAATCTCATGGTTTTCTGACCCTGATCCGATTCACGAATTTGTCAAAGACATTTTTATCTCATACGTTTTCGTTGTGCCCAACAATAAGTTAACTTTGTCAATAGAGTTGATTAATGGACAGGGTGAAAAAACAATTATACCACCACATTATAAAATAACAAAAGCATCATGGTGTTCACCCTAAGATCATATAGAGATGCAATTAGTTTCTTGTCAGATAATTCCAAAATAGATTTTTATATATTTTGTTAATATACATCACAGATTGCTCCAATAATGTCATATTTATCTACGTCGTCAATATGTCCAAAGCGATAATGCAAAAATTTAAAAAGTAGTCTTTTATAGAAACATATGTAAATGACGAATATACTAAACATAACCATAGCAAATGAGATTTTCCATGAAGGCTGTGATAACAACCCGATAACATTGCTTAATGTAATTGCACATTTATTATTTTAAGATATAACTTTTATTATTAACTGCTGTGATATTTATTGCAATAATAAAACAAGAATGGTGCTCAATTAAAATGAGCATTGACACCTGACATGTTATATATATTTATTTCTTGATATAAGTTTCAATTTGTCAACTTTGCCAATTAAAAAAGAAGTATCAGAATTAAATTAGAGATGACAGAATTGATCCGCGCAGGGTCGAATTTGTTCAAATTTGCAAAGACCTGAAAATTCGACTCACTCTGAGATTCGACTCTCAGGGATCGGCAAAAAAAACGTTCGTTACTGGTGAAGACTCAAAAAGTGAATTAATGACAAGAGGCCAGGCAGGCGTCTCCATAATGAATGCCCTGAAACTATCACATCACATGGACAGCACAGCCAATCAGGGTGGTCTATAACAACCAGTAGAAAAGATGCTCATTTGGTTGCTAAAACTCATCTGAAACCAAGGCTTGCGTCACAGAAAGAGTGCTTTGTGTATTGTGAGACAGGCACATGCCTAAGGAATAATCTCCATAATCCAGAAATGGAAAAAACCACTGTGTTTCTCATAAAGTGTTTATTTTTTTCACACTTCATGTGTAATAGCCCAATATTAGACCTATACACACCACCCAAATACCTCTGTTGTTTACCACCTCATGCTATCTGTTTCCCCCTAGCCAGGTAGGTTGAGGTCACTTGGATATTAATAAGGCTGTGTTTGCATTAAAGAGCTCAAAATAGGTTCAATACAGTTCTAGGAGAACTCATAGTGTTATGCATGTATGTTCTGGTCAGTTGAAGCCTTTTCAGTATTGCAATTGTTTCCAAATTTATTTGCCAAAAATCATACTTTGGGGACCATTCAGTGAAGCAGGCAAATTCTAATTTGAAATTTTTCATCAAACTCTACTCAGAATGCCTAAAAAACTACCAATTACTGCTGAGCCATCATTTCCTGTGTGTTCAGATAGCCTAGGTAATAGAGACCAGTGAAGGACTTGGGAAATATTCAACCAGGATAAGTCATTTTTTTAGCCATACTGAGCTATATTAATGTAGTAGACAGCCACTTTAAAAATGCATTGCTTAGAATAGAGCTGATGATATCAATCAAAGGTGTATACATTTCCCATAAGATTCTCAGAACTGGAGATATGTGATATAAAGCAGGGGTCCAAAAGGTGGCCATGTTCCTTGTTTTCCTGTTAGCAATCCCACTGAGGAACCATACAATTAGCACACCATAACTTTCAATGGGTCCTTGTTTTCATATACTATTCAGCAAAATGGAATTATTTGTGCTAATTTCATGTAAGAAATATGATTATTTTTTCTTTAAAGAGGTTTAATGTGTATTAAATTATGACAAGCATTCTGCAACGGTGAGGTTTCCATAGTGGAGTAAGGACCGCATTGTGTAGCAGTGCCCCTAGGGGCGTATGTGCTGCAGATAATGCAAAAATGACAAGCACAACAGCCATAAAATATTGCTGCTCTTCACCAAATGGAAATAGATCACTTGTGCATTGTGCTTAAAAGCAGTGAAGTTTCCAATATTTTGTTGCTGCTGGTATACTTTTCCGCTAATTGGAGCATATAGATGATGTGTTCCAGTGAATACAGTTGGGTACATTGGTGTCATCTATCTGAGGCATATACATCAAGAGATGCGCCTGACAAAGACCTCCCATGGTAGCTCAAAACAAGATGTGAACCGACACTTAGATCAGTATCATTTGATCATAGTGTATATTTAAAAGATATTTTCATGTCTTCAAGGGGGTTATGGTTTGGGAAAAAAATGGAATGAAAAGATGCATGGTGAGCCCAACTAACAATCATAGTCACACAGCTGAACAGCTGATTATCGGGAGTGCGCCAGGTATTCGGGTTGCCGTTGCAGCTATTCGGGAAGCGCTATAGCTATTCAGATAATCTATTTGATCAACTCTAGGCACGACCTGACTAGTCCGCCAGCTGTCCTCTCCCCATCCTGCTTCAGATGCTTGTCAGCGCTCTTTCCTGTGTTTACATTGTGAGAGACCCATCAATTACCAGGTGTGAGGTGGGGAGAACCCAGCCAGGGCTGCATCGGACTAGTCATGTCAGAGGAAGACATATCTACCTGCAATCACGCAGGCAGGCTCAGTGGTACAAGCAGCGTGAATCGGATGGCTGGTTCGCTTTAAAGAAAGCTATTAGATATATAAAATATGTTGTGGAGATTAATTTACTATTCAATTTACACTTTTCCTATATGATCCAGAGTAGTTAGATGAGGAAACCGTTTATTACGTGACTACAATGCAGGCAGAAAAATAAAAATGATTACAAGTTATAGAATTTTGCACCTGCACAGTGGAATATGATGGATCTTCAGTATTGTGTTTCCATTGCTTTTAAATTATCATTGAATAGTTTATTATGAAGACACTGTATCACAGCCTGTTATTAGTCAGGGATCTCCCACTTCAGCACCATGGAGAGAAGCAAAGTGCTGCCAATCTGGCCTGGTCTTCTTCTCACATCAACGTAAAGACTGCTCGTCAAGAGTGAGTACTAATGATACCATCAATGCTAGAGAACAATGAGCCTTTTATGAGACCTATAACTGCCATGATAAAACAATGCATGTCCTATTAATGGATTATATGCACTGTGGTTTATCATTATGCTAATAAATACATGGTGGAAAGATTTCTCAAGTACTGTACATACATTATAACTGCATTCATCACCGTGCAGTCAAAAATAATAGAGTGCAATTGCTAATCTTTTCTTTTTTGGGGAAACTCTTGTAGAAGAACTCCACTTTTTCAACAACAATTTAAAACATACCAAAGTTACAATAATCTAACTCTTATGTAAATGATATCTTCTTAATTCACTTTTTAATTTTAATTTAGAATTTTGCTGCTTTTCTGTAACTGGAAGCCAGTACATAGTGGGAGATAACAGTTACACAGTCTGAGCTAAGCAGTTAGGTCACTGGTCGAATAGCCAAGTAAAAAAAATAAGACATTCCAAATGTTAAGCAATCACATGCCCTTTTTCATGTTCTAACCTGCTAACCTTTGTACAGTTTGTATACATGATGGCCCATTGACTCAGATCTGTTTTGATGTGGAAATGGGAAAAATCCTATCAATGACATATATTATTATAATGCAATATTCTTAAATGAAAAAAAGATTAAAAAAAATATGCATTATTGCATTTAGGGGATTTAAATGTTTACAAGTCACTTTTTTTTCCTGCACCTTATTCTTCTTTTAATTTGTGCCTTTTTTAAATGCTATTTTTAACTCGTTTTTCTTTTATATGTTCGCCATTGTGATCAGGGTTTGGAGTTTCCTGATGTTTTCAGCTGATGTATTAATTGCCAATATTTAAAAAGACACAAATTTTTTTTTGTGCAAATCTACTCCAGGCCTACCTGGAATGATTGGGCTTTTTTTTTGTACGTCTGAATTTTTCATCAGAACATGTGACATTTTTCCTTTTAAAAGTTGCCAAAAAGGTAAAAGATACAAATAAAGAGCATTTTTATTTCGTACAAAATTCATGAATCACATGCACCATTTTGAAGAATTTGGCATAAAAACCACTGGAAAATACCACAAGACAAAAAAATACAGAGACTTAAAAAGAAAACCTGCACGTGATAAATCAGATTCTTTATGGTTAATTACATATAGCTTGATCTCATTTAGAAAAACGATTAGAAATTTTTTTTAATTTTTGCGCATAGTCAGCCAATAACAATACGCTTTAATTTTTTAGAGCACTTTAGGAAATAAAAACAGAGCTAGGGTTGCTATAAACAGTAATGGAAGCACGGGCCCAATTTGCACAAACAGCGATTCTCAGTGTTCTTGCATCACCTATGTATTAAATACATGCACATAGACTGAGGATCACTTTACGTCAATGGTGATCTGCATTCATTCTGCACATTGATTCTGGAGATTAGAGAGGAAAATCTGAGTAATCGGCTGCCATGACCCTGGGCTTCTTCTTAGTGGATTATAAAATCCCAGCACAAGAGCTTAATAGACTATGATAAATTTTGGAGTTACAAGGCGCGGGGATTTCATGGGTTTACTACAACAAGAAGCGCATTTTAGCTCTGCAGATACTCTTTGCTGCCCCCTGTGGGTAACCATCAGAAGAAGTAAAAAGACAAAAGATTATCAGTTTGGATGGCTGAGGAAGCGATAACCAAAAGATGAGGCAGGTTAAGACCACACAATGTTAGCTTTCATATAATAGCTTCTGTTTAAAATTCTATAGAAAGAAAAAGGGGCAAGTTAGGAAAAGGAGATTTTAAATAAAATGTAGTGATGAGCGAACATGCTCGGATAAGGTGTTATCCCATCCTCGGGTGCTGACTGAGTGTCGTCGGCTTGCTCGAATAATATGTTCGAGTCCCCACCGCTGCATGTGTCGGGGCAGTTTGGCCACCGCTACACATACAGGGATTGGCTGTTTGTGAGGGAGACATGCAGCAGCGGGGACTCGAACATATTATTCGAGTATGCCGAAGACACACGAGCATGCTCGGATAACGCCTTATCATAGCACATTCACTCATCACTAATAAAATGATGTTTTATGCATAAAATAATGCATCTTGAATTCATCTCCACCCTAAACAATGTATTTGCATGCTACTGGTTTCAAGTTAGATATTCATCCTGAAGCTATTGAGCGAAATGTAGATCACGTCTAGCACTGGTTGGTATTTCAGTAACGACATATTATGTATTACGTTACTCCTTTGTGATTTATTCTAGCTGTAGGTCCAGGTTAACTATCCTTAAGCAACATTTTTATCTATTTTGCATTTGTAAATATCTGTCGCCACCAGTTTATGGCCTGTCATTTGTGTTTCAAATGGGTTTTAGTTCTATGGTAGCATTAATATAATTTATATTGTTTATTACATTTTATTATGTCCAATTTTTTTTGATCAGGGATTTTGTATGTGGTTTATGGTTTGGAAATTCTCCCTGTCCATTTAAGCACCCTATTGCTATCTCATACATATATACAATAAATATGCACATATAATACCCAACTCATAGTATATACACAGTGTCTCACATCTTCCAAAACAGGGTTTTATAGGAGAGGAATCTATTGGAGTGGATTGTAATTTGAACTTGCAGTTGACGTGTGGCAATGTAAGCAGGATCCTTTGTAGAAAAAAAGAACATATATATGTATATAATTAATAGTCAGTGTCCTGTAAACCTAGCAATTTCAATCTGAATGAGTTATGACTATAATGACTCAAACCTGAGCAACAAGCCAGTTTCCACTCCGAGCACGATGCATGTACAATGCAGGAATGAGTCAGTAGAAAAGCTCCAGAATGGTGCAGAAGGCTGGTAGGCGTGGGCATAGTGTGCAGTGTTCACATCTACCCATATGGTGAATGTGATCTTGCATTTTGGAGTAAAGTACTTGAGGAAAAAAAGTCAATCCATTCATAGAATTCCAAAACGTCTCTTAGGTAAGAACACTGATGGTGAATTCAAAGATCTTATTTTTTTAAAGATCAGAAGTGCTGTGATTATAATCAGAATGAAAAAAGGTCTTCCATGTTAGATGCTGGGAAAGTCACTGGCAGCTTTTCTTGTCAATTTTAAAATATATTGTTAAGAGAAAGCTGTTAATGTCATTCAATGTGAAATATTTGCCCAGTAACACCATTTCCAATTAAATGTTAAGGTATGATATTTCCTTATTAATGAATTAAAAAAAAAAAATGGTATCAGATATTGTTCGAAAATAAAAAAAAATATATGTATGAACTTTAGACACTATTCATACATTTTCATCTGGTTATTTATTTATTTTACTCACTTATATAGCGCTATTAATTCCACAGCACTTTACAGACATTATTGGCACTGTCCTCAATGGGGTACACAATTCATATTCCCTATCAGTATCTCTTTGGAATGTGGGAGGAAACCGAAGAACCCAGAGGGAACCTACGCAAACATGGGGAGAACATACAAACTCCTTGCAGATGTTGTCCTTGGTGGGATTTGAACCCAGGACCCCAGTGCTGCAAGGCTGCAGTGCTAACCACTGACTACGGTGCTGCCCTTATGAGACTTTGATTCTACTGTGAATCTATGTATTTATTAACAAGAATTTAGCCAGTGAGAAATTAATATACATTTTTATCATTATGTGTATACACAAACCTGTCTTGTAACTTCCAACCTTCATATAAAGCGATTAATAATACATTTATTACTATATGTATATTATTATATCGGTTTAGGCTGCGAATGTGTTAATAAAAATAAAATCTGCATTAAATGGATTACAAGGCACATAGTTATTAACGGGGTTTGTAGTTTATAGATATATATTTTTTTATTGTTTCCCCTTTTTATAATCTATAAAAATGTAAAATGCATTAATGTAGGATCTGCTATTTGTACTAGATTAGATAGGGGTTAAATTTTCGGTGATGACCAATGTGTACCACCTTTCTTTATCAGGCACAGATTCCTTCCTTTATTTTCAGGTGTGTCTGGGATTACAGCTCACTAGAGTCGTGTCCCATCCACACTAACTAAAGTACAGACCTGTGGGTGTGACTAATATTATCAGTGGGATTGCCAGTCAGACCTCCACAGATCTAATATAAATGGCCTGCCCTAAAGGTTTGTGCAATGTGCAGTACTGTTGGTTGGTGGCCATTTAATAGTCTTTGTACACAGGCCAACCATGCTTCAGATACGCACTGAACAATCTGGAACATAGTAGAGTGCACATAGGCTGCCATTGTCCTTGGCATGGCCGGTCTTGCCAAGAATGGTGATCGTTTGTGCAGTCCAAAAGATCCTTTCACCTGACGAACCCATCATTTTTCTCTTTTGTCGGTGATCAGGAGCCTGTTTAGACTGTAATATTAAAGGGAGCGTTCCTAGGAAACCTGGTAAACAATAATTGTGCAGTGTAAATGGACCTTTATAGGACCGTTAAAGAACCATATAACATCTTAAAGAGTCATACAGTAAATAAAAGGCACCATCTAATCCTCATGTATGTGTACATGTACATGTGTGTATATCCACGTAATACAGAATAGACAGTTTAAGTTTTTTCCATATGCTTTATAAAATCATGATCCAGGTGGAATAGAACTGTATGTGCGTAGCCGGCTTCGGTCTACTCCCACAGCATGCTTCCAGAAGATGTAAAAAATAATGGCACTTTGATGCTTCACTTTTTTCCCTTTACAAAGACATTCCTTCAAGTGGTGTCTGGATCTTGGTTTCTATAGGTCTCAACTGTATTTTATGTTTTCATTGATGCTTAAATAAACCAGTGTGTCAGTTAAGTGAAATGTTAGGACTACACAAGTAGCCACATTTCCATATTTTCTGTTATCCATTTATTTTGTTCATAACTTATTTCAAGCACTTTATATATGTCACCTTAAATTTTGGAAAAGCACTAAAGAAATTGTAAAAATGGAGTTGACAAAAAAGCAAAAAATAAAAAATGAAAATGTAAATCAAATATAATGAGTATAAAGCAAAAAAGAATTATTGATTCAGCTTGCCGAATGCATGCTTACATTATTTACCCTCATGCTTCTATAGTTGAACAAAAAATGCAGTTGGGTTGTAAGAAAACAGTTCATCTTTGTCAAAAGCTAAAAGTATAGAAGGAAACAGAAGCATAGGCAAATATTTAGTTAATATGTATTTAAATACCCTGGTCCCATTGCTAGTGACACATCACTTGGTAATCTGCACCTTGGCATCATGCCCATTGGTAAAATTCATGTGTAGGTTACAATAGAGGTCCCCTCTGATCTCTGATCTGACGTTTTATCAGCGGGCTGCTTATATAGTATTTCCCTAATATAAGGTTGTAGGAGAATCATTCCCGTAAATTCCTAAGAGTATTCAAATAATTATGTGCATGAATGAATAATTCCCTCAAAAACCAGGGGGCAGAAATATCATTGGTGCAGCCTCACAGGGGCCAGGAGGTAAGGGGGCCCTTTTCCACCTCCAAAGCAGCAGGGAGTTTCTATTATAGCCGAACTATTGGACTCAAAGGGACTATATACTGTTCTCGTGCAGGGGCTCCTTTTTGTCTATGTTCACCACTGTCAAAAGTTATTAGTAGGCAACAGGCTGTTGTAAACCAGCATGTCATCTAGTACAAACTAACAGCAATGCTACAAGTATTGTCCGTCTCTGGTAGTCATGATTGTTATTAGCAATAAGAGGAAACTTATGCAACAGGTTTGGCATTGGGGTGTAGATAAAGAGGGTACAGAGGTAACAGTTGCACCCAGGCGCTGGTGCTTAAGGCTGCTTGATGACATTCTCCCACAGACACCAGTATTATAAATGACACATGGTAGGTAGGGAGGGTCTGTGATAGATTTTACTTTGAGGCACAAGAGTTTTAACCTACACCTGTTTAGAGTGTCACAAAATTCGGTTCTGATTTGGATTCTCCACATAATAGTTCATATTTAATATTGTCCACTTACTTGGTCCTATTGACCTCCACTTTTAATTATATAGATTAGCTTAAAGTGGTCTAACAGCAAGATAAAAAAGCTCTTGGTACCCCTCCGATCTTTTGTTTGAAGGGTCCCTGCTACTTCTTTATTGTTTGCATTGGCTTATAAGGCTGGTACGTACTTGCCTGCACTGCACATTTTTTAGCGAAAGTGAAAGGAATTGCCATGTAATGTAACATCATTATAATATTTATTATAAATATAATATATATATACATATACGCACGTCTGTTTTTATCTACACACATGTATAACATTTATTCTAAATATATATATATATACACACACACACACACTTTTTTATACATGTGACAAATATAAATATATATATATTTACTATTTATTATAAATGTATATCATTTTTACATGTATAAACATATATGCATATACATATACTGTATATGTGATCAATAAATACACACATATACTGTATATATACATATACACACAGTATACATTGCAGAAATGTAACAAAGCAAATCTTAAATATATTCCTGTTTAGAAAATACGATAAAATGATAAATTAGACCTCTCACGTCTACAGGATAGCTGAACTACAAAATTACTGCTTACTTTTATTTCCTTTCTTAACAGATAAGACAAGATCAATAGAATGCAAAATTTGTCAGTATTCAACTTGTTAGGATTCCCAGACTGTTACCATAGAGACAAGAGTCAGGATTTACCCAGAAGTAACAACATACAGCCGAGAGCTTATATAACAGGAAGCTAATATTGGTTAATAGGAGATGTGTAGGTAAAAATAAATTAAATGATAGATATTAAAAAATGGAACAGCACACTATATATCCAAACACGTTGGGTGCAAGACCTCCAATATTTACCAAAACATAAGGTGGGATAAATAAAGTCCACTTTTTATTTGGGTAAATATTGGTGTACTGCCTGCTTTTCCTTCGATAGTTTTCTTTATCACTTTTCTCACAATGTGCTCTAATTGTAATTTTACTATATATTCTTTGTATTACTAATGGCACAATTAAGCAGTATAACTTAGCACTTTATAGTGTATATTTCATGAATGTATAATTTGTTACCTTATAACATTTAGAAGAATATTTCAATAGATATTTTTAAGCACTCTATCTAAAAAACTATCTATATCTTTTGCTTTTTATTCTATAATTCATTATTTCCATAATTATAATCATTATTCCAATTGTAATCATGTTGATTTAATATTTTGTTGTATTTTTTTTTTAAATATTCCAAATAGTTTAATATCCAACTATAAGATCTTGCTTTCTAATATTAAAATATCACAATATCTTCAAACACAAACTTCAGTTTCTATACTGATTAGATGCTATGTTAGGGGTTTTAAAATTTCAGTTGGTCAATAATTCTTGATACTATCAACTACTAGAATTTAGTAGTAAAATAAGATAAATCTATAGAAACCGAATCAACATAGTAAATACATGGCAAACATCAGCATATATGTACCGGAAATAATAATTCCATAATTGCATTGTACTTCTAGTCTTGACTATCACTGATGTATTTAAATATATGTGTGTGATTATATATTTACACACAAATACACAAATGAACATATGTATAGGATATCCATGGGCTTTGAAGCAAAGGGCAGCATGTATGGTATGGTGTAATCTTGACACGCTGTTGGTGGAGTGACCTCTAGCCCCTGTCTAGGCTATCCTTCTCAGGATGAGGTCTTTTCATGTACTCAGCTCAGCTTTATTCCCAAAACCTCTTTTCAATCCCAGACTTTCCCAGCTTCCAAAACCCAGAGGAAGAGAGACGGAGGAAAAAAACTTTCTTCTGATCTTCCAACTAGAATTTTATCAGTTAGATGGAGAATGGAGATGTTCCCATAATGGACCAAATTGACCATGCCCCTTCTCTTGAAATAATGCTCCAAAAGAAGGAGGGGTGCGGGGCTATGATAATGTTAGGGGTGTGGGGGAAGGAGGAGGAGTGATAATTTCTCAGGGTCATTCTGGTTTTCCAAATGAATCCACATTCATGGAATTGCATCTTCCTCTCTCTCATCAACCAGAACATTCAACTTCAGTTAGCAACTTCATAATCGTTTCCAAAAGGTATTTTACTTTTTACTTCTACGTGTATGTGTACTCCTTCATAGTTTCTTATATATAGATATATAGAAGGTCAATTTGTGCTATTTGGATTTTATGTATATGTATATATATATATATATACTTAGCAAATAAAACATATATCTTGTTTATACATGTTAGTACTGAGCGAGTGAAGAATTTTACATATATGTACGCGCTTGTAATTTTTAATTTTTAATTTGCTTAGTAGAGAATACAAATTTAAAAATACTTTAGTGATTATTGTAAGTGGTAAAATATATTCAAGTTGGTAGGCAATGTGTTGTAAATGGTAACTAATAGGCCTTCCTACAGAAGACATGCAATTTTTATATAGAAAATTATGTGTTATGACAATATATAATAGTAAATGACCTTTATAGATTCAAGTGCTTTAGAGCACCGAGGGAGCGAAAGTTTGAGTGTCTGAAGGTCAGGTCATGGGAAGAGGGGAAATAAAAAGAGTATGGTAGTGGAGAATTTAGAGAAAGAAAGGAATACGATGAAACAATTGAGAAGGGATAGGAATGTGTCAAAGGATTGAAGGGGGAAATGACTGAAAAGAGATTTACTGAGACACTGATGTCTGGGAGAAAGTGAAAATAATTCAAGTAGCCATAATTGAGAATAGGATAATGCTGTAGAAGTTCTGGCAATCTACTCTAGCAAAGCTGAGGCCTTCTTTAGCGGTTTTTCATCTAATGTTATGTAATCAACTACAAGCTACAGTAACATGTGGCTATCATTTCAACTAACTTTGCTTGTGCTAAACTAGTGAGCCACAATTTGTAAGGGTTTAACTGATAAAGGGTGAGAAAATCAATTTATCTTCTAATAACTCTTGTATAGCATACAGATGGCATGTAACTTTAGCATTAGGGACCATTAAGTATTTTATAAATGTAGTTCCACTAAGCACAGCAAGTAGTATCCTCCTAGTCTAAAATACTAAAGTGGTAGTTTAAAGATGAGGACGTGTGAAAAACTTCATCTAAACTAGTTTACATTGGATTGAATACTGATAGGGCCAGATTTCTATTGGATTATATTACTGCACAAAATAAGATTTTAAACATTTTTATGTGACATATTATTACACAAAATAAGATTTTAAACATTTCTATTTGACATCGTTGATAACAGCGTGGGAACCATGAAATCATCTACATAGTGAGTTGGTTTCTGTCTTTGGTTACCTAGCTGTATGAGTATACCTAAATTCATAAAGCTAGACAACCGAACGTACAAACCGATTCTCTCCTCCACAGAACGACCACAAGACTACAAGGCCTTGGAAGGAGCTGTGTGTAGAAGACTATGTGGACAAACCATGTAAACCAGTCTTGATGCGTCTTTCAATTCATGCCCATGCAGTTTAGCTCTAGAGATGTTTATGCCATATATATATATATATATATTTTACTGGGAGAAGCAATTTGTATAAAGTTTGATAGATATCGCCATCATTAATTATTTTTGCTGCACAGCCACATGCATAATAAGAAACACACAATCAATCATGTTCAAGTTGTACCCATCTGCCAAAATCAAAACACAGTTTAAAATACAAACAAACAACCAAATATACAGTTGTGTTTGCCCCTTTCCTGATTTCCTATTTTTTTTGCATGTTTGTCACACGTAAATGTTTCAGAAAATCAAATAAATTTAAATATTAGACAAAGATAACACAAGTAATCACAAAATGCAGTTTTTAAATTAAGGTCTTTACTATTAAGGGAAAAAGAAATCCAAACCTATAGGGCCCTGTGTGAAAAAGTCATTGCCCCTAAACTTAATAACTGGTTGGGCCACTCTTAGCAGCAACAACTGCAACCAAGCATTTGCGATAACTGGCAATGAATCTTTTATAATGCTCTGGAGGAATTTTGGCAGACGCATCTTTGCAGAACTGTTGTAATTCAGCCATATTGGAGGGTTTACGAGCATAAACTGCCTTTTTAAGGTCATGCCACAGCATCTCAATCAAATTAAGGTCAAGACATTAACTAGGCCACTCCAAAGTCTTACTTTTGTTTTTCTTAAGCCATTCAGTAGTGGTTTTCCTGGTGTGTTTTGAATCTTTGTCCTGCTGCATAGCCCAAGTGCGCTTCAGTTTGAGGTCTTGAACAAATGGCTGGACATTTGCCTTCAGGATTTTTTGGTAGACAGCAGAAATCATGCTTCCATTTACCACAGCAAGTCTTCCAGGTCCTAAAGCAGCAAAACAGCCCCAGACCATCACACTGCCACCATCATATTTTACTGTTGGTTCCATTTCTGAAATGATGTATTACTTCTACACCACATGTAATAGAATGAATAAAAATACCTTTGACAAATATCTGCATTTTAAATGTTAGGAAATCGACATAATAATTCAATAGCAGACACAAATGAATGGACAATAAGGACAATCGCAATCTACCAAGAGAACACACTGAGCCAAGCTCTAAAAAAGCGACTATAAGTCCAAAGTAAAATCAATAATTTTATTGTTAAGATAAATCCAGATACAAATGGGAGGAAAGTGGACAATAACGTGTGGAAACTGCACCACGCATGGATAACAAAGGGTTGCTGTACAATCAGAACCTATAAAATATCAAGAAATGCATGCATTAAATTCCTAAATAATCACAAAGTGCATATAGTGCATGGCAATGTATGGCAAATAAGAGTGCACCGCCAAAAAAATATATCTTATTCAAGCTCCATCCATCAAGTAACAAATAAATAAATACACATGTCTTTATGAGATAACAGGTGATGATTCACCATAATTCAACAGATATATGACGCCTAAAAAGCAAAGTAGCAGGAGAAGCGAGAATTACCTGATGAAATGACAGGCAAAGGTTCCAGCAGTCAGCAACCTGGGTTATGGGGTCTTTTGTGTCTTCTTGGATGAGTAATTTTGGTCGGTTAGCCACTCCTGGGAAGGTCCACCACTGTCCCATGTTTTTGCCATTTGTGGCTAGTGACTCTCACTGTGGATTGCTGGAGTTCCGAAACTTTAGAAATGGCTTTATATCCTTTTTGCAGACTGATAGATCTCAATTAATTTGTTTCTCCTTTGTTTCAGAATTTATTTGTATTGCGGCATAATGTCTATCTTTTGAGGATCTTTTGTTCTGCTTCACTTTATAAGACAGGCCCTATTTAAGTGATTTCTTGATTGAGAACATGTGTGGCAGTAATCAAGCCAGGGTGTCACTAGGGAATTTGAACTCCGCTTCCTAAAGATGTGATAAACCACAGTTGATTTATGTTTTAAGAGGGGGTGGCAATCACTTTTTCACACAGGGCCCTGCAGGTTTGGATTTCTTTTTCCCTTAATAATAAAGGCCTTCATTTATAAACTGCATTTTGTGTTTACTTGTGTTATCTTTGTCTAATATTTAAATTTGCTTGGTGATCTTAAACATTTAAGTGTGAAAAACATGCAAAAGTGTAGGAAATCAGGAAGGGGGCAAACACTTTTTCACATCACCAAAAAAGTGGTAAAATGCTGGAGGGGAGAGTGTCACTCAGGATGTTAGCCTCCATGATATGAACCTGGAAAAATGCGCCAGCATATTAAGTGCTGAGAGGAGTTACTTGGCTATTTTAAGGCTGGGTTTTAGTGAACAGCTGATGAGTGCGTGGGAGGCTGTTCACCAAATCACCACCCCAGGATGTGGGCGCTTGGTAAATAGAGCTGAAACTAGTTTTCCAGTGTGGGCAGATCCCCACAGTTACAAGGACTATAGTGAGTGCTATTTTTTTTGTTTATGTCTAGAAGACTGAATATGTCAATTTATTTTGCTTGCACTGGTTTTTGAAACCTGTTTTATTAAACCAGTTGAAAACTTAAAGTAAAAGCATTCCTGTGACTACCTCATTAAGCCGCCAAGTGAGCCGATCTACCACAGGTAGTGGCTAGATGTGGGGGCAAGATCCCCAGAAAGTGAGTGTGAAGGCTGTAGACAAACTGCATGTCCTATGTGAAGGTGGCTATAAGGATCGAACAACGTTCAGGCAGAATGGAGTACTGGTATCTGGCCACTTGGAGCTTAGTGAACCTCGTAAGGCCCACACTCCTGCTTATTCTGGGACTTATGGCAAAAGGCGAGGGTGCCAAGTTACTCCGATAAGAGCCAGTTCGACAATGATGAATCCTTATCACAGTCGGAGGGGGATGAGTTACTCCTGTGTGTCCTTGCTGGTGATGAGCAAGGACACACAGGAAGACCCAAGAGGCCGATATTCTTGAGGTGGGGGTTTCTGGGTGAAATTTTGGGAGTGCTCACATGAAGGACCTTACCTTTAAAAGGGCATTTGATAGTGTTACTCTTCTAAATGGGGTTGCTAAAGAGCCGGGGGTCAACACCAGGTTTATATACTTATATACTTATAAACAGGCCTACTTCACAACCCTCGTATCTTCCCTATCTTACAACCCCAAACAGTTATTCAAAACTTTTAACTCCCTCCTCCGCCCACCACTGCCACCTCCAACCTCCCTCATCTCTGCCGATGACTTTGCTACACACTTCAAAAACCAGATTGACCAAACAAGGCAAGTCTTCATCACTCAACCACCACAACCCCTTTGTATACCAGACCAATGCCCAAACCCCATAACCTCACTCTCCAACATCACTGAAGGGGAGCTTAATCGTTTCTTCTCCAAATCGCACCTCACAACCTGTGCACTCGACCCCATCCCATCCCACCTCCTCTCCAACCTCACCACCACACTTATCTCATCCCTTACTCACCTCTTCAACCTATCACTAACGTCCGGTACCTTCCCTTCTGCTTTCAAACATGCCACAATCACGCCTATCCTTAAAAAGCCAACCCTCGACCCAACCGCTATGTCCAGCCATCGCCCAATATCGTTGCTCCCATTCGCTTCCAAACTCCTGGAACAGCACGTCCATGCTGAACTTTCCTCCCACCTATCATCTAACTTGCTCTTTGACAATCTACAATCTGGTTTCCGCCCCCATCACTCCACTGAGACAGCCCTGACCAAAATTACTAACGACCAACTTACAGCCAAATCAAATGGACAATACTCTATACTCCTTCTTCTAGACCTGTCCTCTGCATTCGACACAGTTGACCACTGCCTCCTACTACAGATCCTCTCCTCCTTCGGCATCAAAGGCCTTTTCCTATCCTGGATCTCCTCATACCTTTCCAATCGCACCTTTAGCGTCTCCCACTCCCACACCACCTCCTCATCCCATCCTCTCTCTGTTGGAGTCCCCCAAGGCTTTGTTTTAGAACCCCTACTCTTCTCAATCTATACACTTGGTCTGGGGCAACTCATAAAGTCCTACGGATTCCACTACCACCTTTATGCTGATGACACCCAGATCTACCTCTCTGGCCCAGACGTCACCTCTCTGCTGTCCAGAATCCCATAGTGTCTATCAGACATATCCTCCTTTTTCTCCTCTCGCTTCCTCAAGCTCAATGTGGACAAATCTGAACTCATCATCTTTCCCCCATCTCTCAGATCTTCCTTACCCGACCTAGCTATAAAAATTAATGACATCACACTTTCCCCAGTACCGGAAGTCCGCTGCCTCGGAGTAACCTTTGACTCTGCCCTGTCCTTCAAACCGCACATCCAAGCTCTTTCTACCTCCTGACGCCTCCAGCTCAAAAATATTTCCAGAATCCGTCCTTTCCTCAACCCTCAATCTACTAAAATGCTTGTGCATGCCCTCATCATCTCCCGCCTCGACTACTGCAAAATCCTTTTCTGTGGTCTCCCTGCTAACACCCTCGCACCTCTCCAGTCCATCCTTAACTCTGCCGCCCAACTAATTCATCTCTCTCCTCGCTACTCCTCCGCTTCTCCCCTCTGCAAATCTCTTCACTGGCTCCCATTCCCTCAGCGTATCCAGTTCAAATGACTAATACTGACCTACAAGGCCATCTATAACCTGTCTCCCCCATATGTCTCTGAACTAATCTCCCGATACCTTCCCTCACGTAATCTCCGGTCCTCCCAAGACCTCCTTTGCTCCTCACCCAACCTCCTCCAAGACTTCTCCCGAATAGCCCCTATTCTCTGGAATTCTTTGCCCCAACAAGTCAACCACATTTGGATCCTTCAGACGGAACCTGAAAACCCACCTCTTCAGGAAAGCCAACAGCCTGCAATGACCCCGCTACCTCCTTCTCTCTCACCACTACCGGTGATATCACCTCAACCAACACCGGAACTGCTGCAACCCACCAACCTACTGTCTCCTTCCCCACCATCCTGTAGCATGTAAGCCTGAAAGGGCAGGGTCCTCTCTGTATCAGTCTGTCATTGTTAGTTTGTTTACTGTAAGTGATATCTGTAATTTGTATGTAACCCCTTCTCATGTACAGCACCATGGAATCAATGGTGCTATATAAATAATAATAATAATAATAATATACTTTGCGGTAAATGGGGACTTGCTATACCGGGTTACTAAACTGCGAGGGGAGGTAATAGAGCAACTGTTATTACTGGGCCTCTATAGGCGTAGAGTGTTAGACCAGGCCCATTCTCATGTCTCGGGCAGGCATCTGGGCGTAAACAAAATCCAAGAGCGGGTCCTGCACAGGTTCTACTGGCCTAGATGTCAACGAGAAATTGTTAACTATTGCTGGTCCTGTCCCACCTGTCAGCTTACTGCTCCAGTCTCTCACTTTCATAGTCCCCTAGTGCCATTACTCATTATAGAGGTCCCATTTCACTAAATTTCTATGGATCTTGTAGAGCCCCTAACTAAGTCCACCAGAGCGCACCAATATATCCTGGTGGTCATGGACTACGTAACATGCTACCTGAAGGCGATACCACTGAGAAAATCTTCCGCCATGAGTATAGCCTGAGAGATAGTCAATATTTGTTCCTTGATGGTCCTGCCAAAGGAGATCCTAACCGACCAAGCAACTCCTTTCATGTTCAGAGTGATGAGGGAGATGTCTAG
This sequence comes from Dendrobates tinctorius, assembly GCF_039654945.1. Classification (NCBI taxonomy): domain Eukaryota; kingdom Metazoa; phylum Chordata; class Amphibia; order Anura; family Dendrobatidae; genus Dendrobates; species Dendrobates tinctorius. The sequence goes on along the minus strand of NW_027361886.1, from coordinate 3,229,575 downwards.
GACATCGGTGCACCATCCGAAATCAGCTGGCCTGGCAAAGACATTCAACAAAACTCTGAAGTCCATGCTTATGAAGGTCATGGAGAATGATATCTGAGACTAGGAGTGCCTATTACCGTATGCGCTGTTTTCCATTAGGGAAGTTCCACAGGCCTCTATGGGGTTTTCACCATTAAAGCTATTGTACATCCAACACCCTTGGGGGCTTCTGGATATTGAAAAGGAGACATGGGAAGCAGAGCTTACACCCCACCTGAGTATCATCGATCATGTGGCACAGATGCAGAAAAGGTTTGTGGAGATGATGATGATTGTGTGAGAGATAGCGTCCTTCAGGTACAAGAGGCCCTGGCAAGAGTCTCCAATCGGTCGGCAAGGCTGAGACAGTTTAGCCAAGGATGTTGGATGTAAATTTCTGGCCATATGGCAGGGACCATATGAAGTGGTCGAAAAGCTGGACGACGTCAACTACTAGATCCACTTGCCAGGGAATCTGCATGTATGGGTAAACCTAAAGCCATATCGATTTCCTGAAGCCCACCGTGAGGTGATTTTGAAGGAGATGAAAAGAATGTTGACCTGGGTATCATTGAGGAGTCAAAGAGCAGCTGCTACAGCCCCATTGTCCTTGTGCCAAAGCACTATGGAGAATGGCGCTTTTGTATTTATTATACAGTGGGTACGGAAAGTATTCAGACCCCTTTAAATTTTTCACTCTGTTTCATTGCAGCCATTTGCTAAATTCAAAAAAGTTCATTTTTTTCTCATTACTCTCTGCACCCCATCTTGGCTGAAAAACCCCCCAGAAATGTAGAAAAACTGAAATATCACATGGTCATAAGTATTCAGACCCTCTGCTCAGTATCGAGTAGAAGCACCCTTTTAAGCCAGTACAGCCATGAGTCTTCTTGGGAATGATGCAGCAAGTTTTTCATACCTGGATTTGGGGATCCTCTGCCATTCTTCCTTGCAGATCCTCTCCAGTTCCGTCAGGTTGGTGAACGTTGGTGGACAGCCATTTTCAGGTCTCTCCAGAGATGCTCAATTGGGTTTAGGTCAGGGCTCTGGCTGGGCCAGTCAAGAATGGTCACAGAGTTGTTCTAAAGCCACTCCCTTATTATTTTAGCTGTGTTTTGGGTTATTGTCTTGTAGGAAGGTGATCCTTCGGCCAAGTCTGAGGTCCAGAGCACTCTGGAAAAGGTTTTCATCCAGGATATCTCTGTACTTGGCCGCATTCATGTTTTCTACAATTGCAATCAGTCGTCCTGTCCCTGCAGCTGAAAACGCCCCCATAGCATGGTATTGCCACCACCATATTTCACTGTTGGGATTGTATTGGGCAGGCGATGAGCAGTGCCTGGTTTTCTCTACACATACTGCTTAGAATTATCACCAAAAAGTTCTATCTTCGTCTCATTAGACCAGATAATCTTATTTCTCATACAAAATATATGCTGGTTCACAGTACCTCAATATGCAGATAATTGTAAGGGTTCGTAATACCCATTTAAGAGCGCACGTCCTATCCAAGGAGTCCTTCTTGGAAAAATGGAGATCACAATAGTCAAAGAACAGCGCTCCACACATTAGTGAAAAAATAACTTCACATTTAATCCGCCTTCTGTGGCAACGTTTCGATCTTGATAAAGATCATTGTGATCGAAACGTTGCCGCCGAAGGCGGATTAAATTTGAAGTTCTTATTTCTCATAGTCTGGGAGTCCTTCATGTGTTTTTTTGCAAACTAAGCGGGCTTTCATATGTCTTGCACTGAGGAGAGGCTTCTGTCAGACCGCTCTGCCATAAAGGCCTGACTGGTGGAGGGCTGCAGTGATAGTTGACTTTGTGGAACTTTCTCCCATCTCCCTACTGCATCTGTGGAGCTCAGCCACAATGATCTTGGGGTTCTTCTTTACCTCTCTCACAAGGGTCTTCTCCCATGATTGCTCAGTTTGGCTGGACGGCCAGGTCTAGGAAGACTTCTGGTGGTCCCAAACTTCTTCCATTTAAGGATTATGGAGGCCACTGTGCTCTTAGGAACCTTCAGTACTGCAGAAATTCCATTGTAACCTTGGCCAGATCTGTGCCTTGCCACAATTCTGTCTCAGAGCTCCTTGGACAGTTCCTTTGACCTCATGATTCTCATTTGGTCTGACATGTATTGTGAGCTCTAAAGGTACTGTCACACTTAGCGATGTACCACCGATCCCGACCAGCGATATGACGCTGTCAGGATCGCTGGTACATCACTAAGTGGTCACTAGTGAGCTGCCACATAGGCAGATCTCACTAGCGACATCGCTGGGGACGGGGGTCGCTACTTACCTGTCACACCAGGCGATCCTGCGTCCTCCCGCCCGGCTCCATGCGTCGCTCGTCTTCACAGCAGGAAGCGCCGCAGGAAGCTGACGACGAGAAACAGTCCAGCCTGTTCTCGCGCGATCAGCGATAAGCAGTGGGGGAGCGGGTCGTAGGTAAGTATCACACACAGAGATATCGCTAGCAATATCGCTATAACGTCACAAGTTATAGAGATATTGCTAGCGATATCTCTTAGTGTGACATGCCCTTTATGTCTTATATAGACAGGTGAGTGTCTTTACAAATCAAGGCCTAATCAACTTAATAAAACACAGCTGGACTCCAATTAAGTAGAACCATCTCAAAGAGGATCACAAGGAAATGTACAACATGTGACAAATATGAGTGTCTGAGCAAAGGGTCTGAATACTTATGACCATGTGATATTTCAATTTTTCTTTTTTAATAAATTTGCAAAAAATTCTTAATTTCTGTTTTTTCAGTCAAGATAGGGTGCAGAGTGTACATTAATGAGAAAAAAATGAACTTTTTTGAATTTACCAAATTGATGCAATGAAACAAAGAATTAAAAATGTAAAGGGGTATGAATACTTTCCGTACCCACTGTAGGATGCATATGCGATAACCCGGGTTGAAAAACTCATTGAGAGGCTAGGGTCAGCCAGGTACATCACCACCCTTGACTTAATGAAAAGATACTGGAAAATTCTCCTGTCTCAAACAGAAGATGGCCTTCTCTACACCTGACAGTTGCTTCCGATACATCAGAATGCTTTTGGGGCTGCAGGGAGGCCCAGCCACCTTCCAGAGAGCCATGGACCGGATCCTAGCCCCTCACAAGAAGTACACCGCAGCTTACCTCAACAATATTGTGATCTTCAGTTCAGATTGGGGAAGTCATCTGCAGACGGTCCAGGCGGTACTGGATGCAATGTGGAAGGTTTGGTTTACCATAAACCCAAAGAAGTGTGCCATGGGGAAGGAGGAGGCAAAATACTTAGGCTTTATCATCAGAAGGGGCGAAATAAAGCCACAAATGAAAAAAGTAGAGGCGATCCAAAGTTGGCTGCACTCAATCCCCAAGAAACAGGTTAGGGAATTTCTTGGAATTGTGGGATATTATTGGCGAGTTATCCCAAATTTCGCCATGATAGCTGCACCCTTGATGGACCTCCATAAAAGACACAAAGATGTTGATGGCCAAGTGGTCTTCCAAGAGTTGAAGCTCGCCCTGTGTAAACAGCCGGTCTTGGTCGCACCTGACATCAGCAAGGAGTTCGTGGTCCAGACAGACGCCTCAGTCATCAGGTTGGGGGCTGTGTTGTCCCAGGAGATAAATGGTGAAGAAAATGCATTTCTATACCTCCTCTTCTCCTCTTGTGAACAAAAATTATGCTATAGTAGAAAAAGAATGCTTGGCCATCAAATGAGAAATTAGCACTCTGCAGTACTACCTGTTAGGCCAGAAGTTCAGGCTAGTGTCAAATCATGTGCCTCCGAGATGGATGAGGGAAAGGAAGGGGAAGAATGCTCTGGTGGCTGGGTGGTTTTTAGAACTCCAGGACTTCAGCTTCAAAATGGAGCATAGACCCAGAAAACTATGCAGTAATCAGATGCCCTGTCTAGGCTTCCCTGTTTAGTGATTGAAGGTGCCAAAACCACAACTTTGGGCATAAGGGGGGTGTATGTGAGAAGGTCACTGGCAAAATACTGGAGGGGAGATATGTGTCACTCATCGTGTTAGCCTCAGTGATATGAATCTGGAAAAATGCTCCAGCATAATAAGTGCTGAGAGGGGTTAATCGGTAAAGTTAAGGACTGGGTTTTAATGAACAGCTAAAGAGAGGGTGGGAAGCTGTTCACCATATTTCCATTCCACTCTAGTGTCTGGTCCAGAAGCTAAATGTTTAAGCCTTTGGGCTCATTCAGAGTTCTGTGTATTCTGGAGAAGCTGACCTCAAAATTTAAATGGAAAGCATTGCTGTAACTACCTCGTTGAGCAGCAGAGTGAGCCGATCTACCACAATATGAGAGAGAAAGAGAGAGGAGGAGAGAGAGCCTACAAAGGAAAGATTGAGAAGCCTTTAAAATAGCAAGGACCACAGTTAACAGTGTTTATTACCACCTAGCCAATATTCTGGAGATTTTTATTTGACTTGTTCTTACAGGAGCATACAGTTTTATAGCTTCTACCACACTATGATTGGCGATTGCCTATCAATAACAGGGCTTTCAAGAAAAGTTTATAGGAGAGTTTTGAATGTCTGAGGGTGTATGTGGTTCATTTATTCATACGTTACAGCTAAGATAGATAGATATTGAAAGTGATAGGGGTATACAGTTACACACAAGACCTATACTACACTATAGTACATAGAATGTAAAACCAAGTTTTGATAGCTGGAGTTTATTAAGACTTTGTCACTTCTCTCTTTTTCAGGAAACATCATTGAGAAAACGATCAAAAGATTCTCCAAAGGTAAGAAAAACACCAACGTTTTTGATATTTTGGGACCCCACAGTAAAGTTGTTTTATAGAATTTACAAAAATTTTAATATATACAATGTAATGACATAAAAATACTACAAACCAGTGAGTGAAACATCAGCCAATGAAAAATAACTACAAGGAAGCAAAAATGCATACAGAGTATATAAATTGTAAACAATACTGAAAACGGATACTACAAAATATTCAAGTATTAATAATATAGTATGGATGGACCACAAATAAAGGGAAACAGTAGATGTCATAAATTAATCAGGTAAAGGTACAAATAAAGGTGAAAATGAACAGCGACATAAAGAGAACCAAACCAGTCTGGGAGAACGCACACAACTCGTAACATGCTTTCGCCAACACCCCCTGACCAAGTAATCAAAAGGTTACAAAGTCTGGCAAACGTATAATATACACCAGTTCACTAATTTAGCGATGTTATATAATCTTACACTGGTTGCATGAGCTTAAAGGGCTATTTTCATGTATCCTCAGGAGTGCACCTTCCTCTGCCTCTTAGCTACTTAGTTGATGGGTTGCAGTCCTCTACTGAGGATTGACCATTGGTACCAGCAGCATGGATGCGCCCTTACATGAGTAAGGGTTATGATTAGAATCTACTAGGCCATGTTAAATTTCAATTTCCCCTCCTAGAGATCCAATCAACAAGCTACAGACTACGGTTATGGATTACTGTGGATTCCTAGGAGAATGGTACGAAAATATTGCTTATAGAGTGCTGTCTGGTTTATAAAAATGATTTTCAAATACCGTATTAAAGGATTCATAGGTAACACATTGCAAAACTTTCACTTCAGACCACTTATCTATAAGATGCAATTGAGACGGGCGACGGTGCCTCTTAAATTCGGACAACTTCTTTTCAATTGCTACATTACCCCTAATATTATAACAATAGCTTGTACTTACCTTCAGTGCTGGCACTGTTCCAGTGATGACGACACTGGCTCTCCTGGTTCTCGTGTGACGTTATGCAGCTAATCAGCTACCACTTTAATTCTTACTTCCAGCGGATGTAACTAATATTTCAAAGAAGTCAAAGTGCGATCCATCTAAAGGAAGTGAAAGTGAAGCGGTAGCTGACTAGCTGCAGGGCTCGCGTCATATAACGTCACACAAACAGCGGGAGAGACAGTGCCATCATCGCTGGAATGACTCCAGCACCTAAGGTGAGTACAGGCTGTTGTTATTTCATGAGGGGGGGATACAGCAGTGATAAGGGGTTGTCTGAATAGTGGACAACCCCTTTTAGCCACTTATACACATTAGACTAATGTCAGCCCAACCAGGTTTGTCTGACAGTCCAAAGTGTATAGAAGCCATGGATAATTGATTGACAGAGGAGTTAAGGATCTGACATGTCTGATTTCAGACTGCCAATCCTTTTGTCCTCCTAGAGATAAGCCACAGCTAGGAAGTGGCTTCTATGCATGGGGAAGATGGCTGAGACAGCTACTGGCCGAACAATTGGCCCAACCATCGTACAGCTGACAGCTATCTAATATGTATGGTGGGCTTAATTCTATAGAACCTGGCACTCTCAAGAACATAAAGACACAGCCCATTCATTTAAGTGGAAATTGGTAATGCTTCATTTTACCTGTGGTGGTGCCACATGGAAATTCAGCACAGCCAGTTTCCCTCACAGATTTGAGATGATTTTGTGGTCTGCAGCAGTAGGACATCATATATTCCACTTATAAAAGTCTAACGCTGACCACTCTATAGGAATTATTGTTTAAATAATTCCCTATTAGGTTTATGTAGAAACTGCAAAAGTCTCCCTTCCCTTTGAGCCGTGTCCTAATAATGCAGCTTTGATGTATAGCCACCCAGGGAATGGCAGGTAAGCACAGATAATATACACAGAGTCGAGGTGACGGGATCACTGTGTATTAAAGCTTCCTCCTTCACTTCAATTTTCCCCTTATCAGACACGGCTGGAGCATCCTGCTGAAAATGGCTGCCAGTGAAAGTGTCATTAATTTTCTGCAGTTCATTAAAACCAAACATAGTCTCCCGGCAATGCCATTTGTCTGTAATAAGCTAGAGTTGTATGCATCCCGCAGGTGAGACCAATACTATGAGATTTGTTGTTATATACATAATAGTGTACACAATGTGTACAACAATGACCCAGTCCATCAGCACTGATGGGTGGAAGTCACTGGGGGAATTTATTTCTATTAATTTATTTCTAAGCAATACTAGCATACATTTTGTCATTGCCTCAATAAGTATTATTGTGTAAACTTGTATAAAAGCATAATGTGGCAGATTTGTTAAACACACCAGTCTTAACCCGATAACGGCCACTGATATGCATTAAAACGGCATTGATTAAGGGGTTTTATTCCCTCATCGCCGATTTAAAACGTCGGTTGGGAATAAGCTAATAGCGCCGATCGGGGCTGCATTTCCCAGGAGTATCAGCTATACATGAAAGCTGACGGTATCAACCCTGAATGGTTTTGAAGCCGATTGGGGCCCATTAACCCCTTAAATACAACTGTCAATTGCGACAGCGGTATTTAATTGGTTGCAAGGGGGTTATTAGACCCCCTTTGTGACCATCGAAACCCCGCGATGAGAATCGCAGGTCTCGATGGTTACCATGTTGCCCTGAGGTCATGTGATGACCCCAGGGTACAGTGGCCTGTGAGATCCAGCTATAAGCTGGGTTTCACAGGCTGTTTCAGTGAAACACTGACAGTCTTATGCACTGCAGCACATGAGTACTGCAGTGTCTGAGAACACAGATCAAAAAATTCTAAAAATTTTATTCAATTGGACTAAGTAAAAAAGTGAAATGAAATATGTAAAAAAGTAAGAATAACCACAGAAAAGAGCACACAAATCACGAAAAGTTGTTTCCCAACTCAAAACGCAGCATTTGTGATAAAACAACAAAAGTATGCATCTGGAACTACCTGCTCTATAAAACTGGCACATTACTTATTCTGTATGGCGAACGCTGTAAAAAAAACATGCCAAAAATTTCGCTTTTTCATCATACTGACTCACAAAACAGTGAATAAAAAGTGATCAAAAAGTCATATGTAAAAAAAAATGGTATAAATGAAAACGCCAATCCGTCCCGCAAAAAAGAAGCCTTAATATGGCTAATTCGGCAAAAAGATAAAAAAAGATACAGCTGTCAGAATATGACAATGCAAAAAAGAAATTCATTTTTGTAAAATATTGTTTTAGTCTGTAAAAATAGCAAAACATAAAAAATATATAAATCTGTTATCGCTGTAATCGTACCAAGCTAATGGAGCCCACAATCTATTCAAATGAAATCTGCGTTCTAAAAGCCAAGTAGCGCTCCTTCCCATTCCATTTCTGCCAGGTGCTCAAACAATAGTGTACAACCACGTATGGGGTACTGCCACATTGGGGAGATATTACATAACAAATTGTAAGGTTCAATTTCTCCCACCACCCCAAGTGTAAGTGCAAACTATAAATTTGGTGCTAAAACAGTATTTTAGAGGAAAAAAAATATTTTTTTGTTCTCACACGTAAAATGATCAGATGTAAAAAAAAAAATTAGGCCTGGTCATTAAGGTTAAAATTGGCTCGGTCACTAAGAGGTTAATAATAGGACGATGCGCCAAGTTCATTAAAAAATTTGATGCATCTTCTCAGTGGTGTGCGCCATTGTGCACCTTGCCAGAAATGCTTCTCCAGTCATGTGAATAACATTTGTGACATCGGCACTTTTTTCAATCTGATGGGCAAGCGTAGCCATGCTCCGTGCTGCTTTGGCTCCTCCTCAGCTCCTCTCATATTGGCAGAGCTGCTTCAAACTTGCGTAAAACACTTTGTAAAGTTACAAAATTTTTACACAAAAATGTTGTAACTTTTCAAAGTGTTTTATACCAGTTTTTGATAGCTTGCCCCCAATATTTTTTCACTAGTATAATTCGATGTAATGGTTTCGAATAAATTAATTTTAATTAAAAGGGTTGCCCACTACTAAGCAACCTCTTCTTAAAAGCTATAATGGCACCAATAAAATAAAAAGAGCACATAATCACCTCCTGGATAAGTGCTGTTCCAGTGATGTTGTTGCCCTCTCCTGATAGTCACTTGACATTATGTCATGAGTGCTGCAGGTTATCAGCAGTTGGTGATCAGCTGAAATCATCACTTTTCTATCAGCTGGCTCTGTGACTTTTGACAGAACTTTGAAGGCTGCAGCCCATTAGCAGCTGCTGATTGGCTGCTGTGCTCAAATGATATAATGCCACGTGACTGCCGGAATAGACAGCGTCAACTTCACTAAAATGGCGGAAATTCAGGAGGGGAATGTCGTAGAGAATAATTGTAAAATTCATAAAGACATCTCTGGATAGGAGACATATTGCCCTCACATTGAACATATGGAATTAATATTAACTGGTGAAGTGAGAAAGAGCTGACACTGCAACCTCCATTGAAGTATGACATCCTGCTAAAAACAGGTAATTACAGATCTGCTGAGAACCAGCCAACAAGCCTAGAATTCGTATACTCAGAGGTGGAGAAGTACAGGTGCTTCCTCTGGTCAAATTAATTATCTCAGACACTCTGGAGCCAGTGATCAGTGATGAATATTGGGGTTTCAATCAATCTATTATTTGTGAGAGATATATTTTTGGCATTGTTGCGAAGCGACAAACATAATGCATTCACTCACATTACTGTAAGGCTGGCTGAACAGCTCTAACTTAATATCAGCCAGATGGATGATGCTATAAATTCCCGTTACATCTCGGTAGAAAGGTAAAATTGTGATAGCAAACATGACAACAATATCTCCCACCTGGGGCTCCCAGAGGCGAAGATATCCTGAGAGTTGCGGATCTCATGATCTTCTAAAGACCTGGCACATCCCACGATTAGTCCCCTCATATGAGCTCACCAAGGGGAAGTATGTGGTCATAACCTTGATCTAATAACAATCAGAGTTTGGATTTTTGTAATTTGTCAGTTCTGGAAGAGACAGTACTCTGTGGTTCTGTCCGTCGCTCTAAGGAGTCCTTAGGCATGCTTCCCTCTGCTAAGCTTTGAGCCATTTCTGTGACACAGGTTCAGTACTTTTTCTTTTGTCATCCTTTTTATCCTATGTGATTGTATATACCGTATTGTTTTGTTTTCATCTTTGTATATTATTTAAATAAACACTGCCTACTTTTTTGGATTAAATATATGACATTTAATAGCTCAATTCCACTTGCTCTGTTAATTGCACCCCTGAAGCCAGATGCTACCTGTAAGATGTCCAGTTGGCCTGTATAAACTATTGGTTGTGGGAGCTATTTTTTTGTGAGTTATTGGACCGTACTGGAGCATATATATTGTATATACAGTCGAGCCATGTTGTTTTTTCCCTGTCAGGTTCTTGTCTGCTCTCCTGACCCGTTTAAGGGAATAATAGATTTTCCCATAATCTAATAATTTTGGAGTATCTTTTTTAAGAACTCGTTGATGTGTTTTTCCTCTATTATTCCAACTAGAAATAAATGAATGTAATGAAGGTAATGAATGAATGGATAATACCAGCTTAGCGTGTGTCCATGCACAGTCAGACCAGTTGCTGACATTTTTGTACTGCATGCAAACACACTTCTTGGACAAGGGGAATGGTAACATCCACTTGTCAATTTATTCAGAAATTTCTAGAAGCAATAGCCAAATAATAGTAATAGTACATCGCAGAGTTTAAGGAATGATACTGCACAATCGTTATTTTCCGGGGAACACAAGATATTACTAAAACAGACATTTCAGAACAGAAAAACTCTTTAGCCCTTATATAAAGCCAGTGGCGTGTTTAGGTACAGCAATGTGGCACATACTTATATGCATCTTACATACATGTATCTTAACCCCATATACATATGCTAGTTTACGACACATGTATCTAGAACATTCACTTTTTTCCAGTTCATTGAAATCTATGATTTATATTCTGTAATGCTGGTATTTGTAAAATGTAACAATTATACTGCATATATATATATATATATATATATATATATATATATATATATATATATATATAAAATTTTATAAATATATTAAATATATAATAAATCAATATTTCTACAATAAAGAAATACAATTTTCCTTTGCTTCCATACATGGCATGTGCAATACTTTTGTATCCCACTTCCATAATTCAGTATCAGTAAAGGGGTCTGGTCACTCAGTGCTTGCTGCCCTGTATGTGGAATACTAACACAATGTACAGTCCAGCTCTCCATGACGGATGCATTGGTTATATTTAACTGGAGCAACTTGGCTCACGGAAAGCAAATTCATGTGTGATAATAGGCCAGTCAGTCAGAAGGACAAAGCCTCCAGCGAAGGCATCAGTCCTGGCAAGTGAAGGATGCCTTAAAGGTGGATCTTAGCCTCACTGAGTTATAAGAAACACAAAAAGCACTCACAAACAATTTACATGATGGCAGTTCTTTAATGCTCCATATAGGAGTAACCAAATTAGGAAATATTTGTATACCTTACATTAGAATGTGTGTATGTATAATGCATCAACCAGGCTTTATGCCTGTCCTGTTGAGCCATTAGAAGCTGTCATCTGGGAAGTTATTAAATATAATATTCTTTCTGAAGATGCTGGGATGTAAAGGGCACAGCAAGAAATATGGTCACCCTGTAAAACAGGCCCTCAGTCTGACAAATAGCTCATACTGCACAAAGAATAAATGGCCAAAAAATGTATCCTACCAAATCTTTTTTTTCTAAGTACTTTCACATTGAGTTTTATAGAATTTCAAGTTGATATATGTAAAAATGATTCTGTAGCAAGTAGCCGTTTGCAGGCTCTTGTCACATTGATACCATTGCAGATACTGGGAAACACAATCTTGGTATTCTAACTGTAAACAGACACAAATGTCTGATATAAATGACAAGGAAATAAAAACAGGTAAAAGCAATAAGGAAAAATACAGGAATTGTTAATAGCAAACAAAATTGCTTTTAATATATATTTGCTTTGGAAATCAGTTTTTAGATTTTCATAAAGTAAGAGAAAAAGAGTTTGTATGTCCTCGTGTTTGTGTTGATTTCCCCCGGGCTCTCCGGTTTCCTCCCACAATCCAAAGACTTACTGATAGGGAGTGTAGATTGTGAGCCCCAATGGGGACAGTGATGATAATGTCTGTAAAGCGCTGTGGAATTAATGGCGCTACATAAGCGAGTAAAATTAATAAATTAGACAAAACCGTAAACTGTGGTTATGAAAAGCAAACAGCAGCATCTCTTTTCTGGCACTGAATGGAAAGGGAATTTTTTAATAGCATCAAAAAGCTAAAAACTATGTAATTTATAAGCTATTATACAGTAGGATGGAGTCACAAGAGCATATTAAAAAAAAAATCGGTGCAATTTTCATCCAAAAAAGTGTGAAGATTTTTTTTTCTCATTTGTTATCTGTGTGCAATCTGTTTTTTTTATCTCAGCAGTAGTTAATCATTTGCAAGACAATTTACAGTGTCATATGCTACAGAATTATAATGTATCCATAAAAATCGCATGTCCAATTTTTTTCTCTCACTTATCCGATTTGAGAGTGAAATTACAGCATGTTGCAATTGTTTTCAGAGACAGATTCTGACAGTGAAAAAAATAAGTCATCAGCACTGCCTCATTGAATAACTTTGGTCCGAGTGTTGTCAGATAAAAAAAAGCTCGGATAGCACTCGTCTGATTTATTTGGTGATGTGAGCGAGCCCTTAGAGTGCCAGCTTGACATATTTAACAGGTTTTCAGTTTATGTTTGTGTCTGTTGACTGTCGGGTCTGCTGAGTGTCAGGTTTGTGGAGTGTCGGGTCTGCTGTATGTCAGGTCTGTTGAGTGTTGGATCTGTTGAGTGTCAGGTCTGTTGAGTGTCAGGTCTGTTGTGTGTTGGGTCTGTTGTGTCGGGTCTGCTGTGTGTCGGGTTTGCTGAGTGTTGGGTCTGCGGAGTGGTGGGTCTGCGGAGTGTAGGGTCTGCTGAGTGTCGGGTCTGCTGTGTTCAGGTCTGCTGTGTGTCGGGTCTACTGAGTGTCGGATCTGTTGAGTGTCGGGTCTGCTGAGTGTTGAGTCTGCTGAGTGTCGGGTCTGCTGAGTGTCGCGTCTGTTTTTGTGTCGGGTCTGCTGTGTGTCAGGTTTGCTGAGTGTCGGGTCTGCGGAGTGTCGGGTCTGCGGAGTTTTGGGTGTGTTGAGTGTCGGGTCTGTTGAATGTCGGGTCTGCTGTGTGTCGAGACTGCTGTGTGTTGGGTCTACTGAGTGTCGGATCTGTTGAGTGTCGGGTCTGCTGAGTGTCGGGTCTGTTGAGTGTCAGTTTTGCTGAGTGTCGGGTCTGTTGAGTGTCAGGTCTGTTGAGTGTCAGGTCTGTTGAGTGTCGGGTCTGCTGAGTGTCGGGTCTGCTGAGTGTCAGGTCTGTTGAGTGTCAGGTCTGCTGAGTGTTGGGTCTCAGAACAGACCTGTTTATTTAGATGTATAAAAAATAGAGAAGACAAGAATTGGAGATGAACAATATAGCTTTTGTTTAATGGAAAAATATACTCCTGATTACTATGCTAACTACCTCAGGAAGAAGATCTCTGATTCCTTATCTCTATTGCCTTAAACTGGTGGTACAAGGCCACATCCTGACAGTTAATTTGTCCCCCATGCAGGATCACTGTAGGCTTCATTGCCGCTACTCAATGGAGTCTGTCAGTGCTCATGTATCATCCATGCTAAACATCCTTCCTAGCAAACTAGATTTCAAGGAATAATTGTAAAGGGCCCGTCACACTAAGCAATATCGCTATAACGTCACTGATTTTGTGACGCAGCAGCGATATTGCTAGCGATATCGCTATGTGTGATACTTACCTCCGACCGGCTCCCCCGCTGGTTATCGCTGATCGCGCGAGATCGGCCTGGGCCATTTCTCGTCGTCAGCTTCCTGCTGTGGCGACGAGCGACGCGTGGACGCGGGCGGAAGGACGTCTTCATCGCCTCGTCTGACAGGTAAGTAGCGACCGCCAACCGCTGCTATGTTGCTGGTGAGATCTCTGCCTGTGTGGCAGCTCACTAGCAACCACTTAGCGATGCACCAGCGATCCTGACCGGGTCATATTGTTGTCGGGATCACTGGTGCATCGCTAAGTGTGACAGTACCTTAAGACATAATGCACCGTACTTGGGTAACTATGATGCTTATAATATAATAAACTACTGCTATATTTTTTTTTATCTCTTTGGGGTAATGATATGGATGTTAAGTACCGTATATGCCCCAGGGATATGCAATGTTTTGCCTATGTGCTAAAAAAATGTTATTTTGCACAGTAATATTAAAAAACAAAGTGGATGATGCTTTTAAATACAATTCATATTATAAATTGACAGTAGGCAACAGATGTATGCAAAAAGGAAATTCTTATGGGATGTTTCTGGTAATTAGAAGACTATGGACTTAGAATTATATGTAAATATTTTTCGGCTGCATTTTCCAGAATTGTGCCCAAACATGGTAGGCGCCAAACCTTAGTAAATAGGAAAAAAAGCTATGTATTAGAGCCATTTCAGACCAACCATGTACGGTAAGTATTATCATTTCTTTTGTTGCAGTGTGTTAAAAATATATATTTTTTCCAAATTGAGATATACTGTATTTTGCACAGCTCGTAATTTCGTAGCTAACTAAAATAGAACTATGAAAATCGCCTACAGGTATGGAAGCAATTTGGGTTGTATTCTTCCTTCCTATATGTGATAAAATATGACAAAATCTAACCATCTCTCCTACAGTGCAGTTATATAGATGATGCTTATTTACCTCGACCTGTAGGATATATGGCTTTGACAGTAATGAGTCGCTTTCAATTTCTATGTATAAATGTGTTTTTGAACAGATGCCACTTATATAAATGTTGTTCTGCAGGGCCAAGGGAGAGAAGGGCAGAGATTATTTCAGGATATATTCAGGCGTATTAATCGTATTGCTTTCTTCATCATGCGCTGGTTGAGATGTTATATTCTTCCTATAATGTGACCAGTGTAATCTCTGTGTGTAAATGGGCAAAGTGATTATTTCCATCAGGGGAAATTTATCTAATTTTTTTCTCCTAATGATCACTGTTATTGTTAATATCTTAGTGTATGTACATTTATTACAGAGAAGACCCATAAAGGGGATAGTAGTTTTATTTAGCTACCATGAGAGTGTGTTTTTCTATAGAAAATATATTTGTGCTGTGTTAATGATTTCTTGGGACATTGGTGTAATTGGGGCAAAGCTGTTATGTGTTAGACAAGTGGAGATATGAGAAAATGGCAAAAATGGGAAAGATAGACTTGAGTTTATGTGATTGATTTAGAACTGTAGAAGAATACAATGAAAGAAGACAACAATAGATGAGCTGAGACAATGAATATCACAGTATGTGAAGGCTAGAATGCCAGGAATATACACACATCTAAAAACTATATTCGCATGACAGAAAGAAGAAGTTGGGAAGATGTAGAGAGAAGAAGTGAAAAGATATAAGAAAATGAATGAGAGGCATAGAGAAACAGATTAAATAATTGGTTTATGCTTGTCGCCTGTGTGGGTTGAATATTCTGGGGGGTATGTCTGTTGACTTCTTTCACCATAAGGGGTGTCACAGGGACAGGGGGGTGTTAACTATACAGTATGCTGAAAGCACTGATGCAAAAAGGATCCAAGGGTGGGAACACTCATATCCCTCTAATTCTTCATGACAGCTACTGGCTGGCAGCCCACTGCCTAACCGTCTCTGACGAAAACAGCGTTAAAAAGGTGTGTAACCCCCCTGCTTTTGTCAAAAAATATACATCACATCAACAGGGAAAGGTCAGGAGAGAATCACATATCAAGAAGAAGACATGTTGTAGCCTTGACTCTGTCCAGTAGGCAATCCTGCTGAAACCATGTCTGGAATACTAGAGAGTAATATGGACCTCCAATATTGAAGGGTGAGTCCATCTCTAGCTTCCTAAGCTTCCAACAAATGTTTGTTAGCAGGCGCAATCTCAGAACATGAATTGGATTAGAACATCACGACACTTTGTATTGAGGAACTCTTGTAATGTAGTGATAAATTTCGTAAAATTGATAAAGCAATTTAGAATAAGGGCGACAGTATTGTCTAATGAACAACTGATAGTTTAGAATAAGAGCGACTGTATTGTCTAATGAACAACTGATAGTTTTGACTCCTTGTTCTTTCAAAAGGAGCTAAAAATTGCCTACATGGTTCAGATTTATGTTATCTTATATACAGAGTAATCAACTAATTTTATGAGTTTGAGGTAAACTTTTGTCTTTCTGAATAGCTGTGGAAATTGTACGTGTGCTTCTCTATGGCTTATCTCAAAATTCTGCACTAATTATTAGAGTTGAGCGAAACAGGTCGGCCAGATTCATAAGTCGCCGACTTATTGCAAAGTCGGGTTTCGCCGACCAAAACCCGACCACAGCGTGAAGTCGGCCATGCGGTCGGCAAAACGAGCGCCAAAGTCGGATTTCCCAGAATGCTTGCACGTGACTTGTTTCAGCCACTGAGCAAGGACGTACACTGTGGGCAACGAGATGACATGTGCAGAGAGAGAGAGTTTTTCGCGCACTTTAAATAAGTGGTCCGGCATGTAGGTGTGTTTACTGTCCTCTACTCCCTGCCGACTTTGCTTCCCCATTGACTTGCATGGGGTTTCGTGTTTCAGTCGGACCTTCGACTTTTCCCGATAGTCGGCCGATTTCGTTCGACTCGACTTTTGAGAAAGTCGGGTTTCATGAAACCCGACTCAACCCTATTAAAGGCAAAGTCGCTCATCTCAACTAATTACTCTTGTATAATTGTAGCAACTGCAGTTTAACCTAATAGTTGCATCCCACTCTATAGATTCTCCTTTCATAGAATTAAATTATTGATCAGTTTGTTTTACTGGGATTATATCTTCTGTAGGGGATTATAGTAAATGACCCAGAGCTTTAGCTAAAGTGTTAGTTCACCCTGGGTGTTTTTGCTGAGTTTTTTGCTGCATTTTTTAATGCTAATTTTCAGCTGCTTTTTTCAGTACCATCAAAGCTTATGATATTTCAGAAATTTCATGCACACACATTGTTTTCTTTGTCATCAGGATTATGTACTTTGCAGCGTTTTTCTGAAATAGAGCATGTCACTTATTTCAGCTTTTATACAGCGTTTCTGCAGGGTTTTTCACCCATTGACTTGAATGGATGGTGAAAAAACGCTAGAAATATGCAGGTTGATTTTTCTTGCAGCATATGTGTTGCAGAAACGTCAAGGACAGCAGGGTGTGACCTCACCGTCAGCTCTGCTATCTCTAGATGGTAGGTTGCATAATGCGTCCATACAGCCTGTCATCCAGCAGAGCGGACCTGAACCCCATTAACTTGAATAGGGGGCCCGACAATACAGTGTTTGACTCCATCATATGCATGACAGCGTAGCAGACACACTTCTGATGGTCAGTAAAACCATCCCCGCTGGGCAGAGAGCCGCAGTTCCCATGCAGCTTGAGCGCTCAGCTGTGATCTGAGGTATACAGTTTAACTCCGGTCACTGGTGTCAGCTGATGGGACAACTACTCCCATCATCAGACATCTGCTGCCGCTAATAATAGTAAGAGCAGGCCCTGATGATGGGGGTATTCATCAGCTGCTTCTGCAGTGTAAATAAATAATTAAAAAAAACACCTTAATGAGTTCCCCCTTATTTTTGATAACCAGCTAGGCAAAACTCACAGCTCGGCGCTGCTACCCTTAGCTGTCATCTTTAGCAAGGCTGGTGTTCAAGATTAATTATAATAATAAGAATAATAATAATAATCTTTATATAGTGCCAACATATTCCGCAGCGCTTTACAGATTAACAGTTTCAAAACACAAGTCATAAGTAACAACGTTAACAATGCAATAATTAAAGCAAAATAAGACGACCCTGCTCATGAGAGCTTACAATCTACAATGAGGTGGGGAGATTCAAAGTACAATGGTGTATTTACAATGATGGTCCAGCCATCTTGAGAGAGTGAGGGATGGATGGAGATAGTGAATGGGCTACACATGCACACTTACACATAGAATGACTTTGATTAGTGAACGTGATAGGCCGCTCTGAACAAATGTATTTTGAGGGAGCACCTGAAACTATGCAAATTGTGGATAGTCCTAATTTCTTGGGGTAGAGCATTCCAGAGGATTGGCGCAGCACAGGAGAAGTCTTGAAGTCGGGAGTGGGAGGTACAGATTAGTGCAGAGGTTAGTCAAAAGTCGTTTGTAGAGCGCAGCGGACGGTTAGGCCGATACACAGAAATGAGGGAGGAGATGTAGAGGGGTGGTGCACTGTGGAGAGCTTTGTGGGTGAGAACAAGTACTTTGAATTGGATCCTACAATGAAAGGGCAGTCAATGTAAGGACTGGCGAAGAGCAAATGTGTCAGAGTACCGATTAGCCAGATAGATGACCCTGGCTGCTGCATTAAGTATGGACTGGAGAGGGGATAGTCGAGTAACGGGGAGGCCAATTAATAGAGCATTGCAGTAATCCAGGTGGGAGTGGATCAATGCTAGAGTGAGGATTTTTGTTGTTTCCATGGTGAGAAAAGGGCGGATTCTAGAGATGTTCTTTAGGTGTAAGCGGCAAGAGCGGGCAAGAGATTGTATATGGGATGTGAAGGAGAGATTGGTGTCAAGCATAACACCAAGAAAGCTTGCCTGTCGCCTGGGTGTTATTGTGGTGCCACCCAGGGAGAGGGAAATGTCAGACTTAGGGAGGTTAGTAGATGGCGGGAGCAGAAGAAGTTCAGTTTTGGAGAGGTTGAGTTTCAGATAGAGAGCGGACATGATGTTGGAGACTGTGGACAGACAGTCACTGGCATTCTGTAGTACAGCGGGTGTAAGGTCGGGGGATGACGTGTATAGTTGTGTGTCATCAGCATAAAGATGGTACTGAAAGCCAAATCTGCTGATGGTCTGTCCAATTGGGGCCGTGTAGAGAGAGAAGAGAAGGGGGCCAAGGACTGAGCCCTGAGGTACCCCGACAGAGAGAAGAATAGGAGATGACATGGAGCCAGAGAACAAAACACTGAAGGAGCGGTCAGAAAGATAGGAAGAGGACCAGGAGAGAGCACTGTCCTTAATGCCTAGTGACTGGAGCCTAGAGAGTAGGAGATGGTGGTTAACAGTGTCGAAAGCTGCAGATAGGTCAAGAAGAATGAGCAGAGTGGTCAAGGTTCCTTTTTTGCTGTCAGAAGGTCATTGGTCACTTTGATGAGTGCAGTTTCAGTTGAATGTAGGGGCGGAAGCTGGACTGTGAAGGGTCTAGAAGGGAGTGAATGGAGAGTTAACGGGTAAGGCGGGAGTAAACTAGGCGCTCCAAAAGTTTAGAGATGAAGGGGAAATTGGAGACTGGTCTGTAGTTGTTTGTGCAGGATGGGTCGAGAGCGGGTTTCTTTAGTAATGGAGTAATGATGGCGTGTTTGAAGGAGGATGGGAAAATGCCCGAGGAGAGGGAGAGATTAAAGATTGCAGTTAGGTGAGTTGTGTCGACTGGAGAGAGAGACTGGAGGAGATGTGAGGGAATGGGGTCGGTAGTGCATGTAGTCGGATGAGAGGAAGATAGGAGACTGGAGACTTCTTCTTCTGTGATGGGATCAAATGTGGAAAGTGAGCAAGGGGAGATACAGGAAGGGATGGGAGTCACAGCACTTGGTGGTTGGGAGCAGATTTCCTGATGTATATTATCTATTTTTTCTGTAAAGTGGGAGGCCAGGTCATCAGCACAAATGTCTGTGATAGGTGCTTGTGCTTTTGGCCTGAAGAGGGAGTAAAAAGTGTCAAAAAGTTTCTTGGGGTTGTTGGCTAGTGAGGAGATTGGGGGGGAGTAGGTCTGTTTGGCGAGGTGAAGGGCAGCGTTATAGGTTCTTAAACATAAATTTGAAGTGGATGAATTCTTCTGGTGTGCGGGTTTTTCTCCATAGGCGTTCAGCACTCCTAGATCATCACTGGAGAAATTGAGTTTGCGATGTGAGCCAGGGCTGTTTTACTCTGTTCTTGGAGAATCTGAGGGTGAGGGGAGCTACTTGGTCAAGGGTGCTTCTAAGAGTGTCGTTGTAGTGATTAACAGCCAGATCTGGACAGGAAAAAAAGGTGATTAGAGACAGTGATGAGTGTAGGGAGTCTGAAAGTGTCTGAGGGTTAATGGCTTGTAGACTTGTGAATGTGTGGTAGGTAGGAGTGAGCTGGGGTGGGCGAGGATTTGTGAGCGTGAAGGAGAGAATGTTGTGGTCAGAGAGTGGAAGCGGTGAGTTATTTAGGTGGGAGATTGAACAGAGCCGGACAAAGACCAGATCAAGGGTGTTACCGTCCTTGTGTGTTTCAGAGGTTGAAAGCTGCGAGAGGGCTAGAGAAGTGGTTAGTGATAGAAGCTGGGATGCAGATGTGGAAGTAGGGCTGTTAATGGGGATGTTGAAGTCTCCCAGGATAAGAGTTGGTAGTTCTGAGGACATGAAGTGCGGCAGCCAGGCAGAAAAGTGGTCAAGGAAGTGGGTGGGTGAGCCTGGGGGCTGGTATATGACCGCTACTCGGAGGGAGAGGGGACGGAAGAGCCTGATGGTGTGGACCTCAAAAGAATGGAATGAGAGTGATGGAACTGGGGGATGACCTGGAAAGTGCATTGTGGGGACAGGAGTATGCAGACTCCACCACCATGTCTGTTTGTGGGTCTCGGGTAATGAGAGAATTGTAAGCCACCATACATAGTAACATAGTTATTAAGGTTGAAGGGAGACTTTAAGTCCATCTAGTTCAATCCATATCCTGTCCTAACCTGCCCTAACATGTTGATCCATAGGAAGGCAAGAAAATCCCATGTGGCAAACAGTAAGCTTCACATTGGGGAAAAATATTCCTTCCCGACTCCACATACAGCAATCAGACTAGCTCCCTGGATCAACGCAATATTAAGGAAACTAGTGTATATACCCTGTAATATTATACTTTTCAAGAAAGGCATCCAGTCTCTTCTTAAATTTTAGTAGGGAATCACTCATTACAACATCATATGGCAGAGAGTTCCATAGTCTCACTGCTCTTACAGTAAAGAATCCGCATCTGTGAGTATGCTTAAACCTTCTTTCCTCCAGACGTAGAGGATGCCCCCTTCTCCCCGTCACAGGTCTAAGAGTATAAAGATCATTAGAAAGGTCTTTGTACTGTCCCCGCATATATTTATACATTGTAATAAGATCACCCCTAAGCCTTCGATTCTCCAAACTAAATAACTCCAAGTGTAATAACCTGTCTTGGTATTGCAGACCCCCCAGTTCCCTAATAACCTTGGTTGCTCTTCTCTGCACCCGCTCCAGTTCAGCTATGTCTTTCTTATACACCGGAGACCAGAACTGTACACAGTATTCTAAGTGTGGTCACACTAGTGACTTATATAGAGGTAAAATTATGTTCTCCTCATGAGCATCTATGCCTCTTTTAATGCATCCCATTATTTTATTTGCCTTTGCAGCAGCTGCCTGACACTGGCCACTAAATGTGAGTTTGTCATCCACCCATACACCCAGGTCTTTTTCAGTGACAGTTTTGCCCAGTGTTTTACAATTAAGCACATAATTATACATCTTATTCGTTCTATCCAAGTGCATGACCTTACATTTATCCTCATTAAAGCTCATTTGCCATTTATCAGCCCAAGCTTCTAGTTTACATAAATCCTCCTGTAATATAAAATTGTCCTCCTCTGTATTGATTACCCTGCAAAGTTTAGTGTCATCTGCAAATATTGAAATTCTACTCTCTATGCCCCCTACAAGGTCATTAATAAATATGCTAAAAAGAAGCGGTCCCAAAACTGACCCCTGTGGTACCCCACTGCTAACCGTGACCCAGTCCGAGTGTGCTCCATTAATAACCACCCTTTGTTTCCTATCCCTGAGCCAGCTCTTAAACCACCTACACATATTTTCCCCTATCCCCATTGTTCTCATTTTATGTATCAACCTTTTGTGTGGCACCGTATCAAAAGCTTTTGAAAAGTCCATGTACACCATGTCCACTGCATTCCCTTGGTCAAGTCCGGAACTTTCCTCTTCATAAAAGCTTATCAGATTAGTCTGACAGGAACGGTCCCTTGTAAACCCATGTTGATATTGTTTCATGAGGTTATTCTTCTCCAGATACTCCAGTATAGTATCTCTTAGAAAACCCTCCAGAACTTTACCCACAGTTGAGGTTAAACTTACTGGCCTATAATTTCCGAGTTCAGTTTTTGTCCCCTTTTTGAATATTCGCACCACATTTGCTATACGCCAGTCCGGTGGTACAGACCCTGTTATTATGGAATCTTTAAAGATTAAAAATAACGGTCTATCTATGACTGTGCTTAATTCCTGCAGTACTCGGGGGTGTATCCCATCCGGGCCCGGGTATTTGTCAATTTTAGTGATTTTTAGACGCCGCCGTACTTCCTGCTGTGTTAAGCAGGTGACATTTAATGGAGAATTTTTATCCCTAATCATGTTATCTGTCATGGGATTTTCTTGAGTAAATACTGTTGAAAAAAAGTCATTTAGCATATTGACTTTTTCCTCATCCTCATCCACCATTTCACCCAGACTATTTTTAAGGGGACCAACACTATCATTTTTTAGTTTCTTACTATTTATGTAGTTAAAGAATATTTTGGGATTATTTTTACTTTCTCTGGCAATGAGTCTCTCTGTCTCAATCTTTGCTGTCTTGAGTTGCTTTTTACAGAATTTATTTAATATTCTGTATTTAGTTAATGCCTCATCACTACCTACTTGCTTTAATTCTCTAAATGCTTTATTTTTATCTCTTATTGCACCCCTTACAGCTCTGTTTAGCCATAGTGGTTTCCTCCTATTTCTCGCATGTTTATTCCCATACGGCATATATTGTGCACAGGTCCTATTCAGGATGCTAATAAACGTCTCCCATTTTCTTTGTGTATTTTTATGTCTCAGGATATTGTCCCAGTTAATTGCACCAAGATCATCTCTCATCCGTTGGAAATTTGCTTTCCTGAAGTTTAGTGTCCTTGTAACTCCTCTACTACACATCTTATTAAAGAATACATGAAAACTTATTAATTTGTGATCACTATTACCCAAGTGACCCCAAACCCTTTCATTTGATATGCGGTCTGGCCTGTTGGTTAATATTAGGTCTAGCAGTGCCCCCCCCCCCTCTTGTTGGGTCCTGAACCAGTTGTGAAAGGTAATTGTCTCTCATAGTTGTCAGAAACCTATTACCTTTGCTGGAACTGCAGGTTTCGGTTCCCCAATGTTTTTCAGGGTAGTTGAAGTCCCCCATAATAATAACTTCTCCTTGAGTCGCTGCTTCATCTATTTGCTTTATTAGGATATTGTCTGTTGCTTCCATTATTTTTTGGAGACTTATAACAAACCCCTATCAGTAATTTATTATTTTCCCCCCCTCACCTTATCTCTACTCACAGGGACTCTACATTTTCATTAGATTCATATATATTATCACGAAGGATGGGTTTTAAGGATGAAATGGCAGCAGGAAAAACAGTGTCAGAATCCTGAATCCAGGTTCCAGTGAGGGCCAACAGATTAAGAGAGTTGTTCAGAAAGTAGTTGTGCAGGAAAGGAAGCTTGTTACAATCAGACCGTGGATTCCAGAGGGCACAATTAAAAGATGGAGATGAGGGAGTGCAAGTAATATTAATAAGATTATTATGGTTTCAATATGAGGTAGGGTAGGGGTTGAGGTTGGGGGATGATGGACCAGGGTTGGGGAAGATGTCACCTGAAATCAGTATGAGTAGAAAAATAAAGAGCAAATAGTTGTTGGAATTGTAAGTATTTTTTTCTGCAATGTGTTTGGGCAAGATGGGCTGAGGTTTCTCAGGAAGGTGAGTAGTGCATTATTATTATTATTATTATTATTATTATTTATTGTTATAGCGCCATTTATTCCATGGCGCTTTACATGTGAGGGGGGTATACATAAAAACAAGTACAATAATCTTAAACAATACAAGTCATAACTGGTACAGGAGGAGAGAGGACCCTGCCCGCGAGGGCTCACAATCTTCAAGGGATGGGTGATAATACAGTAGGCGAGGGTAGAGCTGGTCGTGCAGCGGTTTGGTCGATCGGTGGTTACTGCAGGTTATAGGCTTGTCGGAAGAGGTGGGTCTTCAGGCTCTTTTTGAAGGTTTCGATGGTAGGTGAGAGTCTGATATGTTGTGGTAGAGAGTTCCAGAGTAGGGGTGATGCGCGAGAGAAATCTTGTATGCGATTGTGGGAAGAGGAGATAAGAGGGGAGTAGAGAAGGAGATCTTGTGAGGATCGGAGGTTGCGTGCAGGAAAGTACCGGGAGACGAGGTCACAGATGTATGGAGGAGACAAGTTGTGGATGGCTTTGTATGTCATGGTTAGGGTTTTGTAATGGAGTCTCTGGGCAATTGGGAGCCAGTGAAGGGATTGACAGAGGGGAGAAGCTGGGGAATAGCGGGGGGACAGGTGGATTAGTCGGGCAGCAGAGTTTAGAATAGATTGGAGGGGTGCGAGAGTGTTTGAGGGGAGGCCGCAGAGCATGAGGTTGCAGTAGTCAAGGCGAGAGATGATGAGGGCATGGACTAGGGTTTTTGCAGATTCTTGGGTGAGGAATGAACGGATGCGTGAAATATTTTTGAGTTGAAGTCGGCAGGAAGTGGAAAGGGTTTGGATATGTGGTTTGAAGGAGAGATCAGCATCAAGGATTACTCCGAGGCAGCGAGCTTGTGGGACTGGGGAGAGTGGGCAGTCATTTACTGTAATTGATAGGTTCGTAGGGGGGGTCACGTGAGATGGGGGAAAGATGATGAATTCTGTTTTGTCCATGTTGAGTTTCAGATATCTAGTGGAGAAGAAGGATGAAATAGTGGACAGACATTGAGGGATTCTGGTTAGTAGGGAGGTGATATCTGGTCCAGAGATGTAGATCTGTGTGTCATCAGCATAAAGATGATACTGAAAGCCATGAGATTCTATGAGCTGTCCCAGGCCAAAGGTGTAAATAGAGAACAGCAGGGGCCCTAGGACTGAACCTTGTGGGACTCCGACAGATAGGGGGCGAGGTGAGGAGGTGGTGTGTGAGTGGGAGACGCTGAATGTCCGGTCTGTTAGGTATGATGAGATCCAGGAGAGGGCCAAGTCTGTGATGCCGAGGGATGAGAGGGTCTGTAATAATAGGGAATGGTCCACTGTGTCAAAGGCAGCCGACAGGTCCAGGAGGAGGAGGACAGAGTAGTGTCGCTTGCTCTTGGCAGTTAAGAGGTCATTGGTGACCTTAGTAAGGGCAGTTTCAGTGGAGTGGTGTGACCGGAAGCCAGATTGTAAGCGGTCGAAGAGGGAGCAAGAAGAGAGATGGGAGGACAGTTCAAGGTAGACGTGTTGTTCCAGTAGCTTGGAGGCGTATGGGAGAAGTGATATAGGGCGATAGCTAGATGCAGAGGATGGGTCAAGAGAGGGCTTTTTGAGGATAGGTGTGATGGAGGCATGTTTAAAGCTTGAGGGGAAAACACCAGTTGTTAGTGATAGGTTGAAGAGATGGGTTAGGGTTGGGATGAAGACTGTGGTGAGGTTTGGGATGAAGTGGGATGGGATCGGGTCGAGTGCACAGGTGGTGAGATGTGATCTTGAGAGTAGAGTGGAGAGTCGATCTTCTGTAATGGTGGAGAAGTTGGTTTTGAAGGTGGAGGGCTGGGAAGTCAGGAGGAAGGGCTCTGGGGGTTGTTGACCAAAACTGTCCCTGATGTTATCAATTTTCTGCTTGAAAAATGAGGCAAAGTCTTCAGCTGAGATGAGTGGGGAGGGAGGAGGTGCTGGGGGGCGGAGGAGAGAATTGAAGGTGTTGAATAACTGTTTAGGGTTGTGAGACAGGGAGGATATGAGAGATGAGAAGTAGGTTTGTTTAGCTGTGGCGAGTGTGGTCTTGAAAGTAGTGAGGGACTGTTTGAATGCGATGAAATGCTCGTTGGAGTGGGATCTTTTCCATCTGCGCTCAGCAGCCCTGGAAGCTCGCCTCAGCTCTTTGGTCAGGCTGGTGTGCCAGGGCTGTCTGTTGATTTTGCGAGTTTTGGTATGTGTAAGTGGGGCAGCGGATTTCAAAGCTACAGCTATTGTGGTGTTATATAGAGCGGCAGCGTCATCCGCATTGTGTAAGGAACTTATATCTGTAAGAGGGAGGAGGGATTCGGAGAATGAGTGTAGGTCAAGGTGTTTAAGATTCCTGCGAGGGTGTGAAAGTTTGTGGGGTGGGGATTGTAGACATGGAGTGAAGAGGGAAGAGAATGTGAGCAGGTTGTGGTCAGAGAGAGGAAGAGGTGAGTTAGAGAGGTTAGATAGGGAGCAGAGGCGGGTGAAGATGAGGTCCAGTGTGTGGCCATCTTTGTGGGTGGCTGTAGAAGACCATTGAGTGAGGCCGAAGGAGGAAGTGAGAGATAGAAGTTTAGTGGCAGCTGAGAGGGAAGTGTCAATGGGGATGTTGAAGTCGCCCATGATGATAGTAGGGATGTCCGCGGAAAGGAAATGAAGTAACCAGGTGGTGAAGTGGTCAAAGAAGGTGGTGGCTGGCCCTGGGGGGCGGTAGATGACAGCCAGTTGGAGGTTGGAGGGGGAGTAGATGCGCACAGAGTGCACCTCAAAGGAAGGGAGGGTAACAGAGGGTGGCAGTGGGATTGGGGTGAAGGAGCAGGTATCTGACAGGAGAAAACCAACTCCTCCACCATGTTTGCTGCTGGGGCGGGGGGTGTGAGAAAGGTGGAAGCCGCCATACGAAAGTGCAGCAGGAGAGGCTGTGTCAGAAGGGGTGAGCCAGGTTTCGGTGATGGCGAGGAAGGAGAGTTTGGTAGTAACAAAAAGATCATGGATGTAGGAAAGCTTGTTGCAGACAGAGCGAGCGTTCCACAGAGCTCCTGTTAGTGGGACTGGGGAAGCGGGGGCTGGGTGAATGGGTATAAGGTTGGAGAGGTTACGGAAGGTTGTGATAGAGCGTGGATGGGAGGTAGAAATGACTGTGGGAATGTGGTGAGGAGGACCAGGATTTGGAGAGATATCACCAGCAGTGAGAAGGAGCAGAGAAAGTGTTAGCAGGTGGGAGCAGGAGAGGGCATGAGGGGGCTGTCTGTGTTTGGAGACAGAGGATTGTATGTTAAGGAACAGTTTTGAGGCGGAGGTGAGGTGGATGGGGAGGATTGAAGAAGAGATGAACAGTTCCTTACTAGGAGTAGGGATTAGGGGAATTAGCAGAAAGTGAAGGATTATTGGGGTGAAAGTGAAAACAAACAGAAACATTGTTTACAGTGACTGTGTCCAGTTACCTTCAGTTCCCTTCTGGTTCAATTCTGGTTTTAATTCTTAAATTAATCTTCACACTTCTAGCACACACTTATAGCAATCACAATGCAGACTGAAGTCTATGCAGACTTGTACTCTGCAATATATGTACAACTAAGTGCAGTCAGGTGTGAAGCAGAGAGGAGTGGTCTCTGCTCATCTTGGCCAGTGCATGGGAGCTGTACATGGGAGAGGGAAGTATAGAGGGGCTGATGTGTATGAGCCTTGATGGAGGGGGGATGGGTAGGTGAATGTGGATGGCAAGGGAGCACAGGAGGATAGAAATAAATCACATGGATAAAAGAGAGAGCAAAGTGTGGCTTACTTGTCTCCTGCCCTGACTAACTGCCATGGATAACTGCCGTTTACTTGATGCTTTGCTTATGGGAAGATTAGAGGGATCCCCATGCTGTTTTTTTAATTATTTAAAACTGACAGCTGAGGGCTGGTATTCTCAGGCTGATAAGGGGGTCACTGATATTGCCCCCCCAGCCTAAAAATAGCAGCCCGCAGCTGCCCAGAAAAGGCACATCTATTATATGCACCAATTCTGGTGCTTTGCCTGGCTCTTCCCACTTGCCCTGTAGTGGTGGCAAGTGGGGTTCATATTTGTGGGTTTGATGTCACCTTTGTAATATCAGGTGACATCAACCCCCAAGGTTAGTAATGGAGAGGTGTCAATAAGATGCCCCAATTGTCCTGACCGAGTTCACCCACAAAACACCCCGTAGACACCCTGGCCCCCTTGCACATGAAACACAGGACGGACACAGCTTCCCCCATGGATTACCTTTTCTACCTCCAGCCACGGTAGTCCAGATAATTAAGTCCAGGATTACAACTGTGGTTCAAGAGGGAAACAAATTTTAATAAGAAACGACGTGAAAAAAAGAAGTTACAACACCGGCTTCATGCTCTTTCCCTAACACTGTCCACGGCCGTACCCACAACGGCCACGGTCGCCGAGATCAAGCAAGCAGTCCACACGCTGAAATCTGGATGTTCACAGTCTCTTCAGCGGGGGACCTTCCGATGTCTTGGGGCCTGTGTTATGGTTCTTAAGTCCTTAGTCTGGGGCAGCAGATTTCCTCCCCTCCTGGGACCTGTCAATGCCCCGCGTTAGTGTCCTTCAGCTGGGGCAACAGCCGCCTTTTCTGCTGCAAGCCCAGCCCCCCATTTTAACCCTTTACTGTCCCTGAGCTAGTGCACGTAGATATAAGGAACATTACAAGCACAGCACTTGCGTTACATTACATAAAATGAATACAACAGAAGACACATATTAACATACATGACAGCAATATACAGCACAATACAGTTAATTCAACAAAGTGTACGGGGTCAACACATAGGAGAGAGAGAGGTTCCTGCCACCTCCTTACAAGTACACTGGAGAAAGGGAACATCATCAGGAACGGATTCTGTCCCACTCTGTGTGTCACTCACAACCTCATGTATCCTAATTGCACAGTAAATCTAAACCTGTTGAACCAGACCCCAGATTTCCTGTCATGTATGCAACAGAATTTGGTCCCTTCAGTGGGGCGGTAACAAGGACTCCTGAACTACAAGTGAGTACAGAACGAACCCCACTGCACATCACTCACATGTCAGATTCCTGTTTAGAAAAGGGGTTTAAGGACAAAGAACTCTGTTCTGGCCCACAGCAATCGTCCCTGTCCCTTCGTTAATGGCCGCTACAGTTAGGAGCAAGGAAGAAGCATGCACACTTTGGTCTTCAGGAGTGTCAGTACATACTGTACATGCAATTCTGTTAAGGCAGCACTAACTCTGGGCATGTGATCGCTGTCAAGGTAAGGGGCAGTACATTCCATGCTAATTGAGGGGGCCGAATGATGCACAGAGCCCTTGACCACACCATGATTTACATATTAAATAGCACATTTCTTTTCTGGACTGCAAAAGCAGTCCCCCATGTGACTGTACTAACCGTTTAATTGGAGTTTTGGGGGTTACAGACTCCCTTTAAAAATAGTGATGAATTGAAAAAGTATATTAGAATGTAGCTGAACTTCTCATTATACAGTTCATTAGATTTACTAACAGAAGACCCTTTTAAACAAGTCCCCTGGATGACGTTTTGTCAAATTGGACTGATAACTGGAATTCGCTTAAAATTCTGGTTGAGTCAGCCCCTGCTAACACCCTACCCAAAAAAACAAGAAATCTAACTCACAACTGAGAGTCTGAATTGCTAAGTTACAGAGAAATGAGTGTGATGGCTAAGACAATATGTATTGTAAATCCATGTGATATCATCATATACTTGATATTCTATTGTCAGCAGGAGACAGATTTATCATAAACAGCAACAATGTAAAAATCACTTTACCTATGTAAAACTGGTATGGTATGGCAGAAATAGAGTTACTTCACAGTGACTCATGTAAATTAATCAGAGTAAGGCCGGGATCACACTACCGTGTGCGATGTGAGAAACTCGCACAAGTCTCTCGCATCAACACCCGGCGCTACCGTCAGCACTCAGGACCAGAGCTGCATAGAAATACATGCAGCTGCAGCTCCGGTCCTGAGTGCTGGTAGCAGTGCAGGTTGTTGATGCAAGAGACTCGAGCGAGTTTCTTGCATCACACACGGTAGTGTGATCCCGGCCTAACTGTAAGGGTCATGTAAGAATTATGACACATAAAACTCTATGGATATACGATTATGTTTTATCTGTTGTGGCTTCTACCTGGTTTAGGTGCAATACTGGTACTTGCAGACGTGATGTTTTTACACAGAATAGCAGTGCTGTTGGGAGTAGTAAAAATGAATATCTTACTTGCTTATTTTACTTGTATAATCATGAAAATCAGATATTAGCACATTCTTTTATTTTATTTATTTCTTATCAGAACTGCTACTAACAGCATTGTGTCATATACTTCCTTGCAGGTACATAGAAATTAAGGACCTGCACACTTGAGATGTTCACTAAGTAGTATGATGAATGTTGTGTGTTTTTGAGAAATATTTTGGAGAATTTCTCTGTTGCTACTCAAAACTCAGGGTAAACATACCGATAAGGCCGGGGTCACACTAACCGACGCAAAATACGGTCCGTATTTTACATGCGTAATACGGTGAAATGTCCCCTAAATGGTGCTCCGTATGTCATCCGTAAGCAAGGTGTGGTCGCGTATTTTGCGCATGTAAGCATCCGTATGTAATCCGTATGGCATCCGTTTGGCGAGATTTTCTCGCAGGCTTGCAAAATTGGCATTTAACGGTTTTGTGGCCTGCTAACTATTTAAATCATTAGCCTACACCCTATTTATTGGCTCTGGAACAGGTGGCTGCCTCTATTCTGTCCATTTGTGACCTTGCCTTGACTAGGTGTGTTGGTGTTGTATGTGCAACATGGCAGACAGTCTCAGTTTTAACACAACTGAGCAGGTTCTCTTCAACTGGCTTTTGTCACGCTGCTTTAGTCACCCATACCCAGTGATAGTGGATCCGTGGAGGAGGCTGCATGTGGGTTCATCCACTTTTGAGGCAACGACTCACAAGAGGTCATTTTCACTGGCTCTAGTCTTCTCCGCGGGATCATCCGGAAAAATGTTTCCAATACTGTCGCATGAGCCTTGCAACATTTGATCTACTCTTGGAGACAGT
The DNA here is from genome assembly GCF_039654945.1 of Dendrobates tinctorius. Classification (NCBI taxonomy): domain Eukaryota; kingdom Metazoa; phylum Chordata; class Amphibia; order Anura; family Dendrobatidae; genus Dendrobates; species Dendrobates tinctorius. The sequence goes on along the minus strand of NW_027361886.1, from coordinate 3,198,676 downwards.
GTGCCCTGGGATAACCTTTCAGGACACAAGGATGTGCAAAGCTATATCTGCAGAGGAGCGACTTCTACTCACATTACGGTATGTACTACACAACTACATTCTCTGTGTTCATGATGTGTTGCCCAAAGTATGTGTATTTTTGTTTTTGGAATAATTTTTTTGCCCTCATCTTAGTCCAGATATATTAAAAATTACATACCAGAATGTTATGTGTAATATGTACTGAATATCACATAGTCATTATGCTAGAAAAAATATGTGTGTTAGTAGATATGAAACAATAAAAAGTTTGGTATGTCTGTAGCTGGTCTTTTTATCATTTTTGCCTTCTAAAATGTTCCATTTCTGTTGTTCTTCAGCTTCCTGTCCACTGGCCTGTCTTATGCCGCCCTCCACCATGAGTTTCTTATTGGAAGATCTACCATTTCTGGCATAGTCAGGTCGACATGTAGTGAAATATGGTCAAGACACCATCAACTTGTCATGCCCGAGCACAGGATGGAATACTGGTTGAGGATCTCAAGGGACTTTGAGGAGGAATGCCAGTTTCCTAATTGTATTGGGGCCCTTGATGGCAAACATATCCGAGTGCGTAAGCCGCCGAAGTCTGGCTCCCAATTCTTCACTGATAAGCAATACTTTTCTGTTGTATTGTTGGCTCTGGCCGACCCTCTATACAAGTTTATAATTGTCGACATTGGGGCCTATGGAAGGACGGGAGACTCTAGAGTCTTCAATACTTCCATTATGGGTCGACGGCTACGCACCAACCAGTTGGATCTACCCCCACCATGCCAGCTACCAGGCTCCACTCAAGAATCAGTCCCTTATGTCCTTGTGGCAGATGAGGCATTTCAGTTAATGCGCAATGTCATGAGACCATATCACCGACGCAACCTGGACCACCGGCGCAGAATTTTTAACTTGCGCCTATCACGTGCTTGGCGACTGGTGGAGTGTTCCTTTGGCATTCTTTGTGCCAAATGACAGGTCCTCCAGTCTGCCATTCAGCTGAGTGAACAAAATGTGAATGAAGTTATCAAAGCGTGTGTCGTTCTTCATAACTTCACCAGGATACATGATTGTTCCTCCTCTGCTGGTGAGTCGGACAATGTGCGTAGGGCGAGACCACATATCAACCCTCAACGTAGACCGCTCTCTGGTCTCAAAGTGCGTGATATTTTCACAAATTATTTTACATCACCTGAGGGGGAAACTTCTTGGCAAGAGCATGCTGTGTCTATGTTATAAATTTTTGATTTCTGTCTGTGTAAATATATATTTCAACCCCTTTGATTCTCTCACTGTTTAATTGACTTGGTAAGCGTATGTTAGTATGCTGATAACTTTTTCATATTTTCATAATTGAGACATAGACATAAAATGTTGTAGACAAATTTTTACTTTTGCCTTTTTTTTTTAAACATATATTATTGCCATATGGTAAATGTGGCAATGTCCCAACGTGGCCTTTTTGCAGATTTGCAAAGTTGCAAGCAACACATTTTCAGAACCCAAAAAAAAGGAACAAAACAATTATGCAAGACCAATATTCCTACATTACAAATGTTGGTAGGTCGGGGGAGGAGAAGGCGGAAGTCCAGCCTGTGTTTGCTGCTGGCTACTTTGCCCAACTTGGACATCACCCTGTGTGGGGGCATACTGTTGCCCATGATGTGGGTAGTGTACTGCCTCCTGTGATTGTGGTGGGTACTGGGCTGACTGAAATTGGAGAGGGGCCTCTTGTTGGGGCTGGTAGGCCCGTGGCTCATACCCACGAAAATAGCCATGTCGTCCCCAACCAGGTTGGGACCAGCCTCCAACACTGGGTGGGAACAAGTGGCCACATTGGTGAGGTTGGCTAGAGGCAGACATATGTGGCTGCTGTGGGCAAAGTTGGGTATGGGGAGGAAGGGGGTGAGGTGTAGGCCCACGTGTTTGAGGATCCTCAGAGTCTGCTTGAGCAAGCATGTTTGTGGGGTGTCTAAGGCGCATCAGATTCCTTGGGGAAAGCTGCCACCTCTCCAGATATTCAAATAACTCATATGGGGTATTGGGGTGTGTGCTTGCATCAAGCAGGATCTGAAAACATCCTCGAATATGTAGCCTCACCTCACGTGAAAGGGCCCGAAGATAACGGGCCAGGCTGCGTGAGTACACCTCCTCCCCATCATCGTTATTGACGAGCAAGATAGTTCAGCACCCCTGTGTCAACATTGGTACTGGTATCTTGGGCAGGGATCTGGCGCCTTCTTCTTCCTTGCCGTGATGGTCCAGCACGCTGTGGGGAGCCCTGTATCTGGGCAGTTGGGCTGCTGCTGATGTTGCCCTGCTCATCCTGTATGGCGGATGGTGCTGTAGCAGACGGTCCTGCTTGCGGATGTGGTCCTGGTGGTGTGGTTTGTGGTGCAGGCACTGCGTTTTCAGGAGAGGAAACTTCATCCATGCTTCTTGGAGGAGGAGAAGATGGGCCAGCCACCTCTTCCCCTCTAGCCACAGGATCAATGATGGGCTCTGTATCTGAGCCAGTCTCCCTTTCCGTAAGGTTTGACTGAGTTCTGTTATGAAATAAAACATAGCCAAAATTAAAAGCATTACTTTGGTCCCTGTAAAGTATCTGTGTAATGTGGTGTGAGGTATCTACTTACGGTCTCAGATCCAGAATAGGAGCGAGGAAGGAGAGGCGATTATAATATATATATTTGCGATTTGTGTGGCCCGTATCCCCACTCCTGGCCTGCTGCTGACATTCACGCCTGTACTGGTCGCGGATGCTGCGCCAGCGTCTCATCACATCTTCCACTGCAATGTGACAGGAAATATTCAAAATTTCACATATTTGATATATAAAATTTGCTAAAAATAGCATAGTCATTTGGCCTTCTAGGGTGTGCTTTCTACCCAGGGTGGCATATATAATTGGGGCATCCAGGCCAGATACACAGGGTCACAATAGCTCAGGGGTCAAGTAACTACTTTTAACTTGGTTGCCTAGGAGGATGAGGAGCTTGTGGCCAGGGACAAATTATGTCAGTGTAAAACAATGGTTCAAATAAAATTCTACATGCCTCATGAGGCAAAAAGGCCAAGCACAGGAAGGAAAGGGGGGGAGTTTATTCCAAATGCCTTTTTTGATGTGTGGTAATTTTCAACCCTTTTTTGGTTGTACTTACTCATTTGCTGCTGCTTCTCACGTGGCCGATCACCAAAATCGTGGAACATCTGGCGACATATGCGCCTCCATGATGCCTCCTTTCTTGCCCAGTTGGCGTAATGGGCATCATGTTGGTCCCAGATTTCCGGGCGCTCCTGCACTAACACAATAAGCATCTCCACATTGAGGTAGTAGCGTGCCATGATGCTGGACTCCTGGATGTCTGGAGCGCTTTTTGAGGTAATTAGCATGTCTAAGATTCCTGATGATGGATTGGCCCATTTCCTGTCACCTGCCAAAGACCTGCGTATTTCTCGCAAGTCACACGTGTAGTCCGTGTGTAATGCATATTTTTTGCGCACCCATAGACTTGCATTGGTGTACTACGGGCGTAGTACGCTGACAATCGCAGCATGCTGCAATTGACACGGACTGTAAAATACGCGCGAGAAATATACGGCTGATGGGAGCTACCCCATAAAGAATCATTTGTCCGTGTGTAATGCGTGTTTTTTACGCCTCTCACTCGTCCGTATTTCTCTCTAGTGTGACACCGGCCTTAGGGTATGTTTCCACGGTCAGGAAACGCTGCGTGTTTGAACGCAGCATGTCTGTTTACAATGCACCGTAAATTTACCATAGACTGTCATTAGATGCGGTAAAACCGCATCTAATGATTAGTCACATGGGTAATAACTGCGTAAACACAGCTTTCTACGCAGTTTACTACGCATGTCTACTAATTTAAGTCCGTGCCCACTGCAGTTCTCACGATAAGGCCGGGGTCACACTAACCGACGCAAAATACGGTCCGTAGTTTACAGGCGTAATACGGATGAATGACCCCTAAATAGTGCTCCGTATGTCATCCGTAAGCAAGGTACGGTCGCGTATTTTGCGCATGTAAGCATCCGTATGTAATCCGTATGGCATCTGTATTGAATCCGTATAGCGAGATTTACTCGCAGCCTTGCAAAATGGACATTTAACGGTTTTGAGGCCTGCTAACTATTTAAATCATTAGCCTGCACTCTATTTATTGGCTCAGGAACAGGTGGCAGCCTCCATTCTGTCCATTTGTCACCTTGCCTTCACTAGGTGTGTTGGTGTTGTATGTGCAACATGGCAAACCGTCTGACTTTCAACACAACTGAGCAGGTTCTCTTCAACTGGCTTTTGTCACGCCGCTTTGGCCAACCATACCCAGTGATAGTGGATCCGCGGAGGAGGAGACACATGTGGGTACATCCACTTCTGAGGCAACGACTCACAAGAGTTAATTTTCACCGCCTCTATTCTTCTCTGCGGGAGCATCCTGTCAAATTCTACCAATACTGTCGCATGAGCCTTGCAACATTTGATCGACTCTTGGAGACAGTGCGCCCTGGGATAACCTTTCAGGACACAAGGATGCGCAAAGCTATATGTGCAGAGGAGCGACTTCTACTCACAATATGGTATGCACTACACAACCATATTCTCTATGTTCATAATGTGTTGGGCAAAGTTTGAATTTTTGCCTTCTTGTAGTAAGTTTTAGGCCCTCATCTTAGTCCACATATGTTTCAACTTACAGACCCGAATGTTATGTGGAATATATGTACTGAATATCACTTACTCATTGTACAAAGCAAGATGTGTGTGTTATTTGCACGGAAATCTTACCAAGTTTGGTATGTATGGACCTGTTTGTTTTGTAAATGTGTGCATTCGACAATCATCCTTTTCTGTTGTTCTTCAGCTTCCTGGCCACTGGCCTGTCTTATGCTGCCCTCCACCGTGAGTTTCTGATTGGAAGATCAACCATATCTGGCATAGTCAGGTCAACATGTAGTGAAATATGGACAAGACTATATCAAGTCGTCATGCCCGAGGCCAGGATGGAAGACTGGTTGAGGATATCAAGGAAGAATGCCAGTTTCCATATTGTATTGGGGCCCTTGATGGCAAACATATCCGGATGCGTAAGCCGCCGAACTCTGGCTCCCAATTCTTCAATTATAAACAATACTTTTCTGTTGTATTGTTGGCTCTAGCCGACCCTCTATACAAGTTTATAATTGTTGACATTGGGGCCTATGGAAGGACGGGAGACTCTAGAGTCTTCAATACTTCCATTATGGCTCGGCGGCTACGCACCAACCAGTTGGATCTACAACCACCACGCCAGCTACCAGGCTCCACTCAAGAATGTGTCCCTTATGTCCTTGTGGCAGATGAGGCCTTTCAGTTAACACGCAATGTCATGAGACCATATCCCCGGCGCAACCTTCACCACAGGCGCAGGATATTTAACTTGCGCCTATCACGTGCTCGGCGACTGGTGGAGTGTTCCTTTGGTATTCTTTGTGCCAAATGGCGGGTACTCCAGTCTGCCATTCAGCTGAGTGAACAAAATGTTAATGAAGTAATGAAAGCCTGTGTGGTTCGTCATAACTTCACCAGGATACATGATTGTTCCTCCTCTGCTGGTGTTGTGCGCAGGCTGGACAATGTGCATAGGGTGAGACCACCTATCAACCATCAACGTAGACCGATCTCTGGCCTCAAAGTGCGTGATATTTTCACTAATTACTTTATGGCACCTCAGGGGGAATCTTCTTGGCAAGAGCATGCTGTACCTATGTTGGCAATGTTGGTTTGATGTGTGTCAAAATATATAAATTTGTACCCCTTCTGAATCTATGACTGTTGAATTGATTTGGTAAGCATATTTTGATAGGGGTTTGGACAATTAAGACAGAGACGTAAAGTGTAGTTGCCAAATTTTTACTTTTGCCCTTTTTTTGTTTTTTTTTTTAGTTTGTAAGGCAAACATATTCTTGCCCTATGAAAAACTTGGGCAATGGCCCAAATTGGCCTTTTCGCATATTTCAACATTGTTGTTAAAACAAAATTACAAACATATCCAACAACATACATAGTGCAATAACAACATTGCAACTTTACACATTTGTAATCCAAAGTAAAAAAAGAGGAGTTATCCATCATCAAAATGAGCTACAAAAGATAATACTAACATTTATTCCGAAGGTTTTGAAATCATATTAATAAGCCACCATGACAGGCAAGGCTACTTCACGCGTTTCTGACACATATTACATGTCTGTCATAAGCACAATATTTCACCGCACTATACTGGGAAAGTCAAAGGATCAAATTAGAAGACTGACTTGATAATACATAGAGAGAGCGTGATGTTCTTGAGGCTGTTTGCCTTGATTTTGGAATATAGTTAGCTGGCCTAAATTTTACTAAGTGAATATGGACAGCACGCCTTTTCTATGCATTATCAAGTGAGTAGTCTATTTTGATCCTTTGACTTTGCCAGTATAGCGCCGTGAAATATTGTCTTTTTTACAGACATGTAATATGTCTCAGAAACGCATAAGGTAGCCTTGCCTGTCATGGTGTCTTAATCATATGATTTGAAAACCGTCATAAGAAATGTTAGTTTTATCTGTTTTAGCTCATTTTGATGATGGATAAAACCTCTTTTTGACTTTGGATTGGGATTTTGAGCACCAGTTCAAACAAACTGGACATCTCTTCCCATCAGACCGCTTAAGAACACTCATGTACAGTATGGGTTTACAATTTCCATGTTTTTAGCCACTTATAAATTGTGGAATGTTGGGGAAGGAGAAGGCGGAGGAGCAGCCTGTGGTTGCTGCTGACTACTTTGAGCAACATCGCCCTGTGTGGGTGCATACTGTTGCCCATGGTGTTGGTACTGACCTTCCTCCTGTGCTTGTTTGGGGTAGTGGCCATAGTAATACTGCTGAGGGGCATCTTGTTGGGGTGGGTAGGCCCGTGTCTCATACCCACCAATATAGCTATGTCGTCCCCAACCAGGTTGGGACCAGCCTCCAACACTGGGTGGGAATAAGTGGCCATATTGGTGGGGTTGACTACAGCCAGAAATCTGTTGCTGCTGTTGGGAAGGTTGGGTAGGGGGAGGAAGGGGGTGAGGTGTAGGCCCACGTATTTGAGGATGTTCAGACCCTGCTTGAGCAAGCATCTGTGTGGGTGGTCTCATGCGCATTAGATTTCTGGGGGAAAGCTGCCACCTCTCCAGATATTCAAAAAGCTTATATGGGGTATTGGGGGGGTGCTTGCATCAAGCAGTATCTGAAAACATCCCTGAATACGGAGCCTGACCTCACGGGAAAGGGCACGGAGATAAAGGGCCAGGCAACATGAGTAGGCCTCCTCCCCATCATCTGTAGTGACTCGAGATAAATAATTTAGGACCCCTGTGTCCACATTGGTCTTGCTATCTTCAACAGCGACCTGGCGCCTTCTTCGGCCTCGCCGGGATGTAACAGCAGCCTGTGGGGAGCCCCGGATCTGGGCAGTTGGGCTGCTGCTCAAGTTGCCCTGCTCCTCCAGGATGGTTGATGGGGCAGCAGCAGACGGTCCTGGTGGTGTGGTTTGTTGGGCAGCCAATGGGTTCTCCTGTGATGATGACTAGAGTTGAGCGATACCGTCCGATACTTCAAAGTATCGGATCGGAATGGATCGGCCGATCTTAAAAAAAAGTATCGGTATCGCCGATTCCGATACAGGAAGTCCCATTCAAGTCTATGGGACTTCCGGTATCGGAATAAGAAAAATCCTGTTTTTCCCTTGTACAGCCTCTCTGGGGTCTGTACGGGCCTTTCGGGGGGCTGTGCCGGCCTGCCAGGGGGTCTGTGCAGGCTCCGGTGGTCTGTGCCGGCCTGCCGGGGGGCTGTGCAGGCTCCGGTGGGCTGTGCCGGCCTGCCGGGGGGCTGTGCCGGCCTGCCGGGGGGCTGTGCAGGCTCCGGGGGGCTGTGCCGGCCTGCCGGGGGGCTGTGCCGGCCTGCCGGGGGGCTGTGCAGGCTTCGGGGGTCTGTGCAGGCATCGTCTGCTACCATGACAGTGATTGACACATTAGCCAATGATGGGACAGTAGTAGTCCCATCATCTGGCTAATGTGTTGAATGTAAAAAAAAAAAAAATTACATGCTACATACATGCTACATACATACAACATGCATACTACATACATGCTACATTCATACTACATACTACATACATGCTACATTCATACTACATATATACTACATGCAACATACATACTACATACATACTACATGCATGCAACATGCATACTACATATATACTACATGCAACATACATACTACATATATACTACATGCATGCAACATGCATACTACATATATACTACATGCATGCAACATGCATACTACATATATACTACATGCTACATACATACTACATATATACTACATACATACTGCATGCTACATACATACTACATGCTACATACATACCACATACATACTACATACATACTACATGCATGCAACATACATACTACATATATACCACATGCTACATGCATACTACATATATACTACATGCATGCTACATACATACTACATGCTACATACATACTACATATATACTACATGCATGCTACATACATACTACATGCTACATACATACTACATATATACTACATGCATGCTACATACATACTACATGCTACATACATACTACATATATACTACATGCATGCTACATACATACTACATGCTACATACATACTACATATATACTACATACATGCTACATACATACTACATGCTACATACATACCACATACATACTACATACATACTACATGCTACATACATACTACATATATACTACATGCATGCTACATACATACTGCATGCTACATGCATGCTACATACATACTACATACATACTACATGCTACATACATACTACATATATACTACATGCATGCTACATACATACTGCATGCTACATACATACCACATACATACTACATACATACTACATGCTACATACATACTACATATATACTACATGCATGCTACATACATACTGCATGCTACATGCATGCTACATACATACTACATACATACTACATGCTACATACATACCACATATATACTACATACATACTACATACAATACATTCATACAATACATACATAGACATACAGTACATATAACATAGAGTATCATACTTACCAATACTTGTCACATTGTTCCCCGAAGCCATTGTCTTTTACGGAATAAATATTAACATAACAAACCACAAAAATACTCACCCACGATCCGAAGCAGTCCACGAGTGTGTCCCACGACGATCTTGGGTAGAGAACTGCAGCATCAGCTGTTGCTGCCGTTCTCTACGGGCTGCAGGAATCCAATGACGGAAGGTAGGTATCCTTCCGCACTGTATTCCTCCGCCACTTAAAAAAAAAAGTCCCTAGTCTCACTTTATGCCATTGCTGTGTGGGAATTTCCCACGCAGCAATGGCATAAAGTGAGACTAGGGACTTTTTTTTTTTTGTATTGTATGTAGTATGTATGTAGTATATATGTGGTATGTATGTAGCATGTAGTATGTATGTAGTATGTATGTAGCATGCATGTAGCATGCAGTATGTATTTTTTTTTTTAACATTTAACACATTAGCCGGATGATGGGACTACTACTGTCCCATCATTGGCTAATGTGTCAATCACTGTCATGGTAGCAGGCATCGCCAGATGGGACTTGTAGTCCCATCGGACGATGCTTGCACAGACCCCCGGACATCAGCACAGCCCCCCGGCAGGCCGGCACAGCCCCCCGGCAGGCCGGTACAGACCCCCACAGGGTGCACAGACCACCGGCAGGCCGGCACAGCCCCCCGGCAGGCCGGTACAGACCCCCACAGGGTGCACAGACCACCGGCAGGCCGGCACAGCCCCCCAGCAGGCCGGTACAGACCCCGGGCAGTCCACACAGCCCCCCGGCAGGCCGGCAGAGACCCCCGGAAGGCCCGAAATGACGGCGCATCATGATGCGCACACACCGCGCATCATGATGACGTCAGGCTGTCAATCAACTTTGAACTTCCGATTCCGATGCCGACTTCCGATATTGAAAAAATATCGGAAGTCGGTATCGGAATTCCGATACCGCAAGTATCGGCCGATACCCGATACTTGCGGTATCGGAATGCTCAACACTAATGATGACTCATCTTCACCCATGCTTCTTGTAGGGGGAGAAGATGGGCCAGCCACCTCATCCCCTACAGGATCAATTATGGGCTCTGTCTCTGAGCCCGTTCCTCGATCCGTAAGGTTGGATTGAGTTCTATTATGAAATAGAACAGAGGCAAAAATACATCAATATTTTTGGCCCTGTAAAGTATCGGTGTAATGTGGTGTGAGGTATGTACTTACGGTCTCAGATCCAGAATTGGGGTGAGGAAGGAGAGGTGGTCATAATACATATATTTGCGTTTCACGTAGCCCGCATCCCCACTCCTGGACCGCTGCTGACGTTCCCGGCGGTATTGGTCCCGGATGCTTCGCCAGCGTTTCATCACATCTTCCACTGCAATGTGACAGGAAATATTCTCAATTTCACATATTTGATCGGTCACATTTGCTACCAGTAGTCTAGGCATGTGGCCTTCTGGGGTGTGCTTTCTAGCCAGGCTGGCATATCAAATTGGCCCATCCAGGCCAGATACACAGGGTCAGAATAGTTTATGTATCAAGTATCTACACTTAATAACTTGGTTGCCTAAGAGGAAGAGGAGCTTGTGGCCTGGGCAAAATTATGGAAGTGTGAAACTATGTGTCACATCAAAATCTACCCGCCTCATGAGGCAAAAAGGAGAAGGACAGGAAGGGGAGGGGGGCAGAATCTGTAAGTTCTGGCCGCTCCTGCACTAATACTATAAGCATCTCCACATTAAGGAAATATGGCGCCATGACGCTGCTGTACTCCGTGGAGGCTGACTTCCTGGATGTCTGGAGCGCTTTTTGAGCTTATTTGCATGTCTAGGCTTCCTGATGATGGATTGGAGCATTTCCTGTCACCAGCCAAAAGACATGCATATTTTACTTCTCGCAAGTCACACGTGTGGTCCGTGTGTAATCCGTATTTTTTGCGCACCCATAGACTTGCATTGGTGTATTATGGGCGTAGTACGCTGACAATCGCAGCATGCTGCGATTGGCACGGACCGTAGAATACGGACGAGAAATATACGGCTGTTGGGAGCAAACCCATAGAGAATCATTTGTCCGTGTGTAATGCGTGCTTTTAGCGCCTCTCACTCATCCGTATTCCTCGCTAGTGTGACCCCGGCCTAACTTAGCTTATCGCGAGAACTGCCGTGCATGTGACCGGGGGTTATCTCCAGTCACTAGGCTAGTTCTCTTGGTCAGCTGACCGTGAGAACTACAGTGTAGGTGATCGCCGGAGATCTCCAGCGGTCATCTACAAGCTCTGATATATCTGGATGTCATACAGGAACAGGAAATATTTATGTTGGTTTGTTATTTTATTGTTTTTTTCAGGCAATATATGGCTTTGCTTGGATTTGGGCGTGCAATAAAAATATGGAAAACTGTGTAGTGTTTTATTTCATTAAAATACTTTTTTCTGGCTGTGTCTTTTTTTAACCCTTAACTATAGGACTAATAATGGATAGGTGTCTTATTGATGCCTCTCCATTATTAACCGGGCTTAATGTCACCTTACAATCAAAGGTGACATTAACCCCTTATTAACCCCATATGCCACCACTGCATGGCAATGGGAAGAGAGAGGCTAAGCGCCGGAATTGGCGCATCTTAGAGATGCGCCATTTCTGGGGCGGCTGAGAGCTGGTGTTTGTAGCCAGTGGGTATCCAATATCCATGAACCCTCTCTAGGCTATGAATATCAGCCCGCAGCTGTCTGGATAGACTTTCCGGCTAAAAATTATAGGGGGACACCACATCATTTTTTTTGGGGGCCCCTCTATTTTAGTAGCCAGAAAGGTTAGCTGCAGGCTGATATTCATAGTATGGGAACCTTCATGGGTATTAACCCCTTCCCAGGCTACAAACATCAGCCCCAGCCGTTGGCTTTCCCTCTCTGGCGCAGAAAATTTTGCGCGGGAGCCCACGCCATTTTTTTTTAAAGAATTATTTATTTACTAAAAAAAAGAGGAAAGGACATTACATATTAAGCCAGGTTCAGACATGCGAGAAACTTGCATGAGTCTCACATGTCAATACCCGGCACTGCTGCCTGCACTCGGACAGGAGCGTGCAGCTGCATGTATTTCTATGCAGTCGCACGTTCTGGTCCAAGTGCCGGGTATTGACATGTGTCGCATTTCTGACTACGGCCTAAAGCAGATTTTGTGTGTGTGTGTCTTTAATTCTTTATGTACTGTTTTATTATGTTTATTACTAAACATCGGGCTTGGTATTATCTGTAGATAGATATATCGATAGGTATGGGATAGATAGATCTATCTATCTATTTATCTATCTACCCCATATCTGTCTATCTATCTATCTATCTATCTATCATCTGTCTATTATTCTTCAATGGAGTATGTAAAAGAGGAGGAGTATGTAAAAGAGGAGGTTGGACAAGGAAATGACATCACAATTCTTTTTTTTTGTTAAATTGTATATCTTTATTTAGCTTACAAAAACGCATCAAAAACGCATGTAAAAACGCATCAAAAATGCAGGTGACCTGCCAGGGACCTCAGGAGCAGATTTCACCTGCGTCAAATCCTGAGCAAATCCTGAGCCATTCCTGACCGTGGAAACATACCTGTATTGTAAGGGTTCCAATGGATTGTGATGAATAAGGGTACCGTTACACCTAGCGACTCACCAGCGATCCCGACCAGCGATATGATCGCTGGTGCATCGCTAGGTGGTCGCTAGTGAGCTGCCACTCAGGCAGATCTCACTAGCGACATCGCTGGGGACGGGGGTCACTACTTACCTGTCAGACGCGGCGATCCTGCGTCCTCCCGCCCGGCTCCACGTGTCGCTCGTCGGCGCCACAGGAAGCGCCGCAGGAAGTGACCAACGAGAAATGGTCCAGCAGCTTCTCGCGCGATCAGCGATAACCAGCGGGGGAGCCGGTCGGAGGTAAGTATCAGACACAGCGATATCGCTAGCAATATCGCTGTAACGTCACAAAATCGGTGACTTTACAGCGATATTGCTAGCGATATCGCAGTGTGTAACGGGGGCTTAAGAAAATGCTCACACAAGAACTGAATTTACTAAATTGATTTACTTAATAAGTGATAAGATCAAATAATAAACAGTATAAAACTATAAATACATATGCATTAATCAGAAACAAGCATTATTCATACGTTACATTATTCAGCTAGACGTCGACCAGTCATCCTCCAGGAGCCAAGAGAGCAAGAGAACATGTATCCTAGTTTCTTTTAAAATGTCCAGCTAAAAGGTGTGTCCAGCCCCACCATATGGGGAATGATGTCACAAGTCTATTGTCCATTGGCTATAAACACATCCCCTCAATACCTGTTTTAACCAGTATATAATACAGGAAGCTAGAGGGGGCCTCATGTGTGCCACATGGCAGAAATACAGCAAGCTGGAGGAGGGGCTTCGGAGCACAAGATAACATCCATGGGGAAAGTTAACACACCCAATCTAATTAAGGTAGTTGCCTTGAATATCAATGGTCCTTTATTGATGGATAAACAAATGACAAGCAATTGACATTTCTTTATCTTAAGTAAGTTTCAGTGACCTTTTGCTTACTCATCTCAGTGTATATTATATTAAACTGATTGCAACCATATAAAATAACTTGTACTATACAGTACCCTAAGGAAAAGGATTCAGGAAACACCACTTTTTTATTGAAGTGTCTTTTTTAGCTTTTTTGTTATGTTTGTAATTTTTTTTAGCTGATTTGGGCAGCCACTTATATTTTCCTCTGAATCACTCTAGCGTTTCAGAAAAATATTATGAGAAGATCTGGTCCGTTACCATAGCTGACTAGACAAGTCTCGTCCCGTCCCAGGACAGGCCGGCTTCTCCCAGCATCACTATAGATGATTAACAGATTTCTTAATATGGGTGAAACCTGTCAATCACTTGCACCAGCACTTCAGGAAAAGAAAAACTCCTCCAAAAACTTTTGTTTTTTAACTCTTCAAATAACTCAATTAAGGCTACAAGGAACTCATCAGAAAAAAAACTCTTCAAAACCTGCTTCAAAATCTCTTCTGGAAAAAGAAAAGCTCCCCAAAAAAGGAGAGTTTCCTGATGCTTTGACAGCTTGAAAGAATTTTTTTTGTCTGCATCAGAATACTCTGTTTTTCCCATTTTGGGGCATGTGCACACTGCATCATTTAAGTGCAGGAAAATCTCTAGCGGCGAGGTACTCGCCACTACAGTCCTATACTTTCACACAGTTCCACATCCTTCTTCCCTTAGGGGAGTTTTCTATGCCAACATGGCCACTACTCAGCTTTCCGCTTTATTGACGCCTCTGGACCACCTCACGGGGAATTTCCTCTTCGTCTTGTTTAGCCTTCCTCTTCCATCCTATTACCCGACTGACAGACAACTCCGTACCATCCCAATAGGCTTCCTGCACCAGGCTTCAAAGCTTCTTCCTTTTCTATCTTTTGTTCTCAACCGACTTCGTACACTAATCACTTCATTTTCTTTGTTGCTTCTCCCGTAGGAGCTTACCTACCTGCCTCGGTTGTCTTCCTCTTGCCACAAAAGCACTCACTGCATGCAGTTCTGCTACTCAGCCAGACTGAAGATTTGCTAATACTGCAGGCTTTTCCCTATCTGATGTTCTGGCAGGAAAATGTCCACTGTCTTCCCACTTATCCGCTCCCACTCTGGCCTAGTCCCAACTATTAACTCTTACTATCTCTGTCTCATGCACTACCTGTGGTTGGGCAGAACACCGCCTATAACTGTCAATGTAAAACACTAAATATTCCAAACATCATAATACATTACATAATTTCACATATCTTCAAGGGGAAGTGTTGTCAGCACCTCCACTTCCTTACACAGCAACCAGGTTTTCCCAGGTGAAGCCACTTTAGGAAAATGCCAGTTTATTCACCAGTGGATTTGCTGCCAGCAGTTGTCACTTTGTACACTTAAGGCCGGGGTCACACTGGCGATTAAAACGGACGAATGCAATGCGATAAAAAATTGCATTGCATTCGTCCCAATGTTATTCTATGGGGCAGCTCACATCATGCGATTTTTGATCGGATCCGATCCTCGGACCGAGACAATCGCAGCATGCTGCGATTGTCACCGATTTTCGGATCGGATTCGACAATGCAAGTCTATGGGGGCGTGAAAAAATTGGATTGCAAACGGACCCGATGTGTGAGTTGCGATAAAATCGCACCAAAAGCCGGCATTTTTTTTTCCAAAATACAGTAAAATTACAATGTCCGGTTAAATCAAGAAACGAATTAATAGATCTTGACACATTAAATAAATATATATATATATATTTTATACATGTCATAGAGATAAATTTATATATATATATTTCTAATTCATACAGCTCATCATTGCAGAATAGCCACTGAAACATTAGCCGGCTTTTGTATAACATTCTCCTGCCCGACATGAAATGACACATGGTTTACATATAGTTAACCATTTCATTTCATGTTTTTTTTGTTATGTCTATCACTATTAATTAGATGAGGGTTTGTGGGTAAAATTTTGGACTTGTAGGGGTTCATTTAAGGGGTTAATTCGTTGTATTAAATTGCTGGGACTCCCGCTGACGTCACTGAGGCTGCAGGGAGTCCCCGCAATTTAATACAACGAATTAACCCCTTAAATGAACCCCTACAACTCCAAAATTTTACCCACAAGCCCTCATATAATTAATAATGATGGACATAAAAAAACAAGCATGAAATGAAATGGTTAACTATATGTAAACCATGTGTCATTTCATGTCGGGCAGGAGAATGTTATACAAAAGCCGGCTAATGTTTCAGCGGCTATTCTGCAATTAAGAACTGTATGAATTAGAAATATATATATATATATAAATGTGTCTCTATGACATGTATAAAATATATATATGTATTTAATGTGTCTAGATCTATTCATTCGTTTGTGAGCGGAAATCTGTCATTGGGCTCCATTATATGTCCATTTAGCTTTCTTGCGAGAAAATCTCGCCAGATGGATGTCAAAAGGATCCTTACATGCGATTAAAATCGCATCAATGAAGAAAAATCGCATCAAAAACGGATCAATGGTTAAGATACTTTTGTGCGATTTCGGACCGATAAAATGGGACCGATTTTTTATTCGTTGTGTGTGACTCCAGCCTAAGGCTACTTTCACATTAGCATTTTTTAGCACAGCGCTTCGTGCGCAATAGAAACACATGCAAAAAACGTATCATGCGTTTTGCATGCATTTGCTTTTTTTGGCCAAGCATTTTGATCAGTTTCAAGCCATGTTAACTCTTAACCTTACTGCGTTCCCATAGACTGTAATGCATTATTTTGTCGCAATCCGTGTGCAAGTGTGCGCATGCGTTTTTTTGGCGCCGTTGGACAGACCCAAAAATGCAACAGGTTGCGTCTGGCGCGCCTGGGCGCACACCATAAAAAATGCATGCGCACGAAAATGCATATGAGCGCAAGACAATGCGCCCCCCATGTTAAACATAGGTGCGCATGACGCATGCGCTGCGCAAAAAACGCTAATGTGAAAACAACCTAAAGCACAACTCAAGCGCAAAAAAGGTCAGATTTCCCATTCCCATCCTGGTATGCTAGATTATATCAGAGGAGAGAGAAATGGAGTGCCCCAATCCCCCCCGGTACCTCCACCATCCCCGGATCCTCCTGCCTCGTCCCCTGACCCTCCGCATCTTCTTTCTGGAAGAAAATGGAGGACTGCATGCGCAGTTTTGCCCGCCGAGACCTGCCAACCAGTACCCTGCAACAATAGGAGATTGTTCCTATTGGTTCATTTTGTTCACTGTGAGAGACCCTATCATAGTGATCAAAAATAAAAAAAAATATTAAATCAAACTCCCCTTTATTACCACCTTAGTTAGGTAAAAATAATAAAAAAAATAAATAATAAAATTTAAAAAATGTATTTTTTTCCATTCTTTGCAGTTAGGGTTAGGGTTGGGGTTAGAGCTAGGGTTGGGGTTAGAGCTAAGGTTAGGATTGGGGCTAGGGTTAGGGTTGAGTTGGGGTTAGGGTTGTGGTGTTGGGGGTTAGGGTGGTGTTGAGGGAGGGGATAGGGTTGGCATTAGGGTTTGGGTTGGGATTAGGGTTAGGGGTGTGTTTGGGTTAGGTTTGAGGTTAGGGCTGTGTTAGGGTTGGAGATATAATTGGGGGTTTCTACTGTTTAGGTACAAAAGGGGGTCTCCAAATACGACATGGCACCCACCATTGATTCCAGCCAATTTTGTGTTCAAAAAGTCAAACGGTGCTCCCTCCCTTCTGAGCTCTACCATGTGCCCAGTTACTTTCCACTACATACGGGGTATTTGCGTACTCAGGAGAAATTACACAACAAATTTTGTGGTCCATTTTCTCCTGATACCCTTGTGAAAATAAAAAAGTTTGGGTGTAAAGTAAATTTTTTGTGAAAAATGTAAAATGTTCGTTTTTTCCTTCCACGTTGCTTTAGTTCTCATGAAGCACCTGAAGGGTTAATAAACTTCTTTTAATGTGGTTTTCAGCATCTTGTTGGGAGCAGTTTTTAGAATCGTGTCACTTTGTGGTATTTTCTGTCATATTGACCCCCCAAACTCACTTCAAATGTGAGGTGGTCCCTAAAAAAATGGTTTTGTAAATTTTGCTGGAAAAATGAGAAATCGCTTGTCAACTTTTAACCCTTATAATGTCCTAACGAAAAAAAATATGTTTCCAAAATTGTGCTGATGTAAAGTTGACATGTGGGAAATGTTATTTATTAACTATTTTGTATGACAAGACTCTCTGATTTAAGGGCACAAAAATTAAAAGTTTGAAAATTGCAAAATTTTCAAAATGTTTGCCAAATTTCCATTTTTTTTCATAAATAAACGCAAGTCATATCGAAGAATTTTTTTTACCACTAACATGAAGTACAATATGTCACAAAAAAAATCATTGAAGCATTTCAGTGCTATAACCTTGTAAAGTAACAGTGGTCAGAATTTTATAAATTGGCTTGGTAATTAAGGTCAAAAAGGATCGGTCAATAAGGGGTTAAATAAAAATGAAAATCTGTGTTTTGTTTTTATTTCAAATAAAATACTTTATTTTGGCTGTGTCTTATTTACCATATAACTATAGGATTAGTAATGGATAGGTGTCTTATTGAGGCTTCTCCATTATTAAGCTGTGGGCTTGATGTTACCAGACAATACAAAGGTGACATCAACCCCACAGATATGAACCCCACTTGCCACCTGTGACGGGCAAGTGGGAAGGGCCGGGCAAAGCACCAGAATTGATGCATCTAATGCATGTACCTTTTCTGGGCAGCTGCAGGCTGCTATTTTTAGGCTGGGGGGGGCAATATCCATGGTCCCCAGCTTGAGAATACCAGCCCCAAGCTGTCTGCATTTCTTTTGTCAAAAATGGGGTGAACCCTACACCGTTTTTTAACTATTTGAAAAGTTATTTATTTATAACTAGCCTTGCTGAAGCTGACAGCTGAGGGTTGCAGCCCGCAGCTGTCTGTTTTTTGCCTGGCTAATTATCAAAAATAGTTTATCCAATAGTGTCCATATTTTTAAAATATGGTGGCACTTCCAATAACATATAGCCAAATTTGGACTTGCATTCATTTTTTGCCAAAAGAAGAAAACCATACATGAGATAAAAAAATTAGATCTTTATTAATAAACTTTAAAATCACATAGAAAACAACAGGTAAATAATTACAAGGTGCCCAGTAGAGGGGAAGCCCAATCCAGTTCAGAACTATTATGATATAATAATATGCCACTATATAGGTGGTGTTATGTTCAGAATAAGTCTATTTCAATAATCAGGTTCAGTGACCAATTAATAATTCATGTGGAACAAACCCCAATAGACAGAACCCAATGGTCCATTATAGAGTGGAGTACAGGACAGTAAATTGATAGTTACATAAATAAAGGATAGAACCATGCAGCCTGTGTATAGGTTAAGGGGGTGAACATCATCCCACAGTACTATGTATAATGCCTAGTGAGTAAATCAACAATTAACCCAATAATGGTATCCATAAACACATAGGCTTAAAAATAAATATAAAGATATAGAACCTGAATGGAAAAGTGGTGCCACTGGACATGGCTTGTGAATGAACTGGGCGTACCCCTCACCCTGACGTACCTTTCGCCCTTGTCAAAAATACAGCGGAATCCTACATCATTTTTAAAAAAAATGTATTTATAGCGCAGGCGGCGTCTGATGAATATTTTCATTAGCCGTCGTCTGCTCTAGCTGTTATCAGCTAAATAAAACGCTCAACATTCTCCCCTGCTAGCGCTGATCACAGTGCACTCAGGGGAGAATAATGAGAGTTGTCTTCAACTTCAGCACCCGGCGTCGGGGAACAGCGCGAACTGTACTGCTGAGTCCTAGGCGCCGGTATGTGTCACACTGATGACACGCAGATGTCATCCGTGTGTCATCCATGTGCACGTGTGCGGGACATTTTGCGGCCCGTGCTCCTGTTAAAAACGGTCAAGTCAGCGTGTTTTGCTTTGCTGTGGAAACACACTGACGTGCACAGAGGGTCTATGTGTGTAAGTGTCTCGATTACCTGTGAAAAATGTAACCACACCTACCGAATACACTGATGTCTGAAAGAGCCCTAAGGGTATGTGCACACTGTCTTTGGAGTGGTAACTTAGGAGAAACTTTCCAAAACTCAAAACTTCTAAAAAACTTGGAATTTCCACTCAGTGCCTATGTGCACATGGAGTCTTTTTATTCTGATTTCAGAACAGAAGCTGAGAACCTCCAAATTTTGGAGGACTTTTGGATATTTTTTTTTTCGAAAAAAATTCCGTATCAGCTCCAAAAACTCTCCAAATACTCCTTCAAATCTCAAAACTCTGTGTTTCTTCTCAGCTTCTGAAACACTGACAGCCTAAATCATAGAAAAACATTCTAGAAACAGCCAAAAAAAATCAAAAGATGTATCAGAAAAAAAAACAAAACTCCTGCATATTACTGAAGCGTCTTCTGCTTGAAAAACTCATTAGGTTGGCTATGTACACACAGAGTCTGTTTGCATTGTTATCGGAGCTGAACCACCACATTTTTAAGAGTTTTACATTTTTGAGGATTATTTGGAGAGTTTCCGCTTAGTGGCTCTGTGTGCACACAGAGGAAACTGAGATGCAATGCTTAAAATCCTCCTCAAAAGGTGCAAAACTCCTCAAAAACTTGGAGTTTCTGCTCAGTTTCCTCTAAAAAAGAACTCTTCAAAAAGACTCAGTGCACATATAGTATGTTTAAGGTTAAGTTTCCACAATAACTTTTTGGTTCCTTTTTGATGCTGCATATTTTCACTGCACAAAAAATGCAGCGTCATACAGTTCAAGCCAAGTAGATGGAATTTATAGAAACCTCTAATGCAAAGACGTTTTTAGTGCATTTCTGCAGTAGATACGCATCAAACACACATGTAGTCTGCACTTAAGTATATCAATAAAGTTTTGTCCAGGGCTTTTTTTGTAAAAAAATATTTGCCGGTACGCAATATTTGCCCCGACCTCCTCTGTGCAGCCCCCGTCCTCCTCCGTCATACTCACCCTGCTGTGCCGTCACTGAACGTCCCTGAATCCTCCGTTGTCCAGCGCTGACAGCTGTTTCCTGCCTTCAGCGGTCACATGGTACCGCTCATTAAGCTCATGAATATGCTTCCACGCCCATGGGCATCCATATTCATGAGCTTAATGAGCGGTACCATGTGACCGTTGAAGGCAGGAAGAAGCTGTCAGCGCAGGGACAAGGAGGATGCAGGGGACGTTCAGGGAGGCACGGGAGGGGTGAGTATGACTTTCCAGCCACCAGCTCCTGCCGCCGCTCCCCCTCCACCCGCTGAAGCACCTTCAGATTTCTGGTATGCCGTACCGTCACGTACCGGCGCAAAAAAAAGCACTGGTTTTGTCAAAGCCAAATACTAGGAATATGTAGGTTTCACAAAACAAAGGCAGCTTTATTTAAAGCATGACATACCAAAAAGTGACAAACAAGGATGAAAGAGATTAGTGGATGGTTTAAAGCTATTGAGACATATATCCCAGCGAGGTTAAACGAAACAGTGGTTTATTCAACGCGTTTTGAAGTACAATTGTCTTCTTCAGGATAGACCACAAAGTGACCCGTGGATCCGCTGCAGCTGACTTCTTTACGTGACATGCTTTCTTAGCTTAATCTGAGTATATCAACAACCATACAGTGGCATTTAAGTTTGGGCACCCCTGGTCAAAATTACTGTTATTGTGACCAGTTAAGCAAGTTGAAGATGGAATGATCTCTAAAAGGGCTAAAGTTAAAGATGATACATTTTCTCTGTATTTTAGGCCAAAAAAATTATATATTGTCATTTTTTACATTTTAAAAATTACAATAAGGAAAATAGGCCAATGCAAAAGGTTGGGCACCCTGCATAGTTAGTTCCTAGTTGCACTCTCTTTTAAAATATCACAGCTTGTAAACGCTTTTAGTAGCCAGCCAAGAGTCTTTCAATTCTAGTTTGATGGATTTTCATCCATTCTTCCTTGGAAAATTCTTCCATTTCTGTAAGATTCCTGGGTCGTCTTGCATGCACTGCTATTTTGAGGACTAGCCACAGATTTTCAATGATGATCGAATCGGGGTACTGTGAGGGCCATTGAAAAACCTCTAGCTATCGCCTTTTGAGGTAGTCTATTGTGGATTTTGATGTGTGTGATCATTATCCATTTGTAGAAGCCATCCTGTTTTCAAATTCAGCTTTTTTACACATGGTGTCATGTTTGCATCTAGAATTTGTTGAAATTTCATTGACTCCATTCTTCCCTCTACCTGTGAAATGTTCCCTGTGCCATTGTCTGCAACACAACTCCAAAGCATGATTGCTTAATGGTTGGAGAGATGTTCTTTTCCTGAAATTCTATGCAATTTTTTCTCTGCACATACCTTTGATCATTGCGACCAAAGAGTTTTATTTTAACTTCAACGATTCACAGGACTTGTTTCTAAAATACATTGGGCTTGTTTAGATGTTCTTTTGCATACCTCTGATGCTAAATTTTATGGTGAGGGTGCAGGAGAGGTTTTCTTCTGATGACTCTTCCATGAAGGCCATATTTGATAAGGTGTCTCTGAACAGTAGAACAATTACCACAACTCCAGAATCTGCTAAATCTTTCTGAAGGTCTTTTGCAGTCAAGTGGGGGTTCTGACATGCCTTTCTAGCAATCCTACAAGCAGCTCTCTCTGAAATTTTGCTTGGCCTTCCAGACCTTATCTTGACCTCCACTGTTCCTGTAAACTGCTATTTCTGAATTACATATTGAACTGAGGAAAGCACAACTTGAAAATGCTTTGCTATCTTCTTATATCCTTCTCCTGCTTTGTGGGCCTCCACCATTTTCATTTTCAGAGTGCTAGGCAGCTGCTTAAAAGAACCCATGTGGCTGTTTTTTCGCACAAGGTTAGAGGAGGCTATGTGCTTCTAAACCTGTGGTATATGCATCAGCTGGCCTTTCCTAACATTGAGGGTGAACAAGCCATATCCCTTATAGGCTAATTAAGGTCTGAAACCTTGGTCAAAGTTATCTGAGCACACAAATCTCCAAAGGTGCCCAAACTTTAGCATTGGACCATTTTTCTTTTTGTAATTTTTAAAATGTGAAAAAATGACAATGTGTATTACTTTTTAGCCTAAAATACAAAACAAATGTGTCATCTTTAACTTTAGGCCTTTTAGAGATCATTTTATCTTCAACTTGCTTAACTGTTCACAATAACAGTAATTTTGACCAGGGGTGCCTAAACTTTTGCATGCCACTGTATCTCTTGGATAAGACCCTATTTTGAGCTGAACTCTCCTACAGCTCTTTGATTAAAAAGAGACAAAAACAGCAGCATCAAAAACACAATAAAAATTAATATAAAAAAACGCACTCAAAAACGCAATGAAAAAATGCAGGTAAACCTAATTTACTTGTTAGATGCAGTAATATACAGAAAGTCTGCAATATCAAAAACTGACCAAACACTCATCTTGGAAACACAGGCTAAAAGACGTCATATGCACATAACCACTTTTTACTCCAAAAACTCAGCAAAAGACTCAGTGTGTACATTAACTTAAAGTGTATCTTTTGTGAGGCAGTGAGAGGAAATATATACAAGGGTCATTATGTGTCCCCAGGATATGCATAGAAGCATACTAAACCCACTGGAGTGCATTGTCTGATTTAAGATAAGTTGACATGGGCTTTTATTTTTGGAGAGATCTGTAGGATGGTAGTGGGGTTGGTCTCTCGCTCCACTCCGGGTCTTGAGAGTGACCCATGTCAGTAATTCATATTTAAACTTTGAGTTAAGGTTTGGGTGTGTCAGTATTTGATTTTCAAGTATCAGAGCAGGAGGTACTGTGCAGGACAGGTCTGTGTAAGGGTACCGTTACACATAGTGATGCTCAAGCGATCCCGACAACGATATGAACTAGTAAGAATTGCTGGTACGTCGCTACATGGGTGCTAATAAGCTGGCAAACAGGCTGATCGACGCAGCAACGATACAGCGATCTGTATAACGACCTCGGCGGTCGTTCGTACCTTGTCACACAGCAGCTATACTGACGACTCACGCCTGCATCCCTGAGTTCTGCGTCGCCAATGAGGTCGCTCGTCGGCGTCAACCACAGCGATGCATGCTGGCCAGCGGGAAGCCAATGATCAAAAAATGGCCTAGGACATTCGAGCACGATCAGCGATATCCAGTGGGGGATCCGCTCGCTGCTATGTGTCACACGTAGCGAGATGGCTGGCGAGGTCGCTGTTGCACCACAAAACCTGTGACGTTTTAGCGATCTCTCTAACGATCTCGCTATGTGTGATTGGGCCTTAAGACTCAACACAGAGCCAGAGAAAGCAAAGCCACTGACGCACCTACGAGTGATGCGGTGGTGTAGTCACACACAGCAACGGATTTGATGCAAACTGTTGCAGATGATCCAGCTGTGAATGAGAGGCTAAAGTTTGAGTTATTTTTGTAATTTGCCACAAAATAAAGACGTTTAACTTGTACTATCCTGGGTCCCTGCCTCATTACCGCACTGTAGCGAAAGCCGTTGCGTTACACTTTCTAAATGGAAATTGATTCAACCTTATATAATATTTATCACTATTTCCAAGGTTATCTAGTGCATGAGTGTACGAAGTATTGTTTATGTGATTTATATGACTACTAAATATAGAGCGCTAGTAAACTGCACGTCTGTTTTAAATAAGCGCTGGTACCCTGTGTAAGGCATTCTGATGTCCCTTATTCTTGTATGTGTTCTAATCATATAATGTGTTCTAATCATGTTTTTCATGGAGAGGACAATACATATACTGATTATAGTTTGTGGACAAGGTCACATGTTTTATTATTGTGTACCATCAATTTGCACATAAAAATGAAGACATGTTCGATTTTATAATAATTGCAAATCATTCTTGCCAATTCAAGTATATGGGACCATGAAAAAAACAATTGACACTGGGATTCCATGTGTATGTCATCCAACTGCTGCCTTTCCCTGAGCAGTTAATATGAGAAGCTTTAAAAACCTCTATATTTTGATTTTCATATGAGAAAAATGGATGACACACGGACACGGATTGTAAAAACTGACACAGAACCCAAAAATAGATCCAGCAGACTATAAAACAAAAATCCATGAGGTTATCTGTCTAGTGAAGGGTTTAAGCGGTTGGTGCATGCCACAGAGATTCAGTCACCACTAAAGTGAGAATTCCTTTAACGGACTACGCTCTTAGTTCTTGGACTAAGGGCGCAGTGAGACAGACGTATAATTTGGACCGAGATCAAAACGCAGTTCCGGCGGCTCTGCCGACCCGAGTGTGACAGTTGAATGTATTTCTATGCAGCTGTCATGCTTGGCCATTTCGAGCATTGCATTCCGATCTTGGTCCAATTTATTCAACTGTCTGACTGTGCCCTAAGTATAATGTAATATTGGAGATGAGTGAATAAATCTGAGTGGAATTGAACTCAACTCTGATTTTCCAAAAATCCACCTTCACCAAAATGCAGATTTTTTTGTAATTTGTTTCCGCGCTGATTCAGTAAAATAGTTGCCAATTTTGTGATCAATAAAAGGCCATCAAAATGTGAAAAAATGGAAAAAACATTGTTATATTCATCTCACTACTCACCTCCCCAATCCGTTTGCTTTTCACCACTACCCGTCCCGTCCTCGTCGTATCTTAACATCACCGTCAATTGCGCTGAACTTCCTGGACCTCTCACGTTATATTGAGGCTTCCAGATATGATTGAACCTGAAAGGTTCTGAACACGTACCCGAAAAGGTCACGATGCAAGCCGAGACATCATGATGTAATTGCATGCGCACTGACCTTTGTAGACGCATTCCAAGAACCTTCCCAGGCCTATCAAATCTGGAACCCCCAGACTAACGTGAGAGGTCTGGGGTTTACAGCACAGGTGACAGTGATCCAAAGATGCAACAAAGACCGGACGGGTGGTGGTGAGGAGCGGAGGGTCCGGGGAGGTGAGTATAAGGATTCTTTTATTTTTTACATCTTATGTTTTTCAAGCTCTGGGGTCTACAGATACCCCATAATAATGGATATTAAATTTGAAAAATAATAACTTCTCCGCATATTGAATTTCCTGGGAAAAATCCACAAAAACAGCTATCTTGCTACATATAACAAGTACATCGTAGCTACATTTCCACAATGAGCTTTGGGTGAGGTTTTAACACTGCAGATTTTTTGCACCTATAAGGAGGAAGACCAGGCTGCGGGTACATGTACCGAGCCGGGTCTGGAACTGTTGAAGCTGTTGAGGGGGAAAAAAAATAAGGGACTGGACCAACCTCATGACCCAGGTAGGAGGGGCCAGATAAAAGGAAAAGCGCCCGTGGTGGCTGACAGTTTGGCATGAACCAGCAGCGTGCAGCAGGGTGAGCAATGTGCTCTGTCCCCTGAGCACCGGCGCTGCAACGGGCGGTGTTTGTCAGCTCCCTCCTTCTTCAGTGGGACCGTTGGAGAGAGAGATGCCGTGCGCCCAGTGACTGTAGGAGAGAGGTGACATGCGCTCAGTGACCGCGAGTACCGCGCACGTGCGGAAAGGATAAAGGTCTGACGCCTTCCCTGCCAGTTGCTTTACGTCAGTCCACGTTTGACTCTGGGAGTGCTGCGGCCCTGTTTGCTTCGGCCGCATGAGCTATTGTGCTAGGGGTTCAGCGGAATGTACCGGAAACCAACCATCGTTTAAAGGACCCCATCTGTGGACATCTTCCCGGTCCTTGCTGGCGCTACAACCCCTGCAGGATCATCTGTGGAGGAGGAAGCTAAAGGACACAATAAGTTTGACAATTGGACTGCTGCTATTATGCATTTTGTGCCCTTGTTTTGTTTCTTACATTAACTCTTAAACCATTAACCTCCCTGCGAGGAGCTTATACTCTGTTAAATTAAATTGTTAAATTTTTTAACCCTTGCTCTGTCTACTGTCTGTGACTGCATCCCGCAACCTGCTTACACTTGGCATAGTCAGCAGGATGCAGTCCACAGGCGCAGAGGCGACAGATCAAGCGGCCGTGGGTGTCCCAAGGGCAGGCTTGCCACTGGGGCCATGCTCAGCAATTTCCCAAAGTTTACAGGGAGAAATTCACTGCTGTGGGACTGGACCGAGCGGGTTAAAGGCACGCTAAGAATGCACACCATGACCCCCGCTATGCAAGCAGAGATTGCTGTGATGTCCCTGGATGGGAAAGCGAGATGCTCTGTCATGTTCTGGCCCCCGCATGAGCGGAACACGTTCACCAAGGTGCTAAAGATCTTGGAAGAGATGCATGGGGACCCCACGGATGTCGGTGAGTGGCGGATGCGCTTGTGTCCCAGTGACCCAATATATACACACGCTGCAGGAGATTCACACCGCAATCGCTAAGCGGGATGAAGTGGGCGTATGACCTCCTGATGTAATTTTGAGAGACCAACTAGTGGCAGGCATCAGGGATGCGCTGCTTAAGCAGGCCCTGCGGGACTGCTTGTGTCTTAATCCTCGTATGTCTTTGTTAGAAATTGGGAAAATAAGGATGAATGAACTCATGGAGATCAACATCCAACACTGCGGAGACACCATCACGTGTTTCTCAACGCAGTGATTCTAGAGCACTGCCCCCATCCCTTATGGGAAATATGCAAAACATGCAAAACAGAAGCCGCGGAGACACCATCACATGTTTCTCAATGCAAGCAATGACCAGCCAGGTCTTTCCCCGGGAAGGAACAACCACGGGAAGGGCAGTCTCCAATGAAGGAAACCACCTATGCCAAAACATGGTATCCATCCACAGACAGCTGTTTCGGGGTATTGCCCCTCATCAGTGTGGAGTAGGAAACTGGCTGGTAGGAGCAATGCCTAGTAAAAGACTGTGAAAATGAGGATGAATGAACTCATGGAGATCAACATCCAACACTGCCGGGACACCATCACGTGTTTCTCAACGCAGTGATTCTAGAGCACTGCCCCCATCCCTTATGGGAAATATACAAAACATGCAAAACAGAAGCCGCGGAGACACCATCACATGTTTCTCAACGCAAGCAATGACCAGCTAGGTCTTTCCCCGGGAAGGAACAACCACGGGAAGGGCAGTCTCCAATGAAGGAAACCACCTATGCCAAAACATGGTATCCATCCACAGACAGCTGTTTCGGGGTATTGCCCCTCATCAGTGTAGAGTAGGAAACTGGCTGGTAGGAGCAATGCCTAGTAAAAGACTGTGAAAATGAGGATGAATGAACTCATGGAGATCAACATCCAACACCGCGGAGACACCATCACGTGTTTCTCAACGCAGTGATTCTAGAGCACTGCCCCCATCCCTTATGGGAAATATGCAAAACAGAAGCCGCGGAGACACCATCACATGTTTCTCAACGCAAGCAATGACCAGCCAGGTCTTTCCACGGGAAGGAACAACCACGGGAAGGGCAGTCTCCAATGAAGGAAACCACCTATGCCAAAACATGGTATCCATCCACAGACAGCTGTTTCGGGGTATTGCCCCTCATCAGTGTGGAGTAGGAAACTGGCTGGTCATTGCTTGCGTTGAGAAACATGTGATGGTGTCTCCGCGGCTTCTGTTTTGCATGTTTTGTTAGAAATTGGGGCAGAAGTGCACATACGCAAGCAGGAGCAAGGGACGGCAGCCTCGGCAGGGAAGGTCTGGAGTGGAGAGGTATCTGCTTCACCCGTAGCAGAACCAGGATGGGTCCGAGAGATCCGGATGGAGATAAAGGAAATAAGGTCTGACCTCAGAAAATCCCTCACTGTGGCTCCAAATCCATCCAAAGACCGAAAAAGCCCCGAGTCTCACTTGCCACCGATATCTCGCCAGGAAATGAGACAACCCCAGACAGAGATGGCCGATCTGTTTCAGATGTGGAGACATTGGAAACTATGCTTGAGGGTGCGCAAAGCAGGGAAGACCGCTCAGCCGGTAGCCATTAAACTAGTGGGCTCCATGGCAGGGGGACGATGCCAAGGAGAAGAGAAAGCAGTCCCGCAAGTTTGGTTTCTTTGTGCCCTCTTGTATGTGGAGCGCCCTCACTCACCAGGGCCATGGGGTACTCGGTACCGGACTGGTTGATCTTCTCAACGGGGGGTTGTCACGGCAGCAGTGACCCGGTCCGTGGCCCTGGGGCTCCATTACAAAATGGGTTGTTTCAGTGTGCTTATGGTGGTGAAAGTTTATAAGTGATTCGTGACACAACCTGTGGTGTTCGGCAATGAAGATGTAAGCTGACGCTGCAGACAGATCCTCTGGGATAGATGGTGTGGTGCACCAATGATGTTATAGCCCTCCACAGGCAGGGCTGTAGTCCCAGGGCAGAGTAGGTGAAGTGACACTTAGATGGTGTAGTGTCAGGCGCAGGGGATGTAGCAGTGCTGAGTGTGTTGGCGCAGGAATAAGTGGAGGACACCAGGGCATGCAGTTCTAAAGCTTTACTCACAGTCTGTTGCAGGTACAGATGCCCGCATCCGTGCCGTGTCCTCCGGGTCAGGAGCTCAGCCAACTTCCAGCAAGATGAAGTACTCCTTTCCAACACTCCGCCAACATATGTGCCTTTTCTGAACGTCTCCCTCTTAGCGTCTTTGAGTGAAGTACTCACAGTACTGAGCTACACTGGAGTTCCTCCTGTCAGATGTTCCTATGAACTCTACTTGTACGGCAGACAGCTGTAGCCTACTTCGGGGACTCCTTCTACCTAGTCCCGGCTCACTATCATTGCTGTTGTGCCCCCAAGTCTTGTGTGGGAATAAAGTGGTCACTACTTCTATTCCTGCGGTGTCTGCTGCAGGACCATTAGTATCCATACAACCTTGGGGACCGGGCCCCGACCTTGCGCTTAGAACTTTGGAAGGGTTCTCCTCTAACCCTGGTCCTTGTTCTCTTATTCTCCTCACGTTCCGTACTAATCCTTTCCTTCTTATGGAGAGTCATGCTTTCCTTCAATGTTCCTTTCTTGTGCCAGCGGACCCAGATCACTGAGGTCAACTGCAGCACTTCCTTCCTCCATCCCACTCAGGGGATCTCCTTTCACAGACCCCTGTGACTAACTAACTATCTGACTGACTAAATCCTATCCTCTTCCCGCTCTTTTAGTGCAACCTAAACTCAGCTCCACCCACCTCCCAGCACGTTTCGTGTTCCAAGCAGGGAGCCACCAGGGGGTGCTATGCTACACTCCAAGCAGGGAGCTGCCGAAGGTGCTTTGCTGCACTACTTTGTGGTGTGGGGTGCAGGTGTTGGAGTGTGGTCAGGTGTCTCCACCTTACCTGGATGGTGGGGTACCACACCTCAGGAGGAGGTGCAGTACCTCTGTGGCGACTGAACCCTCAGGGGCGCCACATACCCCCCCGTTAAACACAGCACGTCCACGGGCTGCAGGAAAACAAAGATTGACAAATACAGGAACATACAACATTTTTATAATGCTAATAAACAGTTCTTATCTAATCTTCTCAATATGAGAGGCACGCATTCTTGAACGTTGCCAACAATTTTAACTAACTATCTATATCTTACTACAGTTCCTAATTCAAAGTGCTATTTCAAGCATTATCATCAACACATTTCATCATCACTTCTTTCACATTTTCTACTTTCTTTTATTAACCTTAAGTGACAACAGTTGATGCCTGGTTCGTCACCTGCATTTCTCAAATCTTTATCTTTATTCAAATTTCTTTATTAAAACATTCCTATTAGTCATTACTATTAACTAGATTCTATATAAAAGCTATTCTCTATTAATACTTTCATAAGGCACATTATAAAATACTTCACATCAAAACTTCAATAATTCTTGTAAGTGCTGGACACCGCTCCCAGCCGGGATCTCTTGCAGTGTCCTTTTGGTAGGAGCCATGCTCCATGATGAGGTAGTTCTTATCCATAAAAGGGCTATGTAAAACCAAGAAAGGGCACCTAAAGAGGTGCAGCTATATACATCAAAGTTCTGGATCACTCAGTGTCCATGATCTCCACAGTTCAAGTGCGAGAAACGCTGCCAGTAAAACTGGGCAACCAAAAAAAAACAGGGAAAAAACATGATGAACAAACAAAAATAACTTTAAAGCACAACGGTGCAAATACCCTCCTGGGTAACAGAGTTAGTTATTTGAAATGTTATGGCTAGTAGTCCCCTCCTGTGGTTCTGGAAGCTGGTTACTTGGGCTGCTTCCAGGGAAGATGCTCTGGGTGTCCACCTCCTGGTGGGTTGATGAATTGACGGTATTCAGCTGGCATAGCTGCTGCCTGAGGTACAGCAGGGGTGGTGACTTGTACCAAGGGATGCTGGATTGGTGCCGACGTAGCCTGGACCACTGGTGTGGGTACAAACACAGCTTTGGTAACTACTGGGGGAGGTTTTTCTGCCGGGGAACACACGCTTTCTCCATCAGATAAGTTGCCAATAAGTCCTCCGGTATGCGGCGTATGTTTAGGCCGTACCAGCCGCGTAGCCCCTCATGCTGGGTAAAGGTGACATATTCCCCTGGCTGTAGGTCACGCGCTGGGTGTCCCCTCCGGAGGTGAGACTCGACGTCCCTCCGGCTGAAAAATAGGTCAGAGATCCTCCGGGGGTCTGCTATGAACCCAAACCCCCATTCGTGGTTAACATTGAGGACCTGACCCCATCCTGCCGAATCCCGGGGACCATAATGTCCAGCACGGACCTTCTCCTTGCGGTCCAGGTCAGGACCCAGCACTGCCAGCCTCCTCTGCTCTCGGGCCCTCTCCTCAGCTGCCAGCTGGCGGATGGTCACCTGGCATCTTGCTCTTGTCTCCTCCTCCTCTTCCCGGGACCGGCCCCTGCCCACTGTGGACCGCGGCACCACTGTTAGGGGTTCAGGTGTTTCCCCCCGTGGACTAGTATCCCGGTCCCAGACCAAGTCCAGCACTACCTGTCCAGCCGCTGTAGCCGGCGGGCACCCAGTGGCTTCCCTAGCTTCAGGGGCAACGGGCATACCTGGTGCCTCCTGGTGGTGCGGTCTTGGCTCCGGTGCAGGCACGGTGCGGCTCCTGGTGGCAGGGGTGGCGGTTGGCACTGCCCAGTTAAGTACTGGAGACGGCGGTGGAGCAGATGGTGGCTTTGGATCCGCGGGGATCTCCGGTGGGACCTGCGTAGCCGCGCTAGGTCCAGGCAAGGGCTCAGCTTTCTCCGCTTCAGGACACAGGCCCTCAGATGACTCCTCCGGGCAGACAACGTTCAGCGGCGGTTGCAGCGTGGAGATGGTGTTGGGCGCTGCTGGTGGTATTGCAGCCTCCTCCGGCTCCAAGGGTGCTGCCTGGGGTTGAGCTTGTGCAGCGGCGACGGGTACCGGTGGTGAAGGTACCACGGGTGTAGGCCCCTCCTGGGAATGCTGCCATTTCATCCTCCATAACGCCTCCTGCCTCAGTCGCAGATGGGTGGTCAGCTGGGCTATCTCATCCTCCAGCTGCTGATGGTCTGGATGGGAAGCCAGATCGGAGCCTTCAGCCATTGCGCCGGGGAGATACAGCTTAACCTCCCTTCGCTCTTCAGGCCTCCTCTCTCCTTCCATCATGGCGTTCTCTCTTTCTTCCTGTCTGGCCTCTTTTCCCGCCACCGGCTCCTGCTCCCCATTCTGGGGGCGGCGTCTTCTTCCAACTCCTCCATACCAGGCCAGTATACGAACCCTTCGGGGGGTGGGCCATGTTGCTGTCGCATAGAAGTTCAGACAGGGAAGGCCCAGGACAGTTTGCGGTCTTTTCTTAGGACCACCCATGTTGTCACGCCCTTCTCCGCGCTGGTGGCCATTTTTACCATTCATTTTACAGTCTATCAAATTGGGTCTTTTGCACATTTCCACAAACTTTTAAGCCCAATAAATCGTAGGCACACAGAACCCGGTGGCACCGGGTCTCGTCATCCTGTTTGAGATGCCAAGTTGGAGCGCCCTCATTCACCAGGGCTGTGGGGTACTCGGTACCGGGCCGGTTGATCTTCTCAACGGGGGGTTGTCATGGCAGCAGTGACCCGGTCCGTGGCCCTGGGGCTCCATTACAAACCGGGTTGTTTCATTGTGCTTATGGTGGTGAAAGTTTATAAGTGATTCGTGACGCCACCTGTGGTGTTCGGCAATGAAGATGTAAGCCGCCGCTGCAGACAGATCCTCTGGGACAGATGGTGTGGTGCACCAATGATGTTATAGCCCTCCACAGGCAGGGCTGTAGTCCCAGGGCAGAGTAGGTGAAGTGACACGTAGATGGTGTAGTGTCGGGTGCAGGAAATGTAGCAGTGCTCAGTGTGTTGGCGCAGGAATAAGTGGAGGACACCAGGGAATGCAGTTCCAAAGCTTTACTCACAGTCTGTTGCAGGTACAGGTGCCCGCATCCATGCCGCGTCCTCCGGGTCAGGAGCTCAGCCAACTTCCAGGCAAGATGAAGTACTCCTTTCCAATACTCCGCCAACATATGTGCCTTTTCTGAACGTCTCCCTCTTAGCGCCTTTGAGTGAAGTACTCACAGTACTGAGCTACACTGGAGTTCCTCCTGTCAGATGTTCCTATGAACTCTACTTGTACGGCAGACAGCTGTAGCCTACTTCGGGGACTCCTTCTACCTAGTCCCGGCTCACTATCATTGCTGTTGTGCCCCCAAGTCTTGTGTGGGAATAAAGTGGTCACTACTTCTATTCCTCCGGTGTCTGCTGCAGGACCATTAGTATCCATACAACCTCGGGGACCGGGCCCCGACCTTGCGCTTAGAACTTTGGAAGGGTTCTCCTCTAACCCTGGTCCTTGTTCTCTTATTCTCCTCACGTTCCGTACTAATCCTTTCCTTCTTATGGAGAGTCAGGCTTTGCTTCAATGTTCCTTTCTTGTGCCAGCGGACCTAGATCACTGAGGTCGACTGCAGCACTTCCTTCCTCCATCCCACTCAGGGGATCTCCTTTCACAGACCCCTGTGACTAACTAACTATCTGACTGACTAAATCCTATCCTCTTCCCGCTCTTTTAGTGCAACCTAAACTCAGCTCCACCCACCTCCCAGCACGTTTCGTGTTCCAAGCAGGGAGCCACCAGGGGGTGCTATGCTACACTCCAAGCAGGGAGCTGCCGAAGGTGCTTTGCTACACTACTTTGTGGTGTGGGGTGCAGGTGTTGGAGTGTGGTCAGGTGTCTCCACCTTACCTGGATGGTGGGGTACCACACCTCAGGAGGAGGTGCAGTACCTCTGTGGTGACTGAACCCTCAGGCGTGCCACATATGGGCCAAAATGGATGGACAAGCCATCCACTGTCTCGTTGATACCGGTTCCCAGGCACCACCATGCCAGAAACTTACTTCAGACGTCATTATTCTGAGGTGAGGGGGCACGAATGGAGCCTGGTGATTAGGTTAACAGCGGTCAACCAGTTGCCCATCCAAGTCGCAGGGGTGGTCTGGTTTCAGATTACCGTGTGTGGCAAGGATGTGGGCCGAAAAGGAATTGTATTAACTGCTGGAGACTAAGGCAATGGCCCACTGTGTCTTAGGGGATGAATTTACTAAAATAACTCAGAACTCTTCTGATCAGCGAGTCACCAGATGCTTTTCTAGGCTGATGGAACCCCCAAACTCCCCAGAGGAAAGCTTCGGCAACTGAGTTGTCCAGGCTCAAGAAACGTCAAGCGAAGAGAAGGTCTTGGGGAAGGTGGTAGTCTCCGTCGCTGCTAAACTCGTTTTACCGTCTGGTCAGACCATGCTCACGCTGCCTGTACGAGCTTGCACACCGCTTGAAGGAGTGGAAGTCCAGATTGAGCCAACCGTAATGGACCAACTACCCCCGGGACTCCTCATTGCTCCAACCTTAGCCATCGTCCATGACGGCGATGTAGTGGAGTGGTAGTCTCCGTCGCTGCTAAACTCATTTTACCGTCTGGTCAGACCATGCTCATGCTGTCTGTACGAGCTTGCACACTGCATGAAGGAGTGGAAGTCCAGATCGAGCCAACCGTAATGGACCAACTACCCCCGGGACTCCTCATTGCTCCAACCTTAGCCATCGTCCATGATGGCAATGTAGTGGAGCGGTGTGTCAACCTGGGGGAAGACAGTCTTACTCTCTCGGCCAAGAGTGAAGTGTCAGAGGTGCTGGCCATGCCCGAGGAACTGATGCAACCAGAGGCCATACAGTTAGCAGTGAAACAAGTATATCCGTGGACTGTATCCAATACCATGGCCCCGGAGCACTCACCTTGAAGCATGAAAGAATGGCGTTGAATCCTGGAACAAATGCGGGCTGAACTGTCAGAACTCTCCCCACAACAGGTACAACAAGTGGAAGCTGTGCTAGAGCGTTACAAGGATGTCTTCGCTCATCATGAGGATGACTTCGCATGCACTACAGCCATAACTCAAGACATACCCACAGGAAGTGCCGCACTGATCCGGAAGAGATACCGCCATATTCCGCCTCAGATGTATCATGAGGTGAAAGAAATGTCACACATGCTGCAGAGTGGGGTCATTCAGGAGAGTCAAGGCCCATGGGCAGCTCCCATCGTGCTAGTGCCGAAGGACGGGACCCTGCATTTTTGTGTTGACTACCGATGACTGAATGCTTGTACAGTGCGGGACTCTTATCCCCTACTGAGAATTGAGAAGTCGCTGTCTGCCCTGGGAAAAGCTATGTATTTCTCATCATTAGATCTGGCCAATGGATATTGGCAAGTGCCCATCGCTGAAGATAGCGTTCATACTGCCCATGGGGTTGTTCGAAATCAACCAAATGCCCTTCGGTCTTACCAACGCTCCTGGAACCTTTCAGCAGCTGATGGAGCAGTGTTTAGGAGACCTGAACTTTGAGGCTACCCTCATTTACCTGGACAACATGCAGATACTTTTGAGGAGCATCTCCGATGGCTGGAGCAGGTGTTGAGTCGGCTGCAGAAGCTCGCCCCGAAGGTGAAGCTTCAAAAATGTCACCTTTTCCGCAAACAGATCGAATATCTGGGGTATGTTGTATCCACTGAAGGAGTGAGGCCTGCCCGTGAGAAGACAGTGAAGGATGTTCGAGCCTTTCTGGGACTCACTGGAAACTACCAAAGGTCAAAGGTTCATGAAGAATTTCACTCGCATTGTCAATCCGTTGTTCGAGTTACTCAAAGGAGTGCCATTTGGTGCCAAGAATCGGACCATCCAGTGGGGAAGTAGCCACGAGGAGGCCTTTCAGGTTTTGAAGATGGCCAGGACAGAAGCTCCAGTACTGGCCTTCGCAGACTTCTCCCAGCCCTTCATTCTGCACACCGACGGAAGCCTACATGGGCTGGGGGCTGTCCTATCTGAAATGTAAGAGGGGAAAGAATGAGTGATTGCCTGCGCAAGCTGATCCCTCCATGATTCCGAGCGGAACCCCGATAACTACAGTTCCTTCAAGCTGGAGTTGCTAGTGCTGGCATGGGCGATGACCGAAAAGTTTGCTGAATACCTTTCTTGGTCCAAAGTCTTGGTGCGAACAGATAACAATCCCTTGGCTCACCAGGAAAATGCCAAACTGGGAGCCCTGGAGCAAAGATAGGTGGCCCGTATGGCAAAGTATCAGTACAAGATTGCATATCAGAAGGGAGATGAAAATGCACACGCCGATGCTCTGTCCCAAGTGACTCATGAGCGGCTGGGATGGGACCGGGATGAAGAGTTAGAGGCAGAAAACATTCCTGGCTTTCGGGACTTCATCAGGTCATTGGCGGCAACAAGGACAGATCGGTGAGGCGTCTGGAGAACAGGTGCTGGGATGACCTTGAGATGACTGGGTGCAGCTGCAGCAGGAAGATGAGGAATTGGCCCAACTGAGACACTGGGTGGCGTTGAAGCGGCTCCCCAGCCAAAACGAAAGAGGTGCTTTGTCCCCGGGGGCTCTACATATTCTCCGACAATGGGAGAGGCTTCAATTAAGGGACAGCTTGCTGTATCGAAAAGTGCAGTTGGTGCAAGACTTGGGGGTCACATGGGAAGTGGTGCTCCCCGAGAAGCTGATCAGCATAGTGGCTATGAAGGCCCATGAGAGAGGGGCTCAGTTTGGTCCGGAAAAGACTTTCCAGTGGCTGCAGAAGCTGGTCTATCACCCTCACCTGAAGACTGCAGTAGAGAAAGCCTGTCAGCGCTGCAGAAGCTGTGAACTGGCTAAACCTCTGGAGCAGAGGGCCCACTCACGCCATCGTGACCTCTGCCCCCTTAGAGTTGTTAATGATAGATTACTTGACTGTGGGTCCAACTCATCTTGGATATGAATATTGTCTAGTGATGACCGACCACTTCACAAAGTTTGCTGTGGTCACTTTGACTCGGGATCAAACTTCCGAGTCAGCTGCGCAGGCTATCTGTCGAGATTTAATCTGGGTGTATGGATGCCCAAAGCGAATTCATTCTGATCAAGGCACTTGCTTCCAAGGTGATGGAGGAGGACGCCCTATCATCCACAAGGGAATGAAGCCTGTGAACGCTTCCTTGAACGCTGATCCAGATGTTGAGAACCTTGGAGGAAGATCGGAAAGCCCGTTGGCCTGAGTATGTGGCTGAATTGGTCTGGGTGTACAACAACCAGGTGCACCGTACAACCAGATACACCCAATATACTCTACTGTTTGGGTGGAGCAGACGAGAAATCACAGAGTGGGAGCTGGACCCAGAAGAGGGCTACCCACGGACGGGGTGTCTTCCTGGGTCCGAGAACATAGATACCCTTCACCGGCTGGTACAGACTATGTTCCAAGACCTTGAACACCACGAAGCACCGCCCCTTCAAGGGACAGGTCTTAAAGAAGGAGATCGAGTGCTGGTCTGAGACAAGAGGTCACGAGGAAAGTTGGAATACTGTATTGATGGGAGAAAACTCCATATCGGGTGAAACGCCGTGTTGACAATGCTGGTCCAGTGTATGAAGTTCAACCCGAAGGGGAGGAAGTGGTGCCTACTCGAATAGCCAACCGCAAAATGTTGCATCATTGCCTGTCATGGGACACTGAAGAGGAGAGAGCCAAGCCCTACCGAGGCGCCTATTCCCACGACTCCTGGTTTATGATGAGGATGGACCATATGTCGACTTGAAACTCCAGAGATAGCTGCTCCATTGAACCCGGATGCCTCCCCGTCCTTGACTGCCCAACCTGACTCGAACACTCAACCTGACTTACGCTGCACAGAACGAATGACATCTGGAATGCCCCCCAATATTTGACAGCGGATCGTTCAAGAGATAGAGGAGTGTCAACATTTTCTGCAAGAACTCTCGCCCATAGAATGGCGGTCTAAAGGAGAGGGGGAGTGTAAGGTCAGGATCACACATGCAAGGAATATGGCAGAGTCTCGCATGTTAATACCCGCTGCCGTGCAGCTGCATGTATTGCTAGGCGGCCGCACAGTCCGATCCGAGTGCCGGCAGCAGTGCCAGGTGTTAACATGTGAGACTCGGCCGTATTCCTCTCATGTGTGATCCTGGCCTAAGGAGGAAGACCGGGCCGCGGGTACCTGTACCGAGCCGGGTTCGGAACTGTTGTGAGAGAGGTGCCGTGCGCCCAGTGACTGTAGGAGAGAGAGGTGCTGTGCGCTCAGTGACCGTGAGTACCACGCACGTGCAGAAGGGAGAAAGCCGGGTGTCAGACATACGCCTGCGGCCTTCCCTGCCAGTTGCTTTACGTCAGTCCACGTTTGACTCTGGGAGTGTACCGGAGACTGACCGCTGCCGCCAGAAGACGGACCAACGTTTAAAGGACCCCATCTGTGAACATCTTCCCAGTCGTTACCGGCGGTACAACCCTGCGGGATCATCTACGGAGGAGGAAGCTAAAGGACACTGTTAGCGTGGGTGGTCAGGAGCGGGAGCTCCGAGAGTGGACCCTCTGGACCGTGGCACCGAGGGACCCCAGGCGAGCTGCCAGGTGGAACCGACCCCTATACAGGGACCGTTAGGAGCAGGCCCAGGGGTTCGAGTACCACGGTAGCCGGTACCGAGAGGGGCGGCTCAGGATGGACCGGAGTAAGACTGAGACTGGAGTAGGACGGCAGGAGCACTGAAGACAGGACTGGAGTAGGACGGCAGGAACACTGAAGGCAGGACTGGAGTAGGACGGCAGGAACACTGAAGGCAGTACTGGAGTAGGACGGCAGGAACACAAGGCAGGACTGGAGTAGGACGACAGGAACACTGAAGGCAGGACTGGAGTAGGTAACCAGGAACACGGGTAGCAGGACTGAGAAGCTGCTGTGAGGAGCAGCCGAGACAGGAACTGCAGGAGCAGAGTGTGCACGATGGAGCGAGGCCAGAGTGTCAGGAAACACAACGATCAGGCGCCTCCCTCAGGGGGAAGCGGCCTGATATGGCCCCGTCTGGTCAGCCATTGGTCCAAAGGTGCTTCCGGGTCAGGGCACAGCCGGAGCATAAGAAGCAGGAAGGAGGCGCGGCCGCGGCCTATGGCGCATGCGCATAGCATGCAGGGAAGGCATCGGTCGCGGGCCTGTCTCAGGTGACCGCCGCGGCCGTCGGGTGGAGAGAGGCTGCGGCGTGGGAGCGGAGGGCGACTGCGGCGTGGGAGCGGAGGCCGGGTGAGTATGGCGGAGCGGTGTAACAGTACCCCCTCCCCTAAGCCGCCCCCCCGGAGATTAACAAGAAACCTCTTGAGGATACGGGGAGCATTAATATTCTCCCGAGGCTCCCAGGATCTCTCCTCAGGACCAAAGCCCTTCCAATCAACGAGAAAGAAAGTCCTACCTCTAACCCTTTTCACAGCGAGGATGTCCTGCACTTCAAAAACGTTGTCGGCACCCACCGGCTGAGGACCAAGATCAAGCGAGGAATGGAAACGATTCAGCACCACAGGCTTCAGGAGAGAGACGTGAAAGGTGTTCGGGATCCGGAGCGAAGCAGGCAACCTCAATTTGTAGGCAACTTCGTTAATACGTCCCAGAATTTCAAACGGACCGATGTAGCTTGGACCCAACTTGTAGGAGGGCAGTTTTAGTCGGACGAATTTGGAGGAGAGCCAGACCTTGTCGCCAACACGATACGGAGGAGAATCCAACCTTTTTTTGTCTGCATAGTTCTTCATCTGATCAGCGGATCTCTTGAGTGATGTGTTGGTCTCAGCCCAAATCTTAGAAAATTCCGAGGACAAGGCATTGGCCGCGGGTACCTCAGAGGCAGGGGTTATCGGAAGAGGGACACCAGGATGTCTGCCAAAAACAATGAAAAACGGAGACTTGGCCGAAGACTCACCAGCATGGTTGTTATAAGCGAACTCTGCCCAGGGGAGTAAGTTGACCCAATCGTTCTGGTGGGCGTTAGAGATAGGCGTAAGTATCCCGTAAGCGTCTGGTTGGTACGCTCTACTTGTCCATTGGACTGTGGATGGTAGGCCGAGGAGAAGTCGAGGGAAACGTTCATAACCTTACAAAGCGAACGCCAGAACTTGGAGGTAAACTGAACCCCTCGGTCAGACACAATGCGTCGAGGTAGTCCATGAAGCCTGAAGACTTGATGAATGAAGATCTCGGCCAGCTCTGGCGCTGAGGGAAGACCGGGCAGAGGGATGAAGTGAGCCATCTTGGAAAAATGATCCACCACCACCAGAATGACTGAGCAGCCCGCAGAGCAGGGTAGGTCGGTGATGAAATCCATGGCGATGTTCTCCCAAGGAACCGTAGGGACAGGCAACGGAAGCAACAAGCCAGACGGAGATCTCCGTGGCACCTTGTTCTTTGCACAGGATGGACAAGAAGCCACAAAGTCGAGTACATCTTGGCGAAATGAGGGCCACCAGTAGTGACGTTTGATAAGGTCAAGGGTCTTCTTAGTTCTGGCATGGCCGGCCAGTTTGGAGGAGTGCCCCCATAGAAGAACCTTTTGCTTGAGATTCTCTGGCACAAGCGTCTTGCCAGGCGGAGGAGTAAGCCAGTTCACTGGAGCCACGGTGATGATCCTAGTGGGATCAATGATATGTGACGGTTCCTCCGTGGATTCGTGTGGTTGGAAGACCCTGGACAGGGCGTCGGCTTTGGAATTCTTGTTGCCGGGACGGAATCGGAGCTCGAAATCAAATCGGGCAAAAAATAAAGACCATCTGGCCTGGCGAGGGTTTAGTCTCTGGGCAGACTGGAGATAGGCCAGATTCTTGTGGTCCGAGAAGATGACAAAAGGATGGACAGCTCCTTCCAGGAGGTGGTGCCATTCCTCCAAGGCCAACTTGATGGCCAAAAGTTCCCGGTCACCGATCGAATAGTTACACTAGGATGGAGAAAAGGCCTTCGAGAAGAAGCCACAAGGGTGCAGGCGACCGGAGGCGGTTCTCTGGGACAGCACCGCCCCGGCACCAGTCGAGGAAGCGTCCACCTCGAGTACAAAAGGTCGATCGCTCTCAGGGCGATGCAGGACCGGAGCCGTGGAGAAAGCCCATTTTAGGGACAGAAAGGCCTCCTCTGCCTCAGGAGACCAATCCTTGGAAGTAGACCCTTTACGGGTGAGCACAGAAATGGGTCTTGTGATCGCGGAAAAGTGGGAGACAAATTGCCGGTAATAGTTGGCGAACCCGAGGAATCGTTGTATCGCCTTTAATCCGACGGGGCGAGGCCATTTGAGGATGGCAGACAACTTCTCGGGATCCATCCTTAGACCAGCGTCGGAGATAATGTATCCCAGAAATGGCAGAGAGGTCTGTTCGAAGAGACATTCCTCGATCTTTGCATACAGACGGTTCTCCCGAAGACGCTGAAGCACCAGGCGGACACTCTTTCTGTGGGACGAGAGGTCCGGCGAGAAGACGAGGATGTCGTCTAAGTACACGACCACACAGGAGTACAAGAGATCCCGGAAGATCTCGTTGACGAACTCTTGAAAGACTGCAGGAGCATTGCAAAGACCGAAGGGCATGACCAGGTACTCGTAATGGCCATCTCGAGTGTTGAAAGCGGTCTTCCACTCGTCACCTGCACGGATACGGACCAGATTGTAGGCTCCTCTGAGGTCCAGCTTGGTAAAGACCCGAGCCCCTCTGAGACGGTCAAACAGTTCCGGAATGAGTTGAAGAGGGTACCTGTTCTTGATGGTAATCTCATTCAAGCCCCTATAGTCAATGCATGGTCGTAGAGTCCCGTCCTTCTTTTTGACGAAGAAGAACCCGGCTCCCGCGGGCGAAGAGGATTTCCGTATAAAGCCTTTGGCAAGGTTCTCTCGGACGTACTCGGACATGGCGGTGGTCTCCGCGGGAGACAGAGGGTAGATTCTGCCCCTTGGGGGGGTTGAACCAGAAACAAGTTCAATTGGCAATCAAACGGCCGGTGTGGAGGGAGGACCTCCGCTTCCTTCTTATCAAAAACATCGGCGTAGGAGCTGTAAGCTGGAGGAAGACCCGGGAGGTCTGGAGGTGACCGTGGAGCGGCCGCCAGGCGGACAGGAGTCAGACAGCGAGCTTGGCACGGGTGCCCCCAGTGGAGTATCTCCCCAGAAGACCAGTCGAGAACAGGCTGATGAGTTCTTAACCATGGAAGACCGAGTAGAATGGCGTGAGAGAGCTTAGGTAAAACGTAAAAGGCTATCTTCTCTCGATGTAAGGCTCCGATTTGCAATTCCACCTCTTCAGTGACCAAGGTGACGGTCACCTGTAGCGGTTTGCCATCCACGGTGGCAATCTGAATTGGGTTAGATAGAGTGACTACAGGAATTTGGTATTTGTCTACCTCTTCCGGCCGAATGAAGTTACCCGCTGAGCCCGAATCCACGTAGGCCACCTCGGAACCACGCCTCCCTCCTGAAACCAAAAGCACAGAAATCGTAAGGGGTTGAGAGGAATCATCATCATCACCTAGGAAGGCCTCTCTTACCTGACCTAGGTGGAGTCGTTTCCCTGTCTCTTAGGACAGGTGCGGATATAGTGTGACGAATGACCGCAATAGAGGCACAGACCTTGTGCCCGTCTCTCTCTCTGACGTAACTCGGCCAACCTGAGATGATCTATCTGCATGGGCTCACCCGAAGAAAGGGAAGAAGATCCGACTGAACGTGAGCTGGCCGACTGAGTGAAAGGAGAAACTGACCTGGAGGAGCGCCTGTCTCTCACTGACTCCCGAGCGCGCTCCAGGAAGCGCAGGTCAATGCGGGTAGACAGCGAGATAAGGTCCTCTAAGGTGGACGGGGTATCTCGACCAGCGAGTTCATCCTTTATTTTACTAGAAAGACCGCGCCAGAATGCCCCCACCAAAGCTGCGTTATTCCAGCCGAGCTCAGAGGAAATAGTGCGAAAGCTAATAGCGTACTGTCCGACCGTGAGAGAGCCCTGGTGTAAGTTAAAGAGTGACTCAGTGAGAGAGGCTAACCGGCCCGGCTCATCGAAAACCTTACGAAAAGTATCCAGGAAAACCGGGAGACTCGAAACGACCGGGTCGTCACGTTCCCAGAGCGGGTTTACCCAAGAAAGGGCCTCTCCCTCCAGATGGGACATGATGAAGGCCACTTTGGCCCAGTCCGAGGGATATTGCTGCGGCAGCAATTCAAAGTGGAGACTACACTGATTTAAGAACCCCCTACAGAGCTTGGGATCCCCGGTGAAACGAGGCGGCTTGGCGAGGCGGGGCGTCGGAGGAGCAGCAGACGCAGGGGGAGGAGTCGGCACTGCAGCGGCAGCCTGGAGGGCCGACAAGCGACTATCAAAGGAGGCCATGTAGGACAAAATGTGGGTTTGAGTATCTTGCTGCTGACCCAGCTCCTGTTGGAGACTGGCCAGCTGAGTGGCATTTCCAGGATCGGCCACCTGTAAGGCCGACAAACGGGTGTCCATCGACTTCATGATTGACATAATGCGCCCCTGATTCTCCCGTAGGAATAGCAACTCTTTCTGGGTAGCAGCCGTAGTACCGGCGGAGTCCATGGCCTGATCGTACTGTTAGCGTGGGTGGTCAGGAGCGGGAGCTCCGAGAGTGGACCCTCTGGACCGTGGCACCGAGGGACCCCGGGCGAGCTGCCAGGTGGAACCGACCCCTATACAGGGACCGTTAGGAGCAG
The DNA here is from genome assembly GCF_039654945.1 of Dendrobates tinctorius. NCBI lineage: Eukaryota > Metazoa > Chordata > Amphibia > Anura > Dendrobatidae > Dendrobates > Dendrobates tinctorius. The sequence goes on along the minus strand of NW_027361886.1, from coordinate 3,154,871 downwards.
GCCCAGGGGTTCGAGTACCACGGTAGCCGGTACCGAGAGGGGCGGCTCAGGATGGACCGGAGTAAGACTGAGACTGGAGTAGGACGGCAGGAGCACTGAAGACAGGACTGGAGTAGGACGGCAGGAACACTGAAGGCAGGACTGGAGTAGGACGGCAGGAACACTGAAGGCAGTACTGGAGTAGGACGGCAGGAACACAAGGCAGGACTGGAGTAGGACGACAGGAACACTGAATGCAGGACTGGAGTAGGTAACCAGGAACACGGGTAGCAGGACTGAGAAGCTGCTGTGAGGAGCAGCCGAGACAGGAACTGCAGGAGCAGAGTGTGCACGATGGAGCGAGGCCAGAGTGTCAGGAAACACAACGATCAGGCGCCTCCCTCAGGGGGAAGCGGCCTGATATGGCCCCGTCTGGTCAGCCATTGGTCCAAAGGTGCTTCCGGGTCAGGGCACAGCCGGAGCATAAGAAGCAGGAAGGAGGCGCGGCCGCGGCCTATGGCGCATGCGCATAGCATGCAGGGAAGGCATCGGTCGCGGGCCTGTCTCAGGTGACCGCCGCGGCCGTCGGGTGGAGAGAGGCTGCGGCGTGGGAGCGGAGGGCGACTGCGGCGTGGGAGCGGAGGCCGGGTGAGTATGGCGGAGCTGTGTAACAGACACAATAAGTTTGACAATTGGACTGCTGCTATTCTGCATTTTGTGCCCTTGGTTTGTTTCTTACATTAACTCTTTAACCATTGACCTCAAGCTTATACTCTGTTAAATTAAATTGTTAAATTTGTTAACCCTTGCTCTGTCTCTTGTCCGTAATGGTTAGATGGAGACCTGGAGAGGCGTACAAGGCACAGTGTCTTGCACCCAATGTGAAATTTGGTGGCGGATCGGTGATCTGGGGATGTTTCAGCAAGCCTGGAAATGGGCAAGTTAATCTTTGCGAAGGACATATGAATACAAGGTTATCCTGGAAAACCAGTTCATTCCTTTTGCTCAGGCAATGTTCCCCAACTCTGAGGACTGGTTTTTCCAGCAGGACAATGTGCCATGCCACACAGCTAGGCCAATCAATGTGTGGATGAAGGACCACCACATCAAATCCCTGTCATGGCCAGCCCAATCTCCACACCTGAACCCCATTGAAAACCTCTGTAATGTAATCAAGAGGAAGATGGATAGTCACAAGCTAGCAAACAAAGAACTGCTTAAATTTTTGTACCAGGAGTGGCATAAGGTCACCCAAAAGCAGTGTGAAAGCCTGGTGGAAAGCATGCCAAGACGCATGAAAGCTGTGACTAAAAATCATGGTTATTCCACAAAATATTGATTTCTGAACTCTTCCTAACTTAAAACATTAGTATTGTTGCTTCTAAATGATTATGAACTTGTTTTCTTAGCATTATTTGAGGTCTGCAAGAACTGCATTTTTTTTTGTTATTTTGACTATTTCTCATTTTCTGAAAATAAATACAAAATGTAGTGCTTGGAAATTCGAAGACATGTTGTCAGTAGTTTATAGAATGAAAGAGCAATTTACATTATACTCAAGTATAGCTATAAAGAGAAAAATCAGACAAACTGAAAATTTTGCAGTGGTCTCTTAATTTTTGCCCGAGCTATATATACATGTCAGTGACATATGTATTTATATCACATAGATAGATAGAAGAAAAGACAGCAATTCATATGAATTTCTCGCGGTGATCTGCTATGAAGACACTGAGCATGAACTGCCGTGACCTTATCACTGGCATTTTCCCACAGTCCTGAGGTCACAGCAGTTCAGCCTGGCTGCAAGAACAGGTACAGTGAATAGCGGTGATGTCACTGATGCTGAGCTCCCTCACAGCCTGAAATGTAATGATGTCTGGAGCGTGGGAAAATGAACTTGCATTTTCCCACACTCCAGAGTTCAGCGTGGTTCAGGCTGTGAGGGAGCGCAGACTCAGTGATGTCAGCGCTAGTCACTGAGGCTGCGCAGGCAACATCTTCTCATTCACCAGTGGTTTTTCAGCCGGGACGGTTGCATCTTAGCACTGTCGAGGTTGAAAAATATATATCCCCATATATGGATTATGGTGTGGGACACAACAACGGACAGGTATGGTTTATTGTTGATTTTTTTGTTTTATATTTATTACAGGAAAACGAGGGCTTCGCATGGATTAGGTGTGTTTGTAAGTATGGTTTAATTAAGAATAATTAAGGAGTCTGTGTCTTTATTTCAAATAAAGGATTTTTTATTGGGTGTCTGTGTTTTCTTTACAATTTGACTATGGGGTTAGTAATAGGGGCATCTTACTGATGTCTCTCCATTACTAACCTCGTGGCTTGATGTCACCTAAAAGGTGACATCACCTGAAAGGTGACATCAACCCCCAACTATTACCCCATATGCCACCGCTACAGGGCAGTGGGATGAGTTAGGCTATGTGCCAGAATTGGCGCATCTTAGAGATGCGCCTTTTCTGGGGCGGCTGAGAGCTGATGTTGTTAGCCGGGGGGGGCACTATCCATGGTCTCTTCTTTGGCTATTAACATCAGCCCTCAGTTGTCTGCATAGCCATTGCTGGCTATTAATTATAGGGGACACCACACCATTTTTTTCTGTGAAATAATCCTTTATTCATTAAATACGTGTCCATAATTTTTCACACACACTATACTAATTGTATTTATCACTGACATGTATATATCTACCTATTCTATATGGATTTAATGTATGTAATCCATCTCTCCTATCCTGTCAGCTCCTGCAGTGATTTTACAGAAGCCAACAAATGAACTACCGGCTATTCTTCTATCTATCTCTCTCAGCAATATAAATACATATATATGTGTGTGTCACTGATATACAGTATATATATATATATATATACATATACACCTATTCTAGGTGTATGTATTTATTCTAACCTGTCACTCTGTAATTATACTGTATGCGGCAGATCATTTGCCGGCTTTTAATCTATCTAGCTGTATGTATGTGTGTGTGTGTGTGTATATATATATATATATATATATATATATGTGCGTGTGTGTGTGTTTTGAGGAATATTACATTGTAAAAAGATGTGTCAATGACAGAGAACTGCTGTATGTAAAAGCTCATGTTAAAGTCGCATTGCATACGGAATGCATATGGATTGCATACGGATGTCATACAGATACTACATGCGAGGAAATCACGTCATCACATTGCAAACAGAATACATACAGATCACCATACAGAGAACACTCCTGCGATTCTCGGCCATCAAAATCGGACCGATTTATTTTACACATTGAGTGTGATCCCGGCCTTAAGCTTGGCTATCTGAATGACTGCTATGTAGGTTTTTTCTATGTCCCTAACGTTTTATTACTCACAAAGGCCTTATGATGATTGCAGTGTAAACCTCATATTAAAATTATTTTTTAAGCCTTATAATACAAGGTCAACTTTTAATGAAAAACACCTTGTTTGCATGATGAGTTTCTACTTGAACTCTACAATCCTAAAAAGAAAGAAACGCAAAGTGCAGGGATTCGCAAAGATACTAGAACCATTGCGGGATCTTGAATACAGCCAGCACTGAGTAATGAGGAGTATTTTTAAGGATCTCTCAAAAGGGGTTTGCAGAATGAATGGGAAGAAGTAGGGAGGGGAGACAGTTAACTTTGCTCTCTTCGGCTTCAATGGGACGCTCTGAACAGCTGTGAAAAGGGTCTCAGAGTTTTTCTCACGCCCAAACGACATCTCACCCCGCCGAGGTCAGCCCAACTCACATCACTAATATATACACAGTCTGTGTCCCATATCAATGCCAATATGCAGCTTCATTTAATGCATATACGTTGAAAGACAAGTGACACTATTTTCGACACAAACGCAAATCTTTTGTGAGAAACATACAGCACAAAGCGCCTTTTTTCAGTCACACACACTTCAAAACATTATTCTGTCCACATCTGATGCTTCAACCTGTCTGCTATGAAATTCGCCCCATTTCATGGATCTATGCGTTACTAGGTCTTGTGTATGATTCCGACTGTTGCCATTTTTAACTACTAGTCTATAAAAACAGTATTAAAAAGTTTAGTGATAATTGTGTTGTTTTGATCTTTTTTTTCAGTATTTATTATGGCATTCTTTCTATTGTCTTTACTGCAGGATTTAAAAAAACGTTTTAAATGTTAAAATATTAAAAACACAAAGAACAAAATATTTATTTTTTTTTACATGTTTGTTAAACTCCATTTGAAAAAAAATGTATATGTGAAAACTAATATATGTATTTTTTTTCCCAATGGTTGCTATCCAGTTTTATAGAAAAGTCACTGACAGGCTGTAAGTAAATTTGATTAGCTTATAATGAGTGAGTAATAAAAGCGGAGTTGTTTTCCAGTGTGTTAAATGGGAGGACTTTGTTAATTAACTCCATACAATTCCCAGTGTAATCCTTATTTCTCCAACAGCTTCTCTTTATTGTACGCCATTAATTCTCTGCACTAATTATTATGATGCTACTCTGTTTGCACAGTAAAGTCCCATTCTTTACAACCTGCAGAGATCTTCCTGGTCTGTACTCCATTGTGTTTGTTTGCTTTTAGGAAGTGGAACACAAGGGGAAGCCACAGATAACGAGGTTAAAATCAGCCTTCTGAAAATGATCACTGAATACCTAAATGTACAAATGAGAAAAAAGCTTCAAGAACCTGACCTAAGTTTATGGTAGTGATTTGAACACCATGTAAATAATCTAGCTGACATACTGCATACAAATTGCTGTATAGCAACATCAAAGAGTTTTATGATTGTTTATGGATTGATTAAAATCTATTCACATTTCACTAGTAAGTCATAGGAATCTGGCAGACAGATTTTCGGCTAATATAAATAATAGGTGCAGAAAATCTGCAGCATCAAAAACTGAACAAAAGCTCATCGTGGGAACACAGCCTTAAGCTATGTGCACATGTAGTTTTAGGTCCTGCGGATTTGGAAAAATCCGCAGGTAAATTCAGGTCAAAAGACCTGCGGTTTACCTGCGGATTAGCCTGCGGTTTCACACCTCTACAATGGAGAAGGTGTGAAACCGATGCGGATTCTGCACAAAGAATTGACATGCTGCAGATTTGAACCCACAGCAAATCCGCGCGGAAAAATCCGCAGCATGTGCACAGCGTTTTTCAGTTTACCATTGAAAACAATGGTACTGTACAACGCAGCTAAATCTGCTGCGGACCCGCAGAGCCTGAAACGCTTGGATCCACAGCAGAATCCGCAATGTGTACACATGGCCTTTGGTTACTTTTTATTTCAGTGTTTTATTTTTTTGCATGCGCTTTTATGGTGTTTTTATCTCTTGTTGGTGTGTCATGTTTTAAATAAAGCTGCTCTGTTTTTGATACTGCCTGGTATTTGGCTTTGCCAAAACTTTTATTGATACAGTCATGTGTGAATTACATGCTTTTTGTTCCCTGCACATTTTCCACAACTATGGCAGGTCTATAGGGAAAATCTGAACCTAAGGCTGGAGTTACACACAAGGTAGAAAAATACGGACCGTATTTTACGTCTGTAATACGCATAAATGGTCCCTAAATAGTGCTCCGTATGTCATCCGTTGTCAGGGTGTGGCCGCGTATTTTTCTCATGTAAGCATCCGTATGTAATCCGTATGTGATCCATATACCGTTTTTTTCTCGCAACCTTGCAAAATGGACATTTAACGGTTTTGAGGCCTGCACATAATTTAAATCATCAGCACCAGCCCTATTTATTGCCTCAACATCAGGTGGCAGCCTCCAATCTGCCCATTTTGGTGCTATGCTTGTGTTGGTGTCTTGGTGGTTGTTAGCAAACATGTCAGACACACTTCAGTTCACCCCAACTGACCGTGTTCTGTTCAACTGGGTTTTGTCCCGGCGCTTTGGCCAGCCATATCCAGTGATTGTGGATCCGAGGAGGAGGAGACAAATGTGGGTGCATCCGCATTTGAGACAACGCCTCAATAAAGGCCATTTTCACAGGCTTTATGCAGCTCTGAGGACACATCCTGACAAGTTTTCCCTCTATTGTCGGATGACCATTTCTACCTTTGATGTTTTGTTGGAGACAGTGCGCCCAAGGATCACCTTCCAGGACACCCGGATGCACAAATGTATCTCTGCGGAGGAGCGCCTTCTCATGTTACGGTATGTATTTCTCAGCTACAGAATGTATGTAGATGATTATTTTCTCAAATAATTCTCTTACTCAGTAACCCCTTTTTGGTCAAGAAACATTAGGTATTGTTACCAAATATATGCTCTCAAACTTAGAACACTTTGATCTGTTATTCCACATTACATAGCCGTAATGTGTGCATCCGTGAGCATGTATATTAATGTATATATTTTCAACATTTGTTTAATTGTAGGTTCCTCTCAACTGGCCTTTCTTATGCAGCACTCCATCTGGAGTTTTTGATTGGGCGATCGACAATATCCGGCATCGTTCGTGCTACATGTTCGGAAATCTGGTCCAGAGTTCATCATCTGGTCATGCCAGAGCCCAAGATGGGAGACCGGTTGAGGATTGCCAGGGGATTTAAGTTGCACTGCCAATTCCCCAATTGTATTGGAGCCCTGGATGGGATGCACATCCATGTGCGTAAGCCGCCGAACTCAGGGTCCCAATTCTATAATTATAAACAATATTTTTCTGTAGTTTTGTTGGCTCTGGTTGACAGCAACTACAGGTTTATAATTGTAGATATTGGGGCTTATGGAAGAACTGGAGACTCTAGAGTCTTCAATTCTTCCATTATGGGTCGGCGGCTGCACAATAACCTGCTGGACCTACCACAACCACGTCAGCTGCCAGGCTCAAATCAGGAAGCGGTGCCTTATGTCCTAGTGGGGGATGAAGCCTTCCAATTGACCTGGCATGTCATGAGGCCATACCCGCGCAGAAACATTGACCACCGGCGCAGGATATTTAATGTGCGCCTTTCACATGCCCGAAGACTGGTGGAGTGCGCCTTCGGCATTCTTTGTGCCAAATGGTGTGTCCTCGAGTCTGCCATTCTGCTGAGTGAAGCCAACGTCAATGAGGTCATCAAAGCTTGTGTGGTCCTCCATAACTTCACTAGACTACATGATTGCTCCTCATCTGATGTGACTGAAGGTGTGGTGGACAATGGGGCTAGGCCTAGGCCACATGTGCTCCTTTTACGGTGTCCACTCTCAGGACTCAAAGTACGTGATGTGTTCACCACTGTATCTATGTTGTGATGTTCTTATGTGTGTGTATATAATTTTTTTTGTTTGGTGTTCTATGATTTGTGTTGTCTGTTTATATGTGATAAAGTTGACTTACTTATTCGAATGCCTAAAATAATTCAGGAAGAAGGCCAAAGATGCATTTTCAAATGTTTTATAAATGCAAAAAATGGCTTACAATACGGTTTACCATATTTTTGTCATATGGCAGATATTGCCCAGGCCATTTAGCCTTTTCTGCATATAACATTGTCATTTTTTGACACACAAAGAGGTAACAAGAAATTATAAATACCAAAAAAACCAAAAACAATTAGGTATTTTATAACTGCTGTTAGCTTGGCGGAGGTGATGACGGGAGGCCTTCATCTCTTTGTTGGGGGTTGGGGTGCCCAGCTTGACCATCACCCTGTTGGGGTGGATGATCTTGGCCCTGTGGGAAGATGTGGCCATGTTCCTGCAGCTGTGCACCAAAGAGACCATAAGGATATTGTCGATTATAATCCTGTGGCTGATTGTAGCCACCTCCATCATACCCCCCAATATGAACATGTCGTCCAAACCCAGGTTGGGGCCAGCCTCCAACACCAGGTCTGTACAAGTGGCCATATTGGGCAGGTTGGTTATAGGCTGCCATTTGGCCCTGTTGTTGCCAAGGTTTGTTTGGGGGGGAATGGGTGGAGGTGTAGGCACACGTGCAGGCGGACACTCAGATCCTAATTGAGCATGCAAAGCTGGTTGTCGGACAAGGCGGAGATGGTTACGGGTTGAGAGCTGCCACCTCTCAAGATTCTCAAACAACTCATATGGGTCATTGGGGTGTGCGCATGCATCAATTAGGATCTGAATGGATCCGCGCACATGTAGCCTCACCTCACGGGGTAAGGGACGGAGGTACCGGGCCAGGCTTCGGGAATATGCCTCTTCACCCTCATCCTGGGCAGCCCAGGACAAGAAATTTAGGACACCTGTGTCTACATGCCTCCGGGTATCAGAGGCAGTGTTGTCCCTTCTCCGTCTCCCACGGCGGCCTATGGCTGCAGGCTGGGGGGACCCCTCAACATGGCCAGTAGGGCTGCTGCTTTTGCCAGGGTCTTCTAAGATGCTGGCTGCTGGTGGCTCTGATTGGTCTGGACCAGGTGCAGAACCTGATGCTGGTGGAGCTTGGGGTTGCAAAAGCTCTGGTCAGAAGATGGGCCAGCCACCTCTTCACATCCCCCGTCTGGGTCTATAATGGGCTCAGTGCATGACCCTGTCTCCCTCTCTGTGAGGTTGGACTGAGTTCTGTTAGGAAATGTACAGAAAACAAAATGTAGCTCTGACCCTAAAAAGCATATGTGTCATGTGGTGTGATGTCTGTACTTACGGTCTGAGATCCATACTGGGTGCCAAAAATGCCAAGCGGTCAAAATAGATGTATTTCCGCTTGGTCGGTGCTGCTGCCCCACTCCTGGCCCTCTGCTTGTCTTTCCCGCCAGTACTGGTTGTAGATGCTGCGCCAGCGTCTCATCACATCTTCAATTGCAATGTGAATTGAAAAGGGACTGTAACCTTTGTGAATTGTGCCAACCAATATTCCTAACATTTCACATAGTTACGTGGCCTAGTAGGGGGTGATTTTTATCTAAATTTTTCTTTAGCAAACAGGGATACCTACATACACAGTCTAGGATTGTAGGGGCTACATTTAAAAAAGCTCACTTCTGGCCTTTAAGCTGATTTTTAAAAATGGCAATTACTTACGAATTTGTTGTTGCTCCTCACGTGGCCGTTGGGCATAGTTTGGGAACATGTGCACACAGATGCACCTCCATGCCGCCTCTTTGCGGCCCCGGTCAGAATAATGGGCATTCCGTTGGTCCCAAAGTTCGGGCCTTTCCTGGACCAATACAATTAGGAGCTCCACATTAATGTGGCTAGACATGACGCTGCAGGACTCCGTGGAGGCATACTTCCTGGATGTCTGGAGCGCTTTATGAGCTAATTTGCATGTCTAAGCTTCCTGATGATGGATTGGCCCATTTCCTGTCACCAGGAGAAGTCTTACGTATTTCTCGCAAGTCACACGGGTGGTCCGTGTGTAATGCGTTTTTTTTGCACACCCTTAGACTTGCATTGGCGTACTACGGTTGTAATATGCTGACAATCGCAGCATGCTGCGATTGGCATGGACCGTAGAAAATACGCGAGAAAAATCCGGCTGATGGGAGCTACCCCATAGAGAATCATTGGTCAGTGTGCAATGCGTTTTTTTAACGCCTCTCACTTGTCCGTATTTCTCTCTAGTGTGACGCCGGCCTTAAACTTAAGTGCCTTTTACATATAGTGATATCGCTAGCGCGTCACCGATTTTGTGACGCAGCAGCGATATCGCTACATGTGACACTCATCTCCAACCGGCCCCCCCGCTGGCTATCGCTGATTGCGCGAGATCGGCCAGGTCCATTTCTCGTCATCTGCTTCCTGCTGGCGCCGACGAGCGAGCCATGGACGCGGGCAGAAGACGTCACCCTCGCCGCGTCTGACAGGTAACGACCGCCGACCGCCGAGCATCGCTAGTGAGATCTGCCTGTTTGGCAGCTCACTAGCGACCATTTAGTGATGCACAAGCGATCCTGACCGGGTCGTATCGTGGTCGGGATCGCTGGTGCATCGCTAAATGTAAAGGGGCCTTTAGTGTACTCATAAGAGAAATTGACATGCTGCGGATTTCAAACACGCCCCGCGGTTCGGTTTATGCTGCATAAAGGAAGAGGAAAAAAAACTCGGTGGGCATGAAATCCACTTTATTGCAACTGTAAGGAGCGAAAATATGCAGCGTAAAAAAATTATAATTAATCAGAACTTAATCCTAATGCTATGTTCCCATAATGAGCTTTTGGTGCGTTTTTGATGTTGCAGACCTTTTGCATCATTTTGGCACCTATTATATATATTAGTTTTTTTATTGCTTTTTCGTGTGCTTTACTTAACATGACTTATTTTATTGCGTATTTCACTTTGCGGTTTTTGTCTCTGTTTGATGTGTGATACTTGGTGCAGATTTTTTTTCACATAAAATCTGTATCATTCTACCATACCAACAAAGTGAATGAGTTTTAATTTTTTCTAAACCGCATACTGCGTTTTCTTTGGGCGCAGTCAGATGACCGTATAAACTAGAACAAGATCGGACTGCAGTGCATGGACTGTCCGGCAGCCCTCCATCCTGAGCATGACAGTTTCATGAATTTCTATGCAGCTTTCACACTCGGGTGCGAAGAGCTGCCGGACAGTCCTTGCATTGCGTTCCAATCTCAGTCCATTTTATATGTCCGTCTGACTGCGCCCTTTTCTGTCACCTTTTTTAAATCCACAACATGTCAATTCTTTGTATGGAATAAGCAAGGATTTCAGCCTTTTACAATGGAAAGGGTGAAATCTGCACCGAATCTGCAATAATATCTGCAGCAAAGTCCCATTTCCATGTAGCACTTGGATTCTGCTGCAGATACACTGCGTAAAAATGCAAACCAAACACACAATGCGTGAACCCCACCTTGAGAATAAGTTCATATTTTGCACATTTCACAGTTTCCATTGCCGATTCTTTAAAAAAAATGAACTGACATGGTACAGATTTTAAAGTCTGCACTACAGGTCAATTTCTGCACAGAAATTTTTAGCAACGTATAGATGACGCTTGATGGTATCTTATCTAGTTAGCTGATGCATTATGCTGCAGATTTTCTCCATACAAATCTGCAGAGAAAATCCACACCAATGTTGAGAATGTAGCTTTTGGCTGAGTTTCCATAATGAATTTTTTTTGGTGCTTTTTTTTTGCTGTGTATTTTCATTGTACAAAAATGCAGCTTATTACAGTTCCAGAACAAGTAATAAGATAATATAGAGATTTATATAAATGTCATTCCCACTGTGCTGTTTTACTGTGCTGTAGAAACTGACATCCGGTGTGGTTTCTTGATCCGTAACATGTCAATTTTTCTAAATAGGTGGAATTTTTTTTCAAATCTGCTCCATAGACTTGAATGAGATGAGTAAACTATGAAAATATAAACCATAGATGTGTAATACGCGCAACTGCATCAACATAACTGCATGACATACCAAAAGGAAACAAACCGCCATTGAAAAAATGTGGTAAAAGCTCATTTAAAAAAACATTCATAAATGCAATGAAAAAAATGCAAATAACCTAATTTAGCTAATTGGTGTTGAAATGTTACAGAAAAACTGAAACATCCAAAACACGCTATCTGCGTAAATGCATGGTTGTTACTGTGGAAATCTTCTGCACAAAGAATTGACAGGCTGCAGATTTTAAAATCCCACCACACGTCTATTTCGGAGCTGAAATTTTCAGCAATGAAATGTGTTCTCTAGTTTATTTTCCACATTGAAAATTTACACCAAACACACAATATGCGACTTTACCAAAATTTTGAAAAAAAAAATAAGTGAAGCTCGTTGGAAAAAAATATCAAAACTGCCTAGGGTAAAACATGCCATACTTGAGGAATGCTGCAATAAAAAAAGAATGAAAATAAAAACTCAATTTAAAAAAAGAAAAAACAAAAATAGAGGTCACAAAAATATAATATTTGTCATTGACTCTCAGCAATTCTAAAACCACAACAATTTTCCCACCAAATTATGCAGTAAAAACACACAAAAAATGCCTTTAAAATGCTATGTGAAGACAGTATTTTAATTTATCTACCCTCTTTTGTCTAGATGAACAGTTTTCGATGTTCTAAATCTCTTACAAAGAATAATTTAGCAATATAAGCATTGACTTTCGTAAGATGTTCCCTACATGTTTTTTTCTATAAGTGCTACCTCCCTTTATGTGCCATGACCTTTTTGAAATGAAGAAATGCCTAGATTGCTGCCCATTGGGCAATTCTTCAGCATATTGTTTGGCCACATATCTATGGATTCTAAAATGCCACAATTTAGTGCCTTTGCGCAGGTACATAGCTTATTCCAGACCTAAGACAACCAGTAACTATAGCAACAATCAGCGATTTTGGCCACATTGGGTGTTGGTACATTTGAATAATACATTTTACATTAACTCCAGTATAATTATTGTACAAATACATCTAGATAGGGGGTTCTGGTTATGCAAGCAGCGTTGTTTCTAAATGACTCTGGGTTACAAAGAAAATTGTACGATTCTGTAATATTCTATTGGGTGAAGTACATTATGTTATAAGCGGCAGCACACGTAAATTAGGGCTAAAAGAATTAAGTAGTAGAGTCGGGCTACGTGCCCAAGAGGAGTATTTGAGAATGCAGAATTTCTTCACCCTATTAGCTAGATTTGATTATTTGCTTTTTTTCATTCCGTTTTTTTATATGATGTTTTTATTGTGTTTTTTACGCTGTGTTTTTTCTCTTGTTGTGTGTCATGTCTTATATAAAGCTGCTTTGTTTTTTGACACTTCCTGGCATTTGGTTTGACTAAACAACATTGATATAGTCATGTATATATCATATGCCTTTTTTATTGTTGGGAAATGCACTAAACCCGTGTGCATTTTTTACCAACAGATTTCCACATCTAATGCAAGTCTATGGGGAAATTTGCAGATAAAACTCAGTGTACCCGCAAGAGAAAGCGACATGTTGCAGATTTCAAACAGACTTTGCGACATTTACGTAGCATAAAACAAAAGCACAGTGGGCATGAAATTTCTATAAATCCTACCCACTTTGCCGGAACATTAAGGCCACGTGCGTGTCCACGATGAGTTTTTGATGATGCGTATTTTCGCTGTGTCAAAAATGCAGTGTTTTACAGTTCCAGCAAAGTGGATGGGATTTATAGAGATCTCCTGCCACTGTGTTTTTTCTTAGTGTAAACTGACCTGCGGCGCGGTTCCTAATCCGAAACATGTCAATTTCTCTTGCTGAATGTGTGTTTTTAGAATGTTTCCGCAGAGGAAATGCGGCAATCTCTATACATTGCTTATATTTGGCCACTGTTGATCAATGTGAAGTTATTATACTGTATTACTATTACTTAACATGAAATGTTCAGACCATTTAGCTTTTTAGAATTAAAGTGGACATTTATTCCATACACTCACAAATGTTTACTGCCAATTTTCTGTTGGGTTCCATTATTGTGATTTTATTGAAGATCTTTAGGATTTTAGTAAAGTGTTATATATTAGAGTACAAGTGCTTTAGATTATTTATGATGTACCAAAAGGATAAGGGCTAAGATGACTTTTGACCACGTGTGGGTCTCTTTTTAAAATCTGCATTACAGTAACTATAAAGCTATCTCACTGTTTGCTTATGGGAAGAAGTTGGTGGATGACCTTGCTACCGTAGCATAAAAGAACCCCAACTGAATGAGACTATTTCCGTAAAGAAACAGTGAGGTCATTCCAACAATGATGTGACCGTACCAGAAATGAAAAATTGCCATAGCCCTAGTTTTGGAGAGTGGAAGTAACCCTGTGTGACTGTTCTGTGTGAACAGTTCCCATATATGCCAATCAGAGTAAAATATAGCTTCTATGTTTAGTGCAACTAAATGTTGCCTCTCACAATACCAGAATTCAAGTCTATGGAAAAAAATATTTTATGGTCATTTATTAGGCAGCGTAGAGTGACATAATTATTACTAATGACCCCCGGTAATGGTACCTGTACAACGGTCGCTTTCGACGTAACGTCATTGCTGCGGTTAGCTATTGCTGTGGTGTTGGTTCGATTTTTGTAAACTTATTACCTCAGTTTTTTCTGACTGTTTCTATAACATTCTACAAGTCCAATTCTATAGTACAATAAGGCTGACACATCTCTGCTACACCATGGTCTCCAATCTCCGACCCTCTGACAGTCACACAAACATGAGTCTCATTCACGGTGTAGAGAGGAAGGCACACAATGCATGTCTATTATATAATGAGGGGGGAAAAAAGATTGGGATGGAGCCATTTTGTCCACCCAACACACAGGACACTCTTATTGTGTCTGCTCAATCCAACTATGAATGCCATTATTGTGTCTGAGATCCTATTCATGCCTCTCCCTACTTGCCCCCATCCCCCTTTCTGTTCCTTCGGCTGACCACCCCTCCTTTTCTCCCGCTCTAGGTTCCTTGCGGCTCAGCCGGAGTGCATGGATAAATTAATATGAATTTGAAAAGAGCCTTGTTTCCCAATGACATATCCTCACCACTTTCTCACGATGAGCAAGGTTAGAGCAGTGGGGGTTGAGGCAAGGTGGGGGCACACGATTGCCCTTACAAAGCCTGTCAAGGATAAATCTTTTAGCAAAGCTGATCTGGTTTGGTTATCTTCACTTTCCACAAATCTAAAAATTATTATTTAAATGTCCATGAAAAAATAATGTTCTAATAGCCTGTTTGTGTGTTTCCACATCCATTTCACATGACAGCTTAGCAAATATTGTCAAAACAAGAATAAAGTTGGGGGAAAATGGGCACGACATCAACACAAACATATTGGTCTCAATCTGTTTCCCCAACTCCTCCCCACAAAAAAAATGGTGCAAAATATAGAACTCACAATATTCTGCTGTATATGCCTGAACATACAAGGTTCCTTCTATTGCCACACATTGAAAGGTCAAAATGTTTACTAACTTTGGCAGAACGCTCACTAGCGTTCAATGAACTATTATTGCTTCAAAATAGGAAACTTACCTTATGGATTTTATTTTAACAGGGTCACCACCTACTTGTACTCACCTCCACATGATGTATCATTTACACTGATGATATGGCACCTGACTATACACCTTTGTTAACTGAACAGTTATCGCTCACGATACCCATATAAACATGGTAGCACGACCTGGCCAAAGGTTCAAGTGTTCTTCATGGGGAAAGCAAAGTAAGATGCTACTAAACCCATTTGACATAATCTTAACTGTCTATAGAGCAAAAGGATCAAGCAAATACATTCAAACTGCCTTAGGACTCGTTCTCATCTACGTATAAATCGGATGAGTGCAATCCGATAAAAAATCATGTGCCGTTAGATTTTTATGCACACGTCTGAAAGGAAGCTCAACATTTCATCAGCTAAGAAAAGTAAATTCACACCTGAACCGTCAGAATAGAATAGACATAAATATATCTGAGATATACACACGTGGTCAAAATTGTTGGTACCCCTCGTTTAATGACAGAAAAACCCACAATGGTGATAGAAATAACTTGAATCTGACAAAACTAATAATAAATAAAAAAATCTATGAAAATGAACAAATGAAATAAAACTCATGAAATAGGCCTGGATTTTTTATTTATTATTACTTTCTGTCATGAAACGAGAGGTACCAACAATTTTGACCATGTGTGTATAATCAGAGATTTAAGTGTGTAGTTTTCTGTACTTGTATTTAGCTAATAATAAACTAAATAAAAAAATGGCATGGTCCCCCTTATGCTTAATAACCAGTTGAGAGAAAGCAGACAGCTGGGGCTGGTGTTATTGTGGCGCCCCTGAGGCTCAGTCGACACAGAGGTACTGCACCTTCTCCTAAGGTGTAGTGCCCCACCGTCCAGGTAAGGTGGGAACTCCTTTCCACACTCCAGCACTCGCACCCCACACAACAGGGTAGTTCTGCACAACCACATTGTGGCTCAGTGCTTAGAGAGTAGCAGAGCACCTTTGGTGGTTCCCTGCTTGGAACACTGGATGTGCTGGGAGGTGGGTGGAGTTAGGATACATAAAAGAGTGGGAAAGTGTAGGATTACAGGTCAGTCTGACAGGAGGTCAGGGAGGAAGGAAGCCACTCGGGAGGAGTGGGGATCCCTGGAAGAAGGGATGGAGGAAGGAGTGCTGCAGCTGCCTCAGTGATCTGAGCCAGCTGGCACGGGAAAGGAAAAGATGGAAGAAGATGTAGAACTGAAACCTAAGCTTCCATAAGAGAGAGAAAGACAAGCACGGAACGAAGGAGTAGAGAGAACAGAGCGGACGTGGGTTGGAAGAGGAACCCTGCCTATAGGTTCTCAGCGCAAGGCCGGGGGCCCGGTCCCCAAGGTTGTATGGACACTTATGGTTCTGCAGCAGACACCGGTGGAGTAGTCGGCTGTAAATGCACTACTCCCATCTAAGACTTGGGGCACAACAGCAACTGATTAGAGAGCCGGGGCTCAGGAGAAGGGAGTCCCCGAAGCAGGCTACAGCTGTCTGCCGTACAAGTAGAGTTCTTGGGAACATCTGACAGGAGGAACTCTGGAGTACCACGGTACTGGAGATCTTAACACTTTAAGGCGCAATAGAGGAGTCGTTCAGGAAAGGTACATGTGGGCGGAGTGTTGGAGAGGAGCTTTCCATCTGGCCTGGAGGTTGGCTGAGCCTCTGACCCGGAGGACACGGCTCGGAGGCAGGCACCCTTGTGTACCGCAGACTGTGAGTAAAGCCTTGGAACTGCAAGCCTCGGTGTCCTCCATTCATTCTTGCGCCTTTCCACAACTATTACCACTACACTGCCCTGGGACCTCAGCCCTGCCTGTGGAGGGCTATACCATCACTGCTGCACCATGCAATCTGTCCCAGAGGATCTGTCTGCAGCGTCGGCTTAACACCTCCCTTGCCGAGCACCACAGGTGGCGTCACGAACTATTTTAGTCCACTAAAACTACATTCCACCATTAGCATATCACCATTACTTGGGCGCCCAGGGCCACTGACGGGGTCACCGCTGCTGTGACACACCCCGCTGACACCGGCCCAGTACAGAGTAACCCGCAGCCCTGGGAGGGTGACCCATTATCATTCTGGGAAGGGGCCAATATCCATAGAGCTTCCAAGCCTGTTAATAACTGCTCACAGCTGTCTGTGTAACCTTTACTTGTTATTAAAAAAGGAGGAAACCCCCCAAAATGATGTGAGGTCCCCCTATTTTTAATAACAAACAAAGGCTAAGTAGAGAACTTGCTGCCGGTTCTCACTCCGCTAGCAGTGATGTCAGTGCAGTAAATTGGCTGTGAATTGCGATAACTTTACTGATGTCAGTGCTCATCACCGCAGCTAGATTCATAACACTGTGTGTTCCAGCGGCTGTGAGGGGTCACTGTGAGGGCCTTACTGATATTACCGCTCATTACAGCCTCCGGATGTAGCAGAGTCGGGGATCATCATAGGACATTCATATTATGGATTTTTTTATTGTAATAAATGGGTAAAAGAGTGGTAATTGTTGGGGACTGCTTTTTTCAATTAGAGGACTTTTCTGTGTGTGCTTATTTCTTTTGACTACAGGGTTAATAATGGTGGTGTATATAGTAATGAAGGTGTCCTGGGCTTGATCTCAGTGGACATTACATAGCTGATATGATCCCCAAAAGCATTACCCCGATTGCCAACGCACCAGGGCAATTGGGAAGAGCCGAGGCTAGGTGTCATCTAATGGATGCGCCATTTCTGGCTCTGCTGAGAGCTGGTGTCATTATTATGGCACCTTCCCAGCCTATTAATATCAGTCTGCAGCTGGAGATCTGGAGAATGTCTGTATGGCCGGGAACACACATGCAAGAAACTCAGATGAGTTTCTTGCATGTTAAAACCCGGCACTGCCGCCGGCACTCAGGACCTGAGTGTGTGCGGCTGCATGTAATGCTATGCGGTCGCATGTATTGCAATGCGGTCGCACGCTCCGATCCGAGTGCCGGTGGCAATGCTGGCTATTAACATGCGAGACTCGTCTGAGTTTCTCACATGTGTGATCCAGGCCTATAAAGCAGTGGGCCAAAATCCCTACTGCAGTTTGTGCAAACTTGGTCAAGAACTACAGGAAACGTCTGACCTCTGTAATTGCAAACAAATGTTTCTGCACCAAATATTACGTTCTGTTTTTCTATTGTATCAAATACTTATTTTATGCAATAAAATGCAAATTATTTTTTTTTAAATCATACAATCTGATTTTCTGGTTTTTATTTTTAGATTCTGTCTCTCACAGTTGAAGTGTACCTGTGATAAAAATTACACACCTCCCCATTCTTTGTAGGTGAGAAAACTTGCAAAATTGGCAGTGTATCAAACACTCATTTTCCCCACCGTATCATCAATGTCCACTGAAGCCAGTTCAATGTCTGATTTTATATCAATATTATGTAGTTGTATAGAATGAATTAACATTAAAATTATGCTAATCAGCCTGTGTGATTGTAGGTAACAGCAGGTTCGCGGGATGCAGTGACGAGACGCGAGACTGGTTGAACTTTGGAAAGCAAACTTTTATAAATTAAAGCCGCTAGGGCTATACTAAGCAACCAAAAAGAGATAACAACAGTTGTCCTCGCAGGGACTCAGTACAACCAAACACTATTTAAAAAGAACACGACTAACCCGGCTGAGGCCGGTGACTATGGGACCGAGGTATGGCCGTCTACGGGTCCTTATACTCTATAATGTCACTTATCAGTCCTGACGTCCCTCGGCTTCTCTATGGGAGCTGCGTCGCTGATGAAGCTGCTTTGGCGTCTTTGATGAGGCTGCTTTGACGTCTTTGATGAGGCTGCTTTGGCGTCTTTGATGAGGCTGCTCTGCTGAAGATTTGGAGTAGTCTTCGGGCGCTCCAGCGCCCAGGAGGAGTTGAGGCACAATAGATCCATATGGAGTCCTGAAATGAAGTAACCCCCTGTTGTAACAGCAGGGTTGCGCTGGTTAGTGAGTTCAATGGGACTCCTGTCCCCAAGCAGGGTTGTGTCGCAGTTGTCAAGAGTGGCGGTTTACTGGCCACGCGCACAGCCTGGGGCTGTATGCAGAGTGTCTCTGTTGACGAGGAACAGGCCCCAACTGCTGACTGCAGCGGGGTGAAGGCGGCTGTGAGCGGTGATAAGCAGGCCGCGACCACGCGCTGAAGTGAAGCGGCAGCGTCCGTGGGTGGCAGCGGGCAGGCCACAGCTGTGGGCTGAAGGGGGATGGCAGCGGCCGGGAGAGGCAGCGGACAGGCTGTGGAGGGCTCGGGCTCAGCGGTAACAGCTGAGGATGACCAGGGGCAAATCGCAACCCAGGATTGGGGTGAAGAGGCAGTCCCCTGTCTGTAAGTTCGGCGCCTCTTTCCTGAGAGCCACTGCGTATCTACCCTCTGCTGCTGGTCTCCTCTCTGAACTGTCAGTGTCCTCCTAGTACTCTCATGTCCCCTCCGTCTCCTGCTCCGTGTCTGACGTATCACCAACTGACTCCCCTGCGCGCTCCCTGTCCCTTTTATACTCGCCCCTCCCCTTGCTGTCCTGTCACTCTCAGCAGTCCACTCTCTTCCTCTGCTCCCCGGGTACTGTTTCCTTAGGAACTCAGATGGCGGTCCCCTTGGTTCCGGCCCGGACACTCTGCAGGGGTCCTCCTGATGATATAGTGTGATGATGATCATAGTGTGATGCAATTTTTTTGGATGTCCAAAATGAGAAAAAAAAATTCTCCAGCTTCTCCCTTCACTGGGTTTGTGAAAATCGGACAGCACTCAGATGTCATTTGATCATCCAAAGGTGGTCTAATTTTTTTTCAATGGACCCATAGACTTGAATGGCCAAGTTCCTTCCCATTTACTATGCTTGAACTGTAGTGTTTTTGTGGTACAGAGTTCACCCTTTTTAAGGCAGGGGGTGATATTCACAGCTAAACCTTGACAAAATCTTATGGATTTGCAGCAAAATCTGCTGGAGAAATGGCAGCAGAAAAATCTGATGTAAATCCGTCTTGTATGGACATACCAAAAGAATCACTCGGGGAAGACACTGTAGAGAACTGTATCTTGATGTCCACCATTTTTAAAGTGTCTGTTTATCCATAACGTACGTAATTTAACTCCATTTCGTTTCTATGAATGCATGCCTGTCACACAACAATTGCTTTAGAAGCTGCTGTGCGACTAAAGTTCTGCAGTACAAAGCACCATTCACAATTCTCCAGGCTTCAAAGCAAAAATCTGCCACTGTATCCAGTGATTTGCAATCTGTGCTGTGAGATTTATTGCTGTACAATCATTTGTTAAAAATCATAACTTTTTAATTGCTCAATTCATATATTTTTTAAAGTTAAATAATAAAAAAAACAGCCATTTTTTTACGCTTTTCTCAATGTGGGTTAAATATTGTGCTAATAATTTAGGTTGTATTGGGGATAGTGATATGAACCATGTACAGATTTTTAATACTTTTGCACAATAAGAAAATAATTCATTTTTTTTGTTGCTGCATTCCAAGTCATCATTTTTCTGTCTATGTAGCCATATCATGTTAAAAGTAGTTTACATTGGTACCTTTTTAGGACACTTGCATCTTATTGATACATTTTTAGTTTTTTGGGGGGATGAGGGAAGTTGTAGAAAAAAAAGTTTGTTTTGTACATAAACTTTGCTTCACTCTTTTTTTTTTAAAGTTTGATTAGATGATGGCAACCCATCGACTTCGTGTTATCATGTTTGTGGTCCAGAGATGAGTGAAGGCAGGAGACTCCTCTATTTTTCTAATGTCATGACATCTAGGGTTTTAAAGGCCTGAGATTGGAGTGATGTCTGATCCCAGTTTTTGCACCAGAAGACCTGACTGAGCCAGCTGGATAATGGTGCAGGCTCAGTTGGCAGGCATTAAGGGACTATCATTGGCATATATTTCATACCCTCATGTGAATAGACTCCTAGATTTAATGAGTTGTCCAACCATTTAAAATGACTGGCCTATCCCTAGGACAGGCCATCATTTTTACATAGGAAGGGACCTGCTGTAGCTATGGCCATCACCTCTGATCAGCTGCAGTGTTCGTGCTTCTTTAATGAGTACACCATCTTGCACCTAGGTGTATGCTTCCATGTGCTGTCCTTATTTTAGCGCCTAAGAAAGATATCTCAGCGCTGTTCTTTGAAGGAAATAGGACCGGGGGTGTGAATCATCGGACCCCACCAATCTAATATTAATGACCCATCCTAGGGATAAGCCATAATTTTTTTAAAAAGGTTGTATAACCCTTTAAACATAGGCTTCATATTACAGATAGGAAAAAAAACAATTAAAGGGAATCTGTCACAAGGCTTTTGGCCTCTAAATAAGAGCTGCATAATGTATGGGCAGACACCCTGTTTACAGCGATCTGTTACTTATTAGGGTACTTGCTGTCATTTTGATAAAATCACTGATTTATCAGCCCGATTATTCCATCTCTGTCTCATTACTCCTCCGCCGCTCTGCAAATCCCTTAATTGGCTCCCAAGTTCCCAATAGATACAGCTTAAAAGACTAACATTGACCTACAAGACCGTCCATAATCTGTCTGCTTAATATTTCTCCGAAATAATCGCATGATATCTTCTACCGTGTACCCTCCGGTCCTCATAAGACCTCCTTCTCTCCTCCACTCTCGTACGTTCCTCACCCAAACACCTCCAAGGCTTCTTCCCTTTTCACATGTACAGCATCATGGAATCAATGGTGCTCTAAAAATAAATAATAACCAACAAGAGATTATCAAGAGAACTAGTAAACCTGCTGTCATGTAATCATCCATATTTAAGAGCTCTGTATAACTTTGCCCCCACCACTGATTGTCAGCTGTCTGTACAGTGTACACAGAAAGCAGCCAATCAGTGGTGTGGGCGGGGTTATACAAAGCTCAGCATTCAGAGAAGTGATAGATGCGCAGCAGAAAAACTGATTTTATCAAAACTGAACAGAAAGTGATATATGGCTGGAATCAGGGTCTTGTTCCCTACATCAGACTGCACTGAGATGGAGTAGAAAAAATCTGGTGACTGATTTCCTTTAAATACTGATAAATAATATGCCTATGAAACCACCCGTCCAGCATTTTTTTTTATTGCAGCTCTGGAGCACTTCTTCCAATTAAACCCTGTAGTTTCATACTTACCCGTCACCATCTTCTATCACAGTTGCTCTGGTCAGTCTCCAGCAACTTGCGACTTACCAGATTGCTGCAGTGTTTGCTGAACGAGCCAGATGGTCGTCCAGCCTCCGTCTGGCTCTCATAGACTTGCATTGAGGGCTTGTGACTAGTGATGATCTAACATGCTTGGATAAGGTGTTATCCAAGCATGCTCATGTGCTAATCAAGTGTCTTCAGCATGCTCGAATAATATGTTCGAGTCCCCGAGGCTGCATGTCTCGACAGTCGTAACACATGCAGGGATTGCCAGTTTGTTATGGAGATGTCATGACTCAGGCGTCGGGTGACCTGGGACCATGAACTCTTTCCCTGTCCCTACCACTAAAGGGCTCCCTGGCTCGGCCCTATTCCCGGGGATTCTTCTGAAGGTAAAGGGGCCAGGGCCGCCACCCTTGCATTTTCTCCTGAATCAGCCCTCTGTCTGTTCTCTTCCCCCACCCAGGGAAGAGGGGTGCTACTGTGCACCAACCCAACGAACAAGGCAACACAAACAAGGGTAAACTGAAAACACTAGGCATAAAATATTCACTCATATTTAACAGAGGAATGCACCGGGGAGTGGAGGACAGGGGAAAACAAAGTTAGAGGAGAGAAGGGAATTATCAAACTTACAAACCACACAACAGTCACAATAACTCCTCCAAACTCCTTCTCATATAAACACCTTTCCTCCAAGCCATGCAGCATAAGCTAGCTCTGACACAGGTTTGAATCAGGACTCAGATTATATAGGGGATGGGAGTGGATAACCGAGCTCAACTGAGAGCTCAGACTCCCAGAGTTTCCAACATGGCCGATTAACCCCTGTTCTGCCAAAAGAAATAAAACCTCATTTAAAAAGGAGGTAATATGCTTCTTTCAGCGCAGGAGTAGGAACAATCAGACACTGCAGTCTTCTGGCTCCTCTCTGTTGCGGTAACCCCGGGACAGGAGACATGCAGGTGCGGGGACGCGAACATATTCAAGCACGCCAAAGACACTCAGCACCAGAGCATGCTCGGATAACACCTTATCTGAGCACGTTCACTCATCACTACTTCCGACTAGTCAGAATCTGCAGTCACAAGATGGGACCGCAGGATGAAAAAGTGAAGACTGTGGCTGGTGAGTACAAGACTATCATCAGGGACCATAAAAACGCTGGAGTGCTTTTCGTTTCTTTTTAAACATCTTTTTATTGGTTTTAGCAGAGATAAAAAAAATTACATACAAAGGTGAATTTCAAGCCATAGAGATCTTCCTAGTCATCCTTCGGTTATTGAATTCAATGATGAGAAATAGAACAGATAAAAGGCATTGTTGTATGGTAATCATTACATCTATTATAATTATTATTATTTATAAAAAATCTTGTTTCTCAACCTGTCTAACTTTAGGAAGGATGTCAAATCAATCTGTCCACCTTGTAAAATGAAGAGAAATAATCATCTTCGAAAGGGAAACGAAGAGAGGGGAAGGAAAAAAGGGTAGAAGAGGTGGGAAATAGGGGTCCCTCCCAATAAGGAGGGGTGTTGGTATCGGCGGTTGAATCTTTCTGGTTCACGAGATCGTGAAAATGATTTCCAAAAGAATTGGCCTAGTACTAGACACGCTAATCTCACCAGAACAAGTGGGCTTTGTTGGAGGCAGAGAATTGAAGGATAACTCCTTGAGTACTATACCTGATGCAACAAGAACTCAGCCACCATAGGCCATTAATATTAATGGGTATGGATGCGGAGAAGGCATTCGATAGGGTAGACTGGACTTACGTGCAAGAGACCCTCGCGAGGTTTGGCTTCAATATTAATTAACGCTATAGTTCAAATGTATAAATCTCCATCTGCAAAAGCAAGGGTAAACGGAGACTTATCCCCACTCTTTGAAATTGGAAATGGCATGCGCCAAGTATGCCCCCTCTCACTGGCTTTATTCATACAAACTATTGAAACTTTGATCCAAAGCATTAGACAACACCCAGACATAAAGGGGATTCAGATTATGTCGTAGCGGCATTCGCGGATGACCTTCTCTTATTGTTGTTAGACCCTAACAAGGAAATTCCAGCGGTATTGGAAATGTTTGAAAAAGTTGGAGAGCTATCAAATTTCAAAATTAATCTAGAAAAATCAGAGGCGATGAGTATAAATGTTCAACATGCAATTATCCAGGATATGAAAGCTAAATTCCCAATAAAGTGGAACTCAAACTACATTAAATATCTAGGAATCAAATTAAGTCCACATTGGCACTCACTATTTTCACTCAACTATATACCCCTACTAAAGTCTACTTTAGATTTGATTAGAATCTATTTCCTGGATAGGCCGCAAAAACCTCATAAAAGGCTTCATACTTACCAGGTTCGGTTACCTATCAAGAATACTACCTCTTAAGGTCCCGGATACATTTTTTCAAAGGGTGCGCTCCATTTTTGGGAAATATACAGGGGTTGGACAAAATAATGGAAACACCTAACGTTTTGGCATCATAACCTTCGAATACGTTATAACCATGCAAACCGTGACATATTGTAATGTTTTGTAGTTGATTATTTGTGTTATGTGATATGTGTATGTAAATTAACTGTTTGTTTTGCAGAATTGTAAGAACATTGCTGAAAACCTGATACCAATGGCAGACCTCTCTGATTTTCAAAGAGGCCAAATTGTTGGTGCTCGTATGGCAGGCGCTAGTGTATCAGAAAGTGCCCGAGTGCTTGGCGTGTCAAGAGGTACTGTCTCCAAAGTAATGACTGCATTTGAAAGAGAAGGAAAACCGTCCACAGCAAAGCACAGGTCCGGCCGAAAGTCGAAATTGACTGAGAGAGACTATTGGACTCTAAAGCGAATTGTGAGAAAGGATCGCAAGACCACGGCTCTGAAAATCACTGCTGAGCTCAATGAACACCTACAGAACCCAGTTTCCACGAAAACTGTTAGTCGGGAGCTGCACAAATCTGGATTCCACGGAAGAGCTTAAATTTGAAAACCGCTGCTCTCAATGACAAATGTTTCCAAGCGTTTAGAGTGGTGTAGAAACCTCCAGAATAGGTCCCTCGAGCAGTAGAAACATGTGATATTCTCAGACGAATCATCGTTTATCCTATTTCCGAACTCCAGCCGAGTGTACGTTTGGAGACAGCCGAAAGAAGCATTCCATACAGACTGCCTTCTCCCAACCGTAAAACATGGCGGAGGTTCTGTGATGATCTGGGGTGCTATTTCATGGAGATCCGCCGGGCCAATGATATCTCTTCATGGAAGAATTAACAGCCGCGATTATTTAGGCATTTTGGGCGACCAAGTGCATCCTATGGTTCAAGCACTCTTCCCGGAGGGGAACTCCATCTTTCAGGATGATAGATGATAATGCACCAATTCATACAGCTAGAATTGTTAAAGCATGGCACGAGGAACATTGTAATGAAGCTGAGCATCTCATCTGGCCCCCACAATCCCCAGACCTCAACATTATTGAGCATTTATGGTCGATTTTAGAGATTTAAGTTACATGTCGATTTCCGCCGCCATCGTCGCTCAAAGAACTGGAGGGTGTTTTAACTGAAGAATAGGCTACATTTCCTTTGGAAACAATTCACACCTTGTATGAATCCATACCTCGGATAATTGAGGCTGTAATCGCCGCAAAAGGTGGACCTACACCATATTAAACTAACTTTTGCTGATGTTTCCAGGTGTTTCCATTATTTTGTCCAACCCCTGTATATGGAGAGGCTCAAAGCCCAGTCTTAGTTATAGCACACTCTCATTCACTAAAATTAAGGATGTTATGGGGACTCCTGACCCACAAAAATATATTTCGGCAACTTTATATCTAATAGTTGACTGGATGAGAAGACATAAACACAAGCTTTGGATGAGGATCGCATATGAGTCAGTGCCAGTTCCAATTTCCACCATACTCCATTCGTCTAAAGATTTTGTCCACAGTTTGGAAGTCTCCAACGCAATATCTAAAAATTTGCTTCAGACCTGGTCAAATATTAATGCCACTTCCATCACCCTTGGCTAGAATAATGGATTTACCAGGTCATTATTTGGATCACCCCAATATTAAAAATTCAGACTCTGTACATATGATCAAAGAGAGTTTGGACACTTTCATGGCAGAGGGAGCGTTACTCCCGCTAGCGGAACTACGCTGGAGTGCTTTTAATTAGAGATAAACTTGGTCCTAGCTGTATCCAAGTTTCCAGCTCCTGGTTAGATACATAGAGAGGCGAGTCAGTAGAGTTACGATTCATTCAAGGAGGTCATATTGTCACTGGTGGATGGTTTATTCAGCTTTGTTGAAAACTGAAAACTTTGATAGGCTGCAAATGTCCAAGATTCTAATACCCTTTTAGTTTTATTACAGCACTTTAGATTGACTTAATTCATTGATGTGGCCTCCAGATCAGGAAAGGTTGTGTACCTCTGGATTAAATTGAACATAATTCTGCCCAGAATACTGATAGTCTGACTAAAATTCTCAAGCAAAATATTACACATTACTTAAAGAATGAAATGGGGGCACAAGAAAAAGGGGAAACTAGCCTACTCCTACTGCTTTTCCCTGTCCGGCTTGGGCTGATTGACAAGTGTCTCCTTATATGCATAGTTGACGTGTTATCAGGCCAAGCTGGGTGGGCAGAAGCCAGAGGGAACCGTTCAGCACTTCTTCCCATGACTGGCTTGTTTTTTAAGCTACGTGGTTTTTTTTTACAGCCACAGTATTGCACAGTAAAAAAAATAGCCTTTTGTAAAGAGGGAGTCTTTCTGCAACATCTGGCAGTTTCCTTTTAAGTGAGATCATTAAATCTATAGACTACTGGTCTATGAGAACTTTTGGCTAATCTATTTACTAAGAGAAACTGATCTGCAGACAGCTACTAAGGCCTTATTGTCCCCTAAGTACTGTATATTTTACTACAATTATTAGAACTGCCTTCAATGATATGTCCATTGGTCAGACTGGTCAGCTTGGTACCATAGGTATTATGTTTGCTTGTATAAACTCATTTGGGGTCAAATATTTCACTACATGTTATATACAGCTCTGGCAAAAATTAAGAGACCACTTTTAAATGTTCAGTTTTTCTGATTTTTCTCTTTATAGGTATACTAGCTGAAGAGCCCGGCGTTGCCTGGGCATAGTAACCAACTGTTAGTTATAACAAATTATAATGATTATATTGCAAATAAAAACATTTCACATCATATATTCAACACTACAGATTTGCAACACAAATTAACTAAACGATTACCCAAGTATTGATAGTATTTTATTTTCAACTCATTCAAGAGCCTTTTGATAAACAACATTTTTGGTTTTTCCTTTTGGTGCAAAGATGAACAGATTTTTGGCAGTTCCAACTCTTGAACAGATCATGTAAAGTTGACCATGAGAAAAGCATGGAGATTGCAAATCGAACCCTACTACTTTCAAGGACTGTCCCTGAGCATTGTTAATGGACATTGCAAATAGCAGTTGAACTGGAAACTGGAGGCGTTTAAAATAAAAAACTAAATCAGATGGAATGAGTGGAATTCTCGGAATGAAAATGTCCTCTCCTTTGGCACATCCTGTTTCTGAGCTGTGTATCTAACCCTATCCTGTGTAATAATGTCTTCTGAGCTGTGTACCTAATCTTCTCCTGTGTGATACTTTCTGCTGAGCTGTGTATCTAATCCTATCGTGTGTTACTGACTGCACAACCGTGTATCTAATCCTAGCCTGTGTGATACTGACTGCTGAGCTGTGTATCTAATCCTATCTTGTGTGATACTGACTGCTGAGCCATGTGTCTAATCCTCTCCTGTGTGATACTGACTGCTGAGCTGTGTATCTCATCCTATCCTGTGTGATACTGACTGCTGAGCCGTGTATCTAATCCTATCCTGTGTGATACTGGGCTCCCCCTGCAGTCTGTGTCAGAGGGTGGTCTGTGTTGGCAAGGTAATAAATTGTGTTATTTTCAGCTTTACAGAAGGGCGATAACACCATATAAATGATAAGAATAATAGGCCTCAGTTACCACAACTGTCTACAAAGAAAACTGTTACTGATAGCAACCAATCACAGCTCATTTTTGATCTTTTAAACAGCTCTGGGACAGCGTGGCAAGTTTTGAGTGGCGACTTTTGTGTTTCGACTTTTATGTGGCGAGGTTGGTGTATGTGTGGTGAAATGTGTGCTGAGGGTGGTATATATGTTGAAACACGTGGTAGTGTGTGGCGCATTTGTGTGTGTGTTCATATCTCCGTGTGTGTTGAGTATCCCATGTCAGGGCCCCACCTTAGCAACTGTACAGTATATACTCTTTGGCGCCATCACTCTCATTCTTTAAGTCCCCCTTGTTCACATCTGGTAGCTGTCAATTTGCCTCCAACACTTTTCCTTTCACTTTTTCCCCATTATGTAGATAGGGGCAAAATTGTTTGGTGAATTGGAACACGCGGGGTTAAAATTTTGCCTCACAACATAGCCTATGACGCTCTCGGGGTCCAGACGTGTGACTGTGCAAAATTTTGTGGCTGTAGCTGCGACAGTGCAGATGCCAATCCCGGAAATACATACATACATATAAACATACACACACACACACATTGAGCTTTATATATTAGATTTTTGAGTAAAATGCAAATTGTTATTTTAGTCTACAAACTTCTGAAAACATGTCTCCAAATTTCCAAGCAATACATTTCTTTTTTTTTTTTTGAAAAGGAGAAATGGCCAAAATAAAAAATACCCCAGTGCTTTCAGACCTCAAATAATGCAAAGAAAACAAGTTTATAATAATTTAGAAACAACAATACTAATGTTTTAACTCAGGAAGAGTTCAGAAATCAATATATTGTGGAATAACCATGATTTTTAAAACAGCTTTCATGTATCTTGGCATGCTTGCCACCAGTCTTTCACATTGCTTCTTGCACAAAAATTTAAGCAGTTCTTCTTTGTTTGATGGCTTGTGACTATCCATTATCCTCTTGATTACATTCCAGAGGTTTTCAATGGGGTTCAGGTCTGGAGAATGGGCTGCTCGTGACAGGGTTTTGATGTGGTGGTCTCTTAATTTTTGCTAGAGCTGTATATGCCATTAATTTATATGGAACAATACAAATTCATTATCGTTAAAAGTTTCATTTTTTTGTGTATTTCTAGGTAAATACTGATCACCAGACAAAGCAGTAAGCACCATTTACTGTATGTTCATCAAATGAAAAGACCAAAGACGTCATAATTTCAGCTTGCACCAGGATAGCTGCCACAATCTTTCTTCTGTCATTTTTTAATCATGACTAAACTGGAAAATATCATTGATTTGTGTAGGAAGATAACGAAAAATGGACAAGTAAAATGCTTATCAAGGTAAATCTCACCAGGCTGAGTGGAGACGTGAATGGCAAGTACAGTCTGAGGGACAATAAAGGACAACTAGAAGTACAGCGAGGGTGAAAAGGAGATTCAACAATCTCTTCATCTTCCGAAAGGTAAAACTACATTTTTAAAGTATGTACCGTATTTTCGGACTATAAGACACAACGGACCATAAGACGCACCCAAAATTTTCAGAAGGAAAATAGGGAAAAAAATGGGGGTCCATCTTACAGTCCGAATTCAGCTTACCCAGGGGGGATCAGCAGCGCTGGTGGAGCATTGTCACAGGAGGTGTTCTGTGGTCCGGCAATAGAACTCCCATCCCAAACTGGTGTGGTAGGTGCGGTGGCCCCCGGGAAATCCCATGCCAGGCTGGTGCGGCAGGTTCAGCGGTGGTGCTCAGGGCTCCGCCGACATCTTGTGAAAGCCTGGAGACCCCGCATATCTATTGCTGCGATGCGGTGGCTTCTGAGAAATCCCATCCCAGGTTGGTGCAGCAGGTTCAGCAGTAGAGGTGCTCTGTGGTGTGTGGGGAGCTCCGCCGGCATCTTGTCAAAACCCGGAGGCCCCGAATATTCTTTACTGCAATGTGGTGGCCTCCAGGAAAATGGCCGACGATGGCGGCTCATGCTCAGATTGAGATCTCGTTGCCGAGATCTGAATCTGAACATGCGCCACCCCCGGCTGCCATTTTCCCAGAGGCCACCGCATCGCAGCAATGGATGTGCGGGGCCTCCGGGCTTTCACTAAATGCCGGCAGAGACCCCCCAGAACCACAGAGAACCACCACCAAACCTGCTGCACCTGCTGCACTAGCCTGGGAAGGGAGTGTGATCATCGCCTGGCAGCGTCAAACCAGGACAGCCACAGAATCACCCAACTCCTGCTGCCGTCACAGTATTTGCAAGTATATTCCGACTATAACACGCACCCCCATTTTCCCCAACAAATTTTTGGGAAAAAAGTGCGTGTTATAGTCCGAAAAATACGGTATATGAGTGACACATT
This sequence comes from Dendrobates tinctorius, assembly GCF_039654945.1. NCBI lineage: Eukaryota > Metazoa > Chordata > Amphibia > Anura > Dendrobatidae > Dendrobates > Dendrobates tinctorius. Next base: position 3,124,362 of record NW_027361886.1, on the reverse strand, counting down.
TTATAATGCATAATACGGTGTATGCTGAAAGCGCAAAATTGTCATTGCAACAATACAGTATACTTTGGGAATATTCTTAAGGTGTCATGGGCATTAGATTTTTAACCTGGTTACCAATATTGAAATAACATACAAGCAAATATTTAAAGGGAGTCTGTCCGAACAAAATCAAAGCAAAAACAGCTCTTTGTAAGGAGTATTATGCTAATAAAAATCATACCTTAGTGTCCTAACCCATTGCCAGAAATCATTCTTTGTTTAATCATTTTTTATTCAACATGCCAATGAGATGCTTGGAATTTCTTGGCATGGTCAAGGAGTTCCGGGCACCTTCCCAGCTACTTGTTTTCCACGTATGTTCACCCTTCTGTGGCTCCTGTAAAGCCAGAGCTGTCAATATATATATATATAATTTTAACACACTATAGTGTCCTCAACACTGCTACAATGGCACTTCTATTACTATGAACACATCAACAGGGAAATAAGATGTAACTAATATCCCAGAAAAATGAAGCGAACCAATAAATATTCTGTGATAAAATCACGATATTTTTATTTCATGAAAAAAGAATTAAAAAAGACCACATGTCATTTTAAACATAATATACCCCAGGGGAAAATTGCACAGCCCAAAATTTCATAATCTAATTAATCATTATATATTCAATATACAGTATATCATAATTTAAATGTCACAGGAGGTATAATCAAAAAAAACGCTTCATGATATAAATTTCAAATATCATTATATAAAGTTAACAATTAAAATAATTAACTCCACGATGCACATCAATAAGGTCTATAATATAGTCTCCATACATGCAATAATTTTATCCACAAGATATTATATAATAATCCAAGCAGGAGACACTGAGAAAATATATATAAGATAGAAGCAGTTGTTACACAGTATGGAATATAAGTATAAAACTTAATTACCTTCGCTGCAATATAACCGTAAATAGGAGCCGTGCAAGAGACCCCCGAGCCCCGACGCACGTTTCGCCCTCTTGCTTCTTCCGGTCGCAGAGATGAGAGTTTAATGAGATGTAATGTCTACGGAGACTGACTGTCAAAAGTTGAATAGGTTGTATTTTAACTCCTATAATAGATCTACAATCAGTCTATGAAAAACATAGAAACAGTGCTGACCAGAACAGGAGCAAATTTTATGTATCAGTTCTCCACTTTGGCTCACAGGGTAAAGACTGGGGCACTCATATCATAACATCATGATGTTTCCTGCAAGTAATATAAAAACACCTATGCTCACCGCCAGTGCTGTTCCAGCGGTGTTGGCACTGGTTCTCCTGGAGCTCACGTGATATTACTGTATGTTACACCATCTAAGGTGTATGGGAGCTTCATTTTAGACTGTTGCAACAGGAACTTGTTGTCAGGAACACCGCACTGTACTTGCTCACTGAGCCAGTGCGCGTGTCCTGAGTGTCAGGATCCTGTCAGCGCTGGCGTGTAGCCTCCGCTGAGCAGGGATTCACCCACACTGTAGAGGTACCGGGGTCAGGTACAGCCAGAAAGTACCAATGCACAGGACCTGTGGATGCTGAAGTTTAGCAAGCAGACATGGGACCTACGGTCATGTAACTGCAAGGGGGCGGGGCTTAGCATCCTGCTTAGTGAAGAAAGACACTATACAGAATTTCTCATAGTCAGGCAAAACGGGTTTCATACACAGAGATAGCCGTAACGTACCAAGGATGAGACAGAGCGGATAGTCAGGGCCAAACAGCAGTCAAAACCAAGCAGACATAGAAGGTACCAAGCAGAATCCAAAGCAATATCCAGCGAACAGACCGAGTCATACACAGATTATCAAGCAACCAGAACACAGCAAAACCACACTCAGGAGTCACCACACAATGTCAAGGGCAAGAGTATAACTGACAGGGATGGAAGCTTCCTGAGGCTATAAGAAGCCTCTCCCAGAACCAGGGAGAGGCCACAATCATAGCCCCAGGTGTGCAGGTAAGCCTGCACCGGGATCACAACCTTTAACCCCAGAAATGCCAGTCATCAGCACTGGTTCCAGACATTAACCCCACGTGTGCGAGTCAAACCCGCACTGAGATCATGACAGTACCCCCCTTTCAACGGGGGGCCTCTGGACCCCCAGGCTTGCCCAGGTACTTAGCATGGAAAGCCCGCACCAGGCGATCAACATGCATCAACCGGGCCGGTACCCAGGACCTGTCTTCTGGTTCATACCCCTTCCAATGAACCAGGTACTGTACCGACTGCCGTACCAACCTGAAATCTACGATATGACCAACCTCGTACTCCACCTGCCCGTCGACCAAAACAGGAGAAACAGCAGACTCTGAGTCTCCCCGGACTGCTTCAAAAGGTTTCAGTAGAGATTTGTGGAAGACGTTGGGGATCTTGAAAGAGGGTGGAAGGCACAGCCTATACGCCACTGGATTGATTTTTTTCCACAATCTTGTATGGGCCAATGAATTTGGGCCCCAACTTGGCTGAAGGAACCTTCAACTTAATGTTTCGAATGGAGAGCCAAACCTTGTCTCCAACCTGAAACGTGGGCCCTAGTGTTCGTTTCCTGTCCGCGAAAAACTTATACCTGCCCTGAGACCTAGATATACTCCGCTGAACTTCTGCCCACGTATTCTGTAATCGCTGAACAGAGCCCTCAGCCCCGGGACACCCTGAGTCCAGACGAGGAAACTCATCAAAATGAGGACTGAACACATAATTGATCAAAAAAGGAGTCATACCCGTGGATTGACTCACCCGACTATTGAAGGCAAATTCAGCCAACGGCAGTGCATCGCACCAGTCATTATGTCTAGCAGAGGTTAGACACCTGAGGATCTGTTCCAGGGACTGGTTAGTGCGCTCCGTCTGACCATTGCTCTCAGGATGGTATGCAGACGAAAAGGACAGAGACATCCCTAATTTTTTGCAGAAAGCACGCCAAAACTTAGCCACAAACTGCACACCACGATGAGACACCACATTCAGGGGTACCCCATGCAACCGGATCACATGCTGCACAAACAACCTGGACAACGTCTCAGCTGACGGTAGTGCGGACAGGGGTACAAAATGAGCCTGCTTAGAAAACCTGTCCACCACTACCCATACCACTGTATTACCCTTAGATGGAGGGAGATTGGTAACAAAATCCATGGATAAGTGAGTCCATGGTCTTTTGGGCACTGCCAAGGGCATCAGCTCCCCTGCCGGCCGGCTATGAGAGCTTTTAGAACGAGCGCAGACCTCACATCCAGCAATGACTTTTTTTATATCCGAACCAAGGGTAGGCCACCAAAAGATCCTAGCCACAGCCAGACGTGTGGCTGAAATACCAGGGTGAGCACTCAGCTTGGATTCATGGAACTCCTGCAAGAGTTTCAGGCGAAGTTGCTCTGGGACAAACAACTTCCCCTCCGGCTTGGCCGCCGGGGCCCGCGACTGGGCCCCCTGAATCTCCCGTTCCAATTCAGATGAGACCTCTGCTATCACAACCTCAGGGTGAAGAATGGAGGACGGTGGCTCAGGGGGCGTCATCGGCTGAAAACTGCGCGATAAGGCGTCAGCCTTGACATTCTTAGACCCTGGACGAAATGTAATCGTAAACTGAAAACGGAAAAAAAAAAGTGACCAACGGGCCTGTTTGGGCGTTAGTCTTTTAGCAGACTCAATGTATGACAAATTTTTGTGATCCGTGATCACCGTAACCGGGTGACTGGCCCCTCCAAAAAGTGCCTCCATTCTTCAAACGCCAATTTGACCGCAAGAAGCTCTCTATTGCCTACGTCATAATTTCTTTCCGCAGCAGAGAACTTCTTGGAAAAGAAAGCACATGGCCTGAGGTTGGTTAGAGTGGCAGGCCCTTGGGACAACACCGCCCCCACCCTCACTTCAGAGGCGTCCACTTCCACGACGAATGGTTTGGACGGATCTGGCTGTACTAACACAGGAGCGGACATAAAGCTTCTTTTCAGGGTCGCAAAGGCCTCTTTTGCGAGTGAGGACCAGTTTCTCACATCCGCACCTTTACAAGTAAGATCTGTGAGTGGTTTGACCACCTGTTAAAAAACCCCAGAATAAATTTGCGGTAATAATTGGCGAACCCCAAGAAGCGCTGAAGACCCTTAAGGTCTCGGGGTTGCACCCAATCCGCAATGGCCTGCACCTTTTTGGGGTCCATGCGAAAACCCTCACAGGACACAATTAATCCCAAAAAGACAATTCTTGAACAAAAAACACACATTTCTCCAATTTGGCATACAGATGATTTTCCCTCAGTCTTTGCAGAACGGTTCGTACATGATTCAGATGAGAATGACTGTCGTGTGAGTATATCAGAATATCGTCTAAGTAAATGACAACAAAAGACCAATGAGATCCGAGAATAAAACGTTGATGAAATTCTGAAATATGGCTGGGGCATTGGTAAGACCAAACGGCATGACTAAATTTTCAAACAGTCCCTCGGTCGTGAGGAACGCGGTTTTCCATTCATCCCCCTCCCGGACCCTTATCAAATTATATGCTCCCCGAAGACCCAGTTTGGAGAACCATTTTGCCCCTGAAAGTTGGTTACACAAATCGGGAATCAACGGAAGGGGGTACGTATTTCGTACAGTAATCTTGTTCAGCTCACGAAAATCAAGGCAGGGACGTAAACCACCATCTTTTTTCTTAAACAAAAAAAAACCCTGCCGCCACAGGTGAGACTGAGGGACGTATGTGTCCTTTGCGAAGACTCTCAGCAATGTAATCTTTCATGGCCAAGCGCTCAGGACCAGATAAATTAAACAGACTGGCTTTAGGCAATTTAGCCCCCGGGACTAACTCGATAGTGCAGTCAAAGGGTCTATGTGGCGGCAACGTCTCGGCCTCGCTTTCAGAGAACACATCTTCGAATTCTTTCAGGTGCTCCGGAATACCTTCCAGCTCGACAGATGACACAGATACAGATTTAACAGGTTCAACCAATAGTGCAGACTTATCACATAACATCGAATCATTAAACCCCCACTGAACAATCTCCTCCCGTTTTCCAGTTAATGACTGGGTTATGGCGTTGTAACCAGGGCATGCCCAACACCAATCCTGCTGGTAGATTGTCCAGAACCAATCAACTTAATTTTTCCACATGGGTAGCACCCACTTTGAGTGGAAACAAGTCAGACATAAAGAGAATTCCCTCTTTAGTGAGGGGGGAGGAGTCAATGGCCATCACCTTGATCGGAACCTTAAGTCTAACTGTCCCTATCTTACAGCGTGTGACCAATTGGGAGTCAATGAGATTGATGGATGATCCGCAGTCCACGAAAGCTGTAGAGGGAAAACAACAATCGTCCACTAACAGTTTCACATGAAGTAACACCTTAGAAAACGAGGAAAAGGGTACCTGAGGGTCTGAGTAGTCTCCCCGCTGACTACCCAGACCTAGTCGTTTCCCGTCGACCGGGTTGAGGATGAACAATCAGGACACTCCCTTTTCCAATGTCCCGTTTTACCACAGTAGAAGCATAACTGCTTTTCTCTCCGGCGTTGTCTCTCCTTTTCCTTCAGGGAGAGAGCCCCTACGTCCATGGGTACAGAAACAGTCTCTTTTCCACTAGGGAACACTGGAGTCTCCACCTGCATCACCCCCCTGACCCGCAGCCTACGGTCCATCTGGACGGCCTGGGTCATGGCGTCCTCGAGAGAGTTAGGTGGGGGATGTAATGCCAAGGCATCCTGTAACCACTCGGACAAGCCTCTGCGAAAGAGTCCTCGGAGTGCGGCATCGTCCCAAGAGACCTCTGCGGCCCAGCGGCAGAATTCTGTGCAAAACCACTCAGCCGAGTGTTTCCCCTGACAGACACTCATCACCATGTCCTCTGCCAATCGCACTCGGTCCGGCTCATCATATATGTGCCCGAGGGCCTCAAAAAACGCATTCACAGACACTATCTCAGGGGCAGTGGGAGGAAGGGAGAAAGCCCAAGCTTGTGGGGACGCACTTAACAGAGACATAATGACCCCTACCTTCTGAATTTCGTCCCCAGAGGAACGTGGCCTCAAACTAAAGAAGAGTTTGCACCCCTCCATGAAGACCCTGAACTCCTTTTTGTTCCCAGAAAAAAAATCAGGCAGTTTAACAGGTGGTTCTGGGGACACCAAAACAACATCACTTGCCCCAGCCCCCAGAGACCCAGCAGCGCCCCCGTCACTGTCTCAGAAACCTGCTGCTGAGAACGAGCCAGAACTTGCTGCTCCAGAGATAAACCCTGAAACATCTGACTCAGATTTATCATTTGCTCAGCAAGAGATTGTATGGGATCCATATTTCTCAGCAGAGGAAAAAAAAAAAAACCCAAAAAACTTAATGGTCAGTTATAATGTCAGGAACACCGCACTGTACTTGCTCACTGAGCCAGTGCGCGTGTCCTGAGTGTCAGGATCCTGTCAGCGCCGGCGTGCAGCCTCCGCTGAGCAGGGACTCACCCGCACTGTAGGGGTACCGGGGTCAGGTACAGCCAGAAAGTACCGATGCACAGGACCTGTGGATGCTGAAGTTTAGCAAGCAGACACGGGACCTACGGTCATGTGACTGCAAGGGGGCGGGGCTTAGCATCCTGCTTAGTGAGATGGAAAGACACTATACAGAATTACTCTTAGTCAGGCAAAACGGGTTTCATACACAGAGATAGCCGTAACGTACCAAGGATGAGACAGAGCGGATAGTCAGGGCCAAGCAGCAGTCAAAACCAAGCAGACATAGAAGGTACCAAGCAGAATCCAAAGCAATATCCAGCGAACAGACCGAGTCATACACAGATTATCAAGCAACCAGAACACAGCAAAAACACACTCAGGGGTCACCACACAATGCCAAGGGCAAGAATATAACTGACAGGGATGGAAGCGTCCTGAGGCTATAAGAAGCCTCTCCCAGAACCAGGGAGAGGCCACAATCATAGCCCCAGGTGTGCAGGTAAGCCTGCACCGGGATCACAACCTTTAACCCCAGAAATGCCAGTCATCAGCACTGGTTCCAGACATTAACCCCACGTGTGCGAGTCAAACCCACACTGAGATCATGACACTTGTTTGTGATAACGGAAATACACTATGGAGGACATTATTATTATTTTAGAGAGTGATAGTTTTCTATTACATTCTTATGTGAATGGGCAGGGTAAAGGCATCAGTATTGCAGGGAGAGTGTATTGGAGGGGAAGACCAACTAGTAATGAGTCACAGACAGTAATCAAGATGAGAATGAATTAGTGCAACAATAAGAGTTCTTGTTGTTTTCCATTTTAAGAAAATAGTAGATTCTGTTGAAGATTTTAAAGGGAATCTGTCACCCTTTTTTTGGACTATCATCTGCCGGCATTGACATCAGGGGTTTATCTACAGCATTCTGTAATGCTGTAGATAAGCGCCCGATGTGACCTGAAAGATAAGAAAAACACGTTAGATTATACTTACCGGAGGGGGCGGTCCGGTCCGATCGGTGTCGCGGTCCGGCGCCTCCCATCTTCATACGATGCCGTCCTCTTCTTCCCTTCCTGTAGTGGCTCCAGCACAGGTGCACTTCTCTGCCGTGTTGAGGGTAGAGCAGAATACTACAGTGTGCAGGCGCCGGACCTCTCCCGACGCCTGCGCACTGCAGGACTCTGCTCTGCCCTCAGCAGGGCAGAAAATACCGGCAGCTGATGTCAATACCGGCAGCTGATAGTCCAAAAAAAGGGTGATAGATTCCCTTTAAGCTGCAAGTGATGTAATAGTTTGAATGGATGTAGGGAGGAAAGAACTCGTTTGAATAAAACAAAACTCCAAGATTGTGGGTATGCTACCAAGAAGTTGATATATGGCAGAATATGACTATATCTTGAGAAGTTCCCACTGGAGAGAATAATACTTTCAACTCTAAATTGGACATTATGACTTTGTTCTGTAAGATATATTTTTAAGAACAAGATATATATGCAGCATTTTTTCACACTTACCTAAAATGTTTGCATTTTAATATATATATATATATATATATATAAATATATAGATTCATGCAATCATTAATTTGCATCTTATTGCATGAAATAAGTATTTGATCGCCTATCAACCAGCAAGAATTATGGCTCTCACAAACATGTTAGTTTTTCTTTATGAAAGGCTGTCTTAGGGTGTGTGCACACATTGCGGATTCTTCTGCGGAATTTTCAGTGCGGATTTGTCTAAATCCGCAGGTCAAAAGACCTGCGGTTTATCTGCGGATTTATTGCGGATTAGCCTGCGGTTTTCCCCTGCGGTTTGACACCTGTCATGGAGCAGGTGCCAAACCGCTGCAAAATCTGCACAAAGAATTGACATGCTGCAGATTTAAATCCGCAGCAAATCCGCGTGGAAAATTCCGCACCTTGGGCACTGCGTTTTTCAATTTGCATTGACTTAAATGGGCCAAATCCGCTGCGGATCAGCAGCAGAATCTGCAACGTGTGCACACACCCTTAATGTCACATTTGATGTAACTTGCATCGCTGACTTTGTTTTATCCTCTAATGAGCACTTTTGGTGACTAAAGAAAGAACTTTGTTCACAAGTTTGTTGAGCTGGATGTTCTCCTGTTTATGTGTTCTTCATGTATTCCCATACAGACTCAATGATGTTGACATCAGAGCTCTGTTGGGGCCATATCACATTAAGGACTGCTTTTTCTTTTTTACTCTGAAGATAGTTCTCAATAACAGTGGCTGTATCTGTATGTAGGGGTCATTGACCTGCGAAAGAATACATTTGGTGCCAATCAGATGCTTCCCTGATGGTATTGCATAAGTATCTGCCTTTATTTCTCATCATTAGGGGTAACATCATTCCAATTCCATTTGCCAGAAATGTGCAAAGAACCTCCACCATGCTTCACTGTTGCCTGCAGACACTTATTATTGTAGTGCTCTCCAGCCCAGTGGTGAATAAAATGCCTTCTGTTGTGAGTTCATTTTCCCCTTCACTACTGAGGCCCGAGGAACTCCCTCTTCTGGTGAAGAAAGGTAGTGAGCCTGATTGTCAAACACCTGGGGCTGATGATGATGACTGGCTGAGTGGAGTTAATGACTGGATATAAGGCTGCCGACGCCCTTCTGGCCTGCGGGTGACTTCTCTGTGGACTTCTAGGAAACCAGTCTGATTCCTGCTCATCTAAAGCTAAGATTTCTGCTTTGCCTTTTTGCATTAGTGTTTTGTTTTCCTTGCTTTTCTGGATTCTGCCATTCCCTGCTGGGGTGAGCTGAATCTCCTTTTGCCTGTTGCTCTGTCTTCAGAATATTCCTGAGTACTGACATAGCTTTTTTGAAGCCTAGCGTCTTCAGGGCCTTTTTTACTGTCAGTTTGTTGGCTTCTGTTACAGTCAAAAATTTCAATTTTTGAATCATCAGTCAAGACCAGCTTCTACCATTTTCTGCTCCCCATTTTATATGTTTTCATGACAATTCGAGTCGCTTGGCCTTGTTGCCATGTCAAAGATATCCCTTTTGGTCTCCAATTCTTTCATGAAAACCATTTCTGTCCAGACTTCTCAGAACAGTGGATGAATGTAGCTGGCTCCAACTGGTTGTTGCCTGTTCTGAGCTAATGTTATTGCTATGCCGATTTTTGATGCAAAGTAAGTGTCTAGAACCTCAAGGTTGTTCATTTCTTGGTTTGTCTTCAAAAAACTTGAACAGCGCATTATGAAACCCTAGTCAATTTTTAAATCTATGTCTGGGCTAGACCTTACTGGTGCACTATAACTAACTACCTTTTTGTTTTTGTCTTGTAGCTGTGCCTTCTTTTTCCATGGTGTATAACCTGAAATGGTCTTCCACAATCTCTCACAAGCACTTCCTGCAAGAGTAACGAAAACACAGCACAATGTAGAATGATGCAAGTGAAGCAAAACTAACAGAGCATTTCTTGCAATAGTAATGAAAACACAGCACAATATAGAATGTCCAGTGAAACTGAAGAACGGGGCGCAACCGCTAATATGAGCCAGTCCAACTGTAATATGACACAGGTGTACACTAGGCACTAAACGTGAGAGTTCAGCAGTATATGCAAGAGGAAGCACATGGCAGTTAAAGAGGAAGTCCAGCGATCATATAGGTGAAAATGCACATGGCACCTAGATGTAGAAGACCAGCAAAACACAGGAATAGCATTAACAAGTAACGTACCTTTTGGGCAGAAAGACCTGCACATGTCCAGCACCACAGCCCACATAAACACAGACCAAGAGGAGATAGCAACGTTAGGATTCCTTACTGGCCACAGCAGTTCCAGAGGCAAACAGCTCCTCACTAGAAGTCCAGATAGTAGTTATCGGGGGACGCACACGGGACTGTAATCAGCAAAGCATGGAGAGGCGGAGCGCCGAGTAACATGTAGCAGCAGCAGGGAGTACACCAGTAGACAGGCAGGAGCTCAAAAGCCAACAGCAACAAAATACTCAGGCAAAGAGGAACACCTGACCCGGACTTAAATCACAAAGCAGACAGGAAGTTCCATGACAGGGCGAGATACAAGACTGCATCTTGGATAAGGTCAAACAGGCACAAAGGAAAGTCCGAAATCCTTACAGTAATGCCCCTTATCAGAGCAAAGTATGTGATCTGATTTGGTTATGTGAGAGGCTAAGTCTGGGAAATAAGGGGTAATATTTCACCTTGTGGACAGTGACAAGCCTGAAACACAGTTTCTGCAAATTGAGATTCTGGTTTGGCTTTTCAGTGTCAGGGAGTGTATATACAGTGCCCTGAAAAAGGATTCCTACCCTGTGACCTTTTCTACATTTTTTCACATTACGTCCACAAACTTAAATTATTTTATGTGGATTTTATGTCATATGCTAACACTAAACAGCAAGTATTTGTGAAGTGTAAAGCAAATGATACATGGTTTTCTATTATCTACTTTGTAGGACTATCCTTCTCTGCAATTACTGTTGCAACTCTTTTAAGGTATTTATTTAATTTAGACCTGGACTTTGACTGAGCCATTCAAACACATGAATATGCTTGATCTAAACCATTTCATTGTTGCACTGGCAGCATGTTTTTCTCTAGGATTGCCCTGTATTTAGCTCAATCCATCTTCCCATTACCCTAACCAGCTTAGATCTCCTGCTGAAGAAAAGCATTCCCACAGCATAATTTTGCGACCACTATGTTTGACTGTGGGAATGGTGTTTTCAGTGTGATGTGCAGTGTTAGTTTTCCACCACATATAGTGATTTGAATTTAGTTCTACTTTGGTCTCATCTGACCAGACTACCTTCTTCCACATGCTAGTTGTGTCCCCTACATGGCCTTTTGCAAAATGCAAATGGCACTTCTGAGATTAAATTACACACAGACTCAAATTAACAAATTATGACTTTTGGAGGCGTTTGGTCACTAAGGATTTTATTTAGGGATATCAGAATACAGGGGACTGATTACAATTGCACATCCCAATTTTCAGATTTATGTTTTTAAAATAATTAGAGAACCATGTATCATTTGCTTTACACCTCACAAATACAGGCTACCTTGTGTTGGCATGGTATATAAAATCGCAATATACATTTGAGTTTGTGGGTGTAACATGAAAAAATCCATTTTTTTCAAGACACTGTATATAAATATGTATATATATATATATATATATATATAGTAATAAGGCTTCATTTAAATATGACTTCCTCCTCATGATAAAATTTCTGCATGTTATAAAAAAAGGTAGTCTTCATGGTTTAATTTCTGTGCAGAAAAAAATCTAGACAGATAATAGTAGTTGAAATGACATGAGACGGAAATACTATTACTAATTAAGTACGTTTGATGACCACAACAGCTGATTATTCATAGACTAACCATTTGTACAGTCTACAATATTGAAAAAAATTTTTTGTATATTAACTGCGAGTTTAGATTGATGTTTTTACAATGTGTGAGTTCGGGTACTATGTATGATTTTGCTTTTGTTCATTCTAGAGATTATTTTACCCCTCCCTAGAATCTGCTAGGAGAAAGAATTTATCTCATTCCTTCTTAATAAATAATAAAAAAAAGAAATCCTGATGCACATCTTTGGTCCTTTCTACATAACCCAGTAAATTTGTAGCATGATATAAAGTGGCGTCTCCCCCACCTCCTCCCCTGGGGTAGAAGCAAAAGATTTATACTCTATAGAACCAAAGACCCTTCAATGCCCCCAGCCCCCGACTGACCTAGAAACTATTCGACCCTGAATAATACAGAGTAAAGGCTGCATAAAACATGAATACCCTGCCATTGTGTGTTTATATGTCAAATTTAATGCATTGTATCAAAAAATATTCAGGAAAGGAAAATATGGGTACTGTGGAATGACTTCTTTTCCTTATAGTGGATAAAAATTGAATCAACTATTCTCCTTATACACATTTTGCATTTTAACAGAGTTGAGGATACGTAGTTCTGTAACTTGCCCAATATATGTTCCTGTAAGAGTCTTATCATACTGACCTTTGTGTACATGCACTACCTGCAGGATGGACTGGTGAGCAGAGCAGGCCTAAGGTGGAATGGCCATCACTGGCCCCATACACATCACATTTCATCAGGCACATGCTCACTCATCAAGACAGGCAGAGCCACATGTTTTTGAGTACTAGACAAATCACTGATGTGTGAATGAACTCTTATAGACACCCCCTGTCACTCAGTAACGAGCATGCTATGCTTAATGACACAGGAACATGCTTATTAGGCTGGTGTCACACTAATCTTATGGAAAATCGTTCCCTGCTGAGAGTCACACAAGTGTTCTCCGTATGGTCATCCGTGTGTAATGCATTTGCAATGCGATGATGCGATTTTCTCCCAACCCGTGTATCCGTATGGCATCCGTATGACGTGTATGGCTTTACATTTCTTACTGATTTTCCCCATTGAATTAAATTGCTCAATGGGCTGAAATGAGGAAAATGTATGCATATTTGTCGCAAGTTAGACGGTTGGTCCGTGTGGGGTCTGAGTTTTCCTCGCACCCATAGGCTTGCATTGGCGAGTCTCTGTTACAATTGCAGCATGCTGTGATTTTACACGCACATCAAATACGCCTGAGAAAATAAACGCTGATGTGAGCTGCCCCACTGGTCCAAGCGCTATTCGATGTTTTCTCGCATAGCACTCACCCGTATTCTACGGTAGTGTGACTCTGGCCTTACAAGGATACTCATGCATGCAGTTACTCACATCCACAAATAATGTCCATGCCAGCACATGACTATCACATGGACATTCACTCATGTGAATGCTCTCATGAATGGACGTCCACATATACTGTAAATATGAGTTCAAGGCCAAGATCTCTATTTGATTGTTAAATATACAGATCTGGAAATACAAGGGCATATACCACCAAATGATAAAAGACGCTTTCACCACTAGCGTGGATGTTTTTCTTAGGATATATTCACACTTTACAGATTTGTCGCAGAATTTTCTGCGACTGTCCCGTTCATATGAGTAAGTTCATGCACAAATCGACATAGCATTGACAACCCCATACTCATGAATGGAATGAATTTTCAACCAAAAACATTTCTAAAACAAAATATCCTATATAAGTATATATCACTCCAAGAACAATAAAAATATGAACTTTTCAACATGAAGCATTGGAGTCCTGGTTCAGCCTGTAGAATATGCTCTTTGGAAAAGACCCCGTAAATACGTAAAATTGACGCACCAGAAGCCATTTGCTTTCAATCACTTTTGGATACCAAAAGAAATGCTAATAATGCTATATTCAAAAAGCTCAAAAAGAATTATGAAATCTGCACAGTCTTAGAGTACATTAACATATGACTGTATTTTCTGTCTGGGTGATGTGTAAAAAACTGACCTCACTTGGACAGCATTCGGAACAATGTTTTTCAATTAAGCTGTTCAAATTATGGCTTTATTCACACCCTGAATGTCCACACAAACAAAAATTGTAGCATGCACTAGTCTCCTTCAGGTTTTCAGATGAGTAGCAAAAAAAAAACAAAATTGGTTCCCATACGGATCAGCGGAATAAAATCCGATTTTTACAGATACATTTCAATTGTTAGCATAATAAACTTTACACAATAACTTTACATAACTGCTGATGGATAAAGACGTACGTCATACAGATGACAATGAGTATTAAATAAGTAAACTTGGCACTCAACTGATGAAGACGGAGCTCATTTTAATTCAGTCCAAAAATTGTAGTACACAAACGTTTCTGTCAAATTGACCTTCCATAGTTACTACAAACGAAAAAAAATGTAAACACATAAATGAAATAAAAGTATTTACATAAAAAAAAATTGGTCAGGGTATAGGAAGAGATGGAAATATGCAGCAATAACACCAGTATAACCAGTCAACATATATCATAATTATAAAATAAAAGCATTAAAATGCTGGGAGAAAAATGATAATACGGCATGGAGTTACCAGCTGTCTGTTTTAGTTTGTCTGGTGGTCGAAAATGGGGAGACCCCCACACAGTTTTTTAATTTATTTTAATAATTAAAAAATACGGCATTGAGACTTCTCTATTCTTGACAACCAGCCTTGCTAAAGCTTACAGCTGAGGGTTGCAGCCTGCAGCTGTCAGCTTTGCCTGGCTGGTTATCAAAAATAAAGGGAACCACAAGTATTTTTTTTTTTATTTATTTATAGCTCAGGCGGTGGCTGATGGATACTCTTATCAGCTGCCACCTGAATGCAACTCTCAACATTCTCCCCTGCTAGCGCTGATCGCAGAATGAGCATGGGACAATGATGTGAGCTGTCTTCAGCACCCACTGCTGGAAACAACATGAACTGTACCACTGATATCCATCTGTGTGTCATCAGTGTGCACTTGTGCAGGACATTTTGCGGCCCATGCTGCTGTTAAAAAACAAACATATCAACACATTTTGCCCATGGACACATGGTCCGTGTAAACAAACTGACATGTGCACAGACCCATTCACTTGAATGGGTCTATATGTGTAAGTGTCACTGGTACATGTGAAAACTGTCAACACACGTACCAGACACACTGACATCGGAAAGAGCCCTTAGAGTTATGACTTGTTCACTATCATTATTAAGAAAGGCCAGGTTATGCAAATTTCCCAGCTTTATAAAAACCCAGCCTCCTCTAACCTTGTGTCCAAGAACAGCAGCCATGGCTTCTTCTAAGCAGCTGCCTATCACTCTGAAAATGAAAATGGTGGAAGCCCACAAAGCAGGAGAAGGCTATAAGAAGAAAGCAAAGTTTTTCAAATTGCCCTTTATTCGGTTCAAAATGTAATTAAGAAATGGCAGTTAACAGGAACAGTGGAAGTCAAGATAAGGTCTGGAAGACCAAGCAAAATCATGCTCGTAGGATTGCTAGAGAGGCAGATCATGACCCACACTTGACTGCAAAGAACTTCAGAAAGACTTAGCAGACTCTGGAGTTTTGGTACATTGTTCTATATTCAGAGACACCTGTACAGATATGGACTTCATGGAAGAGTCATCAGAAGAAAACCTCTACTGTGCCCTCACCATAAAATTCAGCTTCAGTAGCATGATGCATTTTGTAAACAATTCCTGTGAACCGATGAGTGATAGCCAGACAATTATAGCTCTTTCAAGCTGGAACTGCTGGCACTGGTGTGGGCAATGACCGAGAAGTTTGCAGAGAACTTGTCCGGATTGGAGGTCCTGGTGTGGACGGACAATAATCCCCTGGATACCTGGAAAATGTAAAGTTGGGGGCCTTAGAACAATGATGGGTGGCCAGCATGGTGAAGTATCCATACAAGATTGTTTACCAGGCTAAGGCCGAGAAAACTCATGCTGACGCTCTCTCCAAGGTGACTTACGAGTGACCTGAATGTGATCGAGATGAAGAACTTGAGGCGGAAGAGATCCCTGACTTCTGGAACTTGGTCAAATTGTTAGTGGTGACTCAAGGACAATTCAAAGAGACGTCTGAAGATCAGGTGCTGGGGCGGCCCCAGGACATCTGGGTTTGACTTCAACAGATGGATAAGGAGATCACCCAGCTGTAACGGTGGGTGGCACTGAAACAACTCCCCAGCCAGAGAGAGAGGAACACCCTATCTCCAGGAACCTTGCGGATTCTGGAGCAATGGGAAAGGCTCTATTTGAAGGATGGATTGTTATACTGGAAGGTGCAGCTGTTACGAGAAAAGGGGGTCACTTGACAAGTAGTGCAAATGGAGAAGTTGATCAGAGTAGTTGGTATGGAGGCTCACGAGTGAGGGGCTCACTTTGGTCCAAACAAGACATTCCGGTGGTTACCGAACTTGGTGTATCACCCACAATTGAGGACTGCAGTGGAGAAGGCTTGCCAACAAGGTCAGAGCTGTGAGGTGGCCAAACCTCCAGAGCAGCGGGCCCTGATACAGACCATCGTGACCTCTGCTCCCTTGGAGGTTCTGATGATCGATCACTTGACTGTAGGGCCAGTATATCCTGGATATGAACATTGCCTGTTAATGACTGACCATTTTACAAAGTTTGCTGTGGCGTCCCCAACCAGAGACCAGACCGCCGAGTCAGCTGCGCAGGCCATCTACCAGGATTTCATCCGCGTGTATACCTGTCCAAAGAGGATCCATTCCAACCAAGTCGCCTGCTTCCAGGGGCGAGTGATGGAAGAATTACACCATTTATACTGGATTGAGAAATCCAGAACTACTCCTTACCACCCTCAAGGGAATGGGGCCTGTGACCACTTCAATTGGACAATGATACAGATGCTACGCACGTTAGAGGATGATCGGAAGATACGTGGCCTGAGTTCGTGGCTGAGCTGGTGTGGCTGTACAATAACCAAGTGCACAGTACAAGGTTCACTTCGTATACCTTGCTGTTCGGGTGAAGGGGGCAAGAGATCTCTGAGATAGAGTTGGACCTGGAGGAGGACTACCCACGGACGGGGGTGTCTTCCTGGGTTTAAGAGCACTGGCATTGACTGCAGACTCTCCGTTGGCTGGTACAGATGAATTTCCAAGAACTCAAGCTTCATGAGGTGCCCTGTTATGAATGGGTCACCGAGGAGGAAAAAATAAACAGCAAGCTAAGTCTCAGAAAACCAGAGAAGTTGGTAACTATGCAGATTGCAGATCCCTGAACTTAACCACACAACTAGCAGCAGTCGTGGAGCGTTCCTACGATGGTCCTAGATGCCTTGCCACAACCGGAGAGCTACATAAGCCTAAAGCAGGAAAAGAGGAAAACTAACTGCCCCAGAGCAGACCCCAAAGGAAGGCTGGTGATTCTGTTATGAATGGGTCACCAAGGAGGAAAAAATAAACAACAAGCTAAGTCTCAGAAAACCAGAGAAGTTGGTAACTATGCAGATTGCAGATCCCTGAACTTAACCGCACAACTAGCAGCAGTCGTGGAGCGTTCCTACGATGGTCCTAGACGCCTTGTCACAACCGGAGAGCTACATAAGCCTAAAGCAGGAAAAGAGGAAAACTAACTGCCCCAGAGCAGACCCCAAAGGAAAGACAGCCCCCCACATGTATTGAGGTGAAACAAGATGAAATTACAAACAAAGGCAGGAAAATAGGCTGAGCAAACGATGAGGCCTGGCTAACTAAACAGGACAGGAAAGGAAAGACACTGTCTGCAATCTGCCAACAAAAACCTACAAAAATATTGTCCAACACTTCTGATAACAAAATTAACCCTGAAGTCACTAGACTTCTACACCTCCAAAAAGGGACAAAAAGCAGCTTGGCAAAAACTGATACATAGGAGTGGAAATTCAGCATAGCCCCAGCAGGGGCAGGCTGACCACACAAGAAACTGAACTGACCAACAAGCGCAAGTGTGAACAATAGCAAAAAAACAAACTTAACTTGAGAAGACTGGAAGAGAGCTGAAGTCCAGGACCTGAGAAGCAGACTGAATCACCAGCACTAGGATAGGGCGTCGGCTGTCTTATATCCAGTCTGATACTCCAGAGATCCAATCGTTATCTTCCTCATCAGGTGGCAGATCACTACCACTTAAACCAACCTCACTAACTCCTGTCACCACCAGAGGGAGAACGGGAGGGGAACTCTCAACTGGTGGAGCCGAAAATGAGTTCATAACAGTGCCCCCTATCCGAGGGACAGCTCTGAGACCCGGGGATTGGGTGCTGGTCTGGAATAAGCAGCTCCGGGGAAAACTGGAAAGCCGATGGGAGTGAACCCCACATCGAGTGACACAACAAGTCGGCTCTGATGGGCCGGTATATGAAGTTTAGCCTGAACAGGCGGAAGGAGCACCCACCAGAGTGGGTCCACCATAGCATGCTGTGTCCCTACCTGTCCAAGGGACCCAAGGGTGGAGAGGAGTCACCGAAAACTAGTACGTTACCCACTTTGATGGTTTCAGACTGTGACGGAGAGGAAGGGATGCCAACCTTGCCCCCAGACCCCAATGCTTCGCCACCTGCCACTCCCAGGGAGGTGAGCACTGAGTTACCAATGCTTGAAGCCACGGGGGCATCAAACCAACTGGACCACAGCGGCTCTCCGCCTCTCTTTAGTCAGGCTGCATTGCGATGATCAGAGTGAAACACAGCTGGAGTGCCTCCCACCCATTATGAGCAATATCAATTAATTTGGCAAGGAATCATCCAAGAAGTTGAGAATTGTGAATGCTTGGTGAAAGAGCTCTCGCCCATGGAATGGCAGGTTAAAGGAGAGTGGGGGTCCAGAGGAGAACACTGGGCTATGGGTGCTGACAGGGCACCAGGTCCGGAACTGCTAGGGCCAAACTTACTGTTGCAGGGGGGAAGGAGATTGGAGATTAAGCAGACCCTTAACCTGTATAGGAGGGGCGTGGCGAGCCAGGTAGGTATAAAAGGATTTGCGCAGGAAAAGAACCAGAGAGAGGAGTCAGAGAGGACCAGCGCCGTGCTGCGGGGAAAGATAGGCTGCATAGTATCGATCGTGGCCTGGTGTGGTGAGGACTCCCAGGTTTTGGCGGGCGTATAATGGAACGCATCCCAAGTGGAAGATTGCGGTGCACTGCAGCATAACGGACTAGGGGCTCAGTGGTTAAGACCGGTGACAACCCGCTGCCTTCAGAAGTGAGGATAACTTGTTAGACGGGGAAGCTGGAAGAAATCAGCACTGGCCTCAGCCTGCAGCCGACCAACCATCTGACTCAGGAAAAAGATATGGACAACCTAGTCACGTTAAGTGGAATTAATATATATACTGCCAATCTGAATTACTCTTTTCCTGTTTGCCATTCTGAATTACTCTTTACCAGTTTACCCCTCAGCCTTTCTCTGTTTATTTCCTGTTGCTCCCTGCGAGGAGATTACCCCTGTATTGATAAAACGAGTAACTGTTAATCCCTGCTCTGTGCTTTTGCGTCACTGCATCCGAATACCTGTGTTACATTGTCATCATCTGACATGTCCTGCGGTGGTCCACTGACCGTGTGCACTAGCCCTCCCATGTTCTCATCCGCCAACAGAACAAGTGGTTGGGCATCAGTGCACTTAGTCTCTTCCACTTCTGGGGCAGGGCCAGGTGAATAGGCCAGGGAACCACAGCCATCAAAAAGCAGAAGAGACTGCTTCATGACTTGGGGCTCAGACTGCTTGGCTGATTTGCAAGGGGCTGAGATGGAAGCCGGATGACTATGGTCCTCAGGTGCCAACTATGCACTTTCTGCAGTGGACTGGGTGGAAGAAAATGCAAAGGAACTGGAGGCACTCTCAGCGAGCTAATCAAACACCTTTTCAACATCTTGTGGCTTCACCATTCATGCAGTGGTATTCAGGCCTGTCACCTGCATGCACCAGAGGAAGGTGTTGTATTTGAGCACGTAGCAGGTATAGAACAATTATGTCCTCTACCTGCATCAACTACAGCACCACCACCATAAGCAGCTACACCAGCACCATTAAGGCGACGGCCATGTCCCCTATTTGATGCTTTCCTAATTTTTGGAAAAGTTTTGCCTAAACCCTACTCGCAAAGTAAATTTATTTGCAGCAGTGCTAGAAAATACACACCGGTCCTGAAAAATTAATTATTTGGCCTACTAATGGCAATGAGATGGCTGATGCTAATTATTTATTTCTTAGACTACTAGAAAACACACAGCAGCTTACAGGAACAGTAATCCCACTGGCAGAGGGGTGCAGAGCACAGACAGTGGCTTAAAAGAACAGTACTCCCACTGGCGGGGGGGTGTACAGTACACACAGAGGTTTAAAGGAACAGTACTCCCACAGGCGGGCGGGTGCAGATTACACGCAGTACTCCTACTGGCGGGGGGATACAGAGCACACACAGTGACTTATACCACAGTACTGCCACAGATATGGGTTGCAGAATACACACAGCATTTTTTTGTTTTTTTTTGCAGAGTGCGCAGTCAGTATCTGTCCCTCACTCCAGCTGTGTCCTATCCCTACACTAATAAGAGCAGAATGGCGGCGGTACTCGTGATCTGTGGTGCGCCAGCCAATCACAGCCATTCCAATATGGCTGTGTTGGCTCCGGAAGTGCCTACAGTCTAAAAGCTTTCAACAAGCTTTATTAGGCTGGCGAACCCAAACATGCAACCGGAATTAGAGTAAAAAGTCCATGTTAGGGTTCGCTCATTCCTAGTAATGATAGCAATTTAGCCTGACTGTTATTCAGATGTGCACAGTGAATTTTTTCTCTAGTGTGGCTCCTGATATAGCCTTCAGTAATAGTGCCCTAATAATGGAAGTCCTTAAAATGAATTTTGTCAGATGGATCAACTCTCCTAAGCCATATATATGGGTATGTAGAGCAAAGATACTGTAGCTGAACAAAATGATGCCTTCATATTTAAGATTTGATGCTTTATTCCAGAGTAATCAATTAATCCATTAAATATATATATATATATATATATATATATATACAGGGGTTGGACAAAATAATGGAGACACCTGGAAACATAAACAAAAGTTAGTTTAATATGGTGTAGGTTCAATAATGTTGAGGTCTGGGGATTGTGGGGGCCAGATGACAAGCTCAACTTCATTACAATGTTCCTCATGCCATGCTTTAATGATTCTAGCTGTATGAATTGGTGCATTATCATCCTGAAAGATGGCGTTCCCCTCCGGGAACAGTGCTTGAACCATAGGATGCACTTGGTCGCCCAAAATGCCTAAATAATCGTGGCTGTTAATTCTTCCATGAAGGGATATCATTGGCCTGGAGGATCTCCATGAAATAGCACCCCAAATCATCACAGAACCTCCGCCATGTTTTGAGGTTGGGAGAAGGTAGTCTGGATGGAATGCTTCTTTCGGCTGTCTCCAAACGTACACTCGGCCGGAGGTCGGAAATAGGGTAAACGATGATTCGTCTGAGAATATCATATGTTTCCACTGCTCGAGGGACCAATTCTGGAGGTTTCTACACCACCCTAAACGCTTGGAAACATTTGTCATTGAGAGCAGAGGTTTTCGAATTGCAGCTCTTCCGTGGAATCCAGATTTGTGCAGCTCCCGACGAACAGTTTTCGTGGAAACTGGGTTCTGTAGGTGTTCATTGAGCTCAGCAGTGATTTTCGGAGCCGTGGTCTTGCGATCCTCTCACAATTTGCTTTAGAGTCCAACGGTCTTTCTCAGTCAACTTCGACTTTTGGCCGGACCTGTGCTTTGCTGCGGACGTTTTTCCTTCTCTTTCAAACGCAGTCATTACTTTGGAGACAGTACCTCTTGACACGCCAAGCATTCGGGCACTTTCTGCTACACTAGCACCTGCCATACGAGCACCAACAATTTGGCCTCTTTGAAAATCCGAGAGGTCTGCCATTGGTATCAGGTTTTCATCAATGTTCTTACAATTCTGCAAAACAAACAGTTAATTTACATACACATATCACATAACACAAATAGTCAACTACAAAACATTACCATATGTCACTGTTTGCATGTTTATAACATGTTCGAAGACTATGATGCCAAAACGTTAGGTGTTTCCATTATTTTGACCATGTGTGTGTGTATGTGTGTGTGTGTATATACACTCACTGGCCACTTTATTAGGTACACCATGCTAGTAACGGGTTGGACCCCATTTTGCCTTCAGAACTGCCTCAATTCTTCGTGGCAGAGATTCAACAAGGTGCTGGAAGCATTCCTCAGAGATTTTGGACCATATTGACATGATGGCATCACACAGTTGGCGCAGATTTGTCGGCTGCACATCCCTGATGCGAATCTCCCGTTCCACCACATCCCAAAGATGCTCTATTGGATTGAGATCTGGTGACTGAGGAGGCCATTTGAGTACAGTGAACTCATTGTCATGTTCAAGAAACCAATCTGAGATGATTCGAGCTTTATGACATGGCGCATTATCCTGCTGAAAGTAGCCATCAGATGTTGGGTACATTGTGGTCATAAAGGGATGGACATGGTCAGCAACAATACTCAGGTAGGCTGTGGCGTTGCAACGATGCTCAATTGGTACCAAGGGGCCCAAAGAGTGCCAAGAAAAAATTCCCCACACCATGACACCACCACCACCAGCCTGAACCGTTGATACAAGGCAGGATGGATCCATGCTTTCATGTTGTTTACGCCAAATTCTGACCCTACCATCCGAATGTCGCAGCAGAAATCGAGACTCATCAGACCAGGCAACGTTTTTCCAATCTTCTACTGTCCAATTTCGATGAGCTTGTGCAAATTGTAGCCTCAGTTTCCTGTTCTTAGCTGAGAGGAGTGGTACCCAGTGTGGTCTTCTGCTGCTGTAGCCCATCTGCCTCAAAGTTCGACGCACTGTGCGTTCAGAGATGCTCTTCTGCCTACCTTGGTTGTAACGGGTGGCAATTTGAGTCACTGTTGCCTTTCTATCAGCTCGAACCAGTCTGCCCATTCTCCTCTGACCTCTGGCATCAACAAGGCATTTCCGGCCACAGAACTGCCGCTCACTGGATTTTTTTTCTTTTTCGGACCATTCTCTGTAAACCCTAGAGATGGTTGTGCGTGAAAATCCCAGTAGATCAGCAGTTTCTGAAATACTCAGACCAGCCCTTCTGGCACCAACAATCATGCCACGTTCAAAGGCACTCAAATCACCTTTCTTCCCCATACTGATGCTCGGTTTGAACTGCAGGAGATTGTCTTGACCATGTCTACATGCCTAAATGCACTGAGTTGCTGCCATGTGATTGGCAGATTAGAAATTAAGTCTTAACACACAGTTGGACAGGTGTACCTAATAAAGTGGCCAGTGAGTGTATATATATATATATATATATATATATATATGTATGTATGACCTTTAAAGATATATGGGCTGGACACTGATCTCCATAAGAAACAGCCTCCAGAGCTGTTTTTAAATGAAGTGGGGCGTTAACAGTGTGAGACATATAGATAAAGAGAGCAGGCTGTCAGTCATAACATGCCTCACACTGGTAACGCCCCCTTTCATGTAAAATAAGCTCTGGAGACAGATTCTAAGGGAGATCTATGTCCGACCTTATAGATCTTAATAGCTCATTTACTGTATATATTAAGAAAAATGTAGACTTCTCTGGAATAAGACTTCAAATCACAGATATTAAGTCATCATTATAGTCAACTTTTTATGACCCGCATGCCCATATAGATGGCTTAGGAGGGTTGATCCTACTGAAAAATCATCATTTACCCTTGTATTGTGCGCTTTGTCCTATTGTACCCCAAACCTGCTCTTATCATCCCAATGCCTTTTCTTTCTTTTGTTAGTCAGAATCCTGAGTGGAAATGCAGATCTGGGACTAGGTAATAGTAAAAATAAGTGTGTACCAAATACACCCCCTTTTTATTAAGAGCTTTATCAGGACCAGCACAAGGGACCAGAATAAAGAGACTCTTCACTCGGCACATCTGTATCACTGTAAGACTGGCGATTTTATTGACTCTTTTGGAGAATTTTGGTTTGTAGTTAGTGTTGAGCGATACCAGCCGATATTGTGAAATATCGGATCGGATTGGATCGGCCGATACCCAAAAAGTATCGGGTATCGCCGATTCCGATACCGGAAGTCCCATTCAAGTCAATGGGACAGAAATATCGGAATTAAAAAAAACCCTTTCTTTCCTTGTAGGTTAATTCTACATGAAGAAAAACAACTAAAAATAATGTAGAATGTATTGGGGGAGGTGGAGGAGACATTAAAGGCATAGAGGTTTAGCCCAAACAAATGGAATAGCAGGAATATTTTTTCTTTTTTTAAAGACGCTCGGAGTTACAAAGATATTGACAATGTTAACCTTTTTTATATTTTGTCAGATATGTATGTTTCACTACTTCCATGCTCTTCACCTTCTTTTTTACTTCTCCCACACTTTCTCCTTCATGATCCTCAGCAGCAGCAGCAGCAGCATCTTTTTCATCAACTTCTTCTTCACCTTATTCATCTTCTTCTTCTTCACCTTCTTCCTATTATTCTTTTTTTGTACATTATTCATATTCTTCTTATTCAACGATTATTCTTCTTCATATTCTACTTCTTCATCTTCTTCCTATTCTTCTTCTTCATCATATTCTTATTTGTGACAGGTATTCCTGTAGTTGTTATCTATAAAAGTTTGAAGATTACACCTTCCGTTCTGCCTGTCACAAAAGATTTACAACAGGATTTGTCCGCGTTCAGTTTAGCCTGCAGCAGCAGGCATTTTCCAGGGGCACCACGAGGAGGAACGGACTCACCCCCATACACTGCTTACTCTTCTTCTGCTTATAATTTAGATAATATCTTTTGCTCTGATTTTTAGTCTTATGCTTAATGTTTTTCTGCTTTTGGTTCTTCTGCTTTTTGTTCTTCTGCTTCTTGGTCTTCTGTCTCTTTTTGTTCTTCATCTTGGTGGTTGTCTTCATGTTCTTTGTCCTCTTGGTCATCTTCTTCAGGGTCATCTTTTTGGTCTTCTTCGGTGTGGTCTTCAGGGTCGTCGTCTTCAGGGTCATCGTCAGGGAGATCCAGAGTGAGAACCAAAAAACATTTCCACAAGCTTGAACTTGGAAAAGTAGCAGAAGGTACAAGAAGGCTGAGGAACTGCCGAGAACCAGCTGACGGTACTGGAACCCGGATGGGTAGCAGAAGGAACAAGAGCAAATGGAACTAGCGAAGACAAGCTAACGGTGCTGGAACCCGGAGGGGCAGCAGAAGGAACAAGAGCCAAAGGCACAACCGTGGACCAGCTGACGGTGCTGGAACACGGTTACTAAGCAGGAGGTACCTGTGCTAGAAAGCACTACCAAGGACCAGCAGATGTTGCTGGAACTCGGATACCGAGGAGGCACCTAGGCCAAAGGCACTGCCGAGAACCAGCTGACGGTGCTGGAACCCGGATGGGTAGCAGAAGCTGCAAGAGCAAATGGAACTAGCGAGGACCAGCTGACGGTGCTGGAACCGGGAGGGGCAGCAGAAGGAACAAGAGCCAATGGCACAACCGTGGACCAGCTGATGGTGCTGGAACCCGGTTACTAAGCAGGAGGTACCTGTGCTAGAAAGCACTACCAAGGACCAGCAGACGTTGCTGGAACTCAGATACCGAGAAGGAGGCACCTCAGCCAAAGGCACTGCCAAGAACCAGCTGATGGTACTAGAACCCAGATGGGTAGCAGAAGGTACCCATGAAAAACAAAGTTGCAAGGCCGCGAGCCGGCCGCAGTTACCGAAACCCACAGTCCTACAGGGGGTGCTTGTCCTATTGGCACTACGGAACCAGCCTTTGTTGCCAGAACCTGCAGCCCACATAGGAAGCACCTAAACTGCAGGCACCATAGACTCGGCTAACCCTACCGCAACACGACAGGACAACGTATTGGTGGCAAAGTGACGTTGACACTACCCGGAAACAGCAGGCGTGCTGGAACCAGGCTGGGCAGGAGGGAGTACCCGTGCCAAAGACACTGCCGAGAACCAGCTGACAGTGCTAGAACCCAGATGGGTAGCAGAAGGTACACATGAAAAACAAAGTTGCAAGGCCGCGAGCCGGCCGCAGTTACCGAAACCCACAGTCCTACAGGGGGTGCTTGTCCTTTTGGCACTACGGAACCAGCCTTTATTACCAGAACCCGCAGCCCACATAGGAAGCACCAAAACTACAGGCACCATAGACTCGGCTAACCCGAACGCAACACGACAGGACAACGTATTGGTGGCAAAGTGACGTTGACACTACCTGGAAACAGCAGGCGTGCTGGAACCAGGCTGGGCAGGAGGGAGTACCCATGCCAAAGACACTTCTGAGCAGCAACTGGCGATGTTGGAGCCCAGGGTCAATCAGGGTGTAGGCTGAGACCTAATTTCATCAAGTTTAATATCTGTTGTAGACTACTACTGATTTTAAACGTGCTCCAACTAGGCCTCTGGCTCCACTCTGCCTCTAGTATTTACCCTGGCCTCCAACACCGCAAGTTGCTGCTCAGAAGTGGCATCAGCACAATCAACACTTGTTCCAGTGTTACTGGGGTTCAGTAACATCAGCTGATCCCCTGATGTGTGTCCGGCAATGTATCCTGCTCTGTCCACACTCCCACTACTAGTTGTGGGAATGTGGACAGAGCAGGAGACATTGCCAGACACACATCAGGGGTTCAGCTGACGTTACTGAACCCCAGTAACACAGGAACAAGTGTTGATTGTGCAGACGCCACTTCTGAGCAGCAACTGGCGGTGTTGGAGGCCATGGTAAATACTAGAGACAGAGTGGAGCCAGAGGCCAATTGGAGCAAGTTTGAAATCAGTAGTAGTGTGAATGTGGAGGCAGCAGGAGACTTTGCCCTCCACACAGCAGGGGAGCAGCAGGCATTACTGAACCCCACTAACACTGGAGCATGTGTTTTTCTCTGTGCAGACGGCACTTCCGAGCGACAACTGGCTGTGTTGAAGCCCAGGATCAATCATGGAGCAGGCTGAGGCCTAATTGAAGCAAGTTTTATATGTGATGTAGTTTGAATGTGGAGGCAGCAGGAGACTTTGTCGTCCACACAGCAGGGGAGCAGCAGGCATTACTGAACCCCACTAACACTGGAGCATGTGTTTTTCTCTGTGCCGACGGCACTTCCGAGCAAAAACTGGCTGTGTTGGAGCCCAAGATCAATCATGGAGCAGGCTGAGGCCTAATTGAAGCAAGTTTTATATGTGATGTAGTTTGAATGTGGAGGCAGCAGGAGACTTTGTCGTCCACACAGCAGGGGAGAAGCAGGCATTACTGAACCCCACTAACACTGGAGCATGTGTTTTTCTCTGTGCAGACGGCACTTCCGAGCAACAACTGGCTGTGTTGGAGCCCAGGGTCAATCATGGAGTAATCTGAGGCCTAATTGCAGCAAGTTTTATATGTGATGTAGTTTGAATATGGAGGCAGCAGGAGACTTTGCCGTCCACACAGCAGGGGAGCAGCAGGCATTACTGAACCCCACTATCACTGGAGCATGTGTTTTTCTCTATGCAGACGGCACTTCTGAGCAACAACTGGCTGTGTTGAAGACCAGGATCAATCATGGAGCAGGCTGAGGCCTAAATGAAGCAAGTTTTATATAGGTTGTAGACTACTACTGATTGTAACCGGGCTCGACTTAGGCCTCTGGCTCGACTGTCTCTAGTATTTCCCCTGGCCTCCAACACCGCCAGTTGCTGTTCAGAAGTGGCGTCTGCACAATCAACACTTGTTCCTGTGTTACTGGGGCTCAGTCACGTCAGTTGATCCCCTTGATGTGTGTCCGGCAATGTCTCCTGCTCTGTCCACATTCCCACTACTAGTAATGGGACATCATTTTTTTCTCATTTTCCAGTAAGCTATCTGGTAAAACTAATGGTGTTGTTCAAAAGTACAACTCGTCTCGCAAAAAACAAGCCCTCACATGGCCATATTGATGGAAAAATAAAACGTTATGGGTCTGGGAGGAATGGGAGTGGAAAACAGAAATGCAAGAACGAAAAAGGGATGCGGCGTGTAGGGGTTAAACCCTCCTAGATTCATGTGTCCCTATCACTTATGGACAGTAAACAAATAGCAGTAATACTACAAATAGTGTTGAGCATTCCGATACCGCAAATATCGGGTATCGGCCGATATTCGCGGTATCGGAATTCCGATACTGAGTTCCGATAATTTTAGCATATCGAATACCGGAATCGGAAGTTCCCATAATGCTATGAGTCAGTTTGATTTGATTCAGCCAATGACAATCCTCAGAAGTGTGGGCACATCCTGTTAGGCATGTAGGCATGTTAAGTAATGGCATGGCTGTGATTGGCTGCTGAAATGATGTCATGATGCACTATAAAAGCCGCCGCCGCCATTTCAGGTTCACTCTGCTGTGAATTCAGTTAGGGACAGGCTGCTGTTCAAGACTCTGAGGGACAACTAGAGATAGCGATTTTCCAAATCATATTGTGCTTTACCCAGGCAACATAATCAACCACTGTAGCTTTCTTTTGCCTTACAGCAGTGTCACAGCTGTCTGCAAGGTCTGTGTGAGTGCAGCTCGCTTGGAAAGAGGGGGCCAGCCAAGCAGCATTCCAGAATGTGAAGAAGAGGGAGTATGCAGTGATGCGCAACTGCTTTGTCCCTCTGAATCTGAAGAGGCGGGTGGGCCAGTGCCTATGGTCAGCACACCTCAGTACGCATCAGATGATGACGAGACTCAGGTGCCACTTTCTGGTGCATATGGTGTTGGCGAGACTACCCAGGAGAAGCAGGTGTTTGAAGAGGGGAGTGTAGATGATGAGGTCCTTGACCCATCATGGCGTGAGGAACAGGAAGGTGGTGGGAGCAGCTCTGAGGAAGAGATTCCCCGAACGGCCAAAACAGGAGGGAGAGGGAGGGGGCAGACTTGGTTGCCTGTAGCCTCTACTTCGGCACCCGTTAGGAGCATACCTCTTCCAAAAGCCAAAACGGGCGCTCCCAAGACTTGCAGTGCGTTGTCCTTTTTTGACACAGTTGCAGATGACATTTGTTTTGTCAAATGCAAGCTGTGTCATCAGAAAGTCAAAAGAGGGAAAAGTGTCAGCAACCTCAATACCACAAATATGTGGAAACATGTGCGGACCAAGCACGTGGTGGCGTTACAAAGATACACTGAAGACGTAGGCCAACCTATAGCACAACCTACCAACTCTTCAGCTCATGTTGGAGCTTCTTCCTCCGGCTCACACACAGCTGGTTCGGCTTCCTCACAGGATCGTCATGGAAGAACCTCTGGCACTGTTGTCCAAAGACCCAGTGACATTCCACCCACAGCACCACGTTCCCGTTCATCCTCACACTCCCAGGCCACTCTACAGCCATCGGTAGCACAGGCATGGGAGAAAAGGCGGCCATACTCGGCAAACCATCCCCGAGCACAGGCTCTGAATGCTGGCATTGCCAATTTACTGGCCCTTGAAATGCTCTCATTCAGGCTGGTGGAGACTGACACCTTCCGGAACTTCATGGCATTGGCAGTCCCACAATACACCGTGCCCAGCTGCTTTTATTTCAGCAGGCAAGCCGTCCCTGCCCTGCAAAAGCATGTGGAGGGAAAAATTAAACATGCGCTAATAAACGCTGTCAGTAGCAAGGTCCACCTGACCACTGATGCGTGGACCAGTACCCATGGACAGGGACGATACCTTTCCCTCACTGCCCATTGGGTCAATGTTGTGGAGCTGGGTACAGATCTTGAGAGTGACGCTGTACGTGTTCTGCCAACTCCAAGGATTGCAGGAATCCAGTCTGTACACATTGACTCCTCCTCATACTACAGTTCCTCAGAATCAGCGCTGCAGGAGCCTGTTACGACCGATATGAATACAGCCGTGACCAAACATCAACAGGCCGTACTGAAATTAATTTCTTTGGGGAATCGAAGCCACACAGCGCAGGAGCTCTGGAATGCCATCAAGCAGGATAGCGACGTGTGGTTTCTGCCAGTGAATTTCCAGCCAGGCTTGGTAGTGTGTGACAATGGCCGAAATCTGGTGGCAGCTCTGGGCCTAGGCAACCTCACTCACATCCCATGTCTGGCACATGTGCTCAACTTGGTCGTGCAGAGCTTTCTGAGGGACTATCCGGATCTTGATGCACTGCTGCACAAGGTCCGCATAGAGTGCGCTCACTTGTGGCATTCCAGCACGGCAAGATCGCGCATTGCATCTCTGCAGCGCCGATTACGCCTTCCGGAGCATCGCATCATATGTGACCTACCCACAAGGTGGAATTCAACGTTACATATGTTGGAGCGGTTGTGTGAGCAGCAGGCAGCAGTAATGGAGTACCAGCTGCATCAGGCGCAAACAAGTCGCACTGTGCGCCGGTCACACTTCAGCACCACTGAGTGGGCCTCTATGAAGGACATTTGCCTCGTTTTGCGTGCCTTCGATGATTCCACGTGGATGGCGAGTGCAGATGATGCACTAGTCAGCATGACTGTCCCCCTTATCTGCCTGCTTCAAAAAACACTGCAAGCACTAAGGGAGGAGGTTTTGGAAGAGGTGGAGGATGAGGAGTCACAAATGCCATCTGCTTCTGGACAGTCTGCGTTACGTGGTTGCTCACAAAGGCCTAGGCAGGGGACACTTTGTGAGGAGGATGAGGAGGAGTCAATGGAGGAGGAAGACATCTCTCCAGAGGAGGGAGGTACACAATGCTCTAGTCAGTATGTACAGCGAGGGTGGGGTGATGCAGAGCAGGCAGAGATGATGCCTCAAGCAGGGGACAGCATTTCGTGGGCAGTTGGGAGTCTGCAGCACTAGTAGTGGGAATGTGGACAGAGCAGGAGACATTGCCGGACACACATCGGGATCAGCTGACGTTACTGAACCCCAGTAACACAGGAACAAGTGTTGATTGTGCAGATGCCACTTCTGAGCAGCAACTGGCGGGGTTGGAGGCCAGGGGAAATACTAGAGACAGAGTGGAGCCAGAGGCCTAGTTGGAGCACGTTTAAAATCAGTAGTAGTCTACAAAAGATATTAAACTTGATGAAATTAGGCCTCAGCCTACACACTGATTTACCCTGGGCTCCAACATCGCCAGTTGTTGCTCGGAAGTGCCGTCCGCACAGAAAAAAACACTAGCTCCTGTGTTAGTGGGGTTCAGTAACGCCAGCTGCTCCCCTGCTGTGTGGACGGCAAAGTCTCCTGCTGCCTCCACATTCAAACTAGAACATATTTTCAACTTGCTTCAAGTAGGCCTCCGCCTGCTCCATGATTGATCCTGGGCTTCAACACAGCCAGTTGTCGCTCGGAAGTGCCGTCTGCACAGAGAAAAACACTAGCTCCTGTGTTAGTGGGGTTCAGTAACGTCAGCTGCTCCCCTGCTGTGTGGACGGCAATATCTCCTGCTGCCACCACATTCAAACTAGATCATATTTTCAACTTGCTCCAAGTAGGCCTCAGCCTGCTGCATGATTGATCCTGGGCTTCAACACAGTCAGTTGTCGCTCGGAAGTGCCGTCTGCACAGAGAAAAACACTAGCTCCTGTGTTAGTGGGGTTCAGTAACGTCAGCTGCTCCCCTGCTGTGTAAACAGCAATATCTCCTGCTGCCTCCACATTCAAACTAGATCATATTTTCAACTTGCTCCAAGTAGGCCTCAGCCTGCTCCATGATTGATCCTGGGCTTCAACACAGCCAGTGGTTGCTCGGAAGTGCCGTCTGCACAGAGAAAAACACTAGCTCCTGTGTTAGTGGGGTTGAGTAACGCCAGCTGCTCCCCTGCTGTGTGGACGGCAATATGTCCTGCTACCTCCACATTCAAACTAGATCATATTTTCAACTTGCTCCAAGTAGGCCTCAGCCTGCTCCATGATTGATCCTGGGCTTCAACACAGCCAGTGGTCGCTCGGAAGTGCCGTCTGCACAGAGAAAAACACTAGCTCCTGTGTTAGTGGGGTTCAGTAATGTCAGCTTCTCCCCTGCTGTGTGGACAGCAATATCTCCTGCTGCCTCCACATTCAAACTAGATCATATTTTCAACTTGCTCCAAGTAGGCCTCAGCCTGCTGCATGATTGATCCTGGGCTTCAACACAGTCAGTTGTCGCTCGGAAGTGCCGTCTGCACAGAGAAAAACACTAGCTCCTGTGTTAGTGGGGTAGCTGCAGACGTAGCTGCAGGACACACTACAGCGTGAGCTGCACTCACACACAGAGACCTCTCAGACAGCCGTGAGCAGTGCAGAAAACTGGGCACTAGCACTGAAAGGCTGCAGAGAGGCTCCGCTGTCTACTCCTATAGTGTTTGTAACCACGTATATGGATACGGATGGATGCACACTAATAGGAGAATGAAAAATGAGCAGCAATAAAAGAAAAATATGTATGAGGCAGTGACGCACGCTGAGCGGTCTACAACCAGACATGGCTGCAGGACACACTACACAGCGTGAGCTGCACTCACACAGACCTTGCAGACAGCTGTGACACTGCTGCAAGGCAAAAGAAAGCTACAGTGGTTGATTATGTTGCCTGGGTAAAGCACAATATGATTTGGAAAATCGCTAGCTCTAGCTGTCCCTCAGAGTCTTGAACAGCAGCCTGTCCCTAACTGAATTCACAGCAGAGTGAACCTGAAATGGCGGCGGCGGCTTTTATAGTGCATCATGACATCATTTCAGCAGCCAATCACAGCCATGCCATTACTTAACATGCCTACATGCCTAACAGGATGTGCCCACACTTCTGAGGATTGTCATTGGCTGAATCAAATCAAACTGACTCATAGCATTATGGGAACTTCCGATTCCGGTATTCGATATGCTAAAATTATCGGAACTCAGTATCGGAATTCCGATACCGCGAATATCGGCCGATACCCGATATTTGCGGTATCGGAATGCTCAACACTATTTGTAGTATTACTGCTATTTGTTTACTGTCCATAAGTGATAGGGACACATGAATCTAGGAGGGTTTAACCCCTACACGCCGCATCCCTTTTTCGTTCTTGCATTTCTGTTTTCCACTCCCATTCCTCCCAGACCCATAACGTTTTATTTTTCCATCAATATGGCCATGTGAGGGCTTGTTTTTTGCGCGACGAGTTGTACTTTTGAACAACACCATTAGTTTTACCAGATAGCTTACTGGAAAATGAGAAAAAAATTGCAAGTGCGGTGAAATTGCAAAAAGGTGCAATTCCACAACTTTCTTTTTTTTTTACTATGTTCACGAAATGCTGACCTGTCATTATGATTTTCCAGGTAATTATAACTTCGTAGATACCAAACATGTCTAGGTTCTTTTTTATTTAAGTGGTGAAAAAAAATTCCAACGTTTGTTAAAAAAAAACATTGCGTCAGTTTCCGAAACTTGTAGCGTCTCCATTTTTTGTGATTTGTGGCTGTGTGAGGGCTTATTTTTTGCATGCCGAGCTGTCGTTTTTAATGATACTATTTTGGTGTGGATACAATCTTTTGATAGCCCGTTATAGCATTTTAATGCAATGTTTTTATATCTTGATAAATAGGGAAATTCTGAATGCGGAAATACCAAATATGTGTATTTTTTACTTGTTTTTAATTGTTTTATTTTGAATGGGGCGAATATGGGGTGATTTAAAGTTTTATATTTTTTTAACATTTTTAAAAACATTTTTTTACTATTCACTTGCTTCAATCGTCTCCATGGGAGACTAGAAGCTGTGATAATCCAATCGCCTCTGCTACACCCAGGAGATGATCAGATCGCCTGTGTGTAGCAGAAATGCTCACTTGCTATGAGCGCCAACCACTGGGTGGTATACTGTAAATAATAATATATTTCTTGGTACAAGGCCTGTCCTTTCCTCTAAGGTCCATCCAAATTTGGAAATGTTTCAAGAATGGTGTAAATTTTTTTAAACAGTTGCAAATTTCAGCTATGATTCAACCACCATTTTGGCACACATACCTTAATTAAATATCCCTATGCTTATGTCATTAATGATAATACTGATTCAACAAGTGGTAAATGGATGCATTGGACATGACAGGTTCAAGTTTTCGGTTGTTACATGTTCTTCACTGTCCAGCAACTTTAAACGTCTCACAGTCCACTCTTATTCCTGCACTTCTAAAATGTCAACACAGTCTAATCAGCATTCACAATATCATGAAGGTGTTGGGGGGAGGAGCAGGCTGTCATACTCATTCAGACTTCCCAAAGAGAAGATAAGCGTGGATTATTACCTTGCCTTCTCTGTAAACACAGCCCTAAACCATCTCTGTGTATATAAATCACACACTTACTGTGCTTTCATCTCTGAACCCAGTGACTATGTGATGACTGGGTGTAGGGAGGGAGGAGGAGCTGCTGGGTCCTAGGAATCCCAGCTCAAGTTACAAGAGAATTTGGAAACAAAAGAATGTGTGAAAGGCCCCTTCCAAAAGTCTTTTAAGTTATTATGGAGGCACAGTGTAAAAAATAGATGTGTAGAAAAAAAAAATAGAAGTAGAAAAAAGAAAAAAGAAAAAAAGAAAAAAGCATAAGTTAGAAAAAAGTAACACACTGAAACAAACCCTGTCAGTGTAAATCACTGTTTGTTCCCTCAATATCAGCAAAATAAAGGAATATAAAAATAGCATAAAATTAAGCCCCATGTGTCGTGAAAAAAGAGGCAAAATTGATTTAAATATCCGAATGAGATGAAATTATAGAGCCATTAAAAGCGCATGTACGATAAAACCTGATAATGTCTCTGTTCATGAAGGGGGATAAGTGACCTGGTCGTAAACTGGTTAAACAGCTACTGGGAATAAAAATACATAGTACAGGAATGATAGTAGGAAGAACAATAGGAATATGGAGTTAGGGTTTGTTCACACAGCAGCTTTTTTTCACATGATAAACACAAAAAGAGTGTTGGCAAGTAAATTGCTGCATATATATTGTACGTTTATGCGTGTTTATGCACTTAATTGTATATAAAAATAAATCCATAAAGAATTGACATGCTGTGATTTAAGAAAAATGTATAATGTAGCTCAAAAAATGCAAGAAAAAAACACACCATGTGAATTAAATTTCATAGATTTTGCTACTATTATAAAAAGATGCATTTTTTCCCCCACACAAAAAATAATGGGGAAAAAAACAACAAAACTGCTAGAACCATGCAGCACAACTTTAAGTAGTCAGTGATTATTTTTTAATATGTAATATTATTTAAATATTTTTAATAATTCCAGAAAACGTTTTTGTAAAATAAATAAAAAAATTAACCTTTTTGTGACCAGGGGTGCTTTGGGCCTTCATGCCTAAAGCAAAATTGTATCTTTTTAGAATACTGCAAATTCATAGCAAACTCTGTATGTTTTATATGCAGATTTTGGTGCAAATTTTCTGGGTATTACACCCTTTGCATTCCAAAGGGTAAAACCTAAGTTGTAAATGGACATTCTAAAGACTTAAAATCCTCATCCCATGTTGATTTTCCTGCAGATATTTTCTCAGTGTGGGTAAGATTTGTTAGATTCTCATTCACCTGCAAATCCACAGTGTATGTGTCTATGTGAAAATACCCTAAAGATTGTTTATTCCCTAGTCTACCCCTACGTTGTTCCTTTCTCTTTTAGCAGAACAGCTTTCTTATTGTTAAAGTTGGTAAAATGACAAATTACAGGTAAAAAAAGGTTCCTTGTTTTCATCTTCTGCTTTAAGATACTTTATTTAATAAATATTTCCCTAATTCACTAATTTTTACATGTATGGAAAGGTCAAGTATGTGTAGATTGGTTAGTATATGTATATTACATCTCTACAGTGCCCAGAAAAAAAGCTGTACTATAGTTACAAATGCATATTTAAAAAAAAAAAGAAAAAAGAAACCGGCACCAAGGCTCCACCAATTATATTCCCACAATCGACACACACACAGACGCATAAATGCCCTAAGAACGGGTGCTATATCCTAGGAAAATACAATGTGTTGATCCAAACAAAGAAGAAATGAGGATGGCACTCACCGTTCATAAAATCCACCTTTATTTCACCATTAAAATCTTCAGCAGGGGAGCAATGTGTGTGGTTAGAGGACGACGGCCGTTTTGTGCTGCCACGTTTCCACGGGTCCTACTCAGTGCTGAAAATTTTAATGGTGAAATAAAGGTGAATTTATGAACGGTGAGTGCCATCCTCATTTCTTCTTTGTTTGGATCAAATGCATATTTCTCCCTTAGTTTTAAATATTGCTCTGTACATTGGTTATAATCATCCAAGTACAGATTTTTTTTTTTAGAAACGGCGCAATACAGAATGTCTAGAATTGGTGCATGTATTTTTTTCTTTACATTTCTTTTCCAGTTTCATTTTTTTATTGAACAATGATAGTCTTTTACATTTTACTATATATATATACACTCACTGGCCACTTTATTAGGTACACCTGTCCAACTGTGTGTTAAGACTTAATTTCTAATCTGCCAATCACATGGCGGCAACTCAGTGCATTTAGGCATGTAGACATGGTCAAGACAATCTCCTGCAGTTCAAACCGAGCATCAGTATGGGGAAGAAAGGTGATTTGAGTGCCTTTGAACGTGGCATGATTGTTGGTGCCAGAAGGGCTGGTCTGAGTATTTCTGAAACTGCTGATCTACTGGGATTTTCACGCACAACCATCTCTAGGGTTTACAGAGAATGGTCCGAAAAAGAAAAAAAATCCAGTGAGCGGCAGTTCTGTGGCCGGAAATGCCTTGTTGATGCCAGAGGTCAGAGGAGAATGGGCAGACTGGTTCGAGCTGATAGAAAGGCAACAGTGACTCAAATTGCCACCCGTTACAACCAAGGTAGGCAGAAGAGCATCTCTGAACGCACAGTGCGTCGAACTTTGAGGCAGATGGGCTACAGCAGCAGAAGACCACACCGGGTACCACTCCTCTCAGCTAAGAACAGGAAACTGAGGCTACAATTTGCACAAGCTCATCGAAATTGGACAGTAGAAGATTGGAAAAACGTTGCCTGGTCTGATGAGTCTCGATTTCTGCTGCGACATTCGGATGGTAGGGTCAGAATTTGGCGTAAACAACATGAAAGCATGGATCCATCCTGCCTTGTATCAACGGTTCAGGCTGGTGGTGGTGGTGTCATGGTGTGGGGAATTTTTTCTTGGCACTCTTTGGGCCCCTTGGTACCAATTGAGCATCGTTGCAACGCCACAGCCTACCTGAGTATTGTTGCTGACCATGTCCATCCCTTTATGACCACAATGTACCCAACATCTGATGGCTACTTTCAGCAGGATAATGCGCCATGTCATAAAGCTCGAATCATCTCAGATTGGTTTCTTGAACATGACAATGAGTTCACTGTACTCAAATGGCCTCCTCAGTCACCAGATCTCAATCCAATAGAGCATCTTTGGGATGTGGTGGAACGGGAGATTCGCATCAGGGATGTGCAGCCGACAAATCTGCGCCAACTGTGTGATGCCATCATGTCAATATGGTCCAAAATCTCTGAGGAATGCTTCCAGCACCTTGTTGAATCTCTGCCACGAAGAATTGAGGCAGTTCTGAAGGCAAAAGGGGGTCCAACCCGTTACTAGCATGGTGTACCTAATAAAGTGGCCAGTGAGTGTATATATATATATATATATATATATATATATATTTTTTTTTTTTGCTATAAAAGCAACATGCAAATTAATGGGTTTCTTGCACATGCACCATGCCATGAGCACAATAATATATATAATGTGGATGAGAGGGGGTTGTCCTGTAGCAATGGCTTTTTAATGCTATGTTAATAGTATTAATTTCTATAAAGTTATTGCTCTATTCTGCACCTCAAAATCAACATAAAGACATTCCTAGCATGTAATTATTGCCTCTTCAGAGAGGAAGAGGACTTGAACTCTATAGCGCCACCTATTGGAAGCAGCGAGGCTACAAGTTATTATCGACCCTTTAACGAGCCTTGCAATATGACTTAGGATAAAAAACAAATCAGAATCTCAATTTGCAGACATGGTGTTTCAGGGTATTGCCCCTCGTCAGTGCAAACTATGAGAACTGATTGGCAGGTGGCCCTTTAGGGTGTGTGCACACGCTGCAGATTCTGCTGCAGATCCGCAGCAGTTTTGGTCCTGCGGATCCGCAGCAGTTTCTGCTGTGGTGTACAGTACCATTATATCCTATGGGAAATGGAAACCGCAGTGCAGATGGCGTGGATTTTTCCGCGCGGATTTGCTGCGGTTTCTAATCCGCAGAAAGAATTGACAAGTTAATTCTTTCTGTGGATTCCGCTGCGGTTTACCATCTCCTTCATTGTAGAGGTGAAAAACTGCAGGGCAAAACCGCAGGCTAATCCGCAGATAAACTTTTGACCTGCGTATTTATCTGCGGATTTTGCTAAATCCGCGCGGATCAATCCGCAGCAGAATCCGCAGCGTGTGCACGTACCCTTAGAGTTCAAGTCCTCTTCCATTCTGAAGAGGCAATTTGCAAATTAAATTTCCCAGAAGAGCATCGCACGGCGAATAAGCCTCCTTACCTGCATGCCAAGGCCGATATGTCAATCTCTACAAGGAGAAACGTTACCCTTTAGATCTTAGCATATAATAAAACATGTGTATAGATGGATGTATAGGCAAGTCTTACACTTGATACCATTATAGGTCTTCTTTCTTCGGGATATTTTTCTTCACTTTGCAGTAACATTGATCAAATGTGTGGATTAAGATCCACCACCATATGCCCTCTCTCTAGTATGAAATAAATATGTAACAAAGAGAAGCCCTGAATGACCCTTTAAGCAGAGCAGGAAGGATTAGGAGATACTTGTTTACAGAGCAGAACAAGTAGAGCTTTATTTAACAAATCCTTCATGATTAGGATACCCTGTAGCTACTATGAAGCAAGAACTAAAGTCCGCAACGGCTCAAGCATGCTCATTTATAAGGATAAACGGCGTGAAATAAAGCCAGAGCTCACTGAAAACCTCAGTGCTCATAGTATCCAGGGCCTTTCTCCTTGTGTTATCCAGATGTTGCGTACATAGATTTATTGCACTTTATTTGATCTATGTGTTGTGAAAAAGCATCAAGATTTCCACCACACATAGTTTGACTAGATTACGCGAAAGACTAAAAATATTTTACTAGTTACAGTTCTTTAAATGTACTAGTGTAAACATGTACAGTAAATTGGCACTTTATACATATATTAAACTGAATGTGTCATCAGAAAATAATCTATTGTTTAAATCTTTTTTTTTTAATCTTACATGTACCTTCAACTCAGAACTGGCAGCAATCCAAGAAATCCATCTAATGTAAGGAGAAGTCTGACTAGAAGTGATCTTCATGGAAGAATTGGGGACAAAAGCCAAAGCTTCTGGGGTTAGTTCTCCAAAATGTTTTGACTAACCTCCCAGTCAGTGCCAACTACCTTCAAAACCTGTGTAAAGTGTACCTAAAAGCTGTTTTTGAAAGCAAAGGACGGTCAGATAAAATATTAATTTAGAATTCTCTTTTGTTCATTCAATTTACATTTTTTTATTGATAAAATAAACTATTAACCCTTTTACATTTTAAAGCATTCTTACTTCGCAGCAATTTCCACACCCGCTGAAAACTTTTGCGCAGGACTTACTGTAGTATGTGAAATATATATCTGTATAGACCTTAGTAGAGTAATAATGTTCCTAGCATTCAAGCATCAATTTATAGGTTGTGTGGGGTAGGGGGCCAGATCCAAAAGTTGCCCTGCGGTCTATTGGATTCTAGTTACACCCCTGGATCAAAAGTCACACTGGTATATGTAAAAAGTTGATAGAACTACAGTGGCATGTAAAAGTTTAGGCACCTCTGGTCAAAATTACTGTTAATGTGAACAGTTAAGCAAGTTGAAGATGAAGTGGTCTCTAAAAGTCTCTAATGATCTCTAAAAGGCCTAAAGTTAAAGATTACACATTTCCTTTGCATTTTAGACAAAAAACATACATATTTTCATCTTTATATTTTAAACATTACAAAAAGGAAAATGGGATGATGCAAAAGTTTTGGAACCCTGCATGGTTAGTACCCATTAGCACCCCTTTTGAAAGTATCACAGCTTGTAAATGTTTTTTGTAGCCAATCAAGATCCTTTCAATTTTTGTTTGAGGGATTTTCATCTATTCTTTTCTTCCTTGGAAAATTCTTCCAGCTTTGAGAGACTCCTGGTTGTCTGTTCTTTTGAGGCCTAGTCACAGATTTTCAATGATGCTTAGATCAGGGGACTGTGAGGGCCATTGTAAAACCTTCAGCTTTCGGCATTTGAGGTAGTCTATTGTGGATTTTATGTTTAAACTCTTTTTTATTAAAGTAATAAAACAGTACAACATATCACAAATACAAACATATATAGACTAAGTAATTACAAGACTTCTCAAAATAATACGCATCCTGCTTCACGCAAATATGGTATCATCACAGAATCTTATTTACTGATTAATACTATATAGGTTCAATGCTCATCTCTTCTGTTCTTTTCCTAGCATTTCGCATTTTTCACCACCTGTTGCTTCATTTCAATATTTATTTCGTATGTGGAAGTCTATTTCTAATTGCTATAATTATCTATAGTATCCACCCAGTTTATCATCATTTATCCCTGACAGCATCTATGATTGCTTATGTTATTATGTCAGAATTAAAAGGAGGGTAAGAAGAAAAGAAGAAAAGGAAAGAAAAAATGGGAAGGGAAAAGAGGGACAATGCCTCCGCCACTCTCTGAAACCAACCCAGGAATGCCAATGAGAAACCTCACTACCGGGAAAGTACTTCCCATTTCTCCATGAGAGCCCCGAAACTCCTTGAATCCCTGAATAAAATCCATGGTTGCCATGTCCATAAATACCTCGAGTTATCACCCAAAGCCTGTGCAAACAATTCCTCCATATGGTGGATATGTGAGAATTCTGTTAGCCATTCAATCATGGACGGGATTTTCGTTGTACGCCAATGTCTAGGTATAACCATGTGGGCTGCCGTCAGGCAAAATCTCAGGAGGCTATTTTTTTGTTTTGCAATTGATCCCGGTAGCATGGACAGGATGGCCATCTGTGGGGTGGGGTTTGTATCATCTCCTGATATTTTATTATAAGTCGAGAATACTTCTCCCCAGAAACTCTTTATCCCTGGACACTGTCACCAAATATGGATCAGGGTTCCTCTTGCGTTCCCACAGCGCCAACACCCATCCGCCACCGAGAGGAATATGGCATGCAATCTCACA
This sequence comes from Dendrobates tinctorius, assembly GCF_039654945.1. Taxonomy (NCBI): domain Eukaryota; kingdom Metazoa; phylum Chordata; class Amphibia; order Anura; family Dendrobatidae; genus Dendrobates; species Dendrobates tinctorius. The sequence goes on along the minus strand of NW_027361886.1, from coordinate 3,083,147 downwards.
GGGTATTGGTACCATCTAGTATGAATTTTAAAATTCTTCTCTTGGGCATGGCTAGCCGGAGACATCCCATGAGCATAGCGGAATGCGGATGTGATTTCCCTCTCAGTAAATGTTCACCCCATTTCCGCCTCCCATGCTCTAATATATCCCAGAATTACTGTTGGGGTATCATTGTTTAATAATTTGTACACAAGAGAGATTTGGTGCAACGGGGATGTCTGTTGAGCAAACATCTTCTCAAACTGTGTCAGAGAAGATGGTAATCTCTCCCCACCTGAAATTCTTCTGACAAATGATTTTAATTGTTCGTACTCCAACCATGATAGTGTATGTGTGGGGTGTTTGTCTTGTAGCTCGCTGAGAGAGGAAATTCCCGTCTGCGAGATTATTTGATATATCTTTTGATCGGATTCCACCCTCCATCCCAAAAACCTCTCACAGTGCATGCCTGGTGGAAAATCAGGATTAGCGAATATAGGAGACAATGGAACAGTTGCGCCCATTAATTTTTTCTTATATTTTAGCATGTCCCAGCTCTTAAGAATCTCACCAGCCATCATATCCCGACAACCCCCCCTATTTTCTCCTTATCCCTGGTCACTATCCACGGCAGGTTCCGTAATGGAACTAGGTATCCCTCCTGTTCCAGTCCAGCCCACTGTTTGGTCTCCCATCTGTAATGCTAATCAAAAAGATGGATCAATTGTGAGGCCTGATGGTATGTCTTTAAGTCTGGAAGTCCCGCCCCCCCTTGTGTTTTAGGTCTCGTCAATGTTCTGTAACTCAGCCTAGATCTGTTCTGGTGCCATATAAAATGTATTAGAGCTGATTTAATAGTTTTAAAGAAACTTCGAGGTGGCGTGATCGGTACTGTCTAGAACACATATAGGAACCGGGGAAGCACATCCATCTTGAAAGTATTTATACGGCCAAACCACAAAATCATTTTCTGATCATACTTTTTTAGATCCTTTATAGTAGGGTTTCATAGTTTAGTGTGTATAATTTGTTTAGGTCTGAGGGGACCTGTGTGCCCAAATATTTAATGGCGCCCATCTGCCATTTGAATGGGAAATTTTCTTTTGCCCTCTCCACGTCCCCCCATGTTAAAGTGATATTAAGAGCCTCGGTTTTGGTGTAGTTTATCTTAAAGTTACTGACCTCTCCATACTTTTTGAATTCGGACATTAGTGCAGGTATAGTGATATGAGGTTGAGAGATGTATAGAAGAAGATTATCTGCATACAATGATGTTTTATAATGCTTCTGACCTATCTTGATACCCATATACTAGGGTTATTCCTCACCGCTACCGCTAAATTCTCCATTGCCACCGTGTATAACAAGGGCAAGAGAGGACACCCCTGTCTCGTTCCATTATGAATCCGAAAGGGGTCCGAAAGCAATCCATTAATTTTAATTGTGGCTGATGGGTTCGTGTACAGGGCCGCAATTTTGTATAAGAACCTATCTCCCTGCCCTATCTGTCGGAGGGCTGATTGAAGGAAGCTCCACCTCACTCGGTCGAATGCCTTTTCGGCGTCCACCGATATCAGTCTCAGGTGCTTCCGGTGGGTTCTGGCATGAGCGATCAAAGATATAGTCTTCAACACTCCATCACGAGCCTCTCTTCCCTGAACGAAACCCACCTGGTCTGAATGTATGATATATGGTAAAAGGGGTGCAAGTCTGTTGGCAAGTATCTTCGCAAATAGCTTTACATCTATATTTATTAAAGAGATCAGTCTATAATTAGAGACCACTGTTGGATCTTTTCCCAATTTTGGCAATACTGTGATATACGCCTGCAGAGATTGACGCGTAAACCCTGATGATCCAGAAATGGAGTTATAAGTCCTTGTCATATGTGGTGTTAACTGTTCTCTGAATAGTTTATAAAAGTGGGGGGAAAACCCATCTGGGCCAGGGCTCTTCCCGTTCGGTGTATTCTTTATGGCCTCATCCACCTCCTGTGTCGATATATCTGCTTCTAGCTCATCTGTCATCTCTGTGGAAAGTCTAGGAAGTGGCATGTCCGCTACATATTTATCTATTTAAGTCTGTATGTCCCCTGCGTGATTAGTCAACTGCGCCCCTCCCAAGCTATATAGCTTCTGATAGTATTCTCGTATTGTTTCCAGGATCTCCCCTGGGTCGTGAGTCTCCGCCCCCGTACGTTTCTAGATTTTTGGAATATAAGTCGTCTGAGTCCTAAGATGTAATAATCATGCTAGGGGGCGGTAGCATTTATTGGCCTAATGGTAAAGGAGACTTTTGAAATTATTTCTGAATTTCAATGATTGTTCGTTTAATACATATCTAAGGGTCTCCCTATGTTTAATTAATTCCCCTAGTATTACCGAAGACATAGTATTTTTATGTTTTTGCTCCAATACATATACAATATCCAACAATTCTTTAGTTTTTTCCGATCTCTGCTTTTTAAGACAGGATCCATGTTTTACCAGGATACCACGAAGCACGCATTTAAGGGTCTCCCATTTCACTGGGGTCGGGGTGTTGTCGTTTGTGTGATCTGACCAAAACTGATCTATTGTCTTTTTTATCTCTGTCGTGCAATTCAAGTCTTTCAGCAAATTGTCATTCAATCTCCAAGTCCAGGGACAGTCCACCACGTCCGGTGGGGAGACGTCTAGGAACACCGGAGCGTGGTCCGACCACAAGAAGCTACCGATAGACGATCGGGGGCGCCAGGACAGGGCATGATGGCTGACAAGAAAAAAGGCAATTCGGCTATAGGAATCATGAGAACTGGAGTAGTATGTACTATTGTGGAATTTAACGTGTTTAGGATCATTATTAGTGATGAGCGAACGTGCAATCCCTGCATGTGTTGCAGATGTCTAATAGCCACAAAACATACAGCCGCAGGAACTCGAACATATTATCTGAGCACATCCAAGATACTCAGATGAAACCCGAGCATGTTCGGATAACACGTTATGCAAGCAAGTTCGCTCATGACTAATCATTATCCATTTGTAGAGGCCATCCTCCTTTCAGCTTCAGCTTTTTTTTTTACAGACGGTGTTATGTTTGCATCAAGAATTTGTTGAAATTTCACTCAGGTATCGATGCTTTTGGAAGTAAGGTGAGGTGCAAAGTTGTGCTGGAGAATGAAATTTCCATCTCCAAAAAGCTTGTCGGCAGAGGGAAGCATGAAGTCCTCTAAAAATTTCCTGGTAGACAGCTGCGCTGACTTTGGTTTTGATAAAACACAGTGGACCTACACCAGCAGATGACATGGCTCCTCAAACCATAACTGATTGTGGAAACTTCACACTAGACCTCAAGCAGTTTGGATTGTGTGCCTCTCCAGTCTACCTTCAGACTCTGGGACCTCGATTTCCAAATGAAATGCAAAATATACTTTCATCTGAAAACAACACATTGGATCACTGAGCAACAGTCCAGTTCTTTTTCTCCTTGGCCCAGGTAAGACGCTTCTGGCGTTGTCTATTGGTCATGAGTGGTTTGACACAAGGAATGTGACACTTGTAGCCCATGTCCTGGAAAAGTTTGTGTGTGGTGGCTCTTGAAGCAATGACTCCAGCAGCAGTCTACACCTTGTGAATCTCCCCAAAATTTTTGAATGGCCTTTACTTAACAATCCTTTCAAGGCAGCGGTTATCCCCGTTGCTTGTGCACCTTTTTCTACCACACTTTTTCCTTCCACTCAACTCTCCATTAATATGCTTGGATACAGCACTCTATGAACAGCCAGCTTCTTTAGCAATGACCTTTTGTGGCTTACCCTCCTTGTGGAGTGTGTCAATGACTGCCTTCTGGACATCTGGACAAGTCAGCAGTCTTCCCCATTGTGGAGCTTACTGAAACAGACTAAGGGACCTTTTTAAATGCCGGTATTTTTGTTCATTATTCTAATTTACTGAGATAATGACTCTTGAGTTTTCATTTTCTGTAAGCCATAATCAACATTACCAGAAATAAACACTTGAAATAGATCACTCTGTTTGTAATGACTCTATAATATATGAGTTTCACTTTTTGTATTGAAGAACTGAAATAAATGAACTTTTTGATGATATTCTAATTTTGTGAGAAGCAACTGTGTGTATATATAATTTTTTTTTTTTTTACATATTATGCCTAAACTACAAAGGAAAGGTGTCATATGTAACTTTAGTCTTTTTAGAGATAGTTAAGCAAATTGAAGATTAAATTGTTAACGATAACCATAATTTTTTTTTTGACCAGGGGTGCCAAACTTTTATGTACATGTGGATACTATTCTATCAGAACTGATAAAGATAAATATTTGGCTTTGAATAGTGCAGCACAATGCATTTATTAAAATTATACCTACATTTATTCCAAATACAAGTATTTAACCAGAATAATGAAGAGCTCATTGGAGTATTAAAAACATCAATCTTTATTATGAATAATAAAATCAATAAATTACAACTGGAAATGCCTCAAAAAGGGGACACTACAAATCCTGATTAACTATAAGAAGGGTGTAATCAATGGGAAACTCTACCTTAAGCCCCCGTCACACATAATGATGTCCCAGCGGATGGGATCGCTGGGACATCGTTAGGCTGATCGCTGGTGAGACACCCCCAGCGATCAGGACCAGCGACGCTGGATGCTGGTTTCTAATGTAAACATCGGGTATCCAGGAGCCGCAGCTCCTGGATACCCGCTGTTTACCTTGGAAACCGGCATACACGCTGGTTTCCAAGGTAAACATCGGGTATCTAGGAGCCGCGCGACTCCTGGATACCCGCTGTTTACCTTGGAAACCAGCATGTACGCCGGTTTCCAAGGTAAAAAGCGGGTATCCAGGAGCCGCAGCTCCTGGATACCCGACGTTTACATTAGAAACCAGCGTCCAGTGTCGCTGATCGCTGGTCTCTCGCTGCCACACGCAGCGATGCGTGCTGGGCAGCGGGAGACCAGCGATGGAAAAACGCATAGTAATAAAAAAATCAACCTTGTCATCAGAAAATGAGGGAAAGAAATATACCAATAGCAGTATAGCAGTACACTAGTTAAAGCGCAATGAAAGGTGAACTAAAGAGCTGTGTGCATATTGACCCTGTTTGAAAATATCAACACCTTTTGAGATACTTTCTTGACCTTGCGATCTATATCAAAGGATAATCTGTTATAAAACAGTAAATAAGTTTAACACTCTGCTTGAAAATAATGTTACTTATTAAAACTAGCCTAAGGCCTCTTTCACACATCAGGTTTTCGCCGTCAGGCGCGATCCGGCGCTTTTGACAGAAACCGGATCCGGCGAAATGCAATGCCGGATCCGGTTTCCCCCCCATTGACTTGCATTTGCGCTGGATCGCGCCGGATGGCCATGCGTTTCATCCGGTTTTCGCCGGATCCGGCAATGTGTCGCGATCCGGCGTCTGGAAAAAACGGCTACTGTAACGTTTTTTGTCTCCGGCGAAAAAGCCGGACATGCCGGATCCAGCGCGTCCGGCTTTTTCACACAATGAAAGCCTATGAGCGCCGCAATGCGCCTGATCCGGCGAAAGCCGGATCCGGTGGCCGGATCCGTTTTTTTTGGTCTGAGCATGCTCAGTAGCTCTGCCCACAAGACATATATAAAAGCAAGACAGTGGGACCCACAGCCACACCCAACATACCACCCAAGAAAGCAACCAAGCGCAGCAGGAGAAGGCAGGAGACAACTGCAGCACCATCAGCACCACCACCACCCCAAATGGAGCAGCAAATGGAACATGCTGAGGAGGGGAGGCCAGCAGCAGATGAGAGATGGTAATTATCAAATCCCCCATTCCTCCAAACTAGGGCTATTGAATATCAAGATATTCATTGGCCCTTTGTTTCTCTTTATTCAACAGCCGCCCAATAGATGCAGCAGCAGCAGCAGCAATGGCAGCAGCTGGAACACCACCCACAGGCATGGAGTGTGGCCACCAGGAAGACAGCACATCATCTTATGGGAGCCCTCCCTCGCATCGTCAGCATTTGACGGTAAGTTTTTATTTCCAAAATCCATCATCTCTGTAATATATGTCTATTCATTGCCTTTTATTTCAAAACAGGATTCACAAGATGAAGAGGAGCTCCCAGAAGAAGAAGGAAGGGGTGGACAGACACTTGGAGTGGGCTCACAATTGGTAAGTTTTTTGCATCAAACGCAGAAACACAACATCACACTACACACAACACATAGAAAACAATGTTCTGCAGACCACACACAGCAAACAAATGCCTACATCCAAAGACATAACATTTTTTGTTTTCTTCTCTAGTCTTCCCAATCTGGTGCTTGGCCAAGAGGTCCTCGCAGTGCCTCCCAGGGTCGTCGGCGACAGCAACGCGGCGGTCACCAGCGTGTAAGTATAAATATTTTTGCTTTGTTTTTTTGCACTTTTTATTTCATTTCTTTTGTGGAGGCTAATTATGTTATTTTTGTCTTTTTCTTTAACAGCCTTCACAGCGTGCTCCCGACTCTGACGGTGAGGATGGAGGACTCGATGTGGACCACCTCATCGATCTCGTCAGAGAAAGGGAGCCGCTCTGGAATATGGCTGACCGCCGCCACGCTGACCTTATCGTTACCCGACGACTCTGGGAGGAAATCTGTTCGCTCCTTGTGGGCCGCTGGGAGGACCTCGATGTTCGGGCCCAGATTAAAGAGCGTAAGTATATACAGTACCGGTTGCTTGATGTAAACCAGTGTTTCCCGAACTCCAGTCCTCGTGGTCCCCACGGATCATGTGTTCAGGATTTCTATTTACTATGGAAATCCTGAAAACATGACCCCTGGGGACCATGAGGACTGGAGTTTGGGAAACACTGATGTTGTATACTAACCACTCCTTTCTCGTTTCAGGGAACAGAATTGTGAATCAGTGGCGGTCTGTGAGGGATCGTTTCAAGAAGGAGTTCAATAAAGAGATGCGGGCCCCGAGTGGATCTGGAGGACGCAGGAGCAAGTACAAGTACGCACAAGCCCTGTCGTTCCTCCGGGAAACAATGGTCACTAGAAGGTAAATATTACACACCACATGTGAAAAAAAATGTTAGATGTAACTTTTTTTTTTCAGCTAGGGCCATACCATGTCAGTATTTTAATTGTTTTTTTTTCTCTTTATTCCACAGCACGGTGAGCAGCACTCGGGAGCCTGCACGATTGGACCCTTCTGAGGCGATCCCTGAGGAGACCGGCACCGAGGGACACTTCGACTGCCCCGGTACATCTGCACCTTCCCAGCCTTCCCACACATTCGACCCATCTGTCCCATCCACCAGCACAGGAGCATCGTGGCCGCCTACATTACATGAAGCTGCTGGTGAGGAGATCGCTTTCCCTTTACCCCACCCTTCTGCCCCTGCCACCTCTAGTACACCTGCGGGTACTGGGCGGCAGCGGCAGAGGGGTCAGGAAAAGAGTTATGCGCCAGAGTTCTTGCATCTGAATGCATCTTTCCAGAACTGTCTAAAAGTCTTGTCAGAGCAAATCTCCGCAGGCTTTCAGCAGATCAACTCCAGCATTCTGGAGGTGAAGACACTTCTGCAAACCATGCATTCAGAAGCAAGATCTTCGCCAAACCACACCTTTTTCAGGTCTGTTGTGGAGCGCATGGCAACACTATCTCCTACCCAGCAGATGCATGTAATGCATTCGTGCCATGGTGCTCTACAGCAGGTTACCTCCCAACCTCCACCTCCCACCACTGTAGTTCCTCCACCTGCACCCCCTCCAGCCACTTTCCATCCTCCCCCTCCTATTACATCTGCACCCCCTCCAGCCACTTTCCATCCTCCCCCTCCTATTACATCTGCACCCCCTCCAGCCACTTTCCATCCTCCCCCTCCTATTACATACCAGCAACCTCACCAGTACCAGCAACCTTCCCAGTACCAGCAACCTCCCCAGTACCAGACATCTCCCCACTTCCAGCAACCTGCCCCGTACCAAACTCCTTCCCCGTACCAAACTCCTTCCCCGTACCAAACTCCTTCCCCATACAACTTTCCATCAACATCATCTGCTCCTACAGTCCCTGCCCAACCCTCCACTCCACCGCCCACCACCTCTTCTGCCTCCCACATGTCCACCCATTCTGTAGCTTTTTCCACACCATCACCTCTAACTGTTCCTTCCCCACCACGATCCCAGTCCTCTCTCCACATTCCCATTGTCGAAGTGTCCCGCAGCCCCTCCAGCAGTATTTCCACCCCACACTACACCGAGTTATAATGTTTTTTTTTGTAATAAAAATGCCCATTTGGTTGGTTTCAAACCTTTATTAAAAAAGTTTTTTTAACTTTAAAAACAGTTTACACAAAAAAAAATATTTTAAATAAAAGTTAAATTATTGTTTACACTGGTTGTCTGTCATTTCTTTCTGCGGCGAAATATGTTTAAAAAAAAGGTTAAATACAGGGTATTTAAAAGGTAAAAAGGTATTCAAAACCAGGTATATAACTGTGGGTAAATTTTAGCTTTTTGCCACAGTTGTGTTCCTGGTTGTGTTTGAAGCAAAGTATTTCACCTGAAAAGTTGTGTTTATTGTTGGTGATTTCCTAACAATGTACACAACTTTTGTTAAAAGGTGAAATACTTTGCATAAAACACAACCAGGTACACACCTGTGGCCTAAAGCTAAAAATAGTAAGACCATGACAAGATAGCCAACTTTGGTTGGCAAAGGTATATACTGTTGGTCCAGAAGGTACACAAGTTTGGTTAGGGCACAAATCTTTCACACTCTGTCATCCTGCCAGTGTACTCTGCCTTGAGGTGACATAAAGTATAGTGCAAAATTGTCCCTCATTACTGAAACCATCACAGAACTTCTAGTGGTAATATTTCCAATGACAACATCCATCTTCGCCAGTAACTTGCTCTTCTCTCCAACCTGCACTTTCTCCTCTACAACCTGTCAAAGAAGGGCTGTAGGAACATGCTATATATAGTTTTCCAGTAGCCAATCCCGTTTGGAAGGCCACAAGGGTCAATTTTAAAAACCAGATCCGGCGTAATCCGTCGACAAACGGATAGAAAAACGGATGAACCGGATGAGACGGATCCGGTTTTGTCTGTCAAGAACAAGACGGATCCGGCAGAAAACCGGATCCGGCACATCAGGTTTTACAAAACATTTGCCGGATCCGGCATTCCGGCACGACGCCGGATCGCGCCTGACGCCGAAAACCTGATGTGTGAAAGTAGCCTAACACAATTATCTGGCCTATAGAACTGCATGACATCACTATAGAAGCAGTGTGGCACTATTTGTCAGTATACTATGAGTGAGAATTACCATGAAAACTTTTACTAAAGAACATAATTGATTTGGAGGTGAGGTACCAGAAAGATCCCATTAACTATAATATTGTCCATTAGGATGGAACAAAGACTCCACAGTGACCTCCCCAAAGCAATATAATATCTCTAGCAACCTCCAACATAGTAGAATACCACCAACATGCCTATGATTCTCCCAAATTGCACCTCATGCAGTACGTTACCATAGTTTACCCACTCACTATATCATGGCCACCACAGCCCATCACACAGTATGATGACCCCCTACAGACCCTCAAAAAGTATAATATCCCCACAGTGACCCTATCACAGTATAATGCATCCCCCACACACACTATGATGGTCCCCATAGCCCCCACACAAATTATGATGGCCACCACACAATATGATGGCCCTCATACTCTCACGCTGTGTGATGGTCCCAAAGCCCTTCACCACACACAGTGTGATACTCCTCGCAGCCCTTCCATACCAAATGATGTACCACATAGCAAACTCCACAAAGTATGATGACTCCCACAGCACTTGCACACGATAGGATGGATTTAAAATCCAAACAAAGTATCAGGGAACTCATATTCCCCCATACACATGTATGATGGCCCTCACACACACACACACACACACACACACACACACACACACACACACACACACACACACACACACACACACACACACACACAGTATGATGAGCCCCACACACAGTATAATGTTTAAACAGTGACCACTGACACAGTATATCTCCCACGGCATGATGTTTTTAAAGTCCTCCCTCCCAAAGTATGATGGACCCACAACCCCAAACACGGTATAATGCCTCCCACAACCCCTCAACACTGTGTAATACCTCCCACAGCATGATGCCTCTAAAATGCTATTCACACAGTATTATCTCCCCAAAGTTCCCCACATAATATAATGGCACCACAATCCCCCACATAGTATGATGGCCCCACACACAGTTTGATGACCCCACAGCCTCCCACATATGATTGTCCCAGAGGCATTGAACGCACAGTATGATGGCCCCCACACACAGTATGCTAGCTTGCACAGTCCCCAATACATTATGATTTCACCCATAGCCCTCCACACAGTATGATACCCCCACAGCTTCCCACACACAGTATTATGGTCCTGCAACACACATACACAGTGTGATACCCCACAGTCCAACCCACAGTTTTAAAGGCTCCTCCTAGCCCCACACAATGAATGATGGTCTTATAGCCCTCCATACACAGTGTGATACCCCCAGGGCCCCAGCCTCTCACACACAATATTATGGCCCTACAACTCACATACCCAGTATGATGCTCCCACAGTCCCACACACAGATTCATACTCCACAGCCCCCAAACACAGTTTGATAGCCCTTGCAGCCCCTCACACACAGTATAATGTCCCCAGTAGCCCACCCCTCACAGTATAATTACTCTACACACAGTAATAGGCCTCTACACAGTATCATATCCCATTTATCCACCCACACAGTATGATGGCCCCCACACAACATCATGGTCTCCATAGATCCCCACAGGAACTGTTGTGGGAGGAACGGCCCCCGTCGAGTATCCGGGCCGGAACCAAGGGAGCCGTCATCTGGGTTCCGGGGGAAACTGTCCCCGGGGCACAGAGTTCGAGGACGGATCGTTGTGACAGACAGATGGGCTGGGGGAGGGATCAATATAAAGGAGGCGCGGAATCCCCGGGAAGATGAGTCAGCAGACCGGGACAGAGGCAGCAGGAGACTGTGGGAGCGACTGAAAGATAGAGCGACCTACCAGTGCCAGGGAAGATGCCGACTGAGGACTCCAGAGGGACGGCGCCAGGGCGATCATCTGAGATTTGCTGCCCCACTCCAGCCCGCGGCTGCGGCCTACCCGCGGTCGCCCGCAGCTGCTGCCGTCTTGCTCCAGCCCACAGCTGCAGCCTGTTCCCCACCACCCGCAGCCGCCCTGCTCTCACCAGTGGCTGCGGCAAGTACAGTGCCGCTGGCGGCAATCACTGTCCCGCTCCGGTCCGCAGCAGGGGCCGAGCCTCTGCTGGCTGCGGACTCCCCGCCACAGCCGTTAGCTGCGCAGGTGGCCTGTCATTCACCACCACACATCGCTGCCGCTTGCCCCAGGCCAGGGGGCTCCAGTGTCCTCAGCGTGCCGGAGTGCACGAAGACTTCGTCATCGCCTCAGCAACTGGGCCCAGCAACTACTACGCCGAAGGACCACCAACCAGAACGGCGAGGGACGTCCGGACGGCTAAGTTGACTTTAAAAATTAAGGACCCATAGTCGGCCATACCGCGGCCCTATAGTGACTGGTTGTTGCCGGGAGTAGTCGTGTTCTACCCGTTTGTGTTTGCCTGTATAGAACCCCTGTGTGGGCAATCCGTGTTACCATTTTTTGTGATCAGGCCGGGACTGAGGAAAGTTCCTTCTAGTCTCATAAACGTTAATATAAAAAACACCTAACTGTCTCGCGACTCGTCATTGCATCCTGCGTACCTTCTATTACCATATTTGGCGTAGTCGGCAGGATGCAGTCTCCGAGCGTGGACAACAAGAGCCCCCGGCCCAGCATTTCTTTGGGGGCCATGCTAAGCAATCTATGCAGGTTCTCTGGCAGCAATACTATGCTGTGGAATTGGACGGAGCGAATGCGTGGGTTATTCAGGATGCATCCGCTTACCCCTGACCTAGAGGCAAAAGTGGCCCTGATGGCGTTGGACGGGGAACCCAGATGTTTAGACGCATGCAGAAAGAGGGGGAAACAGTGACCCAGTATATGAATGTTTTGCAGGAACTGTTTTTAGCCATTGAAAGGAAGGATAGAGTCGGCGTGGGGACCGTGGACGTAACATTACGTGACCTGTTAGTGACCGGGTTACGTGACACCCTGACAATACAGGCTTTGCGAGAGCAGGTGCGAGTGGACTCACATCTGACCTTTTCAGAGATAGGGAAGGAGGCACGGGTTCGGGAGCAGGAGCAAGAGGTGACGGTCCCCGTGGGGATGGTTCGGAGTATCGAAGCATCCGTAAGCGCCCTGAGCGAACCCCACTGGGTACAAGAGGTGAAGCAAGAGATACAGAGTATTAAGGGTGAACTGGCCGAAGCCAAGAAAGCGGCCACAAGAAGTCGGCCAGGGCCGAGTAAAGGAGGCATGAACCATCACGGCCCCTACCCAAGACGGTCCCCACGATCATTTGCCTGTTACGATTGTGGAGAATTAGGACGCTCCGCCTGAGAGTGCCCACTTTCCAGGGGGAACCTGCCCCACTGGCCAAGAGGAGCAGAGGACCCTGAGCCGTGGGGACGCCGCCCGGAGCTGGAGCTCATCACACGGGGCGGAGGAAGTCACGAAGACCTGGTCGCGCGGTGCCCAGTGGTATGGGCAGAGATCGAAGGCAGTGCCGTGCGATGCCTAGTAGATACGGGATCGCAAGTTACGACCATGCCAGAGACTTATTTTCGGCAGCATTTTCCCTAAGCAGTGAGATCTCAGTGGGGGACAGTGATAAAGTTGGTAGCCGCCAACCAACTACCAGTTCCTGTCGTCGGAGTAGCCTGGATGCAGATTTCGATAAGCGGCAAATCACTCGGCCGCCGGGAAGTGGTCCTGACCCAGGGAGACACAAACAGCAAACATCCGGTTATTCTGGGTATGAACATACTACGAGAGTTCGGCAACCTCCTCCTCAATGAACCCACACAAGAGACTCTGAGCCACTGGGGTTCTCGCATGGCCCAAGGGCAGGTCTTCCAGCGGTTGGTGCGGGAGGCGCGAGTGCTCCAGGAGTGCCAGGAGGGTGAGGCGCTGGGCAAGGTCATCGCACCGGCGGCCCCCCCGCTCGTGCTTCCTCCAGGGCAGACGGTGGTAGCTCTGCCGATCCGTGCCCCGATGCCACTGGAGGGAGTGGAGGTGCAGGTGGAACCATGTTACTCGGAGCGCCTGCACCCTGGCATACTGGTAGCCCACTCCCTGGCCACGGTGCGGGAGGGGACCGTCCTAGTGCGTTGTGTCAACCTGGAAGACCAAGATATCGCCCTGAAGCCCCGGGCTGAAATGGCCAAACTAATGAGGCCTTTGGAGGAGATGCTGCCGGACCCCGCGGTCCAGTTGAAGGTGCAGCTCGAAGATCCTTGGGCAGTAATGGTACGAACCCAACAGACTGCCGTTTCCTCAACCCAGGAGAAAGGTCGAGCCATCCTGGAGAGAATGCGGGCCGAACTTTCCGGCCTAGCGCCAGCCCAACTTCTCCAGGTAGAGACATTTCTTGGACAATTTTACAGTGTCTTCACCAGCCACGAGGACGACTTCGGATGTACCACGGCCATCACGCATGGGATCCCCACGGCAGGAGCGGCCCCCATCCGGGAGCGATATCGACAAATACCACCGCAGCTATACCAGGAAGTGAAGACTCTATTAGCCCAAATGCTCCGGAAGGGGGTCATACGAGAAAGCCAGAGCCCTTGGGCGGCCCCTATTATCCTGGTTCGGAAAAAAGATGTCACTCTGCGTTTTTGCGTGGACTATCGGAAGTTGAACGCCTGCACCATCAAGGATTCGTATCCATTGCCCCGCATAGAAGAGTCTCTGTCCGCCCTGGGGAACGCGACGTACTTCTCAACCCTAGACCTGGCCAGTGGGTACTGGCAGGTGCCGATGTCGGAGGAAGACAGTGCCAAGACGGCATTTATCCTTCCCATGGGACTGTTCGAATTCAATCCGATGCCGTTTGGGCTGGCCATCGCCCCAGAAACTTTTCAGCAGTTGATGGAGCGGTGTCTAGGAAACATCAACTTTGAAGCCACGTTGATATACCTGGACGATATTATCATCTATTCCGCCACGTTTGAGGACCACCTGAAGCGGTTGGGGCAGGTGCTCGGCCGGCTGCAGAAGTACGGGTTAAAGGTAAAGCCCCAGAAATGCCACCTGTTCCGCACCCAGATCGAATACCTGGGGCACACCGTCTCGGCAGAGGGCGTCCGACCATCCCTGGAAAAGGTCGCTGCCGCTGCCTTCTTGGGGTTGGCTGGCTACTACCGTTGATTCGTGAAGAATTTTGCACGCCGAGCTCGAGCCCTGCAAGACCTGCTGAAGGGGGCTCCCGCCGGGGCGAATGGACGGAAGATCCAGTGGCAGCAACTGCAAGAGGATGCATTTCAAGATCTCAAAGCTGCTCTCTCGGACGCCCCGGTATTGGCGCATGCGGATTTCTCGCAACCGTTCATCCTGCATACCGACGGGAGCCTCCAGGGACTAGGAGCTGTGTTGTCACAGGTGCAGGACGGCCGGGAGAAAGTGATCGCCTACGGTAGCCGGTCGCTGCACGACTCAGAACGTAACCCGGACAATTACAGCTCCTTTAAGCTCGAGCTCCTCGCGGTAGTGTGGGCAATGACGGAGCGATTCGCAGAGTACCTGGCGTGCTCCGAAGTTTTAGTGCGGACCGATAACAACCCGTTAGCCCATTTGGAGAATACCAAACTGGGGGCCCTAGAGCAGCGGTGGGTGGCTCGGATGGCCAAATTCAAGTATAAGATCATCTACAAACGGGATGCTGAAAACATAAACGCCGACGTTCTCTCCGGAATCCGACACACCACCCCAGGAAGAAGTCGAGATGACGAATTAGAAGCAGACGAGATGCCGTTCGTCCTCAGCACCGCCGCGCCTACAGTCAACATGCAGGAAGTGCCTCATCCGGGGCTCCTAGGAGGGATGCTGGAACAGCCCCGTGACAAATGGATCCAGCAGCAACAGGAATATACAGAAGTTGGACTCCTGTGCCGATGGGTGGCCACCGGAAAATTGCCCACGGGCTCACAGAGACAGGCTTTGACCCAAGATATGTTGCTAATGTTGCGCCAATGGGAAAAACTAATCATCAAAAAGGGACTTTTATATCGAAAAGCCATGTCACGAACCACGTCAGCTACGATATGGCAGATGATCGTGCCGGGAGCCCATCTCAACCAACTGGCCCGGGAAGCCCATGAGAAGGGGGCTCATTTTGGGGCTCAAAAGACTTTACAATGGTTGCAGCAGATAGCATACCACCCATGCTTGCACGCTGCTGTAGAAGAAGTTTGCCGAACCTGCCGCTCGTGCGAGCTCGCTAAACCCCCCGTGCAACGAGCCCCGGTGCAAACTATCGTAACATCAGCACCTCTGGAGCTTCTTACAGTGGACTATCTGGCCATAAGTCCTGCATATCAGGGATATGAACATTGTCTCGTTATCGTGGACCATATCACCAAGTTCGCCGTGGTCACCCCCACTCGAGATCAAACAGCGGAGTCGGCCGCCTATGCGATTTGTAAGAACTTTATTCAAGTGTATGGCTGTCCACAATGAATACATTCGGACCAAGTAGCATGCTTCCTAGGAAAAGTCATGGAAGAGCTACACCATCTTTACGGTATCGATAAATCGCGGACTACGCTGTACCACCCGCAGGGAAACGGAGCCTGCGATAGATTCAATCGCACGCTAATTCAAATGCTGCGCACCCTGGAGAGTGACCGCAAGGCCCGCTGGCCTGAATATGTCCCCGAACTGGTGTGGATATATAACAATGGGGTACATCGAGTGACTGGTTACACCCCCTACTCATTGCTGTTCGGCCGGGAAGGCAAAGGAATTACGGAAGTGGAATTGAACCAGGAGGAGCCCCAACCCTGGACCGGGGTATCCTCGTGGGTCCGCAACCACCGGCACCGGCTGCAAACCCTCCACCGTATCGTCCATACGAAGCTCCAGGATCTAGAACACCAAGGGGGAGCACTGCCCCCGCCCATTGACTTTCAGACTGGGGATCGGGTACTCGTACTTGATCAACGTCCCCAAAACAAGTTAGAACCACTGTGGGAGGTGAACCCGTAACGAGTATTGCGCCGAATAAGCCTCGACAGGCCTGTGTATGAAATACAATCTGAAGGAAGGAACGCGCCCCTCATTCGGGTTGTGCACCGTAACATGTTACGGCCTTGTATGTCTACCGATCCCCCACGGCTCGAACCGACCCTCCAGGTCCCCGACCCTCCGCCCACGGTCTGGGACCTGGATGACAAAGAGGACTTCCCCGTCGCAGCTGCGGGTCGCCCCAATAGTGGCACGACAATAAACCCGGGAATTCTACCAAAGCCAACTATGCGACCACCCTCCACCACCCCAGAAGACTCCACTACACCCTAACTTCGACGCTCCGAGCGGTCAACAGCTGGTAAACCCCCTGAACATTACGAACAGCACCAGTTCATATGGCAACAAGGACTGTCGTCCCAAAAAACTAACCCGAGTCTACGAAAACCCTCGCCCGAGGACTGGCGAACATACAGGGCGGGGGAGTGTGGGAGGAACGGCCCCCGTCGAGTGTCCGGGCCGGAACCAAGGGAGCCGTCATCTGGGTTCCAGGGGAAACTGTCCCCGGGGGACAGAGTTCGAGGACGAACCGTTGTGACAGACAGATGGGCTGGGGGAGGGACCAATATAAAGGAGGCGGGGAATCCCTGGACGATGAGTCAGCAGACCGGGACAGAGGCAGCAGGAGACTGTGGGAGCGACTGCAAGATAGAGCGACCTACCAGTGCCAGGGAAGACGCCGACTGAGGACTCCAGAGGGACGGCGCCAGGGCGATCATCCGAGATTTGCTGCCCCGCTCCAGCCTGCGGCTGCGGCCTACCCGCAGTTGCACACGGCCACTGCCATCTCGCTCCAGCCCGCTGCTGCGGCCTGTTCCCCGCCACCCAGCTGCCCTGCTCTCATCAGTGGCCACGGCAATTACAGTGCCGCCGCCGGCCACCACTGTCCCGGTCCGCAGCAGGGGCCGAGCCTCTGCTGGCTGCGGACTCCCCGCCGCCGCCGTTAGCTGCGCAGGTGGCTTGTCATTTGCCACCACACATCGCTGCCGCTTGCCCCAGGCCAGGGGCTGTGGCCCAACCGTCCAAGGACTCCGCCGGAGCCTGTGGGGCTCCAGTGTCATCAGCGCGCCGGAGTGCTTGAAGACTTCGTCATCGCCTCAGCAACTGGTCCGAGCAACTACTACGCCGAAGGACCACCAACCAGAACGGCGAGGGATGTCCGGACGGCTAAGTTGACTTTACAAATAAAGGACCCGTAGTCGGCCATACCGCAGCCCTATAATGACCGGCTGTTGCCGGGAGTAGTCATGTTCTACCCGTTTGTGTGTGCCTGTATAGAACCCCTGCGAGGGCAATCCGTGTTACCCCTTTTTGTGATCAGGCCGGGACTGAGGAAAGTTCACTCTAGTCTCATAAACGTTAATATAAAAAGCACCTAACTGTCTCGCGACTCGTCACTGCATCCTGCGTACCTGCTATTACCACACTGTCATTAAAATAAATGATACTTATCTTTCCTTGTTCCCCCAAAGTGTTGTTTGCTTTGGTCTGTACAGTTTGTGGCCTCAGGTTCTGCACAGCAGAGACAATTAAGTGAAATCATCGCGACTACTGGGCTAACACAGACGCACAGGCTGAATGGAGAAGGGTGCTGGCACCTCCCTTTAACACCATTTTATTCAATGGTATCTTCATGCATCCTAATGATGCAGATACAATCAAAATTGTGACTATAAGCTGGGGTAGTGGGAGTGGGTGTTGCCACTTGGGACTAGATCCCGCAGCTCATGATTCCCATAGCATCCACGTAGTCTGCCTCCACTCCATTCACTTTCTATGGGAATGTCAGAGAAAGTACAATGAACATCTATCTCTGGCAGTCCAATGGACAATGAGTGGATCACAAGTTGAGGATATGCTCCTATGCTTCATTCAAGATGGTGCTCTACAGAGCTATGTTACAAGGATCCAAATCCCCATTCTCAGAATGCTGGTGTTTTCTACTGCTAGATCCAAAATGATCAGTAAATTATTCCCTATCAAATAATAGATGAATGAGTGTAGATTTTGGGAATACCCATTTAACTTTAGTGAAATGACTTAATAAAAGACTGTCACACTTTTTTATTCTGTGGGAAAACATCAATTTATTAGTTTTCCCACAGCTTTGTTCCCAATTGTGAGAAGGACTACTGTTTGCATACACACTGGTAGACCTTTATGACTTTATCTTTACGCCTTTATAGAAAAGGTATGGAAATTATATTTACGGATCAGGACTAGCTTCTTAATGTGAGAATTGTTTTGTGTTCAGTGTAGAAATGATAGGTGGCTACACTATACATGTCTAAATACGGCAAAATGAATACAAATGCTGTTTGATGGCAGGCCTACTCTAGGGGACTGTTGTGACCATACAGATCATTCTATGCTTCATACGTTCCACTTTATTTTCTGTATATCAATACATATTATACTGTATATAGGAAAAATTAATTTATTGTTATATGTCAAATATTCAGATTTAGTCATTAAGCAGAATATATAGTTTTGTATTTTAAATATCACATCAATAGAACAGAGCAGCAATTTCTTGAGGCCCCAAAGGTTTTAGCTATGTAAATAAGATTGCTGATGAAATCTGGATAAAAAACGGTGTAATTTGATATAGATCTCTTTGAGCTGTCACTGACCTGTAGAGGCATGAATACCCCAAAACCTTTCCTTTAACAGTAGGATAACAGCAGTAGATCATTTAAAGGGAAACTGTCGGTAGGATCAGCCCTCCTAAGCAGTCTAAAAGGGCAATGCAGGTCATAGGAAGCTGAATATTCCAGAGAAGTCCATGATTTTCTATGTACTGTATATAAATAAGCTGTTAAGATCTATGGACAGGACATAGAACTCTCTGAGAGTCTTCCTCCAAAGCTTATTTTATTAAAGGCAGCATTACCAGTGTGAGACATGTAATGACTGATGGTTATAATCACAATCAGCAGAACTGATCTTTGTCTCATCACAAATATATCTACAGCGGCAGCTCTCATATCACAGTGCAGTCAGTTCTGCTGTGCCTGACTACATCTAACGCTTCTTCAGCTTCCAGCTCACAGGCAGCCAGTATGGGGGAGAGGAGTAGAGCAAACATTACAAACAAATCTGCTGCTGCAGTTCTCGCATAGTACTGGTAGCTCAGCTGTACTGCCTAAAGGAGTCTAAGTTGTAGTTAGGTACAGCTCTTCAACTGAGCTGAAAAGGAGAGGTTCAGCTGCAAATGTGTTGATAATGACACAAAGTTCTGTTCTACTATACTGTGTAAGTTGATTTATTTATTTTACTCATTTATATAGCACCATTAATTCCACAGCGCTTTATATACATTATCGGTACTGTCCCCAATGGGGTTCACAATCTAGAATCCCTATCAGTATGTCTTTAGAGTACACGGAGGAAACCCATGCAAGCACAGGGAGAACATACAAACTCCTTGCAGATGTTGTCCATGGTGGGATTTAAACCCAGGACTCCAGCGCTGCAAGGCTGCACCATGCTGCCCTATAATCACACATAGCTCTGCAGTGAGATCAGGAGAGCCAGTCAATATATGTCTGACACTGGTAATGCACCCTTTAATTTAAAATAAGCTCTGGAGACAGACTCTTGGGGAGATCTATATCTGACTTAAAAATCTTAACAGTCAATTTATATATTAAGAAAACCATAGATTTCCCTGGAATAAGACATCTAATCGCAGTTATCAAAGGTATTTTATTCAGCTTCCTATGCTACATGCACATAGATGACTTAGGAAGGTTGACCCTACTAACAGATTCCCTTTTAATCCTATTACAAGGTGGGGCCTCAAAGATTGGAATGTGCTATAAAAAAGTCCTCAGATGATTGATCGGATTGACATTTTGGGGACTTATCCTTTACCATTTTCCTGCTTCTAACACTTTGTAGAATCTCCTTTTGTGGCAATTACAGCTGTAAGTCATTTTGGATAAGTTTCTGAGTTTTCCACATCTTGCCACTTGGATTTTTGCACATTCCCCAAGGAAAAACTGCTCCAGCTCCTTCAAGTTAGATGGTTTCCTCTGGTGAAGAGCAATTTTCAAGTTTGACAACAGATTCTCATTTGCATTAAGGTCTAGGCTTTGACTAGGCCAGTCCAAAACATTTACATGTTTCCCATTAACCCCTTCACTACCAAGAGTGGTTTGCACATTAAATCCCGGGCCAATTTTTACAATTCTGACCACTGTCCCTTTATGAGGTAATAGCTCTGAAACGCTTCCATGGATCCCGCTGATTCTGACATTGTTTTCTCACGACATATTGTACTTCATGTTAGTGGTAAAATTTCATTCAAATAACTTGCATTTATTTGTGAAAAAAATGGAAATTTGGCGAAAATTTTTAAAATTTCGCAATTTTCCAACTTTGAATTTTTATGCCCTTAAATCACAGAGATACAGCACACAAAAAACTTAATAAGTAACATTTCCCACATGTTTACTTTACATCAGCACAATTTTGGAACCAAAATTTTTTTTGGTTAGGAAGTTATAAGGGTTAAAAGTTGACCAGCGATTTCTCATTTTTGCAACACCATTTTATTTTTACGGACCACATCACATTTGAAGCCACTTTGAGGGGTCTATATGATGGAAAATACCCAAAAGTGAAACCATTCTTAAAACTGCACCCCTTAAGGTGCTCAAAGCCACATTCAAGAAGTTTATTAACCCTTCAGGTGCGTCACAGGAATTTTTTTGAATATTTAAAAAAAAAAATGAAAATTTAACTTTTTTAAAAAAAAAAAAAACTTTAGGTTCAATTTTTTTATTTTACCAAGGGTAACAGGAGAAATTGGACTGCAAAAGTTATTGTGCAGTTTGTCCTGAGTACGCTGTTACCTGATATGTGGGGGGAACCACTGTTTCGGCGCATGGCAGAGCTCAGAATGGAAGGAGTGCCGTTTGACTTTTTTAATGCAAAATTGGCTGAAATTCAGATCAGACGCCATGTCACATTTGGAGAGCCCCTGATGTACCTAAACAGTGGAAACCCCCCCACAAGTGACCCCATTTTGGAAACTAGACCCCCCCAAGGAACTTATCTAGATGTGTGGTGAGAACTTTGAACCCACAAGGGCTTCACAGAAGTTTATAACGTACAGTGGTACAATTAAAAAATCATATTTTTTCCACAAAAATGATCTTTTCACCCCCGATTTTTATTTTCCCAAGGGTAACAGGACCCTAAAAGTTATTGTACAATTTGTCCAGAGTACGCGGATACCCCATATGTTGGTGTAAACGACTATTTGGGTGCATGGCAGAGCTCAGAATGGAAGCAGCGCCATTTGACTTTTTTGGCTGGAATTGAGATCGGACACCATGTCGCGATTGGAAAACCCCTGATGTACCAAAACAGTGGAAACCCACCACAAATGACACCATTTTGGAAACTAGACCCCCCAAGGAACTTATCTAGATGTGTGGTGAGAACTTTGAACCCCCAAGGGCTTCACAGAAGTTTATAACGTACAGCGGTACAATTAAAAAATCATATTTTTTCCACAAAAATGATCTTTTCACCCTCAATTCTTTTTTTTCCAAGGGTAACAGGACACTAAAAGTTATTGTGCAATTTGTCCTGAGTATGCTGATACCCCACATGTGGGGGTAAACCACTATTTGGGCGCATGGCAGAGCTCGGAAGGGAAGCAGCGCCATTTGACGTTTTTGGCTGGAATTGAGATCGGACACCATGTCGCGTTTGGAAAGCCCCTGATGTACCAAAACAGTGAAAGCCCCCCACAAATGACACCATTTTGGAAACTAGACCCCCCAAGGAACTTATCTAGATGTGTGGTGAGCACTTTGAACCCTCCAGTGCTTCACAGAAGTTTATAACGCCCGGGCGTGAAAATAAAAAAATTGTATTTTTTCCACAAACATGATCTTTTAGTTACCTTTTTTTTTATTTTCCCAAGGGTACCAGGAGAAATTGGACCCCAAAAGTCCAATTTGTCCTGAGTACGCTGATACACCATATGTGGGATAAAACTACTGAATGGGCACACGTCAGGGCTCAGGAGGGAAGTAGTGATGTTTTGGAATGCAGACTTTGATGGAATGGTCTGCGGGTGTCAAGTGCGTTTAGAGAGCCCCTGATGTACCTAAACTATTGAAACTCCCCACAAGTGACCCCATTTTGGAAACTAGACCCCCCACGGAACTTATCTAGATGTGTGGTGAGCACTTTGAACCCCCAAGTGCTTCACAGAAGTTTATAACGCCCCGGCGTGAAAATAAAAAAAATATTTTTTTTCCACAAAAATGATATTTTTGCCCCCAATTTTTTATTTTCCTAAGGGTAACAGGAGAAATTGGACCCCAAAAGTTGTTTTGCAATTTGTCCTGAGTATGCTGATACCCTATATGTGGGGGTAAACCACTGTTTGTGCGCATGGCAGAGCTTGGAAGGGAAGGAGCACCATTTGACTTTTTCAACGCAGAATTGGCTGGAATTGAGATCAGACGCCATGCTGCATTTGGAGAGCACCTGATGTGCCCAAACAGTGGAAACCCCCCAATTATATCTCCAACCCTAACTCCAACACACCCCTAACCCCAACACACCCCTAACCCTAATCTCAGCCCTAACTCTAGCCCTAACCCTAACCCTAGCCCTAACTCTAACCCTAATGGAAAAATGGAAATAAATACATTTTCTTTTAATTTTATTATTTTTCCCTAACTAAGGGGGTGATAATGGGAAGTTTGATTTACTATTTATGGCGGTTTTTATGTTTGGCAGCTGTCACACGCTAAAAGACGCTTTTTATTGTAAAAATAGTTCTTGCATCACCACATTTTGAGAGGTATAACTTTTCCATATTTTGACTCACCGAGTCATGTGAGGTCTTATTTTTTGCGGGACGAGTTGACATTTTTATTGGTATCATTTTCGGGCACGTGACATCTTTTGATTGCTTTTTATTCCAATTTTTGGGACGCAGAATGAACAAAAACCAGCGTTTCATGAATTTCTTTTGGGGGGTGCGTTTACACCATTCCGCCTGCGGTAAAATTGATAAAGCAATTTTATTCTTTGGGTCAGTACGGTTACAGTGATACCTCATTTAGGTTTTTTTTATGTTTTGGTGCTTTTATGCAATGAAAACAATTTTATATAAAAAATAATTATTTTTGCATCGCTTTATTCTGTGAGCTATAACTTTTTTATTTTTTCACTGATGATGCTGTATGGTGGCTCGTTTTTTCCGGGACAAGATGATGTTTTCAGCGGTACCATGGATATTTATATGCATCTTTTTGATCGCACGTTATTGCACTTTTTGTTCAGCGGTATGATAATAAATCATTATTTTTTGCTTCGTTTTTTATTTTTATTTTTTAAGGGGTTCGCTAAAGGGGTTAACTAATGGGATAGTTTTATAGGGCAGGTTGTTACGGACGCGGTGATATCAAATATGTGTACTTTTATTGTTTTTTTTTTTATTTCTAAAAAATGAATTTATTTGGGAATATTTTTTTTATTTATTTATTTAGCGATTTTTTTTAAATTATTTTTACACTTATTTTTTTTAACTTTATTACATTGTCCCAGGTGGGACATCACTGTCCTGTGACAGATCGCTGATCTGTCACATCACAGATAAGCGATCTGTCACAGGCACTGCACAAGGCTTCCTCCTTGCCTGCGCTTTGCAGGCATGAGGAAGCCAGCTCCCTGCAGGCGCCCGAAGGTCCCCGTCACCATCTTGGATTCGGGGACCTGCAGAGAAAGAGCCCCCCGCAGCAGCGCTGCACATTGCGCTGCTGTGGGGGGCTCAAGGATGCACGGAGGGAGCCACCTCCCTGCCGATGCTTCCCTTTAACCCCCGGTACACTGCGATCGTGTTTGATCGCGGTGTGCAAGGGGTTAACATGTCGGGGGTGGTCCGTGACCGCCCCTGACACATTGTGCCGGGTGTGAGCTGTGATAATCAGCTGACACCTGGCCGCGATCAGCGGCGCTCACCACGTGGGCGCCGCTGATCGCTATGATGTAATATTCCGTCCATGGGAATTAGGTCCAGGGTCACATGGACGGAATATTACGTACATTGTAGGTAAGGGGTTAAACCACTCAAGTGTTGCTTTAGCAGTATGCTTTGGGTCATTGTCTTGTTGGAAGGTGAACCTCCGTCCTAGTCTCAAATCACTGACAGACTGAAAAAGATTTTGCTCAAAAATATCTTCTGTATTTTGTACCATCCATCTTCCTCTCGACTCAGACCATTTTTCCTGTCCCTGCTGCAGAAAAAAATCCTCACAGCTTGATGTTGCTAACACCATGTTTCACTGTGGGAATGGTATTATTGGGTTGATAATCTGTGTTGGTTTGGTGCCATACATAGCATTTACCTTTGTGGCCAAAAAGTTCAGTTTTGGTCTCATTTGACCACAGCACCTTCGGTCATACATTTGGGGAGTCTCCCACAAGTGTTTTGGCAAACTAAAAATGAGTCTTACAATTTTTGTTGGCTTTTTTCTTCCCATTCTTCCATCAATGCCACCTCTATGGCGTGTATGGTTTATTGTGATCAAAGGGACAGATGCTTCAGTCTCTTCTTGGGAACTGCAGCTTTTTGAGTTTTACATTTGGTCTCTGTGCTCCCTTTCTGATTAATGTCCTCCTTACCCAAGCTAAGTTTTGGTGGAAGGCCCTCTCTTGGCAGGTTTGCTAAAGTACAATGTTCTTTCCATTTGATGATAATGGATTTGATGGTTCTCCGGGTGATAATCAGAGATTGGGATATTTTTTATATACAGTAATCCAACCCTGACTTGTACTTCTAGACAAATTTGTCACTTACTTGTTTGGAGATCTCCTTGGTCTTCATGGTGTTTGGTTAGTGGTGCCTCTTGCTTAATGGTGTTGCAGTCTCTGTGGCCTTTCAGAAAAAGTATGTATATACTGACAGACCACGCGACCCTTAGATTGCACACAGGTGAACTTCCTTTCACTAAACTTGTGACTTATGAAGGCATTTTGTTACACCACAAATTTTTAAAGGCTTCATAGCAACAGGGATGAATACATAAACACATGCCAATTTTTATATATTTGATTCCAGAGCATTAATGTATGCCTATATTTTTGTCACTTCACTTCATCAACTTAGACTATTTAGTGCTGATGCATCACACACAAATCGGATTACAAAAATATTTATACACACGTTGTAATGTAAAAAAATAGGTAAAAAGTCAAATACTTTTGCAAGCTACTGTATATTCACTGATTTACATTATCAGTACTATTGGCACTTTATTCATAATATTATGGGCAAGCAGGCGTTTCGAACAACTGATCTGTGTTTCCTATACAACAACATAGGGCAGCCTATTAAAAACCTATCATATCATAAGCCCCAAACATGTTTCACTACTATGCAGCGTCTTCTGGTGACTTGGAAATTATGTGGATGTGAAATTGTCTTAGTTTTGCTACCACCTGGATCCATGGAACATGCCATAAAGGGGCTTCTGAGACATTTTATCAGCAGTGATTCTTCTTCCTGTCTGTAAAAAGTGTACCTACCAAAACAGACAAAAACATAACCACCCAGGAGGACGAGGAGTGGCCATAGTCGAAAAGTCTGAAAGCTGATGCCTGACAGTGAAGGAGTTCCATGTCAGACACAGGAGACAATGTCTGGGCGCGATTGGGACACAGTAACTCAAAAAAGCAGGCTGGAAGTGTATGCAGAGAGCCAGAAAAGCTGATGCAGGATTATGCTGCCAAAGAGAGCTGACTGTGAGACAGGTTGTGACAAGAACTGGAAGTGTGTTCTGCACTGCCGAGTGAGGGTCTCAGAGCTGTTGCATGTTGAAGGAAGTGTTGCTGAAGAGAGTGACAGCAGACTGTGGCAGGTGTCAGCCAATTGTTACATGTATATGAGGACTGATTTTTCTCAAATCAATCTCCTTGGCTCATGTAGGACTACGTAATCATCAAACTCATTGCACCCTGGGAGTGAAATTCTTGAATTGACATCTGTGTATAAATATATTCGTCTGCCATCTCTGGTGAACAACTGTACCACTCAGTGCCTCTTCACCATACATTTTACTTAATGTGGCACACTATTCCAATCTTATAAGAGCTCAGGATTGGGTCAATGTACTCAAACAATTCCGAACATCTTACAAAATAATGTAGAAATAAAGTGAAAGGAGGAGATGAAAAGTCAATGACCTAGTTTATATAAGGCTACTTAAAAATGGAGTGTGTCATCAGAAAATGACCAACTGTTTGAATCAGGTGTTTGAGTTACATACAGTGGGGAAAAAAAGTATTTAGTCAGTCAGCAATAGTGCAAGTTCCACCACTTAAAAAGATGAGAGGCGTCTGTAATTTACATCATAGGCAGACCTCAACTATGGGAGACAAACTGAGAAAAAAAAATCCAGAAAATCACATTGTCTGTTTTTTTTTCATTTTATTTGCATATTATGGTGGAAAATAAGTATTTGGTCAGAAACAAAATTTCATCTCAATACTTTGTGATATATCCTTTGTTGGCAATGACAGAGGTCAAACGTTTTCTGTAAGTCTTCACAAGGTTGCCACACACTGTTGTTGGTATGTTGGCCCATTCCTCCATGCAGATCTCCTCTAGAGCAGTGATGTTTTTGGCTTTTCGCTTGGCAACACGGACTTTCAACTCCCTCCAAAGGTTTTCTATAGGGTTGAGATCTGGAGACTGGCTAGGCCACTCCAGGACCTTGAAATGCTTCTTACGAAGCCACTCCTTCATTGCCCTGGCGGTGTGCTTTGGATCATTGTCATGTTGAAAGACCCAGCCACGTTTCATCTTCAATGCCCTTGCTGATGGAAGGAGGTTTGCACTCAAAATCTCACGATACATGGCCCCATTCATTCTTTCATGTACCCGGATCAGTCGTCCTGGCCCCTTTGCAGAGAAACAGCCCCAAAGCATGATGTTTCCACCACCATGCTTTACAGTAGGTATGGTGTTTGATGGATGCAACTCAGTATTCTTTTTCCTCCAAACACGACAAGTTGTGTTTCTACCAAACAGTTCCAGTTTGGTTTCATCAAACCATAGGACATTCTCCCAAAACTCCTCTGGATCATCCAAATGCTCTCTAGCAAACTTCAGACGGGCCCGGACATGTACAGGCTTAAGCAGTGGGACACGTCTGGCACTGCAGGATCTGAGTCCATGGTGGCGTAGTGTGTTACTTATGGTAGGCCTTGTTACATTGGTCCCAGCTCTCTGCAGTTCATTCACTAGGTCCCCCCGCGTGGTTCTGGGATTTTTGCGCACCGTTCTTGTGATCATTCTGACCCCACGGGGTGGGATTTTGCGTGGAACACCAGATCGAGGGAGATTATCAGTGGTCTTGTATGTCTTCCATTTTCTAATTATTGCTCCCACAGTTGATTTCTTCACTCCAAGCTGGTTGGCTATTGCAGATTCAGTCTTCCCAGCCTGGTGCAGGGCTACAATTTTGTTTCTGGTGTCCTTTGACAGCTCTTTGGTCTTCACCATAGTGGAGTTTGGAGTCAGACTGTTTGAGGGTGTGCACAGGTGTCTTTTTATACTGATAACAAGTTTAAACAGGTGCCATTACTACAGGTAATGAGTGGAGGAAAGAGGAGACTCTTAAAGAAGAAGTTACAGGTCTGTGAGAGCCAGAAATCTTCATTGCTTGTTTCTGACCAAATACTTATTTTCCACCATAATATGCAAATAAAATGAAAAAAAAACAGACAATGTGATTTTCTGGATTTTTTTTTCTCAGTTTGTCTCCCATAGTTGAGGTCTACCTATGATGTAAATTACAGACGCCTCTCATCTTTTTAAGTGGTGGAACTTGCACTATTGCTGACTGACTAAATACTTTTTTTCCCCACTGTATAGTTTAAAGAAATGTCAATTTTATTTTTATAACATGATCTTTTAATGACTGCTGCTGATGCATGTTTTTAACAGCAGTCATTACTATGCCTTTTTTTTCTTCGACATCTTTTTAACAAATTGTAGCATCTATTTTCTCCTATAACCTCTTGTGAAAATGAAAAATTTCTAGCTAAAACAGTATTTTAGTGGAACAAAAAAAATAGTTTTTCATTTCACTTTTCATTAATTTCATTAATTCATGTGGAGCACCTGAAGGGTTAACACATTTCCTGACAGCAATTTTGAATTAAGAAGTGTAGTTTTTAAAATGTTTGGATATTTTCTGACATGTAGGCCCCTTATAGTAACTTTAAAATTGAATAGGTCATGGCTGGTATATAATGTACTGTGACTATAAAACATCACATATTATACGGTATAGAGGATAATATGTGATTGGTGTAATATGTGATGTTCTGCAGTCATAATATAATTTACACCAGACAAATGTTCTCTGAGTCAAAAATATATCACATACCGTACTTACTATATACAAGATATTTTATAATGGATAATATGTGACATGTACAATGTCTGATATTCTTCATAGTATAATATTTACTAGTCACATTTTATTTTGTATATAAAAATTAATGCTGTTTTGTAAGGTAGAGGCGATATTAGGCTTTTCTGCAGGACTTAGCATGATGCAATGCTTATCAAAAATTAGCTCTGACCAAGAAAATTATTATTATTATTATTATTCATTTATATAGCGCCATTTATTCCATGGCGCTTTACATGTGAAAAGGGGAAATATAGACAAGTATAATAAACATGTGTAAGACAAGGGACACACAAGTACATAAGGAGAGGGGACCCTGCCCGCGAGGGCTCACAGTCTACAGGGATGGGTGAGGATACAGTAGGAGAGGGTAGAGCAGGTCGTGCTGTGGTACAGTAGACCGAGGATCATTGCAGGCTGTAGGCTTGTCTTCAGGTTCTTCTTGAAGGTTTCCATTGATGGTGAGAGTCTGATGTGTTGCGGCAGAGAGTTCCAGAGTATGGGGGAAGTGTGGCACCCCTGAGGGTTCAGTCGCCACAGAGGTACTGCACCTCCTCCTGAGGTGTAGTATACCACTCTCCAGGTAAGATGGTAACACTTGACCAGCCTCCAACACCTGCATCCCACACAACATAGTAGTGTAGCAAAGCACCTTTGGTGGCTCCCTGCTTGGAACACAAAGAGTGCTGGGAGGTGGGTGGAGTTTAGACTGCACAAGAGAGCGGGAGAATATTAGGACTAGGTCAGTCTGTGAGAGGAGAACCCCTGAGAGGGATGGAGTGAAGGAGGTGCTGCAGCAGACTTCAGTGGCCTGAAGCTGCTGGCACGGGAAAGAGAAATAGAAAGCCTGATTCTCCAGAAGGAAGAAAGATTAGTGCGGAACGTAAGGAGAAGAAGAGAACTAAGGATTAGGGTCGGAGCGGAGCCCTTCCTCAAGTTCTAAGCGCATGGCCGGGGTCCGGTCCCCGAGGTTGTATGGATACTGATGGTCCTGCAGCAGACACCAGAGGAATAGAAGTTGTCACCACTTTATTCCCACCTAAGACTTGGGGGCACAACAGCAACGTGAGTGAGCCGGGACTTGATAGCAAGGAGTCCCCAAAGCAGGCTACAGCTGTCTGCCGTACAAGTAGAGTTCTAAATAACATCAAGAAGGAGGAACTTGGGTTTAACACACAACCACAAGTACTTCAGTGCAAGCGCTAGAAAGGAGACGTTCAGAACAGGCACACGAAAGGGAGAGCTGGCAGGGTTAATTCCATCTGCCTGGGAGTTGGCTGAGCCCCTGATCTGGAGACCGCAGCATTGAAGCGGGCACCTGTCTGTGCCAAGAACGTGAGTAAAAGAACTGGAACTGCATTCATCTGTCTCATTGCCTTCTTCCTGCGCCAACCCACTCAGCACTGCTACATCTCCGTGCCTAACACTGCACCATCTACTTCTCCTCACTATCTCCTCATTTGCCAACCCCATCTACTCTGCCCTGGGACTAGAGCCCTACCTGTGGAGGGCTACAACACCATTGCTGCACCACACCATCTGTCCCAGAGAAGAAACCCTGCAGCGCTGGTCAAACTGACCAGAAACCACAGGTGGCATCACGAATCATCTCAATGACTTTATCCCCATCACTCTACCCCTTTTACATGGACGCCCAGGGCCACGGACCGGGTCACTGCTACCGTGACACTTCCCTCTGAGATACCGGCCCGGTACCGAGTACCCCACGGCCCTGGCGGGCGACCCAGAAGCACGGGAGAAGTCTTGTATGCGGTTGTGGGAAGAAGAGATAAGGGGGGAGTAGAGAAGGAGATCTTGAGATGATCGAAGGTTGTGTGCGGGTAGGTACCTAGAGACCATGTCACAGATGTATGGAGGAGACAGGTTGCGGATGGCTTTGTATGTCATGGTTAGGGTTTTGAATTGGAGCCTCTGGGCAATAGGAAGCCAGTGAATGGTCTAACATAGGGGGGAGGCTGAGGAATAGTGGGGAGACAGGTGGATTAGTCGGGCAGCAGAGTGTAGGATAGACTGGAGCGGAGCCAGAGTGCTAGAGGGGAGGCCAGAGAGTAGGAGGTTGCAGTAGTTGAGGCGGGAGATGATAAGAGCATGCACTAGTGTTTTTGTGGTTTCATGGTTGAGGAATGAGCGGATCCGGGAAATATTTTTGAGTTTGAGGCGGCAGGAGGAGGCGAGGGCTTGGATATGTGGTTTGAAAGAGAGCGCAGAGTCGAGGATCACCCCAAAGCACCGAGCGTGCGGGACTGGGGAAAGAAAGCAGCCATTGACATTGATGGATAGGTCTGGTGGAGGGGTAGAGTGAGATGGGGGAAAGATAATGAATTCTGTTTTGTCGATGTTCAGTTTGAGAAAGCGAGCAGAGAAGAAGGCTGAGATAGCAGACAGACATTGTGGGATTTCAGTCAGTAAGGAGGCGAGGTTGGGTCCAGATAGGTAGATCCCTTTAACTTATATGTCCTAGCATACGTTTTAAGAAGAGTTCACAAACTTCATATGAACAGAGGATTTTGCTATTTTTTTTATTTATTCCACAGGCTTGCAGACATATAAAATAAACTCCATTATATTCATCCTCTGCAGGTCAAGCACTGCTTCACTATTGCCATTTTGGTTTTTTTTGACAGGCTTCAGCCTTAATGACACGACTTCAGCTTACATGAGCTCTTCATGCAATCACTAGGCTCAGCCTTTTTAGGCTGACTACATCGGCATTACCACAAAGCGCTCTCATTGGCTGCAGCTGTTATGTGATATAAGTCATGATATTACTGCTGCAGCCTATCAGGAAGAATGGAGCAGTAATGGAGAAGCAGCAATGGACCTTCCGACTTCTTACTGAAGTGAGCACTCGTAAGAAAGTTCTCACACAGCCAGCGCTTACGTCAGTGAGATCAACGGAGTTCAACAACTCAGAACTCTGCTCACCTTATTGATGTCACCACTCTGCACTGCAGCTGAGTTTCACATCATAAATGCCCCTTGAAAAATTGGATGGCAGACCATCCGGGTCAATAGCAAAAGCAAACCACCGGAAATGGGTGAAAGAAGAACCAGCAGGATTAAAAGAAAAAATAAATAAAATGAAAATAATGTGTCATGATTCAATAAAATATTTTCATCATTATTTATTTTTATTATTTTTTTATTCTATTATTTTCATTTTATTTATTTTTTCTTTTTATCCTGCTGGTTCTTCTTTCCCTCGTTTCCGGTGGTTTGCTTTTGCTACTGCAGCTGAGTTGTCAGGCACAGCTCGGTGTTCTTCTGGATTAACGGGCATATAACAGCTGACATCAACCCCACAAATATTACCCCACTTGCTACCGCACTAGGGCAAGTGGGAAGAGGGAAAGCTAAGCTTCATTATTGGCTACTAATATCAACCCAAAGCTACCTGTTTAGCCTTTGCTGGTTACTGAATATAGGGGGGACCCCGCTTCATTTTTGGGGCGGTTCTCCTCTTTAATAACCAATAAAGGCTAAGCAAACAGCTGTGAGCTGATATTAATAGCCCGGAAACCTTTTTGGCTCCTTCCCAGAATATTAACATCAGCCCCGAGTTGTCGCCTTTCCCTCAGCTGGTTATGAAAATTGCAGGGGACCCCACAACATGCTTTCATTTATTTTTTTTATTAACAAGTATAGCAAAATACACCCAAGGTAACCTTAGTTGACAGTCTCCAAGTATTCCAGCAGCTGGAATCTCCATTAACCTTAAAATGTCCCTCAAAGTTTCTCATGAGGTTTCGGGGCCTCGCAGCTACCAGGAGACCTGGTGACTATGAACTCCAATTGCTGGACTGATGAATGCCAGAGTCCCGGACTCACGGTCATTCATCAGTCAGGCACTGGCACTTGCAAACCAATAAAAACAGTTGCTATGAACTCAGGTGACCTTACTGTACTTGTTAATAAAAAAATAGATTAAAAATGGCGTGGGGTCCCCCGCCATTTTTATAAACAGCTGACGGAAAGCCGACAGCTGGCAGCTAATGTTAATATTCGTGGAACGGGCCAATAGCCTTAAAGGTTCCCAGACTGTCAATATCAGCTCACAGATTTTTGCTTAGCCCTTACTGGTTATTATAGGGCAGACCCCTAACAAAGATAAAAAGGGGTGAAGTTGACTTAATCTTTGCATTGTGTGTCTGTGTGTGGCACACTAAGCATGGAGAAGAGAACTGTCTGAGAACCAAAATTGCTGAAAAATATCAACAATCTCATGGTTATAAGTCCATCTTCAGAGATCTTAATGTTCCTTTGTCCACAGTGTGCAAAATAATCAAGAAGTTTAAAACCCATGGAACTGTAGCTAAGCTCCCTGGACATGGACGACAGAGAAAAATTGATGAAAGGTTGCAATGCAGTATAGTGCGGATGATGGATAAGCAGCCCCAATAAAGTTCCAAAGAAATTCCAGCTGTCCTGCAGGCTCAGGGTGCATCAGTGTCAGCACAAATTAACTGTTAACATTCGAATGAAATGAAACGCTATGGCAGGAGTCCCAGGAGGACCGCACTGCTGACACAGAGACATAAAAAAGCTAGAATACAGTTTTTCAAAATGTAGATAAGCCAAAATCTTACTGGGAAGGTGTCTTGTGGACAGATGAGACCAAGATAGAGCTTTTTAGTAAAGCACATCATACTAATGTCTACCAAAAATGTAATGAGGCCTACAAATAAAAGAACACAGTACCTAGAGTAAAAAATGGTGGAAGTTCAAAGATGTTTGGGGCTGCTTTGCTGCCTCTCACACTTAGTGCGTTGACTCTGTGCAAGGCACCATGAAATCTGAAGATAACAAAAGATTTTGGGTCACAGTGTAGTACCCAGTGTCAGAAAGCTGGGTTTGCATCCTAGGTCATGGACCTTCCAGCAGGACAATGACCCCAAACATACTTCAAGAAGCACCCAGAGATGGATGGAAACAAAGCGCTGTAGAGTTCTGAAGTGGCCTACAATGAGTCTGTATCTAAATTCCATTAAAATTGCTGTTGGGAGAAAGCACACTTCAAATATGAGAGATCAAGAGCAGTTTACACAAGAAGACTGGTCCAAAATTCCAGTTGAGAGGTGTAAGAAGCTTGTTGATGGTTATAGGAAGCGATTGATTACAGTTATTTATTCCAAAGGGAGTGCCAACAATTTTGTCTGGCCCATATTTAAGGTTGTGTATGAGATTATGTCCAATTTGCATTTTTTTCAGTTTTTTGAGTTGCTCCAATACACACAAGGGAAATAAACATGTGTATAACAAAATATGCATAATCGCAATAATTTTTGTAAGCAATTTCATGGGTGCCAACGCTGGCTCCTTGGCCAGTTCCTTTGACCTCATGATTCTTATTTGGTCTGACATGCACTGTAAGGTCTTATATAGACAGGTTTGTGCCTTTACAAATCAAGTCCTATCAATTTAAACACCTGTAGCTGGACTCCAATAAAGGAGTAGAACCATCTCAAGGAGGATCACAAGGAAATGGACAGCACATGACTGAAATATGAGTGTGAGCAAAGGGTCTGAATACTTATGACCATGTGATATTTCAGTTTTTTCTCTTTTTTAATAAATTTGCAAAAATTTCTACATTTCTGTTTTTTCTTCAGTCAAGATGGGGTGCAGAGTGTACATTAATGAGAAAAAAATGATTTTTTTTTAAATTTACCAAACGGCTGCAATGAAACAAAGAGTGAAAAATTTAAAGGGGTATGAATACATTCCGTACCCACTGTAGATATATAATTTCACAAGCCCCCTATGTATAATAAACTTGCACCCTTTAGTGCTTTTCATGTGGCAACCTAATAAATAATTTATAATACCTCGTAAACATGTGGAGTCCCCTCTATTTTTAATAATCAGGAAAGGTAAAGCATACAGCTGTGAGCTGATATTATCAGCCTGGGAAGGTCCATAGTTATTGGGTCCTTCTGAGCCTAAAAATACCAGCCCGCAGCCACCTCAGAAGTGGCGCCTCACAAGAGATGCGCCAATTCTGGTGCTTTGCCTTGCTCTTCCCAACTCCATTGGTGCGTTGGTAAGTGGAGCAATGGGGCTTGGAATTGATCTCAGCTGTGATTTGTCAAATACACACACACAAATAAATACTTTATTTGAAAAAACACTCCTCCACACTTTCCCTGGTTCACCAATTTATAAAAAAAAACCATGCAGCCATTCATTAGTACATGAATGCCTCACCAAAACCATTAACATTGCATGAAAACAGCACCAGAACCACATCAGTACCTTAATATATATCCAGAAACCCAATCAGTACATGCATATAGCACCAGAGACACCATTAGAACTTGAATATATGAGCAGAACCACCATTAGTATATAAATAAATGACCATAATCATGATTTGTGGTGTATGACTACCTCACCACAACTACCATCAGTACATTAATACAGCACGAGAATCATCAGTATATGAATACACTACTAGAACCACCATCAGTACACGCATAGAACACCAGAACGATCAACAGTAAATTAATACAGAAACAGAACCACCAACAGTACATGAATAGAACACCATAATCATTGTCCATACATGAATACATCACCATAACCACCATCACTCCATAAAATCAGTACAATAATACAGCTCCAGAACCATTATTATCCAAATATAGCCCCAGAACCACCATCAGTAAATTAGTACGTCACCAGAGCTTCCATCATTGCATATATGCAGCACCAGAACTATCATTAGTACATAAATACAGCAACATAACCACCATCAGTACAAGAATATAGCACCAGAAGTACAATCAGTGCATTAATAGAGCATCATAACCATCATTAGTACAGGAATGCATCACCAAAACTGCTATCATTACATGAATGCAGTGTCATGGTTTGGATGGGATTCTTGCCCTGCACTCACAGGGTTAAGTGTATGTGGCCTCTTTCTGGATCTGGGAGGGGTATTTATACTCACTCTTTACCAGGGTTCTCTGTCAGCTATACTTTTGCCCTTGGCTTAGTTTAAGTGACCCCTGTGCATTTGTGCCTTGTGCAGTGTGCATGCTTCTGTGTTTGATATCTTGGCTCCTGATCCGTTCTGTCCCTGTTGTGCGCCTGCCTGCCGTTTCTGTACCGTCTATTGCCCGTTCTGGTTTACTGATCTCTTGCTAAGTCCTGACTATCCATTCTGCCTGCTGATTCAGTACTGTGTGTCCATTTTCCTGGTTTCTGACTTCGCTACATCTCTGGTGATTCTCCTGTCTATGCCCCTGGTACTTCTGCTGTCCGTACGGTTGTAACCCTTAGCCTGTCCCTGACATCCCTCCTGTCTTGCGCTCATCGGCGCTTCTGTTTGTGCTATACCTGCTGGTAGGATCCTTATTTCTGGCCAGCATTTCTCTCTGCTCCTGCTCCCTCTGTGAGACCTGCAGCCGGTTCGGCCCCTTGGCAGTCACGTGTTTCAGGTCCTGTTTGCCTGAAGCATGCATCTCCACCGCTGATGCCCAGCTCCGCAGGTAGTTTAGCATAGTTTGTTCTACTCAGGACATGCTCACTGGCTCAGTGAGCAAGTGCAGTGCGGTGTTCCTGACATACAGCACCAGAACAACAACCAATACATGAATACAGCACCAGTTTTCTCTGGGAGGGTGCACTTTAAGAACTCCCAGACATTGTCAATCATAACTCAGCAATCTCTGAGACAGCTAGATCAGATGCCAAACTGTGATTGGCAGCATTTGGGAGGATGAGGTGAAAGAGACCCTGGAGAAAACTGTGAAAACTCATCCAGTTGAAATGCAAAGGAAGATTTTACATACTTCACTCCAGAAAACACAAATGTGAATATCTCTGCAAAAGGAATGACACAAAACAGGAAACAGCTGCAGAATCAACTAAGGGATTTTTACTAAGTATTAACTACATTTTTTGAGCAAGCAACAGGTTATCTTTAACAATGGTATAGAAGTACTGGGAATTGTTATCAGCCCTCATAATACTGTGGACCATACAGGATCCACAGTACTAATTAAACAAAGCCAATATCACAAATGAACTTTTATATCCAAGTACTTTACAGGGGACGTTTTCTTTGTTTGGAGTCTTTCTCATCCTTTTAGTCTCCATCTGGTTCAGATAACATGATGACTTTTCACATCTGGGCAATAAAAATGAAAAAAGCATATATAGAATGGGAGGAATAGGGCTAAGTGACAGCACATGTGAAAAAGACTTGGGTATACTAATAGATCACAGACTGAATATGAGTCAACAGTGTGATGCAGCAGCAAAAAAGGCAAATGCAATTCTAGGATGTATTAACAGAAGCATACAGTCTAGATCACGTGAAGTCATTATTTCCCTCTACTCCTCTTTGGTCAGACCTCATCTGGAATATTGTGTCCAGTTTTGGGCACCACATTTTAAAAAAGACATCAACAAACTGGAGCAAGTTCAGAATAGAGCAACCAGAATGGTGACCGGTCTGCAAACCCTGTCTTATGAGGAAAGGTTGTAGGATTTGGGAATGTTTAGTTTGCAAAAGAGAAGACTGAGAGGAGACTTAATAGCTGTCTACAAATATCTAAAGGGCTGTCACATTGTAGAAGGATCAACTTTATTCTCATTTGCACAAGGAAAGACTAGAAGCAATGGGATGAAACAATGGGAGGAGACACAGATTAGATATTAGAAAAAACTTTTTGACAGAGTGATCAATGAGTGGAACAGGCTACCATGAGAAGTGGTGAGTTCTCCTTCAATGGAAGTCTTCAAACAGAGGCTGGACAGACATCTGACTGGGATGATTTAGCGAATCCTGCTTTGAGCAGGGGGTTGGACCAGATAGCCCAGGAGGTCCCTTCCAACTCTACGATTCTATGATTCTATGATTCTATGATCCACAGTTTTTCATTGCAGACTTCACTTTTCTACAGGCTTCTACAGCATAACGCAACATGATGCCTTTAAAGGGAATCTCCCCACTTTTTTGGCATATCATGTAAAAATATCATTCAATTTAGTGTCAGCTGTGCATTATACAAGTACTTTTTATACCCCTTGACTCCCCACCAATGATACATAAATACCGTTTCTATTCCTCCCACGGTGTATGTAAATATGCTCGGTCTGGTCTGATGGGCGGGGCTTATTGTCCGTCTATCCCCCCCTCCTGGCTTGCTCTATGCTATTCTTTCGGGTAATTTCTGCATTTGCGTAGAGTTACCGTGCGTGCACATTCAAATGGTCCCTCGCTCGTGCGCATTATGCTTTGCCCAACTGTGGGCAAAGCCGAAAAACAGTATTGAGCATGCGACGGCATACGTGATTGCTTTCTATGGCCCGGAAGTATACTTGTAAAAATACCACGCTAAAATGAATACGTACAGCAAGACAAGGAGTTGTGGAGACGAACAAGCCCCGCCCATCGGACCGGACCGAGCATATTTACATACACCGCGGGAGGAATAAAAACGGTATTTATGTATCACAGGTGGGAAGGCAAGGGGTATAAAAGTACTTGTATAATGCAGAGCTGACACTAAATTGAATGATATTTTTACATGATATGACAAAAAAGTGGTGACAGATTCCCTTTAAAAATAACAGTGAAAAAATGAACATTTAACTTTTTTTTCACAAAAAATTACTTCAGGTCCAATTTTTTTTATTTTACCAAGGGTAACAGGAGAAATTAGACCGCAAAATTTGCAATTTGTCCTGAGTACGCTGACATCTGATATGTGGGGGGGAACCACTGTTGCGGCGCATTGCAGAGCTCATAATAGAAGGAGCGCTGTTTGACTTTTTCAATGCAAAATTGTCTGGAATTCAGATCGGATGTCATGTCACGTTTGGAGAGCCCCTGATGTACCTATACAGTGGAAACCCCCCACAAATGACACCATTTTGGAAACTAGACCCCCAAGGAACTTATCTAGATGTGTGGTCAGAACTTTGAACCCCAAGGGCTTCACAGAAGTTTGTAACGTACAGCCGTACAATTAAAAAATCATGTTTTTTCCACAAAAATGATCTTTTCACCTTCAATTTTTATTTTTCCAAGGGTAACAGGACCTCAAAAATTATTGTGCAATTTGTCCTGAGTACGCTGATACCCCATATGGGGGGGTAAACCACTATTTGGGCGCATGGCAGAGCTCGGAAGGGAAGCAGCGCCATTTGACTTTTTTGGCTGTAATTGGGATTAGACACCAAGCCGCGTTTGGAAAGCCCCTGATGTGCCTAAACAGTGGAAACTCCCCACAAATGACACCATTTTGGAAACTAGACCCCCTAAGGAACTTATCTAGATGTGTGGTGAGCACTTTGAACCCCCCCAGTGCTTCACAGAAGTTTTTAACGCCCAGGCGTGAGAATAAAAAAAATCATATTTTTTCCACACGCATGTTCTTTTATTCCCTATTTTTTTTATTTTCCCAAGGGTAACAGGAGAAATTGGACAACAAAAGTTGTTGTCCAAATTGTCCTGAGTACCCTGATACCCCATATGTGGGAGAAAACTACTGTATGGGCACACGTCGGGGCTCAGAAGGGAAGTAGTGACGTTTTGGAATGCAGACTTTGATGGAATGGTCTGCGGGTGTCATGTTGCCTTTGGAGAGCCCCTGATGTACCTAAACAGTGGAAATCCCCACAAATGACCCCATTTTGGAAACTAGACCCCCTAAGGAACTTATCTTGATATGTGGTGAGCACTTTGAACCCCCCAGTGCTTCACAGAAGTTTATAACGCCCGGGCGTGAAAATAAAAAAATCATATTTTTTTCCACAAAAATGATATTTTTGCCCCCAATTTTTATTTTCCTAAGGGTAATAGGAGAACTTGGACCACAAAAGTTGTTTTGCAATTTGTCCTGAGTAGGCTGATACCCCATATGTGGGGGTAAACCTTTGTTTGGGCGCATGGCAGACCTTGGAAGGGAAGGAGCACCATTTGACTTTTTTAACACAGAATTGGCTGGAATTGAGATCAGACGCCATGTTGCGTTTGGAGAGCACCTGATGTGTCTAAACAGTGGAAACCCTCCAATTCTAACTCCAACCCTAAATCCAACACACCCCTAACCCTAATCTCAGCCCTAACCCTAGCCCTAACCCTAGCCCTAACCCTAATGGGAAAATGGAAATAAATACATTTTTTAATTTTATTATTTTTCCCTAACTAAGGGGGTGATAAAGGAGGGTTTGATTTACTATTTATGGCGGGTTTTTATGTTTGGCAGCTGTCGTACGCTAAAAGACGCTTTTTATTGTAAAAATAGTTTTTGCATCACCACATTTTGAGAGCTATAATTTTTCCGTATTTTGACCCACCGAGTTATGTGAGGTCTTATTTTTTGCGGGATGAGTTGACGTTTTTATTGGTATAATTTCCGGGCATGTGACATTTTTTGATCGCTTTTTATTCCGATTTTTGGGACGCAGAATGAACAAAAACCAGCATTTCAAGAACTTCTTTTGGGGGGTGCGTTTACACCGTTCTGCGTGCGGTAAAATTGATAAGGCGGTTTTATTCTTCGGGTCAGTACGGTTACAGCGATACCTCATTTATGTCGTTTTTTTATCGTTTGGCGCTTTTATGCAATGAAAACAATTTTATATAAAAAATAATTATTTTTGCATTGCTTTATTCTGCAAGCTATAACTTTTTTATTTTTTTGCTGATGACGCTGTGTGGTGGCTCGTTTTTTGCGTGACAAGATTACGTTTTCAGTGTTACCATGGTTATTTATATCCGTCTTTTTGATCGCGTGTTATTGCACTTTTTGTTCGGCGGTATGATAATAAAGCATTATTTTTTGCTTTGTTTTTATTTTTATTTTGTAAGGGTTTCGCTAAAGGGGTTAACTAGTGGGACAGTTTTATAGGGCGGGTTGTTACGGACACAAAAATACCAAATATGTGTACTTTTATTGTTTTGGTTTTTTTTATTTCCAAAAAATGAATTTATTAGGGATTATATATATTTTTTTTAATTTATTTAGCGATTTTTTATAAATTATTTTTACAATTTTTTTTTTTAAGTTTATTACAATGTCCCATGGGGGACATCACTGTCATGTGACAGATCGCTGATCTGTCACATCACAGATCGCTGTGACAGATCAGCGATCTGTCACAGGCAGTGCAGAAGGCTTCCTCGTGCCTGCACTCAGCAGGCACGAGGAAGCCGGCTCCCTGCAGGCCCCCGAAGGTCCCCGGCGCCATATTGGATCCGGGGACCTGC
This sequence comes from Dendrobates tinctorius, assembly GCF_039654945.1. Taxonomy (NCBI): domain Eukaryota; kingdom Metazoa; phylum Chordata; class Amphibia; order Anura; family Dendrobatidae; genus Dendrobates; species Dendrobates tinctorius. The sequence continues at coordinate 3,042,203 of NW_027361886.1, read as the reverse complement.
AGGAAAGAGGCCCCTGCAGCAGCGCTGCACATCGCGCTGCTGCGGGGGTCTCAGAGAAGCACAGAGGGAGCCCCCTCCCTGCGCGCTTCTCTCCTATGCTCCCGGTACACCGCGATCATGTTTGATAGCGGTGTGCCAGGGGTTAATGTATCGGGGGCGGTCCATGACCGCACCTGACACATAGTGCCGGGTGTCAACTGTGATAATCAGCTGACACCCGGCCGCAATCAGCGGCGCTCACGCTGTGAGCGCTGCTGATCGCCTATGACATACTCTCCCGTCCTTGGGAATTAAGTCCCAGGGCACATGGACGGGATAGTACGTCATATGACAGAAAGGTTTTAAATATCCTTGAATAAAAATATCTGCTCTACCCTGTGACCCTGAATAAATGATTCACCTTTACTGTTCTACTTGGTAAAACATATACACTATAACCATGACACCCTCTCCCTTATAAACTGTAACCACCACACTGTTTATCCGTCTGAACTGTAACCGCCACACTTATTGGCTCTTAATAGCTGTCTGCCCTTATTAGCTATAACTGCCACACTGTCTACTTTTATTAGCTACTAGCTGAAGAGCCTGGCGTTGCCCGAGCATAGTAACTAACTGTCAGAGACGTAGCTAGGGTTTCAGCTTGGGGGGGGCGAAATATCTGAGTGGGCCCTTAACCAGGTAATCCTAACTACGACTACAGTGGTGCACCCTATTTGTGAGTATAGGGGAACATCAGCAGATGACTGCTCTGAGATTGAAAATAAATCTATATACAAAAATGAACACTGATATTACTATATGAGGACCATATCGTGGTAGATATCAGTCCTGCAGACCATATAAGAGATCACAGCACAGTTATAGATTGTGACTTACAGGTGACGTTCTTTCTGATGGAGTCGATCACTTTTCTTGTCTTTTCCATCTGGCCCAGACCGACATGACAAGTTCTCCAACCACGACTCGTCTGCAGGGATTACAACAAAGACACATCTGATTTCTCACATTTCCTGCACCATCCATATCTATGCACAACCTGTGCAAACTATTCATTGTGCTGATACCCCAATACTGAGCTGCAGCTGCCATATGTGTCCTACAGCACCTACTGTGTGGTACAATAACGGCTCCTCTTACCGCCCCACATAATACTGCCACCATTGAGCCCCTTACATAGTAATAATGCCTCCTTTGTGCTCTCTAGATAGTAAAATTCCTAAAAAATATTAATGCCTTGTGCCTTGTCCACATTTTAAAGGATGGAATCTCCAGCGCTGGACTTCAGTTAAAAATTCATCATTTATTATAAATTCTTAAAATCGGACAGAAAAAAGTATGAATAAGGACATACAGGCAGATGGGGTCTCTGGTGGTCTCCAACATTTTGTCCCTAAAAAGTAATAATAGCCCATATGTAACTTTAATTTTCACAATACCCTGAGTGCCCCTATAACAATAATGCTTCTTAAGTGCCCACTTAACATTTATTACCACAGATTCGAGCAGGTGGTCATGTGATGACTCTTTTGGCTTCTCTCAATTCTCTTCTATTGAGGGAAACCAAACCTCTTTAGTCGACACATGCTAATAGCAAACATGGGGTCCATGACCACCTGATAATGCCAGTGATATTTGGGGCTCATGCAGCAGGCGCTCCCTGTCATGATTTGGCAGTCTGCAGTCACATAAAGTGACTGCAGACATTTATTCCAAGCCATAATTAACTTTATAATAATAAATTTCTTATTAAATTATTAAAGCTCCACTCCAGCGGGGATTATTTTTTCACTGCTGGAGTGGTGCTTTAAGCACAAGTCCCCTGCCCCGATCATATACTCATCCTCCGGCGTATTCACCATTTTTGGGAACCTCTCCAGTCCAGCGGCTCCATCTTGTGAGCACAGCTTCTGGCTGGCCAGAAATTAGAAGCTACGTCACAAGCGCTCAATGTAAGTCTAAGAAATACAGAAAGAGGCAAGAACAAGACCTGAATGGGGCTGTCATAGACTCACATTGATTAGAGACCTCTGCGTCGCTCCCTCTGTGAATCACTGGAGCAGCGGACAGGTCACAAACTGCAGGAGATGGAGCCGAGCGGTGGCGAAAACAGATGAAAACGTCGGAAGGTATCAGACAGTCGGTAAAGGTCTTGGATTTAAATGGTGCCACTCCAGCTGTGAAATAAAAAAAATGCTGGAGTGGTGCTTTAAAGGGAATCTGTCACCCTCCAGGACGTGTATGACCTATTAATATGGGTATACAGGTAATAGAAATGTTACACTGGTCCTACCTGTCTGCCTCATATTAATGGTCTTGTTGCTGAGAAATGTTATATTCTGTCTTTATGTTAATGATTCCTACCAGGCTCCGGGGTGTTCGGTGCTTGTAAGAAATCCCTGCCCCCTGTCTTCATTGTAAAACTAGCCCCCCATCAGCATCAGTTACGGCCCCGGAATCCCGCGCCTGCGCCCTGCACTCAATCAGGAATACATCCCTCATCCTCTCCCTTCTGTGGTCACTGCATTCAAGGAACTTCTGCGCAGGCGAGCCACTGTGACCTCCGGTGTAAGCGCCAATAAGATGCTCTCCCCACTTCCTCCCTGCATAGTCATCGCTAGGAACCATATGTACATGGTGATGACTATGCAGGGAGGAAGTGGGGAGAGCACCTTATCAGCACACACCGAGGTCACTGGAGCGGAAGTCGCCAGCGCAGAAGATCCCTGAATGCAGTGCCCATAGAAGGGACAATGAGGTATTTCTGTGCAGGGGGTGCAGGATTCCGGGGACATAACTGGCGCTGATGGGAGGGAGTAAATATTACGATGAAGACAGGGGTAGGGATTTCTTACAAGCACCGCATGCATCGGAGCCTGGAAGAAATCATAAGCATAAAGATAGAATATAACATTTCTCAACAAGACCGTTAATATGAGGATGACAGGTAGGACTAGTGTAACATTTCTATTACCTCTATGCCCTATGGTACAGTAAAGTGTGTTTTACTGCATGGGAAATACATTTCTCCCAGCAGATTAATGATTGGCCAGGTTTTTCCCTAAAGACAGGACCTGCGATGATGTCATGGTCACGTGATCAGCCCATGTGATGTTTACCTCACTTGTAGGAGGGGTTATGGGCTATGTAATGGAGGTTGGTGTTTGGCACATGGCGAGTGTGTCTGGAAGTTACAGGAAATTGGCTGGACTTAGCCTGAACTTGTATACAGGGTCCCCATGCTGCAGGACTATAGCAGCAAGACTCTCAACAACCCTGGGAATGGCACCTGGCGGATGCCGCGGACCTGGCAGCCACTTAGTTTAACCTGTCCTGTGCAATGAGTGAGTCTGGGACCAGTGGTTCTCCAAGCTGGAGTATATTTATGTTTTTCCTTACTTTCTGTTAATTTGCTGTTTGCTAACGTGACATTAAACCACTGAAATTGGACTTTAAGCCTGTGTGTTGCCTCGCTACTGCAGCCCTGCCATTACCTACCAGAGCGAATCCCTACAATTGGTGGACTGACGCAGTGAGGCCAGGCTGTTTTTCTTATTTTTGATTTGTACCCCAGCCTATGTCCTGGGTGAAACAAGTGGCACAGACCCAGGCGGGGAACTTTCCAGAAATGGAGGCCACAGTAAAAACGCTCATAGAGGCCATGCGAATGCAGCAGCAGGCTACACAGCAGCAGCAGGCTATGCCGCAGCAGCAGGAGGCCATGCGGCAGCAGCAGCAGAAGGCCATGCGACAGCAGGCTATGCAGCAGCAGCAGGAAACCAATCAGCTGTTGATACAGCATATCACGACAGCGCAGACAAAAGGAACTAACTGGGGAATCCATGATGTCTGGAAAGTGGTTCGTACAGCAGTTCCCAAAATGGAGAAGTCAGACGATGTGGAGGCGTACATGGAGATGTTCGAAGGAGTCGCTGAGAGAGAGAGAAGCTACCCCGGGACCAGTGGGCAGAAATCATCACTCCGTTTCTGGCCCCAGGACCTTTGAAAGTGTATCAGGACCTACCCACGGAGCAAAGGGCGGACTACACGGTCGTCAATGGTAAGATACTGGCACATCTTGGGGTAAATGTGTTAGTTCGGGCCCAGCGGGTATACCAGTGGGAGTTTACCCCCTCCAAGCTGGCTCAGTCCCAGTATTATGACCTGATGTACCTGTTACAAAAGTGGTTGCAGCCTGAGGTGTTGTCACCCATGGCCATGCTGGACCGCATAGTGACTGATAAGTTTTGGAGGGCTTTGCCCCCCTCCCTCCAGACATGGGTCGGACAGGCATCCCCTTCTAATGCCATGCAGATGATAGACCTCATAGAAAGGTATGGGGCTACCAAAGAGCTACAGGGAGGGACTCCCCGGAAGGTAACAGGAAGGCTCCCTAAGTCTCCACCCCTGGTTCGGCGAGCGGAGCCCCGGAAGGCCACTCAGGACTTATCTGGGGAAGTAAGGACCCCCATAATCTGCTGGCGGTGCCAGGAACCAGGTCATATGAGAGCTGATTGCCCCCACCTGGCTGAAACCATGGACACAAACTTTGTGTACTGCCAGTATCACTATGCCGAACCAATGTATGCAGTGGGCACCCTGAAAGGTCCCAATATGGAACATTTGTGTCGGGTTGAAGTGGAAGGCACCCCAGCTGTGGCCCTATTGGACTCAGCGAGTCTTGTAACCCTGGTACGAGCCAGCTGGATAGCAACCAGCGAGTATACAGGTGGGGGTTGTGACTAATCTGCATTATGAAGTGATAATTGGAAGAGACTTTCCTTTATTTTCTGTGCTGTGGCTATTTGTTGTCCCACCCACGGAGCAACTGCCAGCACCAGAGGCAACCAGGTTACATTCTCCAGAAGTAGGGCATGAACCTGGTGGCCCGGAGGAAGAAGTGCTGGCGGTAGGGGTCACCTTCGCTTCGGTGGAGGAGAGGAAGAATTCTCCCATAGAAGTATTGGCTGGAGAGATGGAAGACTTGCCGCCGGGACCCGAGTTGTCAGACTTGAATGTAGCAGGTGACAATTTTGGTACGGTGCAACTCCGAGACCCTACTTTGGCCCGGGCCAGAGAAAATGTACAGTTTGTTAATGCGGAACCCCAACAACCTGGAGCAGCTACAGTGTTGCCACGCTTTGAGCTGAACCAAGATTTGTTGTACCGAATGGAGAAAATACGTGGGGAAATGTTAGAACAGTTACTGGTACCTCAGTCATATCGTAGGCTGGTAATGGACTTAGCGCATGTACTTGGGGGGCATTTGGGCCAAAAGAAAACCCTAGACCGAATTCTGCAGCTGTTCTACTGGCTAGGGGTCCATGAAGAGGTTAAACGGTACTGTAATTCCTGTCCAGTGTGCCAGGTAACCAGTCCCCAGCCTCACTTTTGGAGTCCCTTGGTGCCTTTACCAATCATAGAGGTACCCTTCGAGAGAGTGGCAATGGACCTGGTCGGACCTCTCAATAAGTCGGCAAGGGGACACCAACACATCTTGGTAGTTCTAGATTATGCTACCCGATATCCTGAGGCCATTCCTCTGCGCCACACATCAGCTAAGCTTATAGCAAAGGAACTCATGTGTATGTTTTCGCGGGTAGGAATTCCTCAAAAAATTTTAACAGACCAGGGAACCCCCTTTATATCAAAAATTATGAATGAACTCTGCCGTTTGCTAAATGTAAAACAGTTGCGCACATCGGTCTATCATCCCCAAACAGATGGTCTGGTAGAAAGATTCAATTAAACGCTGAAGAACATGTTAAAAAAGGCAGTTTCCAAAGATGGGAAGGACTGGGATCTCTTATTGCCATATTTGTTGTTTGCAGTGCGGAAGGTGCCTCAGGTATCTACGGGGTTCTCGCCCTTTGAACTATTGTACGGCAGACATCAACGGGGCTTACTCGATATAGCCAAAGAGGCCTGGGAGAACCAACCTACCCCCACAAAAGTGTGATAGAACATGTTGCAAAAATGCAAGAAAAAATGGAGACAGTCCTACCCTTAGTCCGGGAACATATGGAGGCAGCACAACAGTCACAGAGTCGGTTCTATAACCGGGGGGCTCGGGTAAGAACCTTGAGCCCTGGGGATCGGGTGTTGGTACTTGTGCCAACCGTAGATAGCAAATTTCTTGCAAGGTGGCAGGGACCCTACGAGATCATGGAAAAGGTGGGGCCAGTAGACTACAAGGTACACCAGCCAGGACGGAGAAAACCAGAACAGATTTACCATGCTAATTTGCTTAAACCATGGAAAGATAGAGAAAACCTTGGTGGGGATATTCCGCTGCCTGCGTTTCAGATGGAGAAGGCTCCATCACCTCGGGGCGAGGCAGGAGAAGCCCAACCCTCAGTCAAAATTGCAGACACTTTGTCTCCTAGACAGGTTCAGGAGGTCCTGGAGTTCATTAGCCGAAATACAGATGTATTTTCGGAGCTCCCCGGACGCACCTCCCTAATCCAGCATGACATTGTCACGGAGCCACAGGCCAAAGTCCGACTAAAGCCATATCGGGTGCCTGAGGCCCAGCGACAAGTCATCTCGGAAGAGGTAAAAACTATGCTACAGTTAGGGGTCATAGAAGAGTCCCAAAGTGAGTGGGACAGCCCAATAGTCCTAACACCCAAGCATGATGGGTCTCTAAGATTCTGTAATGATTTTAGAAAACTTAATGACATTTCAAAGTTTGACACCTACCCTATGCCTCGGGTTGACAAGTTCATAGAGCGAATTGGGCAGGCACGGTATTTTACAACTCTGGACCTCACAAAAGGTTATTGGCAGGTACCCCTAACAGAGGCGGCGAAGGAAAAAACGGCTTTTGTGACACAGGAGGGGCTGTTCCAGTATAAGGTGTTACCCTTTGGGTTACATGGCGCACCAGCAACCTTCCAGTGATTAATGGATATTGTTCTCCGTCCCCATCGCCGCTATGCCTCAGCCTATCTAGACGATATTATTGTGTACAGCACCGACTGGGAAAGTCACTTAGCAAACGTACAGGCAGTGATAGACTCTCTGCGACAAGCAGGGCTAACTGCCAACCCAAAGAAATGTTCCATAGGGTTGGAGGAAGCTCGGTACTTGGGTTACGTCATTGGGAGAGGAGTTCTCAAGCCTCAAGTAAACAAAGTGGAGGCAATTCAGAACTAGCCCCGTCCCCTCAACAAAACAGGTAAAAGCCTTTTTGGTTTGGTAGGATATTACAGGCGGTTCATTCCCAACTTTGCAATCCTGTCCGCGCCTTTAACAGACTGCTTAAAAGGGAGGAAAAAAAGACTTCGTTGTGCAGACGGATGCCTCTGAGATAGGGCTCAGGGCCATGCTGTCTCAGGATGTTAACGGGAAAGAGCATCCCGTTAGTTTCCTAAGCTGGAAACTTACCCCAGCTGAAACCAGGTACAGTATTGTGGAGAGAGAGTGCCTGGCCATCAAGTGGGCACTGGAGTCATCGCGCTACTATTTGCTGGGGAGAACATTTCGGTTGGTGACAGATCATTCCCATCTTACGTGGATGAGTCAAGCTAAGGAGAGGAATGCCTGAGTCACCAGGTGGTTCCTGTCCCTGCAAAATTTTAAATTTTCAGTAGAACATCAGGCAGGCAGACTACAGGGGAATGCAGATGCCCTGTCCAGAGTTCACTGTATGTCATGTGTCCACCCCTCTAGGGTTGAACATAGGAGGGAGGTATGTGGTACAGTAAAGGGTGTTTTACTGGATGGGACAAACATTTCTCCCAGCAGATTAATGTTTGGCCAGGTTTTTCCCTAAAGACAGGACCTGCGATGATGTCATGGTCACGTGATCAGCCCATTTGATGTTTACCTCACTTGTAGGAGGGGTTATGGGCTATGTAATGGAGGTTGGTGTTTGGCACATGGTGAGTGTGTCTGGAAGTTACAGGAACTTGGCTGGACTTAGCCTGAACTTGTATACAGGGTCCCCATGCTGCAGGACTATAGCAGCAAGACTCTCAACAACCCTGGGAATGGCACCTGGCGGATGCCGCGGACCTGGCAGCCACTTAGTTAAGCCCGTCCCGTGCAAGGGGTGAGTCTGGGACCAGTGGTTCTCCAAGCTGGAGTATATTTATGTTTTTCCTTACTTTCTGTTAATCTGCTGTTTGCAGACATTAAACCACTGAAATTGGACTTTAAGCCTGTGTGTTGCCTTGTTACTGCAGCCCTGCCATTACCTACCAGAGCAAATCCCTACAGCCCATATAAATAGGTCATATACATCCCTGGGGGGACAGATTTCCTTTAAATGTGATGCAGCTCATGGTTACTATATGGGGACCTGTTAAACTAATACTTGCAAAAGACCGAGCTAAGGTAAGTATCAAAAGCCCCCAACCTCCCCATCTTCAGCCCCCCAGATAGCAACTATTACATGTAATAGAGTGAATATAATATCATAACAAAACAGTATAATAATCAGCCCCCCAGTGCCCTGTGGCCCCTCACCTACCTCAACCCTCACAATACCCCCATTCTCTCACACTCACCCCCCAGTGCCCTGTCGCCCCTCACCCACCTCAGCCCTCACAATACCCCCTTCCTCTCACATTCACCCGTGTCCTGTCGCCCCTCACCCACCTCAGCCCTCACAATACCCCCATCTTCTCACATTCACCCCCCAGTGAGCATAACATGCCTTCATTCAATCAATTTATTACATTTCATCCCCACTTACAGATGAAGTTTCCAGGCACTGGCAGTGAGGCAGGACCAGGAAGTATCTGAGTGAACTGCAGGGTCAGCACTAGGACCCAGCATGCCGGAGACAATCTAAGCGTCTGTGCACAAAACTGCAACCACACAGAGTAGACGCTCCTCAGGTCAGTGAAGCCTGCACTTTAAACTGCAGGAGGGAGACGGTATATATATGCTCAGGGGGTGCAGGATAATGGCGTCATAGCACCAGTGTGGCTAGAGTTAATATTCTCATTAACCTTTCACCTTGACACTTCTTGAGTATGGTTTGAGAAAGGCCTCTTAGTAGGTCGAAACGTAACCATATTGTACTCACATCCTGGATAACCATATTATACCCACATCTTGGATACTTCTTTTGTCTGCGGTGTTACACTATTTGATTTATTGAAAATAAAATAAAAAATTCAAAAATTTCGAAAATCTTGAAGATTGTTTGGCAAGATTAATCCACACTTGAGTGCGACTGTTCATCTATTGACTATTGTTTGTGGACCCTCCACGTACAGTCAGCACCTATCTCCATAGCAAGAGTGCGCGTCTTTTCTCCTCTACATATTAAAAAAAAAACCTGAAAGCAAAGTTAGACCTTGCAAAAATAGATTCGATGATACAGGCATAAAGGGAGTTAGATTGAAATGGAAGGCGATGAAGGGTAGATTTGAATCCATTTTACAATACAGGGTTCAACAAGAGCAATTTTCATTTTCAAGTAATTTGGGAGGTTCATCGAGCATTGGACCATGGTTTCAGTAGAGATAACAATAGGTGGGAAACAATTTTTGAAAAACTAGAAAGCGTTTTTTTTATGTGAAAATTTCACAAATCCTACGTATATCAAGGTGTCAAGGGATTACCATGACAGAGAGGAGCCAGAAGACCGCAGCGTCTGCTATCTCCTACTCCTGCACTGGTTAGAAGCACCTCACCTTCATATTAAATGGTGTGAATTTCTTTTGGGCAGTGCAGTGATTAATCTGCTCTGTTGAGAGCTCCTGGAGTTAAGGCTCTCAGCTGTGCACTGTTAGCCACTCCCATCTTATATATAAACTGGGTCCTGGATAGTACTCTTTGTCAGAGAAGCTTATGATGCATGGCTGGAGGTTGTTGGTGGTTGTTATTGGAGAAGGCATTTGGTGGGTTTATCTGTGACTGTTGCTAGGTTCTGAGTGTGATAATTCCCTTTCTTCTCCTACTTTGGATTAACCCCATCCTCCACTCCCTTGTGTTTGCCTCTGTTTTTATGTGTGCATATTTGTATGATTGGTATTTTTCATTATCTTTGTTCGTATTATCTTCTTAGTCTAGTTGGTGTATTGTGGTACACTACTACTCCCCTCTACCCTGGGTGGGGGAAGGGTACAGACTAAGGGCGGATTCAGGAGCTAAAGCCCCCTTTACATTTAGCGATGCACCAGCGATCCCGACCACGATATGACCCGGTCAGGATCGCTGGTGCATCGCTAAATGGTCACTAGTGAGCTGCCAAACAGGCAGATCTCACAGCGATGTAGCGACGCAGCAGTGGTCGTTACTTACCTTTCAGACGCGGCGATGATGATGTCCTCCCTCCCGTGTCCACGCGTCGCTCGTCGGCGCCAGCAGCAAGCCCAGCAGGAAGCGGCCAATGAGAAATGGACGTGGACGATCTTGCGCGATCAGCGATAGCCAGCGGGGGAGCCGGTCGGAGGTAAGCATCACATGTAGCAATATCGCTAGCAGTATCGCTGCTGCGTCACAAGATCGGTGACGCTTTAGCGATATTGCTAGCGATATCACTATGTGTAAAGCCCCCTTAAGGCAAGGTACGTAGCCCCGGTGTCTTCAGAAGTAATCTGGGGAATAGGGTGAGCTTGGGTGCCCCCAGTGTTAGGGACAGTGAAGGAGCCCTGGGTTCCAGGATACCGAACAACAGAGTTGTGACACAAGGTATGGCATGGGGATGCAAAAAAATAGGAAAGATTAGATCATTGGAATGTACACAATTATAGGGAAATATTAATTTTTAAAAGTAGTTTAATACTGTACAAGGAAAAGTTTTTTGAGTAAAGGGTATAAAAATATATCAAACATACAAGTAATTATTAATTTAATGATTTGAAAAAGAAGTAGGATGTGGATCAAAAAGCAATTTTTTTGTATAACTCAATTGAAATTAGCAATACATAAAAAGGTACAGCATTTTTTGAGGGTGGATCATTGGAAAATGGCATATTTGCTAATATAAAAGTAAGGTTCTAAAGGTTTCACCTGAAAAATGTCCGCACTCTTACTTTAGGATTTAAATAAGGATTTGGTGGTAAACACTTCTACTATGAAGATTTGAGTATGGTTTAAGATTGGAATTTATTATTTATTAAAGTTAGTGAGAGTAGGAAGGAAGGGTAAGGCTATAAGTATAAACCATCTGCCTTAATCAACAATATTGGTGGTGAAGCATGTCTGTCAACTACAGCCATTTTCCCACCGGTTACTTTAGTGTGCATGTATGGAAAATTATGGAAACCAGTGAATCAATAATTGGTCTCACCTACATGGACTGCTGGTGGAACCCCTGGTTATGGTATTCCGAAACACATTATTTGACCTCTTCTGCATGCTTCTATGATGTAGAACAGGGTTGGGCAATTAATTTTCCCAAGGAGTCACATGAGAGACCTGACTGGTGTGGAGGGCTCAATAAACTGAAATTAGTTCTGCTCAATATTAATATTAACATATTAAATATAACTTATATTAATATGAATTGTATCACTTAATATTGAGCAGAATAAAGTATGTTGACATCCCCCTATATAGCGTATGAGCACACACACAGTCCCTTATACACTGTATTAGCTCACACATGGTCCACCATATACAGTATGAGCCCCAACATAACCTCCCACATACAGTTTGAACCCCCACATAGCCTTTTATATATAGCATGAGCCCCACATAGCCTCCAAATATACGCAGCGCGCATGCCTGGAGAGCGAATGAGCAGTGCGCACATGCGGAATTTACTACGTTGTTTCAGTGATGCCAGGCCAGTCACAGCAACCAATCACAATCCTGTGGGCATGCATAATTTCAAACCCATATTGACTGAAAAAATAAAAATGCCACCTCTATGACTGAAAGAAAAGGTATGTGAGGGAATCCCCTAACAATATAATGTGTTTTTTAAACCTAATACTTGGAGCTTTTCTTTGACAAAAACATGTTAATGATGCACATTGCATCACTAACAGCACACTGGGGCCAGTTTAATAGCCAAAAACGAGACGACACGTTCTCTATTATGTAGAACAGTGTTGCACAACCATTTCTGGTCTGAGGACCACATGTCATGTTGAATCAGTCCCAAGGGCCATTATAAAACAGGTATTGATCTGAGATATTTCTGGCATATCAAAATTATATGCCATAAATTTCAGAACGATAGTAGTCCAGAAAGTGAGACCTACACCTATGGGAATAATTTGGGACCCCATTACCTCCAGTTATCACATAGGAGAGGGTAAGGCCATGCGTGAATGTTCTTTACTCATTGTAAACTTAAATGCCATAAAATACAATGTAGATGACCACAAGCATAGATGGCCACCTATAAAACTCATATCCATTTTTCTGGAGTGACAAAGAAAGGTGAAAGGACCCATTTTCCTAAAAGTAATGGAGGACACAGATGACTGTGTTATACCCTGCTTTTCTTTGATATATAAATTACAAGCAAACAGCAATGCACAGGCAAGTATTTATTTAACCATATGGTAGGAGACTTCACAGAATGGCATACTAGAATGGTGAGCCATGTAGCTGGGTCGCCCTCACACCCAGGGCTGTGGGGTACTCGGTACCGGGCCCGATGAGCTTCAATGGGAGATGTCACGGCAGCTGGGACCCGGCCCGTGGCCCTGGGCGCCCACTGTAAAAGGAGAATGTTCAGTGTGCTTATGATGAGTGATTCGTGACGCCACCTGTGGTGTTCGGCAATAGACATGTAAGCCGACGCTGCAGACAGATCCGCTGGGACAGATGGTGTGGTGCAGCAGTGATGTTATTAGCCCTCCACAGGCAGGGCTGTAGTCCCAGGGCAGTGTAGGTGAAGTGACACTTAGATGTTGTAGTGTCAGGCGCGAGGGATGTAGCAGTGCTGGGCAGGTTGGCGCAAGAATAAGTGGAGGACACCAGGGCATGTAGTTCCAAAGCTTTACTCACAGTCTGTTGTACAAACAGGTGCCTGCTTCTGTGCCGTGTCCTCCGGGTTAGGGACTCAGTCAACCTCCAGGCCAGATGGAATACTCCTTTCCAACACTCCGCCAACATATGTGCCTTTTCTGAACATCTCCTCTTATAGCGCCTTTGAGTGAAGTACTCCTAGTACTGAGTTACACTGGAGTTCCTCCTGTCAGATGTTCCTATGAACTCTACTTGTACGGCAGACAGCTGTAGCCTGCTTCGGGGACTCCTTGCTACTGAGTCCCGGCTCACTAATATGTTACTGTTGTGCCCCCAAGTCTTGTGTGGGAATAAAGCGGTCACTACTTCTATTCCTCCCGTGTCTGCTGCAGGACCATTGGTATCCGTACAACCTCGGGGACCGGACCCCGGCCTTGCGCTTAGAACTTGAAAAGGGTTCTCCTCTAACCCTGGTCCTTGTTCTCTTATTCTCCTCACGTTCCGTGCTAATCCTTCTTCCCAATGGAGAATCAAGCTTCCTTTCTCTGTCTCTTTCCTGTGCCAGCAGACCCAGATCACTGTGGCCTGCTGCAGCACTTCCTTCTCCCATCCCTCTCCCGGGGATCTTCTCTTTCTCACTCTCTGTCCTTCTACATCCTCACTCACTGACTGAATGACTAGGCTCACTGACTCAACTCTTCCCACTCTTTTGTGCGAACTAAACTCCATCCACCTCCCAGCACGATTCGTGTTCCAAACAGGGAGCCACCAAGGGGTGCTTTGCTATGCTACTTTGTGGTGTGGGGTGCAGGTGTTGGAGTGTGGTCAGGTGCTTCCACCTTACCTGGATGGTGGGGCACCACACCTCAGGAGGAGGTGCAGTACCTCTGTGGCGACTGAGCCTCAGGGGTGCCACATGGCCCCCTCATCTGCAGGTTGTACAACCCTGATCTAGAGTGAGTAGGACACCTAAGTTTCTCAGAGTGACAAATTCAAATCTGTGTGGTCTACCGGGACTAAAATCTAAAAGTTTATTTTTTTTTCCATTAGTTTCCATTGTGGAAATTATGTAATAGAGTTTAAAAGGGTTGTCCACTACTAGGACAACCCCTTCTTCATCAAAATGTTTGGCCCCCATAAAATAATAAAGCTTATACTCACCTCCCGTGCTTGCGCCGCTCCCGCAGTGTCGGCACACGCTTTCCCGGGGTTCCCATGTGGTTGTTGTGACACGTCATGCTGGCGCCCAGTCATTACCCACATTTGGGCAAATTGAACATGAAGAGGAAGTCCGGGCTGCACATGATCTCGGACTTCCTTCTAATGCTCAATTCAACAGGTGTCGGCAGGTGAGTATAGGCTTTATTATTTTATGGGGGCCAAGTGTGGGGTATAACAAGAAGCTGGCCAAGTAGTGGACAACTACTTTAATACAAGCCACTGTAAAAAAAAATATCATTTACCAAAACTAACATTGTGTATGGTTTCTTTGTATAGCTTGAAGATTACAACCCGGAGGTGAAATTCATTAACAACTTTAATTCTGGTGGAAATGAGCAAAGAATATCACAGAAAGGAGGATGATACAAAGAAGATTGTGCAGAAAGGCTTAAACACACTGACAAAACATCATTCTGTAATAATTAGTACAATAAAGTTTTGACATTTTCAATAATCTGCGTTTTACAATTATTAAAGTTTGTTGAGTATTGTCTTAAAATGTCTTCTCACAATAACATTTTAATTTTGGAAAAGGAGATAGAATAAATTGCCATTGAATGCCTTGTTTATAAAATATTTTTATTTTTTATGTCTTTTTGACTTTCTCATAATCAGGAATAGTTTACAGGAGACAGGGGAAGAAAACAATAGTGTGAATGAGTCCTTACAGTATTGAACCATAGTGGCCTATGTTCAAACGAAGACTTCTGGACTGACAGACCAATGAACAAACTACAAAATGTGTGAATAAATTAGATTTTAGGAGTTTTTGTGCCAACTGTTTTGAAAGCGGACCCCACATAGACAAGAAAAACTATAATTCGAATATGCTTTTACTTGTATAAGAATGTATACAACAAAACTGGTCGAACTAGAGACTTCTACAATCAATGGGACATTTTCTGCCTTGGTGCTTAGAGACACGCATAATCAACAGGACAAAGAAAGGTTGGCAAGGACAGAAAGGGAACACACATGTGGGACGTTTTTAGGAGGGTCCAGAAAATTCCAGGGAACGGTCTGTAAATATAGAGCACTTTTTCCCCTATCCATAAAGAAAATGTTATGTGTTCGTCATTTCTTTTTTCTTAAAGTTGGATAAATTTGTACAGATTATTATAACTGTAATTATCATCATTTTGCAATTCACAGTAAAATCAGCTGATGTCATTGTATCGGAAATATGGGCTGTAGATATACACAATCTTAAAGGGTTATCCACTACCTAGGATAGCCCCTTCTTAAATGTTCTAGTAAAATTAAAAAAACCCTACCACCGCTCGGGTGCCGTTCCAGTAATGTTGGCTCTGGGTCTTCTGAGTCTCATGCGACCCAAATTAGACACTACACACCTGCAGGAATTTATCTAGGGGTGATGTGAGCATTTTAACCCCACAAGTGCTTCATTGGTTTTTTAAGCATTGTGGTGTAAGAATGAAAAATTACACTGTATTATTATTATTATTTATATATATAGCGCCATTAATTCCATGGTGCTGTTTATGAGAAGGGGGGTTACATACAAAGTTATAAATATCGTTAACAGTAAACAAGTTTCCACAACAAATTTACAATGACAGACTGGTACAGAGGGGAGGGGACCCTGTCCTTGCGGACTTACATTCTACGGGATAGCGGGGAAAAGACAGAAGGTGGGGGGTGCAGCTACTCTGGTGGATGAGGAGGCAGCTCAGGCGGTGGTGAGGCAGCAGAATGGTTATTGCAGGCTTTGCTTTCCTGAAAAGATGGGTTTTCAGGTTCCGTTTGAACGATCCTAGGGTGGTGGATAATCGGACGTGTTGAGGCATGGCATTCCAGAGGATAGGGGATATTCGGGAGAAATCTTGGAGGCGGTTGTGTGAGGAACGAATAAGTGTGGAGAGTAGTAGGAGGTCTTGGGAGGATCAAAGAGTACGTGAGGGAAGATATTGGGAGATTAGTTCAGATATATAGGGAGGGGAAAGGTTGTGGATGGCTTTGTAGGTCAGTGTTAGTAGTTTGAACTGGATTCGTTGGGGAATTGGGAGCCAATGGAGGGATTTGCAGAGGGGAGAGACAGGGGAGTAGCGAGGAGAGAGGTGGATTAGTCGGGCAGCAGAATTGAGGACTGACTGGAGTGGTGCAAGAGAGTTAGCAGGGAGGCCACAGAGGAGAGTGTTGCTGTAGTCAAGGGGGGAGATGATGAGGGCATGTACAAGAGTTTTAGTAGATTGAGGACTGAGCAAGGGACGGATTCTGGAAATATTTTTGAGTTGGAGGCGACAGGAGGTGGCAAGAGATTGGACATGCGGTTTGAAGGACAGGGCAGAGACGAGAGTTACTCCAAGGCAGCGGATTTCAGGTGCGGGAGAGAGCATGATGCCATTTACCATAATAGATAGATCGGGTAGGGAAGATACGTGAGATGGAGTAAAGATAATGAGTTCAGTTTTGTCTACGTTGAGTTTTAGGAAGCGAGAGGTGAAAAAGGAGGATATGGCTGATAGACACTCTGGGATTCTGGACAGCAGAGAGGTGACATCTGGGCCAGAGAGGTTGATCTGAGTGTCATCTGCATACAGGTGGTACTGGAAGCCATGGGACTTTGAGTTGTCCTAGGCCAAGAGTATAGATGGAAAAAAGTAGGGGCCCCAGGACAGAGCCTTGGGGGACTCCAACAGAGAGGGGGCAGGATGAGGAGGTAGTGTGGGAGTGGGAAACGCTGAATGTGCGGTCAGAAAAGTATGAGGAAATCCAGGACAGGGCAAGGTCTTTGATGCCAAGGGAAGAAAGAATCTGTAGCAGTAGGCAGTGGTCAACTGTGTCAAAGGCAGAGGACAGGTCAAGAAGGAGGAGGATAGAGAACTGTCTGTTAGCTTTGGCTGTGAGTAAGTCATTAGTAATTTTGGTCAGGGCAGTTTCAGTACACTGTATCTTCTCTAATATATAGTTTTAGTTCATTTTTTTAGTTTGGCACAGAGTAATAGCAGTAAAAACACCCCATAATGTGGTTGTTAAGTGTACATAGCAGAGCTTAGGAGGGAAGGTGCATTTTTTGGTGCCATGTTGCATTTGTCAAGTCCCTGAAATAACAGAACAGTGGAAAAACCATAAAAGTAAAGCCATTTTGGAAACAAAACTTTTCAAGGATTTAATTTAGGAATGTAGTTTGCATTATACCTGAAAAATGTTTGCCAAAAATAAGTGCGCACAATGAAAATTCTATTTTTTCCATAGATATGCCGTATCACATCACAATATTTTGCACTCAGATGATGGAAAAATGACTAATGCTATGCTTCCTAGTTTCAAAAACACATTCCTCTTTGGATGAGTTTATTAAGATGACAGAGGGAGCCCCCAACCATTCATATGCCATGTTTAATATTACCTGCGACATCTAATCGGTTAAATGGTAGGGATTAGTTATTTCCAATCCCAGCAATTTCTAATGTACGTAACAGCTCCACTGCAGGTCCAATCTCCTTGATGTACATGTACATCACATTGTAGGAAGCACTACATCAAATGTCACAGAGAGAAGATATCACACCATTTTAAAATATATAACTAACTATAACCCGTTTGGATCCAATTTTGTGCTCAAAATCCAGAAAGTCATTCAAGAGGAAAGATACCTTTTTTGGGTCTGCTATCCAGACATGTAACAGAAAAGCTGTTGAGCCTTCTCAAGCACCAAAGCATAGGTGTGACTACAAAATTTGCACTTCATAGAGATTCCATTCCATTAAGGTAATATATGCAACACAAGTTTCTACAATAATATTAGCCCATGATTAAAGCAAACCTCCAGTGAAAACTCTGACTCTTCTGGTCTATGCCCACTGCACAATGCACATCATTTCATAGCCTGTTTGCACAGGCCAGCCCCACATCAGATGCGCACTGAACGGTGTGATCGCTCAGTGCACATAGGTAGGGCCAGTTTTAGGCAAAGTGGGGCCCTAGGCAAAGTTTAAAATGGGGCCCTAAATGCTAACATTGCACATCACACAGAAGCATTTCGGTTGTAGTTACTTGCGCTGAGTTCAGACCGCTAAACAAGTGTGATCGACAATAATGAAGTTGTTCGACGCTTGTTTCCCGGCCTCTTTACACCAACTGAGAAAGAATGATGGGAACCAAACAATCACTATAAGATAAATCTGTCCCCATACAGTATCATGTTATCAGCAGCACATCTACAGTTTACATCGGAGATGTGCTGCTGAGAACAATGATTTTTGTTCCGGTATAAACAATCTAATCACTCCAACTGTTTTCTATTTGTGACCATATTTATACAGGAAGAAAAAAAATGCATGCTATTCTAGAGATGGACACAATGATAGAAATAAGGCATTCATAATCAATGGGGTCCCCATGCTTCCATTTGCATCACTTCTATTTTTGACATTAAAGGAGTCTATGGTTACAGGGGGAAAAAACTGTCCTCCAGCTGCAGTAAAAAAATAAAATAAATACTCATCCTTCCAGGATCCAGTGCTTAGTCTGCAGCACTGACCGTGGCATTGTCTTTAACGCTGCAGACAATCAGGGAGCACAACAGCTCTGTGCTGCTTGTGCCATCAAATAGGGAAGAGCCACTGATTGGCTGCAGCACTGTCGACATTTCATTGGCATTGCAGCAATAACAGAACCAGGAACATTGGAGAGATTCATATGATCTTATGTCAGTGCGCAGGTCAGTTGAGAAGGGGACACAAACACACACACACACTTCCCCCGCACGAGGGTCCCGTGCGCAGTCGCATCCTCCTGTCTGACCCCTTGGCCTCCCCCAGCGGATGTATTAGGATGTTTTAGGCTGCAGGGCCTGCACACTCCTCGCCTCCGACTATTTTCCATTTTAACTATTCCCCTGATGCCACTCACTGGCTGACTGCTCCCCGGTTATATTCGAGAACCGCGCATGTGCAGCAACACGAATAGCCAACGACTTTTCTGCTGCTCCCGGTCACCGTACTCCTCACTAACGTTCCTGCTCAAGTTTGAATTTGCAAGCTCCGCCCACTGTTGCCATGAGAATGCGATGATGTCATGGCTGCAGCCAGCACAAAGGGGTGGCGGCGGTTGAATGCGGTGGTGTGGGAGTCCGTGCTGGCGGCAGGTGGCCTCCCTGACTCACAGGCCCATAGCGGCTGAGTGGCACTGTCTGGGGGCCACTGGGGGAGCGGGGGCCCTAGGCAGCTGCTTGGTCTGCCTGCCGCTAACGCCGACCTTGCACATAGGTTGCCATTTTTCTCAGCCGTGCGAGTCCTGTCTACGCTGTGTGCACAATTATTAGGCAAGTGAGTAATCTGACCTTATGATTTTATGCAGATTTTCCAACTCCATGCTGTATAAACTTGAATGGTTATTTGATGAAGCAGATCAGGTGATGTGTGTTTGTGTAATGAGGTAGGGTGAGGCCTAAGAAATCGGATACAACAAGATGTGCACAATTATTAGGCAGCTTGTTTTCCTCAAGCAAAATGGGACCAAAAAAGAGAAATGACTGACTGAAAAGTCAAAAACTATACTCAACATGAAAAATTACAAAACCAGTAAGGAGAAGTCCTGGAATTATGGAAATCACAGGATCAATAATAGACATGTTAAAGGCAGTCTGTCACTCCAACAATGCTAATTAAACCACTTATACATATAAGACACTTAGTCCCTGTAAAAATGTAAATTTTTGCATACAAAATAATTTTTTTTTATGCTAATAACGGGGCTTGTGTGCACTGTTGGCATGGCCAAGTGCTCAATGCACCATTACACTATCTCAATGTGCATACTGAGCACTGTCTTATCTTGATTTACAAAGCTCAAACAGAGATCAGTCAATCGAATCAATTGCTTACTAGTGATGAGAGAGCATGTTCGCCACTCCTATCGGCAAACACTGAGCATTTCCGTGATTATTCGGTGGGAGCTTGGGTCTCCACCCTGCAAGTTTGGCGCTCTAAAGAGCACCAATCAACATGCAGGGATTATCTGCCACACACTGTAATTCCAGAGCCATCTTTATTGTGGTATTACAGTAATTAACTGGCCGCACAGTGTCATCAGGTCTATATCAGACCTGGCGCCGCCCTGCTCATAGAATCATAGAATCATAGAATCATAGAATCGTAGAGTTGGAAGGGACCTCCTGGGCCATCTGGTCCAACCCCCTGCTCAAAGCAGGATTTGCTAAATCATCCCAGTCAGATGTCTGTCCAGCCTCTGTTTGAAGACTTCCATTGAAGGAGAACTCACCACTTCTCGTGGCAGCCTGTTCCACTCATTGATCACTCTAACTGTCAAAAAGTTTTTTCTAATATCTAATCTGTGTCTCCTCCCATTCAGTTTCATCCCATTGCTTCTAGTCTTTCCTTGTGCAAATGAGAATAAAGTTGATCCTTCTACAATGTGACAGCCCTTTAGATATTTGTAGACAGCTATTAAGTCTCCTCTCAGTCTTCTCTTTTGCAAACTAAACATTCCCAAATCCTGCAACCTTTCCTCATAAGACAGGGTTTGCAGACCGGTCACCATTCTGGTCGCTCTTTTCTGAACTTGCTCCAGTTTGTTGATGTCTTTTTTAAAATGTGGTGCCCAAAACTGGACACAATATTCCAGATGAGGTCTGACCAAAGAGGAGTAGAGGGAAATAATGACTTCACGTGATCTAGACTGTATGCTTCTGTTAATACATCCTAGAATTGCATTTGCCTTTTTTGCTGCTGCATCACACTGTTGACTCATATTCAGTCTGTGATCTATTAGTATACCCAAGTCTTTTTCACATGTGCTGTCACTTAGCCCTATTCCTCCCATTCTATATATGCTTTTTTCATTTTTATTGCCCAGATGTAGTACTTTGCATTTCTCCCTGTTAAAAACCATTCTGTTAGTTGCTGCCCACTTCTCCAGTTTATTTAAATCTTTTTGAATCCTCTCTCTCTCTTCTCTAGTATTAGCTATCCCCCCCAGCTTTGTGTCATCAGCAAATTTAATCAGTTTACCCTCAATTCCTTCATCTAAGTCGTTGATAAAGATGTTGAACAATACAGGGCCCAGGACAGAGCCCTGTGGTACCCCACTTGAGACATTCTTCCAACTGGATGTGCAGCCATTTACGACCACTCTTTGGGTCCGATCACTAAGCCAGTTATGAATCCACCTAACAGTTGCCTTGTCCATTCCATACTTAGTCATTTTTTCAATAAGGATTGTATGAGAGACTTTGTCAAATGCTTTGCTGAAGTCAAGATATACTATATCTACAGCATTTCCTTGATCCACCCAATCAGTGATACCGTCATAGAAGGAAATTAAGTTAGTCTGACATGACTTATTAGTTACAAACCCATGCTGACTCTGTTTAATCACTTCATTCTTATCCAGGTATTGACATACATGTTGTTTAATAATTTGTTCAAAGATCTTTCCTGGTATAGAAGTCAGACTCACCGGCCTATAGTTACCTGGGTCCACCTTCTTCCCCTTTTTGAAGATAGGAACAACATTTGCTCTTCTCCAGTCTTCTGGCACTTCTCCTGTTCTCCAAGAATTTTCAAAGATTATGGAGAGGGGTTCAAAAATTTCTTCTGCTATCTCCTTCAGTACTCTGGGGTGTAATTCATCTGGACCTGGAGACTTGAATTCATTTAGGTTAGCTAAGTGTTTCCTCACTATCTTTCTGTTTATAGATATCCTGGATTCTTCTATTCCCTTAATAGGACAGTGAATAACAGTTGATGTTACATTTCCTTTCTGAGAGAAAACAGATGCAAAATAGGAATTTAAAAGTTCAGCCTTCTCAACATCCTGTCTTACCATTTCATCATTTTCATCCTGTAAAAATCCTATAGCATCTTTGACTTTTCTTTTACTTTTGACATATCCCCAAAATCCTTTATTATTGCTTTTGACATCTCTTGCAAGCCTCAATTCATTTTCAGCTTTAGCTAATCTGATTTGTGCCCTGCAGGTTCTGCAGACAGCATTATATTCTTCTTTAGATATGCCTCCCTCTTTCCATTTTATAAACATTTTTTTCTTCCTTTTTAGTATGTGCTTAAGTTCTGTGTTCATCCATCCTGGTTTCCTTAAATGCTTCCTATTATTCCCTCTTTTCAGAATTGTTAACAACTGTGCTTTGAGAATTTCATTTTTCAAGATTTCCCATCCTTCCTGGACATTTTTGTCTTTAAGGATATCCAGCCATTGGATACCTCCAATTCTCTTTCTGAATCCCTTAAAATCTGCCTTTCTGAAATCTAACCTTGACGTCTGAGTCTTCACAGGTCTTCCGCCTCTAGTTATCCAAAATTCTAAAATAGCATGGTCGCTACCTCCTAGGGTCCCAGCCACTTTTACCTCCTCAACCATTTCCTCCCTGTTTATAAGGATTAGATCCAAGGTAGCAGTTCCCCTTGTTTTCTCCCTTACCTTTTGGAAGATAAAGTTGTCAGCAAGAGAGGATAAGAATTTCCTTGACCTGTTAGTTTTGCCTGAGAGAGATTCCCAACAAATGTCTGGATAGTTGAAATCTCCCATGACAACTATGTCATTTTTTTTGAGAACTTGGCCATTTGATGCATAAAGAGTTCATCCATATCTTCAGCTTGCACAGGTGGCCTGTAGTAAATGCCTACAATGGTGTCCTTTCCATTGTTCTGTCCTTGTATTCTTACCCAAACAGTTTCCACAGAACTCCCGGTCTCTGAAGCTTCAATCTCTGTGCAGATATACGCGTTTCTAACATACAATGCGACACCCCCTCCTCGTTTATCAAGTCTGTTTCTTGCAAATAAGTTGTATCCTTCTAGTCTTGTATTCCAATCATGTGTATTGTCCCACCAAGTTTCAGTGATTCCAATGACATCGTATTTCTTTTCCTGTGTTAGTAGTTCCAATTCTCCTTGTTTGTTGCCCATGCTTTGTGCATTAGTATAGAAACATTTTAGTTTGTGATTGGTTTCTCTTTCTCCAATATTTTTATTAATTAGATTCTTTCGTCTTTGTTCTTCCTTTCCACTTCTAATAGCAGAGTTCTCAATAGCATTTGTCAGGTGTATGGCTTTTTCTGGTCTTTTGCTTCCCTTCCCATGTTGTTCTAGTTTAAAGCTCTCCTTACAAGTGTAGCGAGGCGACTTCCAAATACATGCTTTCCAGTCTTCGTAAGGTGCACCCCATCTCTAGCAAGTAGTCCATCGTATAAGTAGTTCACTCCGTGATCCAGAAATCCAAATCGTTGCTGACGGCACCATCGACGTAGCCAGTTGTTCACCTGCAGAATCTTATTCCACCTCCTTGTTCCATGGCCATCCACTGGGAGGATGGAAGAGAAGACCACCTGCGCTCCCAGTTCTTTCACTTTCTTGCCTAAGTCTTCAAAGTCTCTGCAGATGGTTTCCAGGTCGTTTCTTGCAGTGTCATTCGTCCCCACATGTAGTAGCAGGAATGGGTAGTCATCTGTAGGTCTGAAGAGTCCTGATATCCTGTCAGACACATCTTTAATTTTTGCATCTGGAAGACAGCACATTTCTCTTGAAGTTATATCTGGTCTGCAGATAGCGGCCTCTGTTCCTCTCAACAGGGAATCCCCCATGACCACCACTCTCCGTACCTTCTTCACAACATTTTTCTTTCTCCATCCAGGAGGACTCTGAAGGCGTACATGGTTGCTGTTTGTTGGCAAAGTCTTATCCTGATGTATTTCTTCATCGTTTTCCTGCGTGAGAGCCTGGTACTGGTTTCTGAGCAGT
Organism: Dendrobates tinctorius; assembly: GCF_039654945.1. NCBI lineage: Eukaryota > Metazoa > Chordata > Amphibia > Anura > Dendrobatidae > Dendrobates > Dendrobates tinctorius. The sequence continues at coordinate 3,018,354 of NW_027361886.1, read as the reverse complement.
ATGGGTGCTGACTGCCTCCTGATCCTCCTGCTTCTCTGGGTCACATGTCTCCATTCCTCTGTTTCTTCAGGTGCACTTCGAATTTCTTCTCTTTCTGTAACATGAAGAGATAATTCTGCTCTGTCCAAGAACTCTTCACCTTCCTTAATGATCTTCAACGTAGCTAACCTCTCTTCGAGATTTTGCAACTTTTCCTCCAACAGGGACACAAGCTTGCATTTGTGGCATGTGAAGTTTGGCTTTTCCACTGGTAAATCTGTGAACATGTAGCAAGAAATGCAGCTCACCAAATGGCTCCTGGCCACTTCCATCTTGAGATTTCTTAAAAACAATGAAAGATGAGCCAAAATTCGCGCGCCGATAGGCGCACGGTTTTTCCGATTTCCTCTTTTCAGCTGCAACGGCCAAAACCCAGTGATCGTTGAGCTCGCGGAGACTCTTCACTTATCCCAGAAGGCACTGGGAATATGCAAATGATCTCCTCAAGACTCTTCCCCTGCTCGGCCCAGTCGCCTCTGGAATCAGACAGTGCAGAGAGAGCTGCTGCTGAGATAGGGAAAGATTTGTTCTTTTATTAGTTAGTGTGGGTATATCATCGTTGAATTCACATATCCAGATAAACCAACAGCCCTTCTAAGGACTAATTGCGGGGTATATAGATTGCAGTGCTAGGTAGGCAGGGGAGTGTGTGTGGCTATATACACATCAGTGCAAGGCATGCAGGCACTGTGTGTGGGCAGATAGGTATCATTGCATACATCAAGAGGGTCCCTTCCATTACTGTATGCTGCTGCCTATTACATATAATGAGCATATATATATAGTAACATAGTAACATAGTTATTAAGGTTGAAGGGAGACTTTAAGTCCATCTTGTTCAACCCATATCCTATCCTAACTTGCCATAACATGTTGATCCAGAGGAAGGCAAAAAAAACCCATGTGGCAAACAGTAAGCTTCACATTGGGGAAAAAAATTCCTTCCCGACTCCACATACGGCAATCAGACTAGCTCCCTGGATCAACGCAATATTAAGGAAACTAGTGTATATACCCTGTAATATTATACTTTTCAAGAAAGGCATCCAGTCCCTTCTTAAATTTTAGTAGGGAATCACTCATTACAACATCATATGGCAGAGAGTTCCACAGTCTCACTGCTCTTACAGTAAAGAATCCGCATCTGTGAGTATGCTTAAACCTTCTTTCCTCCAGGCGTAGAGGATGCCCCCTTGTCCCCGTCACAGGTCTAAGAGTAAAAAGATCATTAGAAAGGTCTTGGTATTGCCCCCGCATATATTTATACATTGTAATAAGATCACCCCTAAGCCTTCGATTCTCCAAACTAAATAACCCCAAGTGTAATAACCTGTCTTGGTATTGCAGACCCCCTAGTTCTCTCAGGGGCGTATCTAGGGGGGGGCAGCCTGGGCAGTTGCTGACAGCTGGCGCAGAGAAGGTGCGCGTGCCGGCTCCCAGGGAACAATTGTACTGGCGTCTATACAGACGACAGTACAATTGCAGCTCTGACCGCCGGGCCAGAGCGACGTCAGCAGCGTGACATGTCATGTGATCACGCTGCTGACGTCACTCCCCGGCGCCCAGAGTGAACGCTCAGCGCTGGTGGTAACTGTGCTCCAATGTGGCGCTGAAGAAACCACCGAAGATGGGGGGTGTTAATGTGTGGCGATGGGGTTAATGTGTAGTGGGGTTAATGAGTGGGGATGGGGTTAATGCGTGGGGGGTAATGAGTGGGGATGGGGGTTAATGAGTGGGGATGGGGTTAATGTGAGGATGGGGATTAATGTGTGGGGGTTAATGAGTGGGGATGGGGGTTAATGTGTAGTGGGGTTAAGTGGGGATGAGGTTAATGCGTGGGGGTTAATGAGTGGAGATGAGGTTAATGTGGGGATGGGGTTAATGTTTGGGGGTTAATGAGTGGGGATGGGGTTAATGTGTGGGGGTTAATGTGTGGGGATGGGGGTTAATGTGGGGATGGGGATTAATGTGTGGGGGGTTACTGAGTGGGGATGGGGTTAATGTGTGGGGGTTAATGAGTGGGGATGGGGGTTAATGTGTGGGGATGGGGGTTAATGAGGGGGGGTTAATGAGTGGGGGTGGGGTACTGTGTGGGGGGTTAAAGAGTGGGCATGAGGTTAATGTGGGGATGGGGATTAATGTGTGGGGGGGTTAAAGAGTGGGGATGGGGTTAATGTGTGGGGGGGTTAATGAGTGGGGATGGGGTTAATGTGTGGGGGTTAATGAGTGGAGATGGGGGTTAATGAGTGGGGGGGTTAATGAGTGGGGATGGAGTTAATAAGTGGGGATGGGGTTAATGTGTGGGGGGTTAATGAGTGGGGATGGGGGTTAATGTGTGGCGGGTTATGAGTGGGGATGGAATTAATGTGTGGGGGGTTAATGAGTGGGGATGGGGGTTAATGTGTGGGAGATTTGGAGTGGGGGGTACATAATGTGTTGGGGGATTTGGGAGTATGGACGGGGGGTTAATGAGTGGGGATGGAATTAATGAGTGGGGATGGGGGTTATTGTTTGGGGGGTTAATGAGTAGGGATGGGGTTAATATGTGGGGGATTTGGAGTGGGGGGTACATAATGTGTGGGGGGATTTGGAGTGGGGGGTACATAATGTGTGGGGGGGATTTGGGAGTGGGGATGGGGGTTATTTAATGTGTGGGGGATTTGGAGTGGGGATGGGGGTTAATGAGTGGGGATGGGGTTAATGTGTGGGGGATTTGGAGTGGGGGGTACATAATGTGTGGGGGGATTTGGGAGTGGGGATGAGGGGTTATTTAATGTGTGTGAGGGATTTGGAGTGGGGATGGGGGGATTTAATGTGTGTGGGGAGATTTGAGGACACAGAGTATGTATGAGGAAACAGTATGGGGGTTGGGTGCAGACAATATGGGGAGCGAACGGGTTAATGTATGTGGACACAGTATGGGGAGTCAGGGGTATTTGTGAGCAGACAGTATAGAGAGTGAGGGGGTAAATATATGATGAGACAGTATGGTGAACAGAGGGATGATAGAGGAGGGAGGGGAATAGTGTGAGGCGACAGTATATTGCAGACATTTTTATTCAGGAGCATTATAATGACACTTCTATCTTTAAGGGCATCGTGTGGAGATTTGCTGCAGAAGACCAAAGAAGATGGAAGACTGCAGAGACAAGATGTGGATGAGAAAACTCATCATGGGGTCTGGAGAAGAAGAAGAAAAGGAGAACGACTCCAGAAACGTCATCTATAAGGTACTTGGATGTAAATGTTATTTGTGCTACTGACTAATTCTCATGTTTTTATTTGTTAGGAACATTAAAGGGTTTGTCCAGGTTTGTACGGAGTCTGCAGACAATCTATGTGACTGCAGACTTCTGAATTCTCACAGTGCTCACTGAACGCTGTCAGGATTCTCTCGTGCCGGTAATTTACATACATGTGGTCACATGCTGACTAGACATGTGTGGCCTCACTCAATGAAAATGAACAGAGCGAGGCCGGGCACGTCTAGTCGGAATGTGGCCAGAAGTATATAAATCACATACTTGTGCTGACATGACTGTACATCGGCAAGGGAGAATCCTAAAAGTGTGCAGTGCATTCGTTGTGAGAATTCAGAAGCTGCAATGTCAGGACTCAGCTCTGCAGGTTCCAGTAGTCATCACACAGACACTTCACTCATATGCAATTTTCATACTTGACAACGAGCTTCTCTTCCTGCTTTCAGTTTTTTACTGAACATTGAGAGCATTAGGGAGAGCAGCTCGTGGGTACATGGCTAAGTGTGCAAGTCACATATGTACTTGGTGTGGGGGGGCGCCGAACCAAATTCTTGCCCCGGGTGCCAGGAAGCCTAGATACACCTCTGAGTTCCCTAATAACCTTGGTCGCTCTTCTCTGCACCCGCTCCAGTTCAGCTATGTCTTTCTTATACATCGGAGGCCAGAACTGTATGCAGTATTCTAAGTGTGGTCGCACTAGTGACTTATATAGAGGTAAAATTATGTTCTCCTCATGTCATCTATGCCTCTTTTTATGCATCCCATTATTTTATTTGCCTTTACAGCAGCTGCCTGGCACTGGCCACTAAATGTGGTTTTGTCGTCCACCCATACACCCAGGTCTTTTTCAGTGACAGTTTTGCCCAGTGTTTTACAATTAAGCACATAATTATATATCTTGTTCATTCTACCCAAGTGCATGACCTTACATTTATCCCCATTAAAGCTCATTTGCCATTTATCAGCCCAAGCTTCTAGTTTACATAAATCCTCCTGTAATATAAAATTGTCCTCCTCTGTATTGATTACCCTGCAGAGTTTAGTGTCGTCTGCAAATATTGAAATTCTACTCTCTATGCCCCCTACAAGGTCATTAATGAATATGTTGAAAAGAAGCGGGCCCAAAACTGACCACTGTGGTACCCCACTGCTAACCGTGACCCAGTCCGAGTGTGCTCCATTAATAACCACCCTTTGTTTCCTATCCCTGAGCCAGCTCTTAACCCACTTACACATATTTTCCCTTATCCCCATTGTTCTCATTTTATGTATCAACCTTTTGTGTGGCACCGTATCAAAAGCTTTTGAAAAGTCCATGTACACCACGTCCACTGCATTCCCTTGGTCCAGTCCGGAACTTACCTCTTCATAAAAGCTTATCAGATTAGTCTGACAGGAACGGTCTCTTGTAAACCCATGTTGATATTGGGTCATAAGGTTATTCTTCTCCAGATACTCCAGTATAGTATCTCTTAGAAAACCCTCCAGGATTTTACCCACAGTTGAGGTTAAACTTACTGGCCTATAATTTCCAAGTTCAGTTTTTGTCCCCTTTTTGAATATTGTCACCACATTTGCTATACGCCAGTCCTGTGGTACAGACCCTGTTATTATGGAATCTTTAAAGATTAAAAATAATGGTCTATCTATGACTGTGCTTAATTCCTGCAGTACTCGGGGGTGTATCCCATCCGGGCCCGGGGATTTGTCAATTTTAGGCTGGTTTCACATTAGCGCTTTTTAAGCGCACGCACGGCCGGGGGTAGCTCCGCCCCCGAGCCGGCTCTCTGCCCGGCGTGCCCGCCCCTTGCTTGTAGCGCCGCCTCCTAGCGCACAGCGGCGCCTGCGATCGGCGCACCCTATCTTTAGCATAGGGTGCGCAGATCGTGCGCAGGCCGTGCGCTAGTTGCGCTTTGACCTGCGCTGCGCACTTTTGACGGTGCGCCATGCACGCCAAAATCCGAAAAGTTTGATTTTGGCGCTCACGGCGCACCGTCAAAAGTGTGCAGCGCAGGTCAAAGCGCAACTAGCGCACGGCCTGCGCACGATCTGCGCACCCTATGCTAAAGATAGGGTGCGCCGATCGCAGGCGCCGCTGTGCGCTAGGAGGCGGCGCTACAAGCAAGGGGCGGGCACGCCGGGCAGAGAGCCGGCTCGGGGGCGGAGCTACCCCCGGCCGTGCGTGCGCTTAAAAAGCGCTAATGTGAAACCAGCCTTAGTGATTTTTTTTTTTTTTTTATAGCCCCAGGTATCAGTGGGCAGGAATAAATTTTTTGGCATCTTAATAATGATTATTTGCAATCTAGAGCTCCTTTTTTTCTACATTTGCTTGTTGACACAGCGCAATACAGCCAGAGCCTTTTCATAGTACAGCATGAAAATCCAGCTATTTTAAACAGAGTTGTCCATCCCAGCCATCACATCTGAGTGTGCAGAAATTTCTGACATTTTTGTGGTACTGTTAAATTTTTCTTGGAGTGTCTTATAGAATTTCTTGACACCATTTTGCTGCCCAAAAAATACTTAGCTGCCAAAATTTTTTTTAGCTACAGGGCAAATATTTTACAGGCCACATATTGAACAGTCTGGTATCTCCATCAGATGACTGATCTATCTGTGGGCTACAAATTGTGGAATTTCAGGCCTACATTCTACTGCATTAGCTGTCTGTTACCCTAGATCTATACACTATTTTGGGGTAAAAAATAAATAAATACAGGCCACATATTGAACAGTCAGGTATCTCCATCAGACGCCTGATCTATCTGTGGGCTACAAATTGTGGCATTTCAAGCCTCCATTCTCCTTTTTTGGCTGTGTCTTACCATAATTCTATACAGTATTTTTCTGTAAAAGAACAAACATACAGGCCACATATTGAACACTGTGAATGTGGTGCCCTGGGTCTTTACCACCACAAAAGGGTTAAATATGTACTGTTTTGCATGTGTTTTGTGAGCAATGGGAGTTATGCTTTCTCAGCTAGAAACCACAACACACACACACAATTTTCCTCTCTCCCTCACTTGTCTGAAGCTTAGAGCTTTGCATACATGCCCTAACTGGGAGGGGGAGGAGTCGAAAGTTGTTGTTCAGTGAACAACGAGGAAGAACGTCTTGGAGGCCATGTTTGGACATGTGCTCGATCCAGGAGTGAGAGCTAGGAAACATCAGGGAACAGCCCCTAGACCATTCATGCTAGAGCAGGGTGGTAAGCTGAGAGACTGCGTGGGATTACACAAACAGCAGTAAATTGTTTTCCCTCAGAAATACTGCAATAACCAAGGATCAGTGAAGGATAGTGCAAGTGGGAACTTGAGCTGCTTCACAAAGGATTCAAGTTGCAAGTTGTTGAAGGAGAAATACACAGTGAGTAGAGGCAATACTTGGAAGTTCTAAACTCTGGGAAGCCTTGTTCCCAGAAGGGATTAGAATAGCAGGAAGTTACACTGAGTCACAGCAGGGAAATATAACTCCCATTCTCCAGAGCAGACGGTAACCTGGTGAGAGTTGTAATGTCTCCTCTGAACTGCACCTGAACTACAGTAAATGATAAAGTGACTTTCCTTGTCTCCTGCCTTATTACTCCGTGCCTTCTACTTGCATCATAATCTCTGGGGGTCTGCCCTGGTTGGAGAGGGTTTAACATCTGCACTGCCGATGTAGGAGGAGAGGCCTCCGCCGAGTACCCGGGCAGGAACCATCTTCCAGGTTCCTGGGGTATCTGTTTCCAGGGAGCAGAGCTAGGGGATGGACTGCTGAGACTGACAGGGCAGTTGGGGGAGGAGTCCAGAGAAGAGGGGCGGAGAGGGCCAGACTGTGTGAGTCAGCAGAACGAGGGAGAAGGAGGTGGAGACTTGGGGAGGGCCAGAGAGCGAGAGCCACGAGCAGCTTCCAGAGAGGAGGACAGCGACAGGAGGGAGACTCTCGGTGGACCGCAAGGAGATGGCGGCGAGCTTACCGACAAAAGAAGACTGCTGCCTCACTCCAGCTCTCGGCTGCGGCCTACTCGCAGCCACCCGCGGCCGACACCACCTCACTCCAGCTCGTGGCTGTGGCCTCCTCTCTGCTGCCCTCAGCCACCGCCGCTTCACTCCTGACCATGGCGGTGACTCCTCCTTTGCTGCCCGCAGCTGCCACCGCCCCGCTCCAGTCGACGGTAGAGACTGGGCCTGTGCCCGCTGCTGATCCTTCAGTGCGGCCTCAGACTACGCCTGTGGCCTATCAACCGCCACTTATCACCGCCGCTGCCAGTCCCTGTCAGGGAGTTGCGGCCTCCCCTCTCCCAATCCCAGGCGGTATACCACTGCCTCCACTGGGGGACATCCCGCCAAAGAACTCTCCGCGGGCCTGTTGTGCCCCTACTCCTCTTGTGCATCGGAACGCCCGAAGACTACGCCAGATCTTCAGTGGCTGGGCCCAGTGGCTACGACGCAGACACAACGTGGAACAGAACGCCGAGGGACGTCAGGACAGATAAGTGATACATAGTGACTAAGGACCCATAGTCGGCCATTCGGCGGCCATATAGTGACCGGTCTTTGCTGGATTAGTCGTGTTCTCCCAATCCTTGTGTATGTGTATTGGCTCCCTGCGAGGACAACTACTGTTATTCTGTTGGTTGCGTAACAATAGCCCTAACGGCATTTATCTATAAAAGTTAACGTTTAAAGTCATTTCTGTCTTGCGTCTCGTCACTGCATCCTGTGTACCTGCTATTACCACACCATCACCATCTATTCCTCCAGGGATCATCTGCAGTGCCAGCTATACTACAGTCGAACACTACAACTGGCGTCACAAATCACTACATAAACTTTATCCCCATCCAATTATACCCCTTTTACATGACCGCCTGGGGCCACGGACCAGGTCACCGCCACTGTGACATCTTCCATTGAAGTTAACGGGCTCGGTACCGAGTATCCCACGGCCCCTCGGGCGCGTCATGATATCTCCATCAGATGCCTGTTCTATCTGTGGGCTACAAATTGTGGCATTTCAGGTCTCCATTCTACTTTATTTGCTGTCTGTTACCCTAGGTTTATACACTATTTTGGGGTAAAAATAAATAAATACAGGCCACATATTGAACAGTGTGGTATCTCCATCAGATCTATCTGTGGGCTACAAATTGTGGCATTTCAGGAATCCATTCTTCTTTTTTGGCTGTGTCTTACCGTAATTCTATACAGTATTTTTCTGTAAAAGAACAAACATACAGGCCACATATTGAACAGTGTGTTATCTCTGTCAGACGTCTGATCTATCTGTGGGCTACAAATTGTGGCATTTCAGGCCTCCATTGTACTGAATTTGCTCTCTGCTACCCTAGGTCTATACACTATTTTGGGGTAAAAAAATAAATAAATACAGGCCGCATATTGAAGAGTGTGGTATCTCCGTCAGACGCTTGATCTATCTGTGGGCAACAAATTGTGGCATTTCAGGCATACATTCTACTGTTTTTGCTGTGTCTTACCCTAGTTATTGACACCAGTTTGATAACCAAAAATAAATTTTTACCTACAGTCTAGATATTTTAAAGTGTGGTTTTCCCGCACACGGATCACATACAAGTTCACTACCAATTCAGCCATTTGTAGTGAACGTGGGAAATATTGTAGTCCATTTTAAATGGGCAAGGCGCGTGGGAAAGGACGGGGAAGTGGACGTGATGATGATGGTGCATGCAGATGCCGAGGCCATGGGCAAGCTGAAATTGTGCCACAACAAACACACACATCTTCTTACCCGTCCTTCATGACCCAATTACTAGGGGCCTGCAGCAGGACATCACTATTGAAACCAGAGCAGTGTGAAACGGTTGTTGGTTGTTTAGCGCAGTGGTCCCCAGCCTTTTTTGCACCAGGGACCGGCTTTAAGCAAGACCATTCTTCCATGGCGCAGCGGGGGGGATGGAGGTGTGGCAGGGGTGGGGCTTTGGTCATAAGAGGGCGGGGTTATGGATGGGGTTGTAGTTTAGTAGTGCATACTTATCATTTAATTATAACATTTAAAATGTAAATGTGTCTCAACTCACCATAGGTTTTGAATGAGTGGGAGCACCGGGCTTGTTTCCCTGTATCAGTGGGAGCACTGGGCTTGTTTTCCTGCAACAAGACGGTACCATCTAGGGGTGATGGGAGACAGCGACACCCTTGTATACATGGCTCCATTCCCACCCTTGTATGCATGGCTCCGCTCCCACCTTTGTATGCATGGCTCCGCTCCCACCCTTATATGCATGGCTCCGCTTCCACCTTTGTATACATGGCTCTGCTCCCACCCTTGTATACATGGCTCTGCTCCCACCCTTGTATGCATGGCTCTGCTCCCACCCTTGTATACATGGCTCCGCTCCCACCCTTGTGTGCGTGGCTCTGTTCCCACCCTTGTATACATGGCTCCGCTCCCACCCTTGTATGCATGGCTCTGCTCCCACCCTTGTATACATGGCTCTGCTCCCACCCTTGTATACATGGCTCCGCTCTGACCCTTGTATACATGGCTCCGCTCCCACCCTTGTATGCATGGCTCCGCTCCCACCCTTGTATGCATGGCTTTGCTCCCACCCTTGTATGCATGGCTGGGCTCCCTCGTCCTCCCCATCATACTTACCCTCGCATGGTCGCTGAACTTCCCTGCATCTCTATCCTGTCACGTCAGCTTCTTCCTGTACGGAGCGGTCACATAGTACTGCTCATTAAGGTCATGAATATGGATGCCACGCCTATGGGAGTGGAGTCGCGTCCATATTCATGACCTTAATGAGCTGTACTACGTGACCGCTCAGCACTGGATGACGCTGCCGCGCCCGACAGGGATGCAGGAACTGAGGGTGAATATCGATGTCTTCTGGAAGTCGGCGGATGCAGTTGTCACTACAGTTCTACAGCCGCCGGCTCCCCTTGAGTCCAGCATTCTGAGCCATGGCTCCGCGGACTGGCAACAGAACTGCAACGTTGGGGACCCCTGGTTTAGCAGATAGTGAACCGGTCAGTTTGCCACCACCACCACTACCACCCTGTCTTCCACATGGTCAAGTCTGAGTAGCTGTGAGTCTGGACCGCATATTCCTCACACTGATGCTCCTTCCTCTCACCACGCCAAGTGCCCAGAGACAACTGATCCCACACTTGGACACTCCGAAGAGCTGTTCACTTTTCCATTTATAGATTCGGTCCTCTCGCGTGGTCCACTTTGCGCGGGGCAAGATGAGATCGCATGTAGCTATGCCCAAATATTTGAGCAGCCACGGTCACATGATGGCAACGGTGGGAACATGTCACAAGAGGTGGATGATGATGAGTCACAATTGCCAGCAAGTCAGGAGGAGGACCAGGGTGCGGAAGTGGAAGACGAGGTGTTGGATGATATAGTAAATGACCCAATCTGGCAGGACAGCAGCACACAGGGGGAGGGAGACGTAGCACCCCAACAGGCAGGAAGAAGCAGTGTGGTGGCCGCAGACAGAAGGCAGGCAACCGTGTCTCGTAACACCAACACGACGGAAGTTCTCCTGTTGTGCCGTCACAAGCACGTGTCCCTCAACATTACCCGTTCCGTGGACAATGCTGCTACTGGGAAAGTCCACCTAACCACGGACACGTGTACAAGTGCTTGTGGGCAGGGATGCTACATCTCGCTGACGGCACACTGGGTTAACATAGTGGAAGCCGGGACCCAGACAGACCTTGGAATAGAACATGTGCTCCCGATGCCGAGGATTGCGGTCCCTATGTCAATCAGGGTTGCCCCCACAGTCTACAGTTCCTGCACCTAATTCTCCTCCTCCTCGTCAGCCTCCATCTCTGAAATGACCACATCTGTCACAAGCTGGAAGCACTGCAGCACTGCCTCAGTCAAGCGTCAACAGGCTGTACTGAAGCTAATATGCTTAGGTGACAAACCGCACAATGCTGAAGAGTTGTGGACAGCTCTGAAAGAGCAGGCAGATGTGTGGCTGACACCGATGAAACTACAGCCAGGCATGGTCATGTGTGACAATAGCCGGAACCTGGTGACGGCTCTGAGGCGAGTCGAGCTCACACACGTCCCATGCCTGGCCCATGTGCTTAACCTCGCTGTTCAACGGTTTCTCAAAAGCTACCCAGAGCTACCAGATCTGCTTGTGAAAGTATTCCGCCTGTGTGCCCATTTTAGAAAGTCAGCTCCAGCTTCCGTCGCCCTTGCTGTGTTTGCAGCTTGCAGCTCACCATCTGGTGTGTGATGTCCCCATGCGCTGGAACTCTACACTGCATATGTTGGAAAGGATTTGTGAGCAGAAGAGGGCAGTTGTTGACTACCAGCATCAACAGGGCTGTTGTTATTCAGGTCAGACTCCACACATAAGACCTCAGGAGTGGACATGGATGTCAGACATATGTACCATCCTCCAAAATTTTGAACAATCCACCAAGATGGTAAGCGGCGATGATGCCATAATTAGCGTCACCATATCGCTTCTCTGCATTCTGAAAAGTTCTCTGCTCACAATGAAAGAGGATGCTTTGCTGGCAGAGCACAAGGACATGGAGTAAGGAACCACACCAGGTGATTACACATAGCCCAGCCTCATGACATCCCAACGTGGCTTGGTTGACAATGAGGAAGAGGAGGAAGAGGAAGAACAGGAGCTACTTTGATGCGCAACTGAGGGTACTGCAAGCACAACTGTCATACCATCTGTTCAGCGTGGATGGCCTGAGGACAGGGAGGAGGAGAACACCATGGTCAGTCATCCTGTTGGTGAGGATACGGAAGGCTTGCCTGTTACCAGTCTGGCATGCATGACTGACTTTATGTTGCACTGCCTTTCCCTTGACCCTCGCATTATGAAAATTTATGGTGACAATTTTTACTGGTTGGTGACACTTCTAGACCCACGCTACAAGGAGAACTTTCAATCTCTTCTTCCAGAGGCAGACAGGTCTATTAAAATAGTGCAGTTCCAGAGGGCCCTTGCTGCGGAATTATTAAAAAAGTTCCCATCTGAAAACGCTGGAGGCAGACTTCACAGTTCGTTGGACAACCAAGGAGTACAGGCGAGAGAGACACAACTCCAATCCAGCAGAGGCAGTAGAACACTGGCAAAGTTCTTGGAGAGTTTTCTCAGACCCTTCCATCGCCCTGGCCCAGAGGCGCGGGGTAATGTCACAAGGAATGGAATGTTTTGGAAGATGCTGAGTGAGTACCTTTCTGACCATACCAATGTCCTCCATGATTCCTCTTTTAATTATTGGGCATCCAAGCTGGACACGTGGCATGAACTGGCTCTCTACGCCTTGGAGGTCCTGGCCTGCCCTGCCGCTAGCGTTTTGTCAGAGCGGGTTTTTAGTGCCGCTGGTGGAATTATAACTGATAAGCACATTTGCCTGTCAACTGAAAATGCAGACAGGCTGACTCTTATAAAAATGAACAAGGGCTGGATTGGGCCAGACTTTTCTACACCACTGAATGATAACACCAAAACATAACCTCCAAAACAGTGTCTTTTTGCGGTGTATTCCCATGCACCTCTTCATACCAACGCATGGGTATACGCTTCCTGATTTGGGCTATTTGGTGTCATCCTCCTCCTTCTACTCATCCTCATCATCCACCTCCACTAGAACACGAGGGTGAATGTGTTCCGTGATGCTACAGCCACTCTAGTTTTTTGAAAGGGTGTTTATGATGCCCATAAATTTTTTTTTTTTTAAAAATTTGTATCCCCCAGGGGAAAATGTTTGGCAGCCCATACACTTAGTGTATGGGCATTCCAAGTATAGGAGACCTGCTCTAAGTTGCAATCTAACTAAAAACTTCTAATGATTATATCTCGCCGAGGGTAACTCGTGTTGACAAGCACATGGTATCATTTTTTGTAGTTCGTTGAATATAATAATTTAAAACCAAACATGCAGTAGTTATGACATACCATTTAGAAGTAATCCATTTCTCAGTTTCTGGGGTGCTAGAACCGTGAAAGTTATGGGTCAGAATGTCAGTTTCGTGCCCTATGCAGAGATGTGATTTTTATTACTCTGCCACGAGCGAGGTGCACGCTAGAGCTTCTTTTAATATTCCCCATAATTGTATCCAGCCTCAATGAGGCCAGGAGAAAGAGATTCCTTTCACTCAGCTTAATTAACATCCTTTGCAGGGAGAATGCACAGGAAATGGCCGGTGTCCTATTACCAGCGGGCAGAGGGGACTCATACACACAGCTGCTAAGGAGGGGGGTAGGAGGATCACATTTGCAGCTGTGACAGGCTACAATATCATCAGTAGAGTAGCAATGGGAGATTCTGGAATGTTCTGCAAAATCATATCTTACTTAACATTACAATAAGGTATTTACAAAATTCATTAGGGGCCCTGGGGAATACATTGGGGGGTTAATTTAAAGTAGTGGACAACCCCTTTAAGTTGTACATTATATTTATGTAGCTTCTAATTGCTGGGTATCCATATTCTTCACCCAATCCTGCTCAACTCTTATTCACATTGACGTTTTAAAACTAGAGGTTAGGACATCCTGATTTGGGTATACCTCGACATTTGTTGGATGGCTTTTACACCTTTTTTTTTTATCAAAAACTGTATTTACTAAGTGCCATATGTTATTTATATGCTCTATTGTTTTACTTATTTACTTAGAAAAAGGTATATGTTCATTTTATTTCTATCTTAAAATCTGTAACTAAGTCAAAATGCCACAAACCCATCACAACAGACTCTTCCAGCCCTTGGCTACTTCTAAAGCTGGAGTCACACATAGCGACTCACCAGCGATCCCGACAACGATATCAACGTGTTAGGATCGCTGGTGAGTCGCTATGTGATTGCTGGTGAGCTGTCACACAGACAGCTTCACCAGCGATCAGCACAGCGACGCCAAGTGCGCGGCATCGCTGTGTTCATTAGTTACCAGCACGCTGATGCAGGGGGCTGGTAACTAACGTACACATCAGGTATCCAAGGGACGTGCGTCCCTTAGATACCCGATGTGTACGTTAGTTACCAGCTCTCTGCATCAGCGCGCTGGTAACTAACGTACACATCGGGTATCCAAGGGACGTGCGCCCCCTGAGGAAGGAGCCTAGTGCTCCGAAACGCGCGTCGGGGAGACGAGCGGACCGCCTGGTCATCCTGAAGGCTGTAGTCAGGTAATGTGCTTCAGGGTATTAACCCCATCTGGGTGGGCTGTGTGCATGTTTTCAGTGCTGGGAACTATCAACCGTTCCGCTCTATATGTGCTTTTATAAGTATAGTTGGTTGTGTTTTTGGGCAGCAGTGTCAGACTCTACTGGTATTTAATTGCTGGGTATACAGAGCACATGCGGAAAATAGTTGATGGGCATTAGTCCCTTTGGTATAGTGGTTGGACATGCGCAGCTGTTTTCAGTAATGTAAGGTAGCTCATCTTCTATACCTTTAACTATTGGTTTATTTTGAGCCCTTTTGGGCATAGTACATACCTCTTTATATAGATTTGAATATCTTAACAACAGCTTATTATTACAGCCTTGGTTGACTGTGGCTGGTCATGCTCGTTTTTTGCACTATTGCACTTTGTTTGCTGCTTGCTGAGATCCCCCATTTTTGTCCCTTCTTGTCCATTGTTTAATAAAGATGATTTATACCTTTAATGATATGGATCTATGGTCGCAATTTCTGTTGTGGTTTCCACATTCCCTTACTATATATGACAGCGATTGATCCTTGACTGTCCGATACCGCAGCACCTGTGTGTCAATTTATGACATACAGGATGCAGTTGTATACCGTTGCTATCGTGTTTTGTCAACTACACCAATGGCAAGACTGAATGTGCCAACCATACATTCAAACAATATCACCAATCTGAGTGGAAGGAACACCTGCATTTAGCTGAGTTTGCCAGTAATAATCAATATCAAGATTCCAATAAGACTTCTCTGTTTTTCTGTAAACTTAGGTATCATCTTGATTTTGGTTCTCTTTCAGTTTCCAAATTTTATACTCAAGAGGCTGGTAATTTCATAAACAAGTTGAAACTTATCTAGTCTGAGATCAGAGAATACTAGAGAATAGGCCAACTTTTAGCATTGGAGACATGGTGTGGTTAGCCACCAGAAATATTAAACTCAGGGTCACCTGAACTAAGCCAAGGTCCAAGTTCATTGGCCCATCTGAGATAACTGAGGTAGTCAGTCCAGTTGCCTTCCATTTGAAACTTCCCACTTCCTTTAGGATTTTCAATGTTTTCTCACAAATCATTGCTTAAAACATACAATTTGTCTGTGCACTCTGTTCCTGTTAATAATTCTTCTCCTGTGTTGGTTATTGGGAATCTGGAATATGAAGGTAAAAAATTCCCCGATTCCCGGATAGTAAGGGGTGCCTTGCAGTATGTTGTACATTGAAAAGGTTAGGAGCCAGAGGAAAGATCTTTGCTGTTGGCTAATCACATCAGTGACGAAAATTTTATCAGGAGGTTCTAATGGTATTTCCTTGATAATCCTTGTCCTAATGGCCTGGAGGTCCCTCGTAAGAGGGAGGGTACTGTAACATTCAAGCTAGCACCTGTCCCACTGTTTTCTCTTGTCTGGCAATGATGCGGGTGACACGAATAGACAATGCAGGGAGCTTTGGCGTTAATTTCTGTCTTTAAGTTTATTTTCTGTCTTTGGTTTAATACTTTCTGCCATGAAACCCTGATACCCATGATCTAGCACCTCACCCATGATACTCACAATATAAACTCCTGTCTCTTATTGCCAGTTATAAGTATTGCTCTACCTGGCCCACATGCTTGTTCTCTTCTGCTGTTATGCTAGTGAGGATTCCTGTTTCAGATTTTGGTTCCTTTTCTGACTATCTTGCCTGATGTTTTTGCCCCTTATCTGTAGCTCTGACATCATATCGAACAAAATAGTTAATAAATAACATAACATTTTCCACATGTCAACTTTACATCAGCACAATTTTTGAAACATAATTTTTTGTTAGGATGTTATAAGGGTTAAAAGTTGACCAGCAATTTCTCATTTTTCTAACAAAATTTACAAAACCATTAACAATTAACATTTTACTTTTTTCACAAAAAAATTTACTTTGGAACCAAACTTTTTCATTTTCACAAGGGTATCAGTAGAAAATGGACCATAAAATTTGTTGTGCAATTTCTACTGAGTACTCCGATTCCATGTATGTTGGGGAAAACCACTATTTGGGTGCATGGCAGGGAATAGAAGGGAGGGAGCACCGTTTGAATTTTTGAACACAAAACTGGAATCAATGGCGGGCACCATGTCGCATTTAGAGATCCCCTGATGTACTTAAACAGTGGAAACCCCCAATTCTAACTCAAACTCTAACACAGTCCTAACCCCAACCCTAACCCCAACACACCCCTAACCCTAATCCCAACCCTAACCATAACACTAACCCCAACGCTAACCCCAACACCACCCTAACCCCAACCCCAACACAACCCTAACTCCAACACAACCCTAACCCCAACTCAAGCCTCAACCCTAACCCTAGCCCAATTCTAACCTTAGCTCTAACCCCAGCCCCAACTCTAACCCTAGCTCAACCCTAACCCTAGCTCTAACCCCAACCCTAACCCTAGCCTCAACCCTAATCTTAGCCCCACCCTAATCCTAACCCTAACCCTAGCCCCAACACTAATCCTAGCCCAACTCTAGCCCTAGCTCTAACCCAAACAATAACCCTATCCCCAACCCTAGCCCCAACCGTAGCCCAAACCCTAACCCTAGCCCAACCCTGACTCTAGCTCTAACCCCAACCCTAACCCTAGCCAAAACTCTAACCCTAGCCCAACCCTAACCCTAGCTCTAACCCTAACCCTAGCTCTAACCCTAGCCCCAACCCTAACCCTAGCCCAACCCTAACCCTAGCTATAACCCCAACTATAACCTTAACCCTAGCCCTAATCCTAACCCAAATGGAAAAAAATATGTTTTAAGGGGGTGATAAAGGGGGGTTTGATTTACTATTTTTTAATATTGATCATTGTGATAGGGTCTATCACAGTGATAAAAATGAACCAATAGAAATAAAATCTATTGTTGCCGGATGCCGGCAGATCTCGGCGGGCGCACTGCACATATGGCGGCCATTTTCTTCTCGGAACAAGACGTCGAGAGCGGGGGACACAGCCGGAGGAACCAGGGCACACCAAAGGTACTTGAGGGTCTTGAGGGACCCAATTTCTCTCTCCTCTGAGGTGCTAGATCATATCTGAGGAGAGAGAAATAAATAGGAAATTGGACTTTTAATTTGTCGCCATTATTCCGTGACTAATGGTGATCACAATCGTGTTCTCCGGGGTCTCGGCTACCCATGGTTGCCAAGACCACCGAGATTTTCCGACACTGGGGTCACTATAACCTGTGGAATAAGTACCCTTAACTGCCCCGATAAAAGGCGTATCGGCGGGGCGTTCAGTGCCTGGAAGTAAACACTTCCTCCGGTCTTCATTCTTGTGCCTGTTTCCTCCCATCAGCGTGATTGTCCTGTCCCTGCGCCCTGCAATTGTGATATTCCGCCCTTCTTTGGGCATTAGTGTCTTGCTTCATCAGCACAGGTGCCATTAAAAGAGGATTTCTGAAGAACAAGACCGCAGATATGAGATATCCACAACTATGTCAGCAGATTTTGTCATTGCAGAGCCTTATAGATGCAAACATTTTTATTCGAAGTCAAATGCTTATAAATACAAGGTATGATTGGGATAATTGAAGAAACAATTAAAGTGGCAGGAAAATTACAAGATCAAAAGGCTTAATTAAAGATATACTGAAGAATTATGATTCCATATAAGATTGTCTTACAAGCAATGCTGCATTAGTTTCTGAAGATATCCAGTGGTAAAAAGGCTGGAACTTGATTTCTGACTTTTCTCTGTCATGGTAATCCAGCCTGGACCTCCCACCACGTGAGTGCTCATCCATACAACACCCAACTGAAAAGAGCTGCAGCTTACAAGTGATTTCAGGATTTGAAGGGGTCTGAGCTGGAGATGAGACTCCAACCCCGCTCTCCAGAAGGATTAAAGGTTTTACGCTTTTAACTCTTTTTCAGTCTAACGGGAAGGCAGAAATGTAGAGAAGTTGAGATGTTATTGGCCAACCCAGCACAGATGAGAATGTTTAGCATCTTTTATTGCTGCAATATGGTGGACTATTAGCCGATATATGTCACTGGCCTTGTAAAAGGGATGTGAAGAGTGACCTTAAGACAGTAAGAGATGTTAACACAAATCGTTAGACAGCTAGTGGCCTTGATTTGAAAGCAACATTCATCAAATAATGGGAAGAGGCCATAAACTTACTAGTAGTTAGTACATAAAAACTCCAATTAAACAGCTAATTAACTGCAGGGAAGCATCTGGTTTAGTGGCAGGAGAAGAAATGTATAGAGACAATGTTTCAGAAGCTCATGACTGTCTACAATATCACCTGCCTGCTGCAATATATAACTCATTTGTCAATCAAATTTACAGAACAGGTCAAATGTTTTCCTGTCCATGTAGAATAGATTATTATTTAATTGCAGAAATAAAAATATATTATACAGTCAAAAGCAGTGTAGAATTAATACAAGCAGGAAATAAAGACTCACACATGTATATTTAGCGTGTTAATAAGATGTGATTATTAAAAAATATAATTGTGTTACGTTTTAGATAAAAAAAATTATAATTTGTATGCAATTTTTATGTAGAAATAAATTGAAAATATTTAGAAGCCGATTAATTAAGACTATATGTTAATTATATGCGCCAATTTAATGACCGAGCTTGTTGGTGTATAATGTGCCAAATTCATTAAAAGGTGCGTGTCACTTAATTAAGTAGCTGCATCTGTTATTTGCCATTTGCTGCAGCTAGAAAAGTACTCCAGTCGGGGATTGGTGTACATTGCTGGGGTAACTTACACTACTTCTTAAGTGGCGTAACTTTTCATGACTGTCAGGTGAGCATTGCTACTCCCATTCGACCCATGCTCTGGCCATATTGACAGGACTGGCATGGAAAAAAAATGTTTTTCCGAGTTGTGCATATCATTTTAAGTCCAGCCTGGTCCAAAAGCACCAAAAATTGAAAAGAAACCTCTTCCTTTTTGCAGTTCACGTCCTACAAACAGTTTCACAAAGAAACAGAACTTGTTGGTTTGTATGACAATACTGTTGTAAGGCCATAGAAAACGTTATCACTTTTAGCCATATTTCGGCTAAAAAAAAAATAAGACTGATAATAATAAGTTCAGCATCCAGCAGCTTAAAGGGGTTATCCAGGACGGTGAATATAAAAAAAATTAAATTAAAATTAAAAAATTATTTATACTTTCCTGTGAATTCCCCCACTATTCCAGTGCTGCTGCTCCAGTGATCCCCTCTAGCCTCTCACTTATCCTGTATTGATGTGTGCATGTGACCGCTGCAGATAATTCTGACTACAGCAGTTTTAAAGGGAATCTGTCCATACGATCAACCCTCCTAAGCTGTGATCCAGTATTGCCCCCCTGCGGGTCGGGTGACCGGGGTCACTGAAAGGTCACCCGACCCGCACACAAAGGACCCTTCAGAGTTAACACCTGGGGGTGTGGCTTAGCCCCCACGTGCCTACGATCGCTCTGATTGGCTGTTAAAAGTGAAACTGCCAATCAGAGCGATTGTAATATTTCACCAATGAAAATTGGTGAAATATTACAATCCAGCCATGGCCGATGCTGAAATAGCATCAGACATGACTGGACACCGAGACCCGACCCCCCCCACACCGACTGACGGCACCGATCGGCTGCCGCCACCGTCTGACGGCACCGATCGGCAGCCGCCATCATAATCTGCCCCCCGCCTTCCCTCCACCCCCCCAGCCCTCCGATCATCCCCTCTCACCCTCCGATCACCCCCTCTCACCACCCTTTGTGCCTCCGATCTCCCGCTGTCCGTCCCGGTGTCCCGCCGTCCAGCGTCATGGGCGCCGCCATCTTGGAAGATGGCGGGCGCATGCGCAGTGTGCCGAATCGAATCTGCAACGCTGCAGATTCATTCATTTATTTTGATCACTATAATAAACTTTCATAGTAATCAAAATAAAAAAAAAGTAAATCACCGCCCCTCTTATCACCCCCATAGGTAGGGACATAGGTAGGGACAAATAATAAAAAAAACAAAATATTTTTTTTATTTTTCCAGTAGGGCTAGGGTTAGGGCTAGGGTTAGGGTTAGGGTTAGGGCTAGGGTTAGGGTTAGGGCTAGGGTTAGGGCTAGGGTTGGAATTAGGGTTAGGGTTAGAAATAGGGTTAGGGTTGGACTAAGGGTTAGGGTTGGACTAAGGGTTGGGGTTGGACTAAGGGTTGGAAATAGGGTTAGGGTTGTAATTGGGATTAGGGTTGGGTTGGGGTTGGGATTACGGTTAGGCTTGTGGTTAGGGTTAGAGTTAGAGTTGGGATTTCGTTAGGGGTGTGTTGGGATTAGTGTTGTGGTTAGGGTTATGATTAGGGTTGGGATTAGGGTTAGGGGTGTGTTGGGGTTAGGGTTGGAGATAGAATTGAGGGGTTTCCACTGTTTAGGCACATCACGGGGTCTCCAAACGTGACATGGAGCCACCATTTATTCCAGCCAATTTTGCGTTCAAAAAGTCAAACGGTGCTCCCTCCATTTCGAGCCCCGACATGTGCCCAAACAGTGGTGTACCCCCACTTATGGGGTATCAGGGTACTCAGGAAAAATTGCACAACAACTTTGGGGGTCTAATTTCTCCTGTTACCCTTGGGAAAATAAAAACATTGGGGCTAAAATAATTATTTTTGTGGAAAAAAAATGATTTTTTATTTTCACGGTTCTGCGCTATAAACTTCTGTGAAGCACTTGGGGGTTCAACGTGCTCACCACACATCTAGATAAGTTCCTTGGGGGGTCTAGTTTCCAAAATGGGGTCACTTGTGGGGGGTTTCCACTGTTTAGGTACATCAGGGGCTCTGCAAATGTAACATGACGCCCACAGACCATTCCATCAAGTCGGCATTTCAAAACGTCACTACTTCCATTCTGAGCCCCAACGTGTCCCTGAACAGTGCCCCCCCACATATGGGGTACCAGCGTACTCAGGACAAACTGGACAACAACTTTTGGGGTCCAATTTATCCTGTTACCCTTGTGAAAATAAAAAATAGTGGACTAAAAATCATTTTTTGAGGAAAAAAAATAATTTTTTATTTTCACAGCTCTGCGTTATAAACTTCTGTGAAGCACTTGGGGGTTCAAAGTGCACACCTCACATCTAGATTAGTTCCTTGGGTGATCTAGTTTAAAAAATGGGGTCATTTGTGGGGGGTTTGCACTGATTATGTACATCAGGGGCTCTCCAAACGTAGCATGACGCCCACAGACCATTCCATCAAGTCTTCATTTCAAAGCGTCACTACTTCCCTTCCGAGCCCCAACGTGTGCCCAAACAGTGGTCCCCCCCACTTATGGGGTACCAGCGTACTCAGGACACACTGGACAACAACTTTTGGGGTCCAATTTATCCTGTTACCCTTGTGAAAATAAAAAATAGTGGACTAAAAATCATTTTTTGAGGAAAAAAAAATATTTTTTATTTTCAAGGCTCTGCGTTATAAACTTCTGTGAAGCACTTGGGGGTTCAAAGTGCTCACCTCACATCTAGATTAGTTCCTTGGGTGATCTCGTTTCCAAAATGGGGTCATTTGTGGGGGGTTTCCACTGTTTAGGTACATCAGGGGCTCTCCAAACATGACATGACGCCCACAGACCATTCCATCAAGTCGGCATTTCAAAACGTCACTACTTCCCTTCCGAGCCCCAAAGTGTGCCCAAACAGTGGTCCCCCACATATGGGGTACCAGCGTACTCAGGACAAGCTGGACAACAACTTTTGGGGTCCAATTTATCCTCTTACCCTTGTGAAAATAAAAAATAGCAGGCTAAAAATTTATTTTTTGAGGAAAAAAAATATTTTTATTTTAACGGCTCTGCGTTATAAACTTCTGTGTAGCACCTGGGGGTTCAAAACGCTCACTATGCATCTAGATAAGTTCCTTAGGGGGTCTAGTTTCCAAAATGGGGTCAATTGTGGGGGAGCTCCAAAGTTTACACACACAGGGGCTCTGCAAACACGACATGGTGTCCGCTAACGATTGGAGCTAATTTTCCATTCAAAAAGTCAAATGAAGCTCCTTCCCTTCTGAGCCATGCCGTGCGCTCAAACAGTGGTTTCCCCCCACATATGGGGTACCAGTGTACTCAGGACAAACTGGACAACAACTTTTGGGGTCCAATTTATCCTTTTACCCTTGGGAAAAAAAAATAGCGGGCTAAAAAATCATTTATGAGGAAAAAAAAATATTTTTTTATTTTCATGGCTCTGCATTTATAAACTTCTGAGAAGCACTTGGGGATTCAGAGTGCTCACTACACATCTAGATAAGCTCCTTGGGGGTTCTAGTTTCCAAAATGGGGTCACTTGTGGGGGTTTCTACTGTTTAGGCACACAGGGGCTCTGCAAACGCAACATGATGCCCGCAGAACATTCCATCAAAGTCTGCATTCCAAAATGGCGCTCCTTCCCTTCTGAGCTCTCCCGTGCTCCCAAACAGTGGTTCCCCCCCACATATGGGGTATCGGTGTACTCAGGACAAATTGCACAACAACTTTTGTGGTTCAATTTCTCCTGTTAGCCTTGTGAAAATAAAAAATAGCGGGCTAAAAATTCATTTTTGAGCAAAAAAAAATGATTTTTTATTTTCACTGCTCTGCGTTATAAACTTCTGTGAAGCACTTGGGGGTTCAAAGTGCTCACCATACATCTAGATAAGTTCCTTCGAGGGTCTAGTTTCCAAAATGGGGTCACTTGTGGGGGAGCTCCAATGTTTAGGCACACAGGGGCTCTCCAAATGCGACTTGGTGTCCGCTAACGATTGGAGCTAATTTTCCAATCAAAAAGTCACATGGCGCTCCTTCCCTTCCGGGCCCTGCCGTGCGCCCAAACAGTGGTTTATGACCACATATGAGGCATCAATGTACTCAGGAAAAATTGCCCAACAAATTTTAGGATCCATTTTATCCTGTTGCCCATGTGAAAATAAAAAAACTGAGGCTAAATAAAATTTTTGTGAAAAAAAAAGTACTTTTTTTTTACGGATCAATTTGTGAAGCACCTGGGGGTTCAAAGTGCTCGCTATGCATCTAGATAAGTTCCTTGGGGGGTCTAGTTTCCAAAATGGGGTCACTTGTGGGGGAGCTCCAATGTTTAGGCACACAGGTGCTCTCCAAACGCGACATGGCAACTGCTAAATATTCAAGCATATTTTCCATTCAAAAAGTAAAATGGCGCTCCTTCCCTTCTGAGCCCTGCCGTGCGCCCAAACAGTGATTTATGACCACATATGAGGTATCGGTGTACTCAGAAGAAATTACCCAACAAATTTTAGGATACATTTTATCCTGTTACCCATGTGAAAATGAAAAAACTGATGCTAAAAGAAAATTTTGGTTGGAAAAATTAAAATGTCCATTTTTTCATTCCATGTTGCTTTATTTCCTGTGAAGCACCTGAAGGGTTAATAATCTTCTTGAATGTAGTTTTGAGTAGCTTGAGGGGTGCAGTTTATAGAATGGTGTCACTTTTGGGTATTTTCGCCTATTTAGACCCCTCAAAGTGACTTCAAATGTGAGGTGGTCCCTAAAAAAATGGTTTTGTAAATTTTGTTGTAAAAATGAGAAATTGCTGGTCAACTTTTAACCCTTATAACTTCCTAACGAAAAAAAATGTTGTTTCCAAAATTGTGCTGATGTAAAGTAGACATGTGGGAAATGTTATTTATTAACTATTTTGTGTCACATAACTCTCTGGTTTAACAGAATAAAAATTCAAAATTTGAAAATTGCAAAATTTTCAAAATTTTCACCAAATTTCCATTTTTTTCACAAATAAACGCAAAAATTATCGACCTAAATTTACCACTAACATGAAGCCCAATATGTCACGAAAAAAACAATCTCGGAATCGCTAGGATGCGTTGAAGCATTCCTGAGTTATTACCTCATAAAGGGACATTGGTCAGAATTGCAAAAAATGGCCAGGTCGTTAAGGTCAAAATAGGCTGGGTCATGAAGGGGTTAAACATAAAGTAAAAACAGGTAAGAGAGGACGTGGATACACAGCATATACAGAAATGTGCAAGAGCACAACAGGAAGTGGATTATACCATGTCACATATGTAGGGAATATAAAATGGAATATATGCAGTATATATAACAAAGACACAGCACCTAGATGTAGGGCACTATAATATAGGCCAAATGGTATGGTGTGAAATCATATATATATGAAACGGGCAGGGGTAGAGGTATAGTGGTAGTAAAGATATTATAAACAATTATCACAATAGAAGTACAAGCATTATAGCCCTGATAACACACTATACACAGAGAGAACCATAAGCAGAGTAAAGAAAGTATACCCACAAATTGAACACCAGGAGAAACATGGGCCTATAATGCCCAACGCACGTTTCGGAACCAAAATGTTTATACCCTACATACAGCTCTGGCAGAAATTAAGAGACCAGTGCAAAATTTTCAGTTTGTCTGATTTTTCTCTTTATAGGTATATTTTTGAGTAAAATGTAAATTGCTCTTTTATTCTGTAAACTACTGACAACATGTCTCTGAATTTCCAAGCAATAAATTTTGTGTTTATTTTCAGAAAATGACAAATGGTCAAAATAACAAAAAAATGCAGTGCTTGCAGACCTCAAATAATGCTAAGAAAACAAGTTCATAATCATTTAGAAATAATAGTACTAATGTTTTAACTCAGAAAGAGTACAGAAATCAATATTTTGTGGAATAACCATGATTCTTAATCACAGCTTTCATGCGTCTTGGCATGCTTTCCACCAGTCTTTCACACTGCTTTTGGGTGACCTTATGCCACTCCTGTTACAAAAATTGAAGCAGTTCTTCTTTGATTGCTTGTGACTATCCATCTTCCTCTTGATTACATTCCAGAGGTTTTCAATGGGGTTCAGGTCTGGAGATTGGGCTGCCCATGACAGGGATCTGATGTGGTGGTCCTTCATCCACACATTGATTGACCTAGCTGTGTGGCATGGCACATTAACCTGCTGGAAAAAAAACAGTCCTCAGAGTTGGGGAACATTGCCTGAGCAGAAGGAATCAACTGTTTTTCCAGGATAACCTTGTATGCGGCTTGATTCATACTTCCTTCGCAAAGATTAACCTGTCCAATTCCAGCCTTGCTGAAGCATCCCCAGATCATCACCGATCCTCCACCAAATTTCACAGTGGGTGTAAGACACTGTGGCTTGTACGCCTCTCCAGGTCTCCGTCTAACCATTAGACGACCAGATGTTGGGCAAAGCTGAAAATTAGACTCATCAGAGAAGATTACCGTACTCCAGTCCTCTATGGTCCAATCCTTATGGTCTTTGGCAAACTTCAGCCTGGCTCTCCTTTGCTTCTCATTGATGAAAGGCTTTTTTCATGACTTGAGCCCTGCCTCTAGGAGCCTGATATGAAACGTTCTTGCCGTGCACTTCACCCCAGCTGCCATTCCTTTTGTAGGTCACTTAATGTCATCCTGCGGTTGCTGAGTGACATTCAAATGAGATGACATTTATCCCGGTCAGTGGAGAGTCGTTTTAGCCCTCTGCTGGTCTGTAGCTTTGTTGTCCCCATTGTCTGCTGCTTGACCTTGTTGTAATGGACTGCCGTCTTAGAAATTTTAAAGATGGAGGCAAAATGACGCTCACTGTATCCCTCTGCTAGTAAAGTCAGAACTGGGCCCTTGTTTTCCTCACTCAAGACTTTTCTTTTCAACTTCTTTGGCACAGTTAAAAGTTATTTTTTCATTCCTATTACTTTTGGGATATTACTAGCACTTGTTTTGCCATCCAGCTTGTACTATTGCAAGAGGATTGTGAACACCACAGCAGGGTTTTTTATACTTTCCCTCGTTAAATAAGATTTGGTTCAGGTGATCACCTAATCAGAAGCACATTAAGTAGAATGAGGTGTACGCTGGTTGGAATTCAACTGACATTGGATTGCAATGTCTGTCAGACATGTGGAGAAGCTGATTTTTATAAAACTGTGCAGTAGTCTCTTAATTTTTGCCAGAGCTGTATGTGACATGGTATAATCCACTTCCTGTTGTGCCCTTGCACATTTCTGTATATGTTGTGTATCCACGTCCTCTCTTACCTGTTTTTACTCTATGTTTAATAAATAATTGCTTTATTTTTAACTCCTGTGACTATATGATTGTCTCTTCTCTTTTTCCTCCTGTCATGTCTCATGATGATCTGTCCGTATTCGGTCCATCATTTAGTGGCATTTATTTTCTTGGTACAATTTTGTACATACCCTCAATATAATTATGTCCTTTCTCTCCATGAGCTACTGGTATGTATCATGCTGGTAAATCCCTCTTTCATTTAAAATAAGCTCTGGGGGCAGATTCTTGGGGAGATCCATGTTTGGCCCTTAGATCTTAACAGCTCATTTACTTATAAGAAAAATGTGTCTGTCTCTGGAATAAGAAATAGTATTGCAGATATCAAGGCAACATTTTATTCAGCTTCCTATGACCTATATGCCCATATAAACTGCCTAGGTGGGTTGATCCGACTGACAGATTCCCTTTAAGATGTACATACAGACTTCACCTCTAAGACCAGTAATAAGTTGCTGCTATCAAGTTCATGTGTATTTCTACCGCCTATTAATTTACATATAAAAGTTTATGCTTCTTCCTAACTACCTATGACAATTACCAGTGGATTAGTTACTCCAGTGAAGTTTTTTACAGTAGTGCCATGAATATGGTAAGGTGACCTATGGCTAACACCTCACTAGTGTCAAATTAGCAGTAGGATATCAAGGTGCAGATGCATTGGTCCAGTTTCTCTTTTAGCTTCTGCCCCTGGGTAAGCCACTGTGATATCACTAGAATAGTTTAGTCTTGTAAGCAGTTGTGACTTTGCCAGTTATGACATCACACACGTGATTAGGTATGTCTGCTGTTGCTTCACAAGTTGGTGTCAGGTGAGTCCTTGTGACATTGGTAGCGTCTGTTTGGTAACCTGCCGTGACATCAGAAATAGGTGTCTGAAGGAAGCAAGGGTAATAACAAATGAGTTGCACTGTATCATAATACAATTGAAAAAAGATACATGTCCATCAAGGTCAACCACAGGATGGGAGAGGATAAAGGGAAAGGTTTTAGATACAACCATAACATATAAGCCAGTCTGCTCTAAAAGAGTAATTTTTTCCCTCCTGATCCAGAGTGTCATCGTTCAGAACAAGAGTTTTATACATTTACATAGGTATTTATATTATTTTCTTGTAAAAAAAAAAATACAATAAGCCTTTCTTGAAACTATTGATGTTTCCCACTGTGATCAGCTCCACAGATTTATAGTTCTCATAGTGAAGACCATCCCTTTTGGAGTTTGAACCTTTTTCTCTCCAGTCAGAGGTAATGCCTTCTTGTCTTTTGAGGAGGTTTTAGATGAAACAGCTTTAGACTGGAAATTTTACTGGCCATTTATGAACTTGTAGTTAATCATGCAATTAGTTGTAGATAATCATGTTATCCTCTTAGATGTCTCTTTTTAAGATTAAATAAATGCAGTTCTTTTAATCTTCCTTATATCTAAGCTCTTCAATGCCTCCAATCAGTTTATTAGCTTTTTATTTCTACATTTTCTAACTCCAGGGAATTCTTTCTATGAACATTAAAATGGTAGTTTTAAGTCTCTGTTTGATGGGATATAATACTACCACAGGGACTGCAGTAAGATTTTTGGCGCAAGGTATGCTTCAGCTTGTCATGAATTAAACCAGCCACATCGCCATGCCCTTTCCTGCCCCAGCTGCGCCAATTTTGCCACAGCTGGCTGAAATTATTTGAAAAGTGGCAACATTTTTGTTCAATGCAAGGTTTTCACTTTGGTTTTATGGCTGATGGTGTAAACACTTTGATGAATAGGTGTCTGCAGGTTATTAGGGGCACCCAGCACTGGACCTAACAGCTCTTTGGGTGCAGTCTTTTAGCCAGTTTTTCAATCCAATTACAATCTAAGCCTATAGATCTTAATTTACCCATTGAGCGTCTGTGTGGGACAGAGCCTAACATCTTAGTAAAGTCCAAAAACCTTATTGACCAAATTCGTAAAGGTGTTTGTGCCAGTTTTCTGGCATAAAACACCTGGAAATGTGGGAAAATGTTGGTGCAGCTGAAAGTTGTGCAAAAAAATGTTGTTTTTATACTAACCCCAGCTAGCTCAGCCAAATTGTGAGAAGTTTGGCTGGTACAGGGCACAGTGAGGCACACATGGCAAATTCTTCACAATTTATCCCACTTTAGTGACATAAATTACTCCACAAATGTACTCCAGGCCCTAATTGCAATAACATTTCTCATCTCTTCTTACTGCTCTGTGAGGAGAGCTGCAGCAGTGACCAGAGAAGAAGATGATCTTCTGAGCTGCGTTAGTGAAATATAATGATCTGGATCCACGCTAGATACTTGGGATAGATCCAGAGCATTATAGATACCTGGGATAGATCCAAAGCATTGCATGGAATAACAGCACAGCTCTCCTCCTCTTCCGGCACTGTAATGATAGTAAGTGACTAGAGTAAAGAGATCTACTTTTAATCAGGTTTAGACACATAAAGTCTCACCAGATCACAAAAAAAGGTCTGCTCTGACATTCTCTGGGGGAGTTTACTTTTTTTCCTGTATGAGGCTGCCTTCTTATGATTGGGCAACATCATACAGGAGAGAAAGTGAAGAATCACAATCAACATCCCCACTTCTTCCCCTCTGTAGAAGGGGAAATTGGCATATAAACATCAAAAACACATATCTTCAAAATGATGCGGAGAAAAAAAATGTTTCAATCAGCACCTGTTCTACTTTTACTGATACATACAGTTTAAAACAAAAAATATTGTGAAATGTCCTCTTTGGACTATTTAGCCAACTTAGTATATTGGTTGACATATTAAGAGCACTGGGATAGGGTACATCCGACATCTTATCTTTGGTGTATAAAGAGTTAAAGAACCCACTCAGCAATTCTGTGCTTTCATGATCCTCACTGACCAACTCACTGTTATTATTTAAGGAAAATGGCAGTAGGTACTTATACATCATACAATACCATCAGCAAGGCATCTAAGGTAACAGTAGTGTTCAAAATAATAGCAGTCCAATATGACTACCCAGATTAATCACTGTTTTTGGTATAAATTATATTACCACTTGTCAAACAATTTACCAGAAACCAACAGACTCCACATTCATGATCTGCATGTTTTGGAGTCTGTGTATTAGAATAATTAATTTAAAGGGGGTGTTTAACCCCTTCACTACCAAGGGTGGTTTGCATGTTAACTCCCGGGCCAATTTTTACAATTCTGACCACTGTCCCTTTATGAGGCAATAACTCTGAAACACTTCCATGGATCCTGGTCATTCTGACACTGTTTTCTTGTGACATATTGTACTTCATGTTAATGGTAAAATTTTGTTCAAATAACTTGTGTTTATTTGTGAAAAAAATGGAAATTTGGCGAAAATTTGTAAAATTTCGCAATTTTCCAACTTTGAATTTTTATGCCCTTAAATCACAGAGATACAGCACACAATAAACTTAATAAATAACATTTCCCATATGTTTACTTTACATCAGCACAATTTTGGAACCAAAATTTTTTTTGTTACGAAGTTATAAGGGTTAAAAGTTGACCAGCGATTTCTCATTTTTGCAACACCATTTTATTTTTACGGACCACATCACATTTGAAGCCACTTTGAGGGGTCTATATGATAGAAAATACCCAAAAGTGACACCATTCTAAAAACTGCACCCCTCAAGGTGCTCAAAACCATATTCAAGAAGTTTATTAACGCTTCAGGTGCGTCACAGGAATTTTTTTGAATATTTTAAAAAATGAACATTTAACTTTTTTCACAAAAAAAATTTCAGGTTCAATTTTTTTTATTTTACCAAGGGTAACAGGAGAAATTGGACTGCAAAAGTTATTGTGCATTTTGTCCTGAGTGCGCTGTTACCTGATATATGGGGGGGAACCACTGTTTCAGCGCATGGCAGAGCTCTGAAGGGAAGGAGCGCTGTTTGACTTTTTCAATGCAAAATTGGCTGGAATTCAGATCGGATGCCATGTCACGTTTGGAGAGCCCCTGATGTACCTAAACAGTGGAAACCCCCCCACAAGTGACCCCATTTTGGAAACTAGACCCCCCAAGGAACTTATCTAGATGTGTGGTGAGAACTTTGAACCCACAAGGGCTTCACAGAAGTTTATAACGTTCAGCGGTACAATTAAAAAATCATATTTTTTCCACAAAAATGATCTTTTCACCCCCAATTTTTATTTTCCCAAGGGTAACAGGACCCTAAAAGTTATTGTACAATTTGTCCTGAGTACGCTGATACCCCATATGTGGGTGTAAACAACTATTTGGGGGCATGGCAGAGCTCAGAAGGGAAGCAGCGCCATTTGACTTTTTTGGCTGGAATTGAGATCGGACACCATGTCGCGATTGGAAAGCCCCTGATGTACCAAAACAGTGGAAACCCCCACAAATGACCCCATTATGGAAACTAGACCCCCTAAGGAACTTATCTAGATGTGTGGTGAGCACTTTGAACCCCCCCCAGTGCTTCACAGAAGTTTAGAATGCCCGGGCATGAAAATAAAAAAATCGTATTTTTTTCACAAACATGATCATTTAGTCCCCAATTTTTTTATTTTCCCAAGGGTAACAGGAGAAATTGGACCCCAAAAGTTGTTGTCCAATTTGTCCTGAGTAAGCTGATACCCCATATGTGGGAGAAAACTACTGTATTGGCACACGTCGGGGCTCGGAAGGGAAGTAGTGACGTTTTGGAATGCAGACTTTGATGGAATGGTCTGCGGGTGTCATGTTGCCTTTGGAGAGCCCCTAATGTACTTAAACAGTGGAAACCCCCCACAAATGACCCCATTTTGGAAACTAGACCCCCCACGGAACTTAACTAGATGTGTGGTGAGCACTTTGAACCCCCAAGTGCTTCACAGAAGTTTATAATGCCCGGGCATGAAAATATAAAAATCGTATTTTTTCCACAAACATAATCATTTAGTCCACAATTTTTTTATTTTCCCAAGGGTAACAGGAGAAATTGGACCCCAAAAGTTGTTGTCCAATTTGTCCTGAGTACGGTGATACCTCATATGTGGGAGAAAACTACTGTATGGGCACACATCGGGGCTCAGGAGGGAAGTAGTGACCTTTTGGAATGCAGACTTTGATGGAATGGTCGGCGGGTGTCTTGTGCGTTTGGAGAGACCCTGATGCACCTAAACTATTGAAACTCCCCACAAGTGACCCCATTTTGGAAACTAGACCCCCCATGGAACTTATCTAGATGTGTGATGAGCACTTTGAACCCCCAAGTGCTTCACAGAAGTTTATAACGCCCGAGAGTGAAAATAAAAAAAATCATTTTTTTCCACATAAATGATATTTTTGCCCCCAATTTTTTATTTTCCTAAGGGTAACAGGAGAAATTGGACCCTAAAAGTTGTTTTGCAATTTGTCCTGAGTAGGCTGATACCCCATATTTGGGGGTAAACCACTGTTTGGGCGCATGGCAGAGCTTGGAAGGGAAGGAGCACCATTTGACTTTTTCAATGCAGAATTGGCTGGAATTGAGATCAGACGCCAAGTTGCATTTGGAGAGCACCTGATGTGCCCAAACAGTGGAAACCCCCCAATTATAACTCCAACCCTAACCCCAACACACCCCTAACCCTAATCTCAGCCCTAACACTTACTCTAACCCTAGCCCTAACCATAACCCTAGGCCTAACACTAACCCTAGCCCTAACCCTAGCCCTAACCCTAACCCTAATGGGAAAATGGAAATAAATACTTTTTTTATTTTATTATTTTTCCCTAACTAAGGGGGTGATAGCGGGGGGTTTGATTTACTATTTATGGCGGTTTTTATGTTTGGCAGCTGTCACACGCTAAAAGAGGCTTTTTATTGTAAAAATAGTTTTTGCATCACCACATATTGAGAGCTATAATTTTTCCATATTTTGACCCACCGAGTCATGTGAGGTCTTATTTTTTGCGGGACGAGTTGATGTTTTTATTGGTATCATTTTTGGGCACGTGACATCTTTTGATCGCTTTTTATTCCAATTTTTGGGACGCAGAATGAACAAAAACCAGCGTTTCATGAATTTCGTTTGGGAGGTGCGTTTACACCACTCCACCTGCGGTAAAATTGATAAAGCGCTTTTATTCTTCGGGTCAGTACGGTTACAGCGATACCTCATTTAGGTCTTTTTTTATGTTTTGGCGCTTTTATGCAATGAAAACAATTTTATATAAAAAATAATTATTTTTGCATTGCTTTATTCTGTGAGCTATAACTTTTTTATTTTTTTGCTGATGATGCTGTATGGTGGCTCGTGTTTTATGGGACAAGATGACATTTTCAGCGGTACCATGGATATTTATATGCGTCTTTTTGATCGTGCGTTATTGCACTTTTTGTTCGGCGGTATGATAATAAATCATTATTTTTTGCTTCGTTTTTTATTTTTATTTTTTAAGGGGTTCACTAAAGGGGTTAACTAATGGGACAGTTTTATAGGGCGGATCGTTATGGACGCGGTGATACCAAATATGTGTACTTTTATTTTTTTTTGTTTCTTTTATTTCCAAAAAATGAATTTATTTGGAAATATTTTTTTATTTTTTTAATTTATTTAGTGATTTTTTTAAAATTATTTTTACTTTTTTTTTTTAACTTTATTACATTGTCCCAGGTGGGACATAACTGTCATGTGACAGATCGCTGATCTGTCACATCACAGATCACTGTGACAGATCAGCGATCTGTCACAGGCAGTGCACAAGGCTTCCTCGTGCCTGCGCTTTGCAGGCACTGAGGAAGCCAGCTCCCTGCAGGCCCCCGAAAGGTCCCCATCGCCATCTTGGATCTGGGGACCTGCATGGAAAGAGCTCCCCGCAGCAGCGCTGCACATTGCGCTGCTGTGGGGGGCTCAGTGAAGCACGGAGGGAGCCCCCTCCCTGCCGATGCTTCCCTTTAACCCCCGGTACACCGCGATCGTGTTTGATCGCGGTGTGCAAGGGGTTAACATGTCGGGGGAGGTCCATGACCACCCCTGACACATTGTGCCGGGTGTCAGCTGTGATAATCAGCTGACACCCGGCCGCGATCAGCGGCGCTCACCACGTGGGCGCCACTGATCACTATGACGTAATATTCCGTCCATGGGAATTAGGTCCAGGGTCACATGGACGGAATATTACGTCCATTGTAGGAAAGGGGTTAAAATAGCAGTGTGGAGTTCAATTAGTGAGGTCAATCATTCTGTGAAGAAACCGGTGTGAATCAGGTGGCCCTTATTTAAAGGTGAAGTCAGGACATGTTGTACATGCATTTCTCCTTGAAAGCCTAAGAAATATGGGTTGTTCCAGACATTGTTCAGAAGAACAGCATACTTTGATTAAAAACTTGATTGGAGAGGGTAAAACTTATAAAGAGCAGACAATGATAGCCTGTTCAGCTAAAATGCTCTCCAATGCTTTAAAATGGAAAGCCAAACCAGAAAGACGTAGAAGTGAATGGAAGACTACCATTCAAATGGATGGAAGAATAGCCAAAATGGTAAAGGCTCATCATAATCAGCTCCAGGATGATCAAAGACAGTTTCTACCTGTGAATACTGTGACAGTTAGAAGACGCCTGTGTGACACTAATTTCTTAGCAAGAAGTCCCTGCAAAGTCCCACTATTAAAAAAACATGTACTGAAGCAGATACAATTTGCCAAAGAACACATCAACTGGCCTAAAGAGAAATGGAGAAACAATTTTTAGACTGTTGGAAGACTACCATTCAGATGGATGAAAGACAGAGGCGTAGCTAGGGTTCTGGTTCGGGGGGGGGGGGCGAAACTTCTGAGTGGGCCTCTAACCAGGTAACCTTGATTACAACTCAGTGACGCAACCTAATAGTGGATGTAGGAGAACCTCAGCAGATGACTGCGATGTTACTGAAAATAATCTCTATATGAAGACCAATATTGATATTACCACCATATGGTCAGTGGTAGATACCAGTCCTACAGAACATGCAAGAGATCACAGCAGAGTTAGGCCGGGATCACACATGCTTGGAATACAGCTGAGTCTCGCATGTTAATATCCGGCATTGCCGCCGGCACTCGGATCGGAGAGTGCGGCCGCATAGCAATACATGGAGCTGAATGCTCCGCTCCTGATTGCCGGCGGCAGTGTCAGGTACTGACATGCGAGACTCGGCCATATTCCTCGCATGTGTGATCCCGGCCTTACAGATAGTGTCTTACTGCCGACGTTCTTTCTGATGGAATCGTTCACTTTTCACGTCTTTTCCATCTGGCCCAGACGGACAATGACAATTCTCCAGCCAGGACTCGGCTACAGAGAATACAACAACGACACGTTTCACTTCTCATATTCCAGCCCTATCACCATCTATCCGCAACCTGCGCAAACCCCTCATCCTACTGATACCCCAATGCTGAGCCGCTGCTGCCGTATGTGTCCCTATTACTGCACCTACTGGGTGGTTCTCTGTGCCCTTTAAATTCTAAAGCAACCCTCTACAATATAGTGATGCCGGGTGCAAGTGCCCTAGAAAACAGTGCCCACATTTTGCCCCCTAGAAAGTAATAATGCCCTCTGTGCGCCCCTTTGACAGTCACAGTTACCCGAGTTCCCCAATAACAATAAGTGCTCACTTTATATCTAATAATGTCCCCCCTGTAGAGCTCCCCTATACACAGTATGATGCTCCCTTATACACAGAATAATGCCCCCTCACTGTATATACAGTATATACTGACCGTTCAATATCCCCCAAACTTTTTGATGGCTCCAACACTGTATGATGGCCCCCTCACTGTAATCTCCACACTGTATGATGGCCCCTTACGATGGCCTCCATATAGCATAATACACCAGATAGTCCTCAATATAATATAATGCACTCCCCATAGGCAGACTCTGCAGTATAATGCAGCCACCCCATAGGCAGACTCTATAGTATAATGCAGCTCCCCATAAGCAGACTGTAATGTAAGGCAGTACCCTTCCATAGGCAGACTGTAATATAAGGCAGCACCCCCCATAGGCAGACTGTAATGTAAGACAGCAACCCCCCCATAGGCAGACTGTAAGGTAAGGCAGCATCTCCCATAGGCAGAGTGTAAGGTAAGGCAGCACGCACCCATAGGCAGAGTGTAAGGTAAGGCAGCACTCCCCAATAGGCAGACTGATAGGAAAGGCAGCACTCCCCAATAGGCAGACTGTTAGTTAAGGCAGCACCACCCCTTAGGCAGACTGATAGGCAAGGCAGCACCCCCCCATAGACAGACTGATAGGTAAGGCAGCACCCCCCATAGGCAGACTGATAGGTAAGGCAGCACCCCCCCATAAGCAGACTGTTAGGTAAGGCAGCACCCCCATAGACAGACAGTAAAATAATTCACACCCATAAAAATTAAATAAATACTCACCTCTCTTCCTCTTGGTTCCTGCGCTGCTCCCTGCTCCCGCTCATCTACTGACAGCGAGCACCTGGCAGTGACGTCATTGCGCCCCCTTTCAGTGTCTGCATCATCAGACACTGAGAAGGGGATGATGGGAGAAGGAGCGCTCGCTCCTTCTCTCATCAGTGCGGTCACGGTCAGCTGTAGCGGCTAGATGCCGATACAGCTGAACTTGTGATGACGGATGGTGGGCCCACTGCTGGCACTGGGCCCCCTGCCTGCTCAGGGGCCCATAGCAGCCGGGCGACAGAGCAGGGAGATCAATTCTCCCTGCTCTGCCGCAGAATGCAACTGTATCGTAGCTCCGGGTTGGCCCCCTCAGAGCACGGGGCCCGGGGCCACCTCCTCCTCTGCCCCCCGGGTAGCTACGCTACTGATGGAAGAATGGCCAAAATGGTAAAGGCTCAGCATGATCAGCTCCAGGATGATCAAAGACAGTCTCAAGTTACCTGTGAATACTGTGATAGTTAGAAGATGCCTGTGTGACGCTAATTTCTTAGCAAGAAGTCCCTGCAAAGTCCCACTATTAAAAAAAGACATGTACTGAAGCAGATACAATTTGCCAAAGAACGCATCAACTGGCCTAAAGAAAAATGGAGAAACAATTTTTAGACTGATGAAAGTAAAACTGTTCTTTTTACGTCCAAGGGCCACAGGTCGTCAAACTCTGCATTCAAGCCACAGTACAGTGTGAAGACAGTGAAGCATGGTCGTGTAAGTTTCTATTACTATGGTGCCGGACCTATTTACCGCATACCAGGGATCATGGACCAGTTTGCAGATATTAAAATACTTGAAGAGGTCATGTTGCCTTACGCTGAAGAGGATATGCCCTTGAAATGGGTGTTTCAACAAGATAACGGCCCTAAACACACCAGTAAATAAGAAAAACCTTGGTTCCAGTGCAACAAAATTGAGGTTATGGAGTGACCAGCCTAATCCACGGACCTTGATCTGATAAAACACTTGTGGGGTGACGTAAAAAATGCAGTCT
The DNA here is from genome assembly GCF_039654945.1 of Dendrobates tinctorius. Classification (NCBI taxonomy): domain Eukaryota; kingdom Metazoa; phylum Chordata; class Amphibia; order Anura; family Dendrobatidae; genus Dendrobates; species Dendrobates tinctorius. The sequence goes on along the minus strand of NW_027361886.1, from coordinate 2,981,357 downwards.
CTGAGGCAAAGCCAACAAAATTGAGGGATGTGGTCCAAGCATTCTGGGCTGAAATAACAGTTGACAGGTGCCAGAAGTTCGTTGACACCTATTCAACATAGATGTGAAGCAGTTCTGAAACACTGTGGGTAACAACTAAATATTAGGTTAGTGATTCACAGGAATGCTAAATATGTGAGTTTGTAAAGACAAATGCAGACACTGCTATTTTTTAGAACACCCCAATGTTCTTTTTTTTTTTATAAAGTAGTTAAAAATTATATAGATTTCGTTTCATTTTTTGAATTTGAAAATTGTGTGCAAAGTTCACAATGCATGGAAATAAAAACTAGTATAAAGATTTTGTAATTAACTCATGTTTTTGAACACACTGCTATTATTTTGAACACTACTGTAAGTTCCCACTATGAGCTTTTGGCCACATGCACACATCCAGTATTTGGTGTGAGTTTTTTACCCCAGTATTTGTAAGCCAAAACCATGAGTGGAACGGTCAGAGGAAAAGCATTAGGCTGGGGTCACACTAACCAGAAACACGGACGAGTGAGAGGCGTAAAAACCATGCATTGCACACGGACCAATGATTCTCTATGGGGTAGCTCCCATCAGCCGTATATTTCTCGAGCGTATTTTACGGTCCGTGCCAATCGCAGCATGCTGCGATTGTCAGCGTACTACGCCCGTAGTACGCAAATGCAAGGCTATGGGTGGGCAAAAACAACGCATTACACACGGACCACACATGTGACTTGCGAGAAATACGCTGGACTTTGGCAGGTGACAGGAAATGGGCCAACCAATAATCAGGAAGCTTAGACATGCTAATTAGCTCAAAAAGCGCTCCAGACATCCAGGAAGTACACCTCCACGGAGTATAGCATCACGGCACCCTACTACCTGAATGTGGAGATGCTGATTGTACTAGTGCAGGAGTGTCCGGAAATCTGGGACCAACGTGATGCACATTATGCCAACCGGGCAAGAAAGGAGGCGGCATGGAGGCGCATATGTTGCCAGATGTTCCACGATTTTGGTGATTGGCCACGTGAGGAGCAGCAGAAAATGAGTAAGTACAACCAAAAAAAGGTTAAAAATTACCTCACATCAAAAAAGGCTTTTGGAATTAGGCCCCCCCTTCCTTCCTGTGCCTTTTTGCCTCTTGAGGCCTGTACATTTTGATTTGACCCATTTTTACCCTGACATAATTGGTCCCTGTCCACAAGCTCCTCATCATCCTAGGCAAACAATTTAAGAGTAGTTACTTGACCCCTGAGCTATTGTGACCCTGTGTATCTGGCCTGGTTGCCCCAATTATATATGCCACCCTGGGTAGAAAGCACACCCTAAAAGGCCACATAACTATGCTACTTTTTGAAAAGTTTATTTAGCAAATATGTGAAATTTAGAATATTTCCTGTCACATTGCAGTTGAAGATGTGATGAGGCGCTGGCGTAGAATCCATGACTAGTACAGGCGGGAACGTCAGCAGTGGGCCAGGAGTGGTGATGCAGGCCACACAAAGAGAAAATATGTGTATTATGATCGCCTCTCCTTCCTCGCTCCAATTCTGGATCTGAGACCGTAAGTAGATACCTCACACCACATTACACAGATACTTTACAGGGCCAAAACTAATGTTTTTTGTTTTGGCTATTTTATATTTCATAACAGAACTCAGTCTAACCTTACAGAAAGGGAAACTGGGTCAGATACAGAGCCCATCATCGATCCTGTGGCTGTAGGGGAAGAGGTGGCTGGCCCATCTTCTCCCCCTCCAAGATGCATGGGTCAAGTTTCATCTCCTGATCACCCTGCGCCTGCCCTTGCATGTGGACCTGCACCACAAAGGCCACCACCAGGACCACAGCCACAAGCAGAACCGTCCGCTGCAGCACCATCCGCCATACAGGATGATCACGGCAACATCAGCAGCAGCCCAACTGCCCAGCTACAGGGCTCCCCACAGCCTGCTGTACCATCCTGGCGAGGTAGAAGAAGAAGCCAGATCCCTGCCCAAGATAGCTATACAAATGTTGACACAGGGGTACTCAACTATCTTGCTAGAGTGAATAATGATGATGGGGAGGAAGCGTACTCACGCAGCCTGGCCCGTTATCTTTGATACCTTCCCCGCAGCTTTCCCCAAGGAATCTGATGCGCCTTAGACCACACACACACATGCTTGCTCAATCAGGCTCTGAGGATCCTCCAACACGTGAGCCTACACCTCACCCCCTTCCTCCCCCTACCCAACCTTACCCACAGCAGCCACATATGTATGCCACTAGCCAACCTCACCAATATGGCCACTTGTTCCCATCCAGTGTTGGAGGCTGGTCCCAACCTGGCTGGGGACAGCATGGCTATTTTGGGGGGTATGAGCCACGGGCCTACCAGCCCCAAAAGGAGGGCCCTCTCCAGTATCAGTCTGCCCAGTACCCACCACAATCACAGGAGGCAGTACACTACCAAAATCATGGGCAACAGTATGCCCCCACACAGGGCGATGGCCAAGTTGGGCAAAATAGTCAGCAGCAAACACAGGCTGGTCTTCCCCCGACCTACCACGATTTGTAATGTTGGAATATTGGCTTGGCAATTATTGTTTTTTGTTATTTTTTTGGTTCTGCAAACGTGTTGTTTGTAACTTTTCTAATCTGCAAAAAGGCCACTTTGTGCCATTGACACATTTACCATATGGCAATAATATGGTTTTAAAACCCCCCCAAAAAATTGACAAAAGTAAAAATTTGTCAACACAATTTTACATCTCTGTCTCAATTATGCAAAAAGTTCACGACATACTAACATACGCTTACCAAGGCAATTACAAAGTGAGAGAAACATAAGGGGCTGAAATATATATATTTACACAGACAAAAAGCTAAAATTTATAACATAGACACAGCATGCTCTTGCCAAGAAGTTTCCCCCTCAGGTGACATAAAATAATTTGCGGTCTACGTTGAGGGTTGACATGTGGTCTTCCCCTACGCACATTGTCCGACCCACGCACAACACCATCAGAGGATGAACAATCATGTATCCTGGTGAAGTTATGAAGAACGACACATGCTTTTATAGCTTCATTCACATTTTGTTCACTCAGCTGAATTTCAGACTGGAAGACCTGCCATTTGGCACAAAGAATGCAAAAGGAACACTCCACCAGTCGCCGAGTACGTGATAGGTGCAAGTTAAAAATTCTGCGCCGGTGTTCCAAGTTGCTCCAGGGATATGGCCTCATTACATTGCGCGTTAACTGAAATGCCTCATCTGCCACAAGGACATAAGGGACTGATTCTTGAGTCGAGCCTGGTAGCTGGCGTGATGGGGGTAGATCCAACTGGTTGGTGCGTAACCGCCGACCCATAATGGAAGTATTGAAGACTCTAGAGTCTCCCGTCCTTCCATAGGCCCCAATGTCGACAATTATAAACTTGTATTGAGGGTCAGCCAGAGCCACCAAAAATACAGAAAAATATTGCTTATAATTGAAGAATTGGGAGCCAGAGTTCGGCGGCTTACGCACCCGGATATGTTTCCCATCAAGGGCCCCAATACAATTTGAAAACTGACATTCCTTCTCAAAGTCCCTTGAGATCCTCAACCAGTCTTCCATCCTGAGCTCGGGCATGACAAGTTGATGTAGTCTTGACCAGATTTCACTACATGTCGACCTGACTATGCCAGAAATGGTAGATCTTCCAATGAGAAACTCATGGTGGAGGGCGGCATAAGTCAGGACAGTGGACAGGAAGCTGGAGAAGAGAAATGTAACATTTAGAATCCAAAAATGAGAGAAACAACAGCTACATACATACCAAACATTTTATTGTTTCATATCTACTAACACGCATATTTTTTCAAGCATGACTACGTGATATTCAGCATATATTACACATAACATTCTGGTCTATAAGTTTAAATATATCTGGACTAAGATGAGGCAAAAAAAAATGAGCACAAATGAGAAAATACGCATACTTTGGGCAACACATCATGAACATAGAGAATGTGGTTGTGTAGTACATACCGTAATGTGAGTAGAAGTCGCTCCTCTGCAGATATAGGTTTGCGCATCCTTGTGTCCTGAAAGGTTATCCCAGGGCGCACTGTCTCCAAGAGTAGATCAAATGTTGCAAGGCTCATGCGACAGTATTGAAAAAAATCTTCCGGATGATCCCGCAGAGAAGAATAGAGTCGGTGGAAATGACCTCTTGTGAGTCGTTGCCTCAAAAGTGGATGGACCCACATGCGTCTCCTCCTCTGCGGATCCACTATCACTGGGTATGGCTGACCAAAGCGGCATGACAAAAGCCAGTGGAAGAGAACCTGCTCAGTTGTGTTGAAACTCAGACTGTCTGTCATGTTGGCCATACAACACCAACACACCTAGTCAAGGCAAGGTCAAAAATGGACAGAATGGATGGAGTCAGCCACCTGTTACAGAGCCAATAAATAGGGTGTAGGCTAATGATTTAAAAAGTTAGCAGGCCACAAAACCGTTAAATGTCAATTTTGCAAGTTGGCGAGAAAATCTCGCCATACGGATTCCTTACAGATTACATACGGATGCTTACATGCGCAAATTACGCGACCACAACTTGCTTACGGATGACATACTATTTAGAGGACATTTCTCCGTATTACGCATGTAAACTACGGACCGTACTTTGCGTCGGTTAGTGTGACCCCGGCCTTATAGAAACATTTGCACCACTTCTGCATTTTTCACCCACTCTGGTTTTTAGTTTACAAATACTGGGGTAAAAAACTCACCAAATACTGGATGTGTGCATGTGGCCTTTGGAGAGTTTTTGATGTTGCAGCGAAAATATGCAGCATCAAAAACTCACCAAAAGCTCATAGTGGGCACATAGCCTAAATCATATCTTTTTAAGGCCAGATTCATATATTCAGTATTTGGTGAGTATTTTACCTCAGTATTTGTAAGTCTAAACCAGGAATGGAGCAATCAGAGGAAAAGTATAATAGAAACACATCATCACTTCTGTATTTATCACTCACTCCTGGTTTTGGCTTACAAATACTGAGGTAAAATACTGACCAAATACTGACCAAATACTGATAGTGTGAACATGGACTTAAACCAAAAGCAGGAAGGGACGGGAGGGCAGAGCATTTCCACTGCTTCAGCTCCAAGCTCTGATCATTCACACTTGAGTATAAATAATTGGTTCTATTCTCATCCATGAGAGTAGGACGATTGTCTTTCACTTGTGATCCGTGTACAATACGTTTTTTTTACTCAGCAGCTACTAATTATTTAGGAAGATTTACAGTTTAATGCTACAGAATTGTAATGTATCACCGGGATCACACTTGCAAGAAACTTATACGAGTCTCGCATCTCAATACCCGGCATTTCCGCCTGCACTCAGACTGGAGCACTCGGCTGCATAGAAATGCAAGAGACTCGCGCAGGTATTGAAGCAAGAGACTCGCGCAAGTTTCTAGCAAGCGTGACCCCGGCATATCCATAAAAATCGGATGCCATACTGATGGTCTGTGTGGCATGCAATTTTTTTCTCACACCCATCCGATTTCAGAGTGAAATTGTAGCATGCTGCGATTTGTTTCTCATGATGAATACGCAGATCTGCACGGGCTGATTGAATAATACTGGTCCAAGTGCAATCTGATTTTTTATCAGATTACACTTGTCCAATTTATACATAAGAGTGAGCGAACCCTAAGGGTACTGTCACACTTAGCGATGCACCAGCGATCCCGACCAGCGATATGACGCGGTCAGGATCGCTGGTACATCGCTAAGTGGTCGGTAGTGAGCTGCCACACAGGCAGATCTCACCAGCGACATAGCTGGGGACGGGGGTCGCTACTTACCTGTCACACCAGGCGATACTGCTTCCTCCCGCCCGGCTCCACGCATCGCTCGTCTCTCCACAGGAAGCGCCGCAGGAAGCTGACGACGAGAAACAGTCCAGCCTGTTCTCCCGCGATCAGCGATAATCAGCGGGGGAGCGGGTTGTAGGTAAGTATCAGACATAGCGATATTGCTAGCAATATCGCTATAACATCACAAGTTATAGTGATATTGCTAGCGATATCTCTTAGTGTGACAGTACCTTAAGAGCTCATTCAGATATCAGTTTTTCACATACGAGCTCTATCCATGCTTTTCATGCATCGCACTGGTACCTATTAAAATCTATTTTTGCAGACTAAGTGATCTTCATAAAAACGCACGTCTGAATTTGGTATGAGTTACTCCACTACCCACTAGATGAATGACATGCTGCATGAGTGCTGTCTATTATCTAGGAGAGAGTGGAGTTAAAGTGTAACCATCGTTTTAATTTTTCTTTCAGAAATCCTCAGGATGCCGATCCGAAACGCGCGTTGGGGTGTGCTCCGCACTACTTTTGATTGCCATTACATCATACCAGGCATCTTTGGACATTGTGTGTTTTTATTTTTACTTGATCCAGTGCATATTTCCTTTTATAGTGTTTAACATGGTATTCTATGATTATTAATTCATATATTTATATACACTGTGCATTGGATCATTTATCTAATATCCCATATGTACCTCATCACCTAGTCTGTTTATATTCCTAGTTTTGCCTGATTCAATCATATACTGGCAGTTGCTTATATACATTTTATTTAGTTTGTGCAATACATTGGTCCTTCTATCAGTCATGTTTCTCTGATAGTGTGTGGCGGTCTGTGTTTTTTTTATTTTTAATTTTATTGTTATTATATTTTTTTAAACTATTTTACAGGGTATTTTGGGTATTTTTATTTATTTGATACTATTTTTGCCATATTTTTGTGGACCCTCTTGTATTTTAAACCAATTTGCCATTCATTTTAATAAAGGCATTTTTTAACATTCACCTTTTACTCTGTTTAGTTTTTCCCTGCTTTGTTGCCATTTTCATTACTCCAGGTTAGGTGGTTTCTTCTTTTCTTTTGGTCATAGAATCTTATAGGTAGCAGATGCCATCTCACATTGGCAGACCCCCTAAGGTGCCTAAACAGTAGAAACCCCCCACAAGTTACTCTATTTTAGAAACTACACCCCTAAAGGAATTTATCTCGGGGTGTGGTTAGCATCTTGACCGAACAGATGCTTTGCAGAATTCAAAACATTAGACCATGAAAATTAAAATGACTTTTTTCTCCAGAAATGTTGTTTTAGCCCCAAACTCGGTAGAGTTTGGAAGGGAACAAGCACTATTTGATTTTTACAGTGCAAAATTTCCTGGAATAGATTGTGGATGCCATGTTGCGTTTGGAGAGCCGCCAAAGTTCCCCACAGGTATTTCATAGAATTGTATAATATTGGACTGTGAAAATGAAGATACATTTTTTTCAACTAAAATGTTGTTTTAGTCCCAAGTTTTTAATTTTCAAAAAGGATAATCAGAGAAAATGGATCACCAAATTTGTTACACAATGTCTCCTGTGTCCGGCAATGCTCCATATATGGTCAAAAACTACTTTTTAGACACCATGCAACAGAAGGGAAGGATGCCATATTGTACTGCAGATTTGCATGGAATGGTGTACGGGTGCCATGTGACAATGATAGAACCCCTAAGGTGCCAAAACAGCAGTATCCCCCATAAGTGACCCCATTTTATAAATGTAAGGGAAACCCACACACGAGAGGGAGCCGGGGGATACAGATATCCCCCCGCCGCCAATCTGTGATGCAGCTTACACAGTCACAGCTTTCTGGTCTCCCCTTACCCTCAGATCAGTCAGGGAACTGCACCTAGAATAAGTAGTTGCTGGAGAGGCTGCCCTATCACATACTGGTTATCAGGGCACTCTGCAGTCAGGGTGGTATGTACAGTATATAACTAGCCCCAGGTCGGGAATATATATATAAACCTCAGGTTCGTTACTGCCTGGAACCCCAATAACACCAGAACAGTATGCTGCCACCAGTTCCTCGTTAGATATAAAAATCATATATAAAAAAAGCACCAATAGAACCAAAAATACTAAAACTAAAAAATTTTATTGAGATGACAATAAAACACATAGTATGAAACCTCAGGCGGGATAAATAGTTGTAAACCTATTGTTTCTTGGCTCACCATTGTCACCTCCCTATTTATTTTTTCAATGTTTTCATACTATGTGTTTTATTGTCATCCCAATAAAGTTTTTTTACTTTTAGTATTTTTGATTCTATTGGTGCTTTTCTTTAGATATGATTTTCATTGCTTCTGCACTGAACCTTTTCTATACATCCTTGCACCCCTATATGCTGATTTCTTGACTTATATTACAAATTGTGTGTGCTGGCTTGGTACATAGGTTTTCCTCGTTAGAAATAAGCCTGGTCCATTAACAAGCTTATAACGGGTCAGAAATCAACCCCTGATAGCGTATAAGTACTGGCCGAACTCAGGGACATGGGAAATCAGGTTTCGAGAAAAAAAAGAGAAGCCCAAAATTAATTGATATTTTAATTGCCGAAAGGCGCACTAGATAATACAAATATATACAGAGTAATACACAGAAATTACAGCGAGAGATACAAATAAAAGTAGGGTATAGGTTGGAGATAGCAGTTAGCTGTATGTGTCACGTTACCGTTCTTATCACTTGCGGACGAAGGGAAGGTCTTTTATCTACAGGCACTTTCTTAGTTTCTGGTCTGTCTCCTCATGTGACGTGACGTGGCTTCAATGGCAGAACAAAGACAATGGCTAAATGTGTATAGCTAGCTTTTAGCCCTTAGCTCACCCCCTCCCATATTTGCCACCATCCCTCTGGGTTGGACTGAATTCTCTTCCCTTGACCTCCTAGCTGAAATAATTCCCAATTTCTAGGATGGGTCATAACTTCCTAGCAGGAGGTCCAACGGGATAACTGACGTCTCAATGGGTTCGTTGGGGCTGGACCAGTAGGGAGTGTCCAAACTTGGGTTGGCTAAGTGGTTCTGGAGAGACAGTCTCGATAGCTCGGACCGCTAGAGAAAAATGACTCCCTGGGTTCTGGTAGTATATTGGGCTTAACCCTGAGACTCATGGTACTCTCATAATTCATTTCTGGGTGTCGGTGCCCGAGTGTCTGGAGCTTCCTTAGCTAGATAATTGATTTTGTCCACCTTGCACAAAAGACAACAGGGGGTCCTACCTCTGCTCCTCCTTGCCTTCATTAACACACAGCCTCTAATTCTCTGGCCAAAATGTACATATGGACAGCCAAGAAAATATACAATGGGTATGGAAAGTATTCAGACCCCTTTAAATGTTTCACTTTTGGCTTCATTGCAGCCATTTTATTAAATTCAAAAAAGTTCATTTTTTTCTCATTAATGTACACTCTGCATCTTGACTGAAAAAACAGAAATGTAAACATTTTTGAAAATTTATTAATAAATAAAAACAATAAAAACAAAGAGTGAAAAATTTAAAGGAGTCTGAATACTTTCTGCACCCATTGTATACGGGTACTTCTTACAAAATTAGAATGTCATCAAAAAGCTAATTTATTTCAGTTCTTCAGTACAAAAAGTGAAACTTACATATGATATATTGTCCTTACAATCAGTCCTTGTTTTTGAAAGAAAAGCACAGTTTTTTCCAATGAAGCTAACATTAAATGATTCAGAAATACACTCTATACATTGTTAATGTGGTAAATGACTATTCTAGCTGCAAACGTCTGGCTTGTAATGCAATATCTTCATAGGTATACAGAGGCCCATTTTCAACAACCATCACTCCTGTGTTCTTATGGTACTTTCTGTTTGCTAACTGTGTAAGAAGGCTAATGGATGGTTAGAATACCTTCGGAAACCCTTGTGCAAGTATGTTAGCACAGCTGAAAACAGTTTGGCTGATTAGAGAAGCTATAAACCTGACCTTCCTTTGAGCTAGTTGAGAATCTGGAGCATTACATTTGTTGGTTCCATTAAACTCTCAAAATGGCCAGAAAAGAAGAACTTTCATGTGAAACTCGACAGTCTGTTCTTGTTCTTAGAAATGAAGGTTATTCCATGCGAGAAATTGCAAAGAAACTGAAGATTTTCTACAACGATGTGTACTACTCCCTTCAGAGGAGAGCACAAACAGGTTCTAACCAGAGTGGGAGGTCCCGCTGCACAACTGAGCAATAAGACAAGTACATTAGAATCTGTAGTTTGAGAAATCGACGCCTCACAGGTCCTCAACTGGCAGCTTCATTAAATAATACACACAAAACTCCAGTGTCAACATCTACAGTGAAGAGGCGACACCGGGATGCTGGCCTTCAGGTCAGAGTGGCAAAGAAAAAGCCATATCTGGGACTGGCTAATAAAAGGAAAAGATTAACATGGGCAAAAGAACACAGACATTGGACAGAGGAAGGTAGGAAAAAAGTGTTATGGACAGACGAATCCAAGTTTGAGGTGTTTGGATCACACAGAAGAACATTTGTAAGACGCAGAACAACTGAAAAGATGCTGGAAGAGTGCCTGACGTCATCTGTCAAGCATGGTGGAGGTAATGTGATGGTCTGGGGTTGATTTGGTGCTGGTAAAGTGGGAGATTTGTACAAAGTAAAAGGGATTTTGAATAAGGAAGGCTATCACTTCATTTTGCAATGTCATGCCATACCCTGTGGACAGCGCTTGATTTAGAGACAATTTTATCCTACACCAGGACAATGACCCAAAGCAAACCTCCAAATTATGCAAGAACTATTTAGGGAAGAAGCAGGCAGCTGGTATTCTATCTGTAATGGAGTGGCCAGCGCAGTCACCAGATCTCATCACCATTGAGCTTCTGAAGTTCCCATCAAGCCAAACCAACTTGTGGGAGGGGCTTCTGGAAGCATGGGGTGAAATTTCTCCAGATTACCTCAGCAAATTAACTGCTAGAATGGCAAAGGTCTGCAATTATGGAATTGCTGCAAAGGGAGCATTCTTTGACGAAAGCAATATTTGAAGGAGAAAATTATTATTTCAAATAAAAATCTTTTTTTCGAACCTTGTCAATGTCTGGACTAGATTTTAAATTCTTTTGGCAACTCATTTGATTAATAAAAGTATGAGCTTTCATGGAAAACACAAAATTGTCTGGGTGACCCCAAACTTTTGAACGGTAGTGTATATACCAATCCAGCACCCACAAAAAGCAAGATAAAAGCATGCAAGGGTGCACAGATATGGAAAAGAGTTTATTGTGCAAGCATATAGAAAATTAAATAAGAAAAAAGCACAACTCCTGAATAAACTATATTTAAAAAGATATATGAAGCTTTATTGCACATTCCCAAATGGCCTAATGTTATATTACAAGCATGTATAATTAGTTAGCACTGCAGTCATTACTAATATACTTGATCAGATGGCCGGGAATAGTCTGCTGGGGAGGGCGTACTGCTACAGACTATTCCCGGCCATCTGATCAGGTATTTTAGTAATGACTGCTAACTAATTATACATGCTTGTAATATAACATTGGTTCTGTTCATTAGGCCATTTGGGAATGTGCGATATTATGGGATAGTTCTATGATTTACTACATCTTTGATGTGTATACTATTTACCTCCCTTTTTGTGTAGCATGTGCGCCTATTTTTGCTCGTGTGTATATGTGGTTCTGCCTTCCCCCTCCTTCCCTTCCTTCTCCATGTATTTGTAATGTATTTAATAAAAGTTTTTTCTATTTTTTTGAAAAATGCCTTTGGGATTTTTTTATTGCAATTTTTATTTGTCCCATTATTATGGAGCCTACTGAAACAGACTAAGGGGCCTTTTTTATGCTTAGGAAGCCTTTGCAGGCTTTTTTTTGTTAATTATTCTAATTTACTGAGATAATGACTTTGGGGTTTGATTGGCTGTAAGCCATAATCATCAACATTAACAGAAATAAACACTTAAAATAGATCACTCTATTTGTAATGACTCTATATAATATATGATTTTCAATATTTCTATTGAAAAACTGAAATAATGTCATGATCCAGGACGGGATTTCGCTTTGACCCGTCCTGGTTATACTATGGGTTAATTGTGCTGCCTCTCTCTGGCAGCAGGAGGCTATTTAGTGCTCACTGGACCTGGGTCCGGTGTCAGTTATACTCCTGCCCTCGGCTGAGTTAGTTGACCCCTTGTGTACGTGTGCCTTGTGCCTGATATCTTGCTTGCTTGTTCGGTTGTGATCTGGTTCTGTCCCTGTTACGAGTTCTGCCTGTCCCTCTTGTACTGCGCTACCTCTCGTGTATGAGTCTCTGCTTGTGACCCGACTTCTCTCTGCTTGTCCCCTTGGTACCACGTCGCCCTCTTGTGTATGACCCTTGGCTCTGTCTGACTACCCGTCTGTTTGTCCCTCCTGTACCTCGTTTGCCCGTACTGCTGTGACCTCTGTTTTCCCTGACTCTGAGGTGTTGTATGGTGTCCTGTCCTATCTGAATACAGGACGCTAAGCCCCGCCCCCTTGCAGTCACATGACCATAGGTCCCGTGCAAGCTTATTCAGTTTCAGTGTCCGCAGATCCTGTGCCTCTTTACCTTCCAGCGCTGACTGGACCCTGACACTATTAGCCTGAAGCACGCATGGTCACCTCTGCTGCCCTGCTCCCCAGGTAACTCTTAGCACTGCTTCTGTACTCAGGACACGCGCACTGGCTCTATGAGCAAGTGCAGTGCAGTGTCTCTGACAAATAAATTAGCTTTTTGATGATATTCTAATTTTGTGAGAAGCACTTGTATTTATAAAGTGCTAGTGCTCAAATTCAACAGTACTCATAATAAAAGATTGGTTTTGCCTCACCAAAATCGTTTCTCGCTTCTCTTCTCAATTATATATTCACCATTTCGGAGCAGAAGGGGATATTTACAGTAGGAGAGAGGAAGAGGTTGCTCCAATCCTTTAATACTCCATGTCATGCCCCTGCATTGCTCCTGCCCTAACAAGGGAAGTACCCAAGTTCAAAAATTACCTATAAGGGTATGTGCACACGTTGCAGATTTGCCCGCAGAATTTTCTGCAAAGAATCTGCACCTCTTGGCAGAAAACCCAGGTAAAAATCCGCTCATTTTTCATGCGTTTTTGATGCTGATTTTCATGCGTTTTTTTCATACGGATTGTGTGCATTTTTGTAAGCTAAATAAAGATATGTTATTTAACGAAAAAAAGATTTGTTATGTCATTTCTGGTCCAACCTCCTCTTTTACATTTGTCCAACCCACACTCCATTACACACACACATAGACAGATAGATAGACAGATCTATAGATAGATAGATAGATAGATAGATAGATAGATAGATATAATAGATAGATAGATATGGGATAGATAGATATATCTATAGATTGATAGTGCCTTGCGAAAGTATTTGCCCCCCTGCAACTTTTCAACCTTTTCCCACATATCATGCTTCAAACATAAAGATACCAAATGTAAATTTTTGGTGAAGAATCAACAACAAGTGGGACACAATTGTGAAGTTGAACGAAATTTTTTGGTTATTTTAAATTTTTGTGGAAATTCACAAACTGAAAAGTGGGGCATGCAATATTATTCGGCCCCTTTAACTTAGTACTTTGTTGTGCCACCTTTTGCTACGATTATAGCTGCAAGTCGCTTGGGGTATGTCTCTATCAGTTTTGTACATCGAGAGACTGAAATTCTTGCCCATTCTTCCTTGGCAAACAGCTCGAGCTCAGTGAGGTTTGATGGAGATCGTTTGTGAACTGCAGTTTTCAGCTCTTTCCACAGATTCTCGATTGGATTCAGGTCTGGACTTTGACTTAGCCATTCAAACACCTGGATACGTTTATTTGTGAAACATTCCATTGTAGATTTTGCTTTATGTTTGGGATCATTGTCTTGTTGGAAGACAAATCTCCGTCCCAGTCTCAGATCTTTTGCAGACTCCAACAGGTTTTCTTCAAGAATGGTCCTGTATTTGGCTTCATCCATATTCCCATCAATTTTAACCATCTTCCCTGTCCCTGCTGAAGAAAAGCAGTCCTAAACCATGATGCTGCCACCACCATGTTTGACAGTGGGGATGGTGTGTTCAGGGTGATGAGCTGTGCTGCCTTTAGGCCAAACATATCATTTGGCATTGTTGCCAAAAAGTTTGATTTTGGTTTCATCTGACCAGAGCACCTTCTTCCACATTTGGTGTCTCCCAGGTGGCTTGTTGCAAACTTTAAATTACATTTTTTAAGGATATCTTTGAGAAATGGCTTTCTTCTTGCCACTCTTCCATAAAGGCCAGATTTGTGCAGTGTACGACTGATTGTTGTCCTATGGACAGACTGTCCCACCTCAGCTGTAGATCTCTGCAGTTCATCTAGAGTGATCATGGGCCTCTTGGCTGCATCTCTGATCAGTCTTCTCCTTGTTTGAGATGAAAGTTTAGAGGGACGGCCGGGTCTTGGTAGATTTGCAGTGGTATGATACTCCTTCCATTTCAATATGATCGCTTGCACAGTGCTCATTGGGATGTTTAAAGTTTTGGAAATCATTTTGTATCCAAATCCGGCATTAACCCCTTCCTGCCATCCGACGTACTATCCCGTCCACGGTACCCGGGCCCGTATGACCGGGGACGGGATAGTACGTCGGCGCGATCAGCGGCGCCCACGTGGTGAGCGCCGCTGATCGCGGCCGGGTGTCAGCTGATTATCACAGCTGACACCCGGCACAATGTGTCAGGGGCGGTCGCGGACCGCCCCCGACACGTTAACCCCTTGCACACCGCGATCAAACACGATCGTGGTGTACCGGGGGTTAAAGGGAAGCATCGGCAGGGAGGGGGCTCCCTCCATGCTTCCCTGAGCCCTCCACGGCAGCGCAATGTGCAGCGCTGCTGCGGGGGACTCCCTTCCTCCAGGCCCCCGAATCCAAGATGGCGACGGGGGCCTTCGGGGGCCTGCGGAAGCTGGCTTCCTCAGTGCCTGCAAAGCGCAGGCATGAGGAAGCCTTCTGCAGTGCCTGTGTCAGATCGCTGATCTGTCACAGTGATCTGTGATGTGACAGATCAGCGATCTGTCACAGGACAGTGATGTCCCACCTGGGACTATTTAATAAAGTAAAAAAAAAAATAAAAAAAGTGTAAAAATAATTAAAAAAAAATCGCCAAATAAATTAGAAAAAAAAAAAAAAATATTCCCCCAATAAATCCATTTTTTGGAAATAATAAAAAAAAAACAATAAAAGTACAC
Source organism: Dendrobates tinctorius (assembly GCF_039654945.1). NCBI lineage: Eukaryota > Metazoa > Chordata > Amphibia > Anura > Dendrobatidae > Dendrobates > Dendrobates tinctorius. The sequence goes on along the minus strand of NW_027361886.1, from coordinate 2,966,176 downwards.
ATTTTAGGTATCACCGCATCCGTAACGACCCGCCCTATAAAACTGTCCCATTAGTTAACCCCTTTAGCGAACCCCTTAAAAAATAAAAATAAAAAACGAAGCAAAAAATAATGATTTATTATCATACCGCCAAACAAAAAGTGTAATAACGCGCGATCAAAAAGACGCATATAAATAGCCATGGTACCGCTGAAAACGTCATCTTGTCCCGCAAAAAACGAGCTGCCACACAGCATAATCAGCGAAAAAATAAAAAAGTTATAGCTCGCTGAATAAAGCGATGCAAAAATAATTATTTTTTATATAAAGTAGTTTTCATTGCATAAAACCGACAAAAACATAAAAAACGACCTAAATGAGGTATCGCTGTAACCGTACTGACCCGAAGAATAAAACCGCTTTATCAATTTTACCGCACGCGGAACGGTGTAAACGCACCCCCCCAAAAGAAATTCATGAAACGCTGGTTTTTGTTCATTCTGCGTCCCAAAAATCGGAATAAAAAGCGATCAAAAAATTTCACGTGCCCGAAAATGGTACCAATAAAAACGTCAACTTGTCCCGCAAAAAATAAGACCTCACATGACTCGGTGGGTCAAAATACGGAAAAATTATAGCTCTCAATATGTGGTGATGCAAAAACTATTTTTACAATAAAAAGCGTCTTTTAGCGTGCGACAGCCGCCAAACATAAAAACCGCCATAAATAGTAAATCAAACCCCCCGTTATCACCCCCTTAGTTAGGGAAAAATAATAAAATTAAAAAAATGTATTTATTTCCATTTTTCCATTAGGGTTAGGGCTAGGGTTAGGGCTAGGGGTGTGTTGGGGTAGGGTTAGGGTTAGGGTTAGGGTAGGGTTAGGGTTAGGGCTAGGGCTAGGGTTAGGGTTAGGGCTAGGGTTAGGGTTAGGGCTAGGGTTAGGGCTAGGGTTAGGGTTAGGGGCGTGTTGGGGTTCGGGTTGGAGTTAGAATTGGGGGTTTCCACTGTTTGGGCACATCAAGGGATCTCCAAATGCAACATGGCGTCTGATCTCAATTCCAGCTAATTCTGAGTTGAAAAAGTCAAATGGTGCTCCTTCCCTTCCAAGCTCTGCTATGCGCCCAAACAGTGTTTTACCCCCACATGTAGGGTATCAGCCTACTCAGGACAAATTGCAAAACAATTTTTGGGGTCCAATTTCTCCTGTTACCCTTAGGAAAATAAAAAATTGGGGGCAAAAATATCATTTTTGTGGAAAAAAATGATTTTTTTATTTTCACGTCCGAGTGTTATAAACTTCTGTGAAGCACTTGGGGGTTCAAAGTGCTCACCACACATCTAGATAAGTTCCGTGGGGGGTCTAGTGTCCAAAATGGGGTCACTTGTGGGGAGTTTCAATAGTTTAGGTACATCAGGGGCTCTCCAAACGCACATGACACCCGCAGACCATTCCATCAAAGTCTGCATTCCAAAACGTCACTGCTTCCCTTCCGAGCCCCGACGTGTGTCCATACAGTAGTTTTCTCCCACATATGGGGTGTCAGCGTACTCAGGACAAATTGGACAACAACTTTTGGTGTCCAATTTCTCCTGTTACCCTTGGGAAAATGAAAAAATTGGGGACTAATTGATCATGTTTGTGGAAAAAATACGATTTTTTTATTTTCATGCCCTGGCATTATAAACTTCTGTGAAGCCCTTGGGGGTTCAAAGTGCTCACCTCACATCTAGATACGTTCCTTAGTGGGTCTAGTTTTCAAAATGGGGTCATTTGTGGGGGGTTTCCACTGTTTAGGTTCATTAGGGGCTCTCCAAAGGCAACATGACACCCGCAGACCATTCCATCAAAGTCTGCATTCCAAAACGTCACTACTTCCCTTCCGAGCCCCGACGTGTGCCCATACAGTAGTTTTCTCCCACATATGGGGTATCAGCATACTCAGGACAAATTGGACAACAACTTTTGGGGTCCAATTTCTCCTGGTACCCTTGGGAAAATAAAAAAATGGTGATTAAAAGATCATGTTTGTGGAAAAAATACGAATTTTTTATTTTCACGCCCGGGTGTTATAAACTTCTGTAAAGCACTGGGGGGGTCAAAGTGCTCACCACACATCTAGATAAGTTCCTTAGGGGGTCTAGTTTCCAAAATGGTGTCATTTGTGGGGGGTTCCACTGTTTTGGTATATCAGGAGTTTTCCAAACGCGACATGGTGTCCGATCTCAATTCCAGCCCAAAACGCTGCTTCCCTTCCGAGCTCTGCCATGCGCCCAAATAGTGGTTTACCCCCACATGTGGGGTATCAGCGTACTCAGGACAAATTGCACAATAACTTTTAGGGTCCTGTTACCCTTGGAAAAATAAGAATTGAGGGTGAAAAGATCATTTTTGTGGAAAAAATATGATTGTTTAATTGTACCGCTGTACGTTATAAACTTCTGTAAAGCCCTTGTGGGTTCAAAGTTCTCACCACATATCTAGATAAGTTCCTTGGGGGGTCTAGTTTCCAAAATGGGGTCACTTGTAGGGGGTTTCCACTGTTTAGGTACATCAGGGACTCTCCAAACGTGACATGGCGTCCAATCTGAATTCCAGCCAATTTTGCATTGAAAAAGTCAAACGGCGCTCCTTCCATTCTGAGCTCTGCCATGTGCCGAAACAGTCGTTCCCCCCCACATATCAGGTATCTGCGTACTCAGGACAAATTGCACAATAACTTTTGCAGTTCAATTTCTCCTGTTACCCTTGGTAAAATAAAAAAAATTGAACCTGAAGTATTTTTTTTATGAAAAAAAGTTAGATGTTCATTTTTTTTTAAATATTCAAAAAAATTCCTGTGACGCACCTAAAGGGTTAATAAACTTCTTGAATGTGGTTTTGAGCACCTTAAGGGGTGCAGTTTTTAGAATGGTGTCACTTTTGGGTATTTTCTATCATATAGACCCCTCAAAGTGGCTTCAAATGTGATGTGGTCCTAAAAATAAAATGGTGTTGTAAAAATGAGAAATCGCTGGTCAACTTTTAACCCTTATAACTTCCTAACAAAAAAAAATTTTGGTTCCAAAATTGTGCTGATGTAAAGTAAACATGTGGGAAATGTTAGTTATCAAGTTTTTTGTGTGCCGTATCTCTGTGATTTAAGGGCATAAAAATTCAAAGTTGGAAAATCGCGAAATTTTCAAAATTTTCGCCAAATTTCCGTTTTTCTCACAAATAAACGCAAGTTATTTGAATGAAATTTTACCACTATCATGAAGTACAATATGTCACGAGAAAACATTGTCAGAATCACCGGGATCCATGGAAGCGTTCCAGAGTTATGACCTCATAAAGGTACAGTGGTCAGAATTGTAAAAATTGGCCCGGTCATGAACGTGCAAACCACCCTTGGGGGTGAAGGGGTTAAACTTCTCCACAACAGTATCATGGACCTGCTTGTTGTGTTCCTTGGTCTTCATGATGCTCTCTGTGCTTCAAACAGAACCCTGAGACTATCAGAGAGCAGGTGCATTTATACGGAGACTTGATTACACACAGGTAGATTATATTTATAATCATTAGTCATTTAGGACAACATTGGATCATTCAGAGATCCACAATGAACTTCTGGAGTGAGTTTGCTGCACTGAAAGTAAAGGGGCCGAATAATATTGCACGCCCCCCTTTTCAGTTTTTGAATTTCCACAAAAATTTAAAATAACCAATACATTTCGTTCAACTTCACAATTGTGTTCCACTTGTTGTTGATTCTTCACCAAAAATTTACATTTGGTATCTTTATGTTTGAACCATGATATGTGGGAAAAGGCTGAAAAGTTCCAGGGTGCCGAATACTTTTGCAAGGCACTGTATCTATATCTATCTATAGCTATATCCATATCTATCTATAGATATATCCATATCTATCCATAGATATATAGCCATAGATATATCTATAGATATATCCATAGATATTGTATATCCATAGATATATCTATCTTTTGATATATCTATGGATAGATATAGATAGATAAATAATAGCAAGGCCGTTGTTTATTAGCGAACAATATGTTTAATTTTGAAGAAAAAAACGGTGAAAAAATTGGCGTGGGCTCCGGCGCAATTTTCTGCGCCAGAGGGGGAAAGCCGATGGCCGGAGGCCAATATTTGTAGCCTGGGAAGGGGGTAATAACCATGGCCCCTTCCCAGGCTATGAATATCAGCCTGCAAGTGTCTGCATAGCCTTTACTGGCTATTAAAATAGGGGGACCCCGCAAAAAATGACTTGGGGTCCCCCTATATTTTATAGCCAGAAAGGCTACGCAGACAGCTGCGTGCTGATATTCATAGCTTAGGAAGGGGCCATGGATATTGGCCCCCCCTGGCTACAAATACCAGCCGGCAGCCGCCCCAGAAATGGAGCATCTCTAAGATGCGCCAATTCTGGCACTTAGCCCCTCTCTTCCCACTGCCGTGTAGCAGTGGCATATGGGTTAATAAGGGGTTAATGTCACCTTGCTATTGTAAGGTGACATTAAGCCCGGTTAATAATGAAGGCGTCAATAAGACATTATTAATCTAAGTAATAAAGGTTAAAAAACACACACATGGGAATAAAGTATTTTAATGAAATAAGACACAACACATGTTTTCATAATTTTTATTACACACGTAAATCCATTTGAAGGCCATGATCACCTGCAAAAAAAAAACAAAAAAACAACAGTATACTCCCTGTCCGATGCAGTCCCTCTTTAATAACAATTGTCCCATGACGATCTCCCCTATAGAGCTGAGGAAGGCACAATCGCCGAAACGCGCGTTGGGGTACGGCTGTGGTCCCATTTGCTGCTCCTTCACTGTGTAAGTGTTCCCCTGATTACTATCTGTACGCTTTTGCCTGTTATTAATTTATTTAGGGACTTTTCCCTGTATTTCATGGATACACCCATGGGCAAACACTACCTATGTTTAGATATTGAGGGACTTCACAATGTTGATGTATTACCATGATTATTGATTTGGAGCAGCCATTGTCACCCGGCCTCTCTTTTCCTGCCAATGTCACTTTTTAGCCATGTTCTGCTTTTTTCACCCTTCAATAAAACCTATTCTGCACTTTACCATGCGATATTAGAATTTTTTCACTGCTTTTCGTCAGTTGTTACATTTAATATGCAGTGTGTTCTGCACTGTCCATTCATGTGCTGGAATCTTGGTTGTGATTACCAACACATCTAGTCATTATGATTTTGATAATCCACTCCAGCACATTTTGCTGTCTTTCACTTTTACCCTCCACAGAGATATAGACTTCAGTCTAAGGAGAGGATTTACATAGGTTCCCATTCAGATGAAGACTTCAGTCTAAGTGAGGATTGGCATTAGGTTAGGGTCCTGGAAAACGTATTTCAGCACTTTAATAATGAGATCTTCAGTCACCTAGTAGGTAGGTTTGTGGTTATTTACCTGGATGATAACCTTGAATCCCACCAGCAACATGTCAGGTAAGTCCTACACATTCTACGTGACAATAAGTTGTATGTCGTACCGGAGAAGTGTATGTTCTCGGTTGAGGAGATCCCTTTTATTGGATATGTATTATCCTCCACCAGTTTTTTCATGGATCCAGCAAAGGTCTGGGCGGTATTGGAATGGGATCGCCCTGAGGACTTGAAGGCCTTACAAAGGTTTTTAGGTTTCGCCAACTACTACCGAAAATTCATAAAACTTTTCGGTAGTAGCCAAACCACTCACTGATATGACCAAAAAGGGGACAGACTTCTCCAGGTGGTCCAGTCCTGCCAGGGAGGCGTTTGACACACTGAAGTGGTGTTTTGCTTCTGCACCGATTCTTATTCAGCCTGATGTCACTCAGCCTTTCATCGTAGAGGTGGATGCATCCGAGGTGGGAGTGGGGGCTGTATTGTCGCAGGGTGCATCTCCTGGTAAATGGCAACCATACGCATACTTCTCTAAAAAACTTTCGCCAGCTGAGAGAAACTATGATATTGGTAATAGGGAACTCTTGGCTATCAAATGGGCATTGGAGGAGTGGCGTCATTTTTTGGAGGGAGCGGTTCACCCTGTGATGGTGATCACTGATCATAAGAATCTGGTTTACTTGGAGTCGGCAAAATGTGTTAGACCGTGTCAGGCAAGATGGGCATTATTCTTTATCAGGTTTAACTTTTTTGTTACTTTTAGGCCGGGAAGCAAAAATGTTAAAGCAGATGCTTTGTCCCGTTGCTTTCCTGAGGGAGGCGATTAGTGCAAACCGGTACCTATTCTACAAAAAGGGGTAGTGATGGCATCAATATGCTCCGATCTTGAAAGAGAGGGTGCTGATGCTCAGGGGGACGCCCCTGCTACCTGTCCTCTGGGTAAACTGTTTGTGCCGCTCAATCTCCATCTGAGAGTCCTCAGTGAACACCATGATACAGTGCTGACTGGACATCCGGGGAATAAGGCCTCCGCGGATCTACTTACTAGGCGTTTTTGGTGGCCAAGTGCTCATAAGGATGTTCGGAAGCATGTGGCCGCCTGCAATGTCTGTGCGCATTGTAAGACTTCGCATACGCGTTCATCTGAGGCTCTCTAATCATTGGAGATTCCCAACAGACCTTGGACTCACTTGTCGGTTGATTTTATTACTGACTTACCTGTGTTTGCAGGGAGCACTGTAATCTAGGTGGTGGTGGTGGACAGGTTCAGTAAAATGTCTCATTTTATTGCATTACCAGCTTTGCCTAACGCCAAGACTCTGGCGCAAATCTTCATCAGGGAGATAATCAGACTGCATGGGGTTCCTACCGATATTGTCTCAGATCGGGGGGTGCAGTTTGTCTCCAAATTCTGGAGGGCGTTTTGCCACCATCTTGGGATCCAGTTTTCTCGCCAACCCAATCATGACAGGTTCCCATTCAGATGAAGACTTCAGTCTAAGTGAGGATTGGCATTAGGTTAGGGTCCTGGAAAACGAGAAATGCCTTACCGTGGCTTCCAGGTACACATAATTGTCCATTTTATGCGCTAAACTTTCTAAATTTTTCATACTTCTAATGCAGTAATGCAATTCATTTTTAATATTTCATGTTTGCATGTTATGGCGCTACAGTGTGCTTCCTTTTTTGTTTGAATACTCTGGACTCTGGCTTCTGTTTAGCGATATCTGACTTTTTAGAAGTGCACAAAAAATATGGCTGACCGCACATTTATGCACACCTAAAATAGCCGGGCACCCCTGCATCATAGGCTAGACAGTGTCCACAGTGCCTCCATCTGCCTCATTATTCAGTAGGGCGTCTTCCGTTGGGGGTTCCGTATGTATCACATATTTCAGAGATTTACATGGAAACCCCGATGTAATTGCTCAGCGTAGAGCTCAGGATAAACGTGTGCTGAGCCTTACTGCAATTATCAATCACTGTGTCGTGGTCCGAGGAGAGCCTGGAGGGGCGTAACTAAGGGCCCCGTCACACATAGCGATGCACCAGCGATCTCGACAACGATATGACCTTGTCAGGATTGCTGGTGTGTCGCTACATGATCGCTGGTGAGCTGCCAAAAAGACAGCTTTACCAGCGATCAGCACCAGCAACACAGGGGTAAACAAGTGACGCACATCGCTTAGTTACCCACTGTGTACCTTAGTTACCAGCGCGCTGGTGCAGGGAGCTGGTAACCAAGGTACACATCGGGTTTCTAAGCGGCGCGGCACTTAGAAACCCGATGTGTACCTTGGTTACCAGCGCGCTGGTGCAGGGAGCTGGTAACCAAGGTACACATCGGGTTTCTAAGTGGCGCGCGGCACTTAGAAACCTGATGTGTACCTTGGTTACCAGCTCCCTGCACCAGCGCGCTGGTAACTAAGGTACACATCTGGTTTCTAAGCGCTGCGCACCGCTTAGAGACCCTCTGTTTACCTTAGCTACCAGCTCCTGCTCGCTGGTCTCCCGCCTGTCACACGCAGCGATGCGTGCTGGCCAGTGGGAGACCAGCGATCAAAAAAATGTCCTGGCCATTCCAAAACGATCAACGATAAACGGCAGGGGGGCCGATCGCTGGTAAGTGTCACACACTGGTGAGATCTCTGTTGCGTCACAAAACTTGTGACTCAGCAGCGATCTCGCTAGCGAGATCACTATGTGTGACGGGGGCTTAAGTGAATACCTGACTCTTCAATAGATCCACTGTTGGTTGGATTAGACATGGTTCCAGATGGACACTAGGTGTTACACTAGGACGGACCTTGGACACAGCTGGCCCTCAAGGAGCAGGAAGCTGGAATGGACTAGAAGGGAAAGTTTAGGCAGGCAAGGAAGGAACACAGGAGTGGCAGGTGCTGGCGAGGACAGCTTGAATACTGGCAGTTGCAAGTAGGTACCGCTGGTATACATGTAATGTGCACAGTGCGAGGAGCTGCTGTGTTCTCACACCCTAGCACTCTACAAATAAACGGTGTCCCGATTGTGTGCTATGCGTGTGGTGCGCAACGCTCACATTTTGGTCGAAGGCCTCTGCTGTCTCCGATTCTTCGGGAGCATATTAGGGGACATACACATTTGGGGACATAAAATTCGTTTTATAATAAAGAAATTTACTTAACTGTCCATTTTCATTACAACGTCACAAACTACTCTATTTTCAAAGTTCATAGGACAGCACGTTCTGATGTTTGTTGTTCGCCCGCCCCAAACTATCCCTTTCCTCTCTTGTACCTCTGACCCCTAGGATACTCCATCTGACTCTGCAGCTTTCATGCGATTTCCCATCTGACTTCCTCTCCTAGGAATATATTGAGACATACTGTGCCTCTCAGTGCCTCAGTTGTACTGCAGGCCCCAGACGTTCCAAATTTAAGGCTGACGGGTTTTTCCTATGTGCTTTCAGCAGGAATCCAGATCCATGTGTCCGCCAGGCCATGAACTTTGTCCAACCTACCCCCTGCAATAAAGAATGGTAGGGCCAAAACCATGATCATACTATTTGTGTGTCGCAACGGGGAGCAAACCCGTGAAGGTCCCTTCATCAGTGTAGCAGGACCTGAACTGCGCATATTTCCCCTAAAAGCAAATGAAAAGTGCTGTGTTCTAGTCACCCTGCAAGGCTTTAAACTTGCTTGCTTCATAAGGAGAAGACACCTTCTTTCATATGCACAATATGCAGTGTAACTGGTGCGCCCCACAGGGCCGTGGGGTACTTGGTACCGGGCCGGTCCTTTAGAGAATGTTGCGGCAGTAATGACCCGGTCCATGGCCCTGGGCGTCCATTAAAATAAATGAGGAAAGTTTGTAGGGTATTAATACGTGATGCCACCCGTGGTGTTTGGCAATAAGGGGATGACCGACGCTGCCTAAGGAGACCGCTGGGGCCGTTGGTGATGCAGCAGAGTTGTTACAGCTCTCCACAAGTAGAGCTAGGCCCCAGGACAGTTATAATTCTTGTAAGGGATAGTGATGTTGGGGTGCAGGACTGAGGGAATAATGAATAACTTCAAACACATGAACTGTAGTATCCTTTACCTTTACTTGATGATTTGAATTGCAAACTGGAGCACTGCTAACAGATGGAAATGGAGTTCCGGACAGCCTGGAAGCAATCTAGTCTCCCTTAAGCCAGATGGAGTTGGAGGCCTCCTTGCTGTGCTGTTCTATGAGGTCCTTGCTGCTTAAAGCTATGCTTGAGCCTCTGTTCCATATGGTCCCTGTACTTGCCCGTATGGCAGGCAGCTTGAGCCTATTGCAGGTGTCGCTCCTTTGTGGCATCTCCGGGCTCTGATATGCTGCTGTGCCCCGAGTGTCTGATGGGCCAGGGGACCTGCAGTTCCCTGCCCTCCAGATTTAGCTGCTGGGACTATTGTACCCGTGCAGCGACGGACTCCAGCGTCGGGTTCTAGCACTCTGTTCTGGTGTGAGCTTGGTCACAGCTCCACTCCCCAGCTTTTCCTAAACTTCTCTCTTCCTCTATAACTCTTCTCTGACTCTGTCTGCAACTCTCGTCTGGGGACGAGCTCTTAATTCTTCCAGTCCCCACCACTGACTGCCTAACCCTGCCTCCAGGCCAGAACTAATAGGGAAGCTCCGCTAAAACAGGGTTTTGAGTTCCCCCTTCTGGTCTGGGCCAGGAAAAGTGTTGAATGCTGATGTTACCTGACCAGGGAACACCTCCTTGCTTCAAGGCATGACATTACTCCCTGTGAGGGAGGCATTGCCACAGTGGCAACCGGACTCCAAGGGTGCCACATAACCTATACTGTGAACTACTGCCACATTGCCTTTAAAAGAGACTGTACCCTGTCTTCTCCTTCAGTAAAGTGTTAGATCTACAAATTCATCTGTGTGTCTGGCTGTTTGTAATTGGATGAACATCACGGATTCTCCAACACCTGCACCCAGACACCACATCTACAGGAGTGCCCCTTGGGGGCGTCTTATACCATGTCCGCAAGTGTGGCGCCCCTGAGGGTTCAGTCGCCACAGATGTACTGCACCTCCTCCTGAGGTGTGGTGCCCCACTATCCAGGTAAGGTGGAGACACCTGACCACACTCCAACACCTGCATCCCCCATAACATAGTAGTGTAGCAAAGCACCCTTTGGTGGCTCCCTGCTTGGAACACGAAGCGTGCTGGGAGGCGGGTGGAGTTTAGTTTGCACTAAAAGAGCGGGAAGAGGATAGGATTTAGTTAGTTAGTCACAGGAGTCTGATGAGGTCAGTCTGTGAAAGGAGATGCCCTGAGTGGGATGGATGAAGGAAGTGCTGCAGCCGACCTCAGTGATCTGGGTCCGCTGGCACAAGAAAGGAACATTGATAGAAAGCCTGACTCTCCATAAGAAGGGAAGAATTAGTACGAAACGTGAGGAGAAGACGAGAACCAAGGATCAGGGTTAGAGGAGAACCCTTCCCAAGTTCTAAGCGCAAGTCCGGGGTTTGGTCCCCGAGGTTGTATGGATACTAATGGTCCTGCAGCAGACACCGGAGGAATAGAAGTAGTGACCACTTTATTCCCACACCAGACTTGGGGGCACAACAGCAACATGTGTGAGCCTGGACTAGGCAGGAGTCCCCGAAGCAGGCTACAGCTATCTGCCGTACAAGTAGAATTCTTAGGAACATCTGACAGGAGGAACTCCAGTGTAACTCAGTACTGTGAGTACTTCACTAAAAGGCGCTAAGAGGGAGACGTTCAGAAAAGGCACATATGTTGGCGGAGTGTTGGAAAGGAGTACTTCATCTTGCCTTGAAGTTGGCTGAGCTCCTGACCTGGACGACACGGCACGGATGCGGCCACCTGTACCACAACTGACTGTGAGTAAAGCTTTGGAACTACATGCCCTGGTGTCCTTCACTTATTCCTGTGTCAACCTGCCCGGCACTGCTACATCCCTCCTGCGCCCGACACTACACCATCTAAGTGTCACTTCACCTACTCTGCCCTGGGACTACAGCCCTGCCTGTGGAGGGCTATAACATCATTGCTGCACCACACCATCTGTCCCAGAGGAGCTGTTTGCAGCGTCGGCTTAACATCTTCCTTGCCGAACACCACAGGTGGCGTTACGAATCACTTATAAACTTTCACCACCATAAACACACTGAAACAACCCCTTTTGCAATGGAGCCCCAGGGCCACGGACCGGGTCACTGCTGCCGTGACAACTCCCGTTGACAAGATCAACCGGCCCGGTACCGAGTACCCCACAGCCCTGGCGTGTGAGGGCGCTCCATAAGCACCACCTCCCACTATTGACAATTGTGGACATGAGGGTAGTGTTTAGGAGTCCAGCAACCCACTTCAGCTTCTGTGACATTAAAATCTGTTGCCAGTGGAACCACATGTCCCAGCTGGACCCTCTGCAACATCTGGCGTTTCCCCATGGCTCACCACCTTAATAATACTGAATATTTAAAAAGTAAAAGTGAAGTTTTTGTCTTTCTTAGATGACTATCTGTGTGTGAATAATTATTATGCAACTAAATGAAAAACTTAAATTTTTCTATCTCAATCGTTTATTTTCATCTGTTAGAGTGAGAGTAATAACCAAACAGCTCAAAATGTACAAAATGCATTTCTGACGACATATTGAAAAAAATTCAGTGACCGATATAAACACCCATCTTTTCAATAACAGTTATAAGCCTTCCATCCAAGGAGTCTGTCAGTGTCATGGGGTTACCGCAGAGAGTCTGGTGGCTCCTGCTTCGCAGCTGAGACGAAGCACTTCCATGTATTAAATGTGTTTGTTTTCTTTCAGCGGGACAGGGGTTAATTGGCCATGTGGAAATCTCTATATTCAGCAGTGCTGTTAGCCACTCCTCTCTCCTATAAAAGCTAGGACTGCTGGCCAGGTCCTTGTCTGAGTTAGTACTTGCTACATACAGCTTTGGCAAAAATTAAGAGACCATTTTCAAATGTTCAGTTTGTCTGATTTTTCTCTTTATAGGTATACTAGCTGAAGAGCCCGGCATTACCTGGGCATAGTAACCAACTGCGGTTAGTTATAACAAATTATAATGATTATATTGCACATAAAAACCGTGCATCTAATCCTATCCTGTGTGATACTGACTGCTGAGCTGCATATCTAATCCTATCCTGTGTGATACTGTCTGCTGAGCTGTGTATCTAATCCTATCCTGTGTGATACTGACTGCTAAGCTGTGTATCTAATCCTATCCTGTGTGATACTGCCTGCTGAGCTGTGTATCTAATCCTATCCTGTGTGATACTGACTGCTAAGCTGTGTATCTAATCCTATCCTGTGTGATACTGACTTCTGAGCCGTGTATCTAATACTATTCTGTGTGATACTGTCTGCTGAGCTGTGTATCTAATCCTATCCTGTGTGATACTGTCTGCTGAGCTGTGTATCTAATCCTATCCTGTGTGATACACAGCTCAGCACACAGTATCTAATCCTATCCTGTGTGATACTGACTTCTGAGCCGTGTATCTAATACTATTCTGTGTGATACTGACTGCTGAGCTGCATATCTAATCCTATCCTGTGTGATACTGTCTGCTGAGCTGTGTATCTAATCCTATCCTGTGTGATACTGACTGCTAAGCTGTGTATCTAATCCTATCCTGTGTGATACTGCCTGCTGAGCTGTGTATCTAATCCTATCCTGTGTGATACTGACTTCTGAGCCGTGTATCTAATACTATTCTGTGTGATACTGACTGCTGAGCTGCATATCTAATCCTATCCTGTGTGATACTGTCTGCTGAGCTGTGTATCTAATCCTATCCTGTGTGATACTGACTGCTAAGCTGTGTATCTAATCCTATCCTGTGTGATACTGCCTGCTGAGCTGTGTATCTAATCCTATCCTGTGTGATACTGACTGCTAAGCTGTGTATCTAATCCTATCCTGTGTGATACTGACTTCTGAGCCGTGTATCTAATACTATTCTGTGTGATACTGTCTGCTGAGCTGTGTATCTAATCCTATCCTGTGTGATACTGTCTGCTGAGCTGTGTATCTAATCCTATCCTGTGTGATACACAGCTCAGCACACAGTATCTAATCCTATCCTGTGTGATACTGACTTCTGAGCCGTGTATCTAATACTATTCTGTGTGATACTGTGTGCTGAGCTGCATATCTAATCCTATCCTGTGTGATACTGTCTGCTGAGCCGTGTATCTAATCCTATCCTGTGTGATACTGTCTGCTGAGCTGTGTATCTAATCCTATCCTGTGTGATACTGTCTGCTGAGCTGTGTATCTAATCCTATCCTGTGTGATACTAACTGCTGAGCAGTGTATCTAATCCTATCCTCTGTGATACTGACTACAGAGCCGTGTATCTAATCCTATCCTGTGTAATACTAACTGCAGAGCCGTGTATCTAATCCTATCCTGTGTGATACTGACTGCTGGGCTGTGTATCTAATCCTCTCCTGTGTGATACTGACTGCTGAGCTGCGTATCTAATCCTATCCTGTGTGATACTGACTGCTGAGCCGTGTATCTAATCCTATCCTGTGTGATACTGACTGCTGAGCCGTGTATCTAATCCTCTCCTGTGTGATACTGACTGCTGGGCTGTGTATCTAATCCTCTCCTGTGTGATACTGACTGCTGAGCTGCGTATCTAATCCTATCCTGTGTGATACTGACTGCTGAGCCGTGTATCTAATCCTATCCTGTGTGATAGAATCATAGAATCGTAGAGTTGGAAGGGACCTCCTGGGCCATCTGGTCCAACCCCCTGCTCAAAGCAGGATTCGCTAAATCATCCCAGTCAGATGTCTGTCCAGCCTCTGTTTGAAGACTTCCATTGAAGGAGAACTCACCACTTCTCGTGGAAGCTTGTTCCACTCATTGATAACTCTAACTGTCAAAAAGTTTTTTCTAATATCTAATCTGTGTCTCCTCCCATTCAGTTTCATCCCATTGCTTCTAGTCTTTCCTTGTGCAAATGAGAATAAAGTTGATCCTTCTACAATGTGACAGCCCTTTAGATATTTGTAGACAGCTATTAAGTCTCCTCTCAGTCTTCTCTTTTGCAAACTAAACAATCCCAGATCCTGCAACCTTTCCTCATAAGCCAGGGTTTGCAGACCGGTCACCATTCTGGTCGCTCTTTTCTGAACTTGCTCCAGTTTGTTGATGTCTTTTTTAAAATGTGGTGCCCACATGTATAAGTATATAAGGGGACAATACAAATATCTCTCCGAGGATCTGTTTATACCAAGGAAGGTGACAGTCACAAGGGGGCATTCTCTGCGTCTGGAGGAGAAAAGGTTTTTCCACCAACATAGAAGAGGATTCTTTACTGTTAGGGCAGTGAGAATCTGGAATTCCCTGCCTGAGGAGGTGGTGATGGCGAACTCACTCGAAGGGTTCAAGAGAGGCCTGGATGTCTTCCTGGAGCATAACGATATTGTTTCTTACAGTTATTGTTAGGTTCTTTAGAAGGACGTAGATCTGGGGATTTATTCTGACAGAATTTTATAGGCTGAACTGGATGGACTAATGTCTTTTTTCGGCCTTACTAACTATGTTACTGCTTCTTCCACTGTTGTGTGTGCAAGCCAATCCCCTCTCCACGGTGCATACAAAGATGCCTCCTGCCCTGCATCTGCCGCCGCCCACAGTCAAAGAGCACATCATCCAGCACGTCCACGTCCTTGTCCCAGCACAGCCCTCCGTTGCTTATACCCCACTCATTGGAACGCAAGCAGAAATACACAGCCAATGCCCCACAGGCCACAGTACTCAACTCTCATATTTCTCTTCTGCTTGCGCTTGAAATGTTGCCCTTTAGGCCCGTGGAGATGGACGCCCTCCGCAACCTGTGGGCGGCGGCCGACCCAAATCACCTTGTCCCCAGCTGCCACCACTACTCACGCCGTGCCCTCTCGCATCACACAAGCACATGTCCCACAACACTACCCGCACCCCCAACAATGCAGTCATTGGGAAAGAACACCCAACCACGGACACATGGACAAGTGCTTATGACCAGGGACAGTACATCTCGCCGACGGCACACTGGGCCAACACAGTGGAAGCCAGGACCCAGTCAGACCCCGGGATGGAACACGTCCTCCCAACGCCAAAAACCACGGGCCCCATGTCAATCAGGGTTGCCCCCACCGTGCACAGCTCCCGCACCTCCTCCCCCTCTCCAGCCCCCATGTCCGAAACGAGCATATCAGTCACAAGCAGTGTATCTAATCCTATCCTGTGTGATACTGACTGCTGAGCTGTGTATCTAATCCTCTCCTGTGATACTGACTGTTGAGCTGTGTATCTAATCCTATCCTGTGTGATACTAACTGCAGAGCCGTGTATCTAATCCTATCCTGTGTGATACTGACTGCTGAGCCGTGTATCTAATCCTATCCTGTGTGATACTGACTGCTGAGCTGTGTATCTAATCCTCTCCTGTGTGATACTGACTGCTGAGCTGTGTATCTAATCCTATCCTGTGTGATACTGACTGCTGAGCCGTGTATCTAATCCTATCCTGTGTGATACTGACTGCTGAGCCGTGTATCTAATCCTATCCTGTGTGATACTGACTGCTGAGCCGTGTATCTAATCCTATCCTGTGTGATACTGACTGCTGAGCTGTGTATCTAATCCTATCCTGTGTGATACTGACTGCTGAACTATGTATCTAATCCTATCCTATGTGATACTGACTGCTGAGCCGTGTATCTAATCCTATCCTGCGTGATACTGGGCTCCCCCTGCAGTCTGTGTCAGAGGGTGGTCTGTGTTGGCACGGTAATAAATGGTGTTATTTCCAGCTTTACAGAAGGACGATACCACCATAGAAATGATAAGAATAATAGGCCTCAGTTACCACAACTGTCTACAAAGAAAACTGTTGCTGACAGCAACCAATCACAGCTCATTTTTCATCTGTTAAACAGCTCTGGGACAGCGTGGCGAGTTTTGAGTGGCGACTTTTGTGTTTCGACTTTTATGTGGCGAGGTTGGTGTATGTGTGGTGAAATGTGTGCTGAGGGTGATATATGTGTTGAAGCACGTGGTAGTGTGTGGCGCATTTTGTGTGTGTGTTCATATCCCCGTGTGTGGTGAGTATCCCATGTCAGGGCCCCACCTTAGCAACTGTACAGTATATACTCTTTGGCGCCATCACTCTCATTCTTTAAGTCCCCCTTGTTCACATCTGGCAGCGGTCAATTTGCCTCCAACACTTTTCCTTTCACTTTTTCCCCATTATATAGATAGGGGCAAAATTGTTTGGTGAATTCGAACGCGCGGGGTTAAAATTTCGCCTCACAACATAGCCTATGACGCTCTCGGGGTCCAGACGTGTGACTGTGCCAAATTTTGTGGCTGTAGGTACGACGTGTATGTATAGGCATCTGCACCGTCGTACCTACAGCCACAAAATTTAGCACAGTCACACATCTGGACCCCGAGAGCATCATAAGCTATGTTGTGAGGCGAAATTTTAACCCCGCGCGTTCCAATTCACCAATTTTGCCCCTATCTACATAATGGGGAAAAAGTGTATGTATTGGCATCTGCACCTTTTTCCCCATTATGTAGATAGGGGCAAAATTGTTTGGTGAATTGGAACGCGCGGGATTAAAATTTCGCCTCACAACATAGCCTATGGTGCTCTCGGGGTCCAGACGTGTGACTGTGCCAAATTTTGTGCCTGTAGCTGCGACAGAGCAGATACCAATCCAGGACATACACACACACATACATACACACACACATTGAGCTTTATATATTAGATTTTTGAGTAAAATGTAAATTGTTCTTTTAGTCTAAAAACTTCTGACAACATGTCAACGAATTTCCAAGCAATAAATTTTGCATTTTTTTTCTGACAAAGAAAAATGGTCAAAATTTAAAAAAACCAAGTGGTTTCAGACTTCAAATAATGCAAAGAAAGCAAGTTCATAATAATTTAGAAACAACAATACTAATGTTTTAACTCAGGAAGAGTTTGGAAATCAATATTTTGTGGAATAACCGTGATTTTTAATTTCAGCGTTCATGCGTCTTGGCATGCTTTCCACCAGTCTTTCACACTGCTTCTGGCTGAAAAATTGAAGCAATTCTTTGTTTGATGGCTTGTGACTATCCATCCTACTCTTGATTACATTCCAGAGGTTTTCAATAGGGTTCAGTGTTATGAGCTCATTTTCTCCTTCACCTCTGATGTCCGATGAACTCCCTCTGCTGGTGAAAGGAGGTAGTGAAATTGATTTGGATGGGAAAAACCTGTCATCTGAACAGGTGGAGTGTGATTGGACATCCGGAATCTCTGAGTGGATATAAGGCCGCCGACGCCCTGCTGGGTTGCTGGTGATCCTCTCTACTCTGAGCTCTGGCCTCCAGTTTAGTCCTGTCTATTAAAGCTAAGCTTTTGCTCTGCTATTGTTCCATGAGATTTTGTCTGGTTTACTTAGTGTTTGTGTTCAGCCAGCCCTGGTTGGGACTGGTTGAACTCCATTTTTGTCTCTGATCAGTTGATCTCTTTGCTCTGTTTTCAGAATATACCTGAGTGCTGATATAGTGATTTTGAAGTCTAGTGACTTCAGGGCCTTTTCTATCAGATGTGTTGGGCAATATTTTTGGCAGGGTTTTTGCGTGATTGCAGACAGTTGCTTTTCTTTCCTGTCCTATCTAGTTAGTGAGGGCCCCATCGTTTGCTCTGCCTGTCTTTCTGTCTGTGTTTTCATCTGTTTTCACCGTCAATACATGTTGGGGGCTGTCTATTGCTTTGGGGTCTGCTCTGGGGCAGTTTAGATTTCCCCTTTCTTTCTTTAGGTTTATTTAGTTCTCCGGCTGTGAACGAGGTGTCTAGGACCACCGTAGGAACACCCCACAGCTACTGTTAGTTGTTGTGAATAGGATCAGAGGTCTGCAATCCGCTAGCTACCAACCTCTCCGGTTTTCAGGACTTAGCTTGTATTTTTGTTTTTTCCTCCTCCGGTGACTCATTCATAGCAGTTCAGGTCAGGAGAATGGGCTGCCCATGACAGGGTTTTGATGTGGTGATCTCTTAATTTTTGCCTGAGCTGTAGATCTGGAGAGGGAGAAGCTGGTGTTTGGAGTGCTGGAAGAGTTTATTGTGCGACTGTTGCTTGGTTAGTAAGCTTGGAAATTCCTCATCCTTATCGGCTTTATTTTCTTCCCCCTTTCTTCACACCCTGGTGAATACCTCTGTTATTTTTGAGAGTATATTTTGTGTGAATGGAATTTTCTTTTACCTTTGTCTTTGTTCCCCTGTTCGTCGGGTTGGTATACGGCGGTACACGGCAGCGCCTCTCTTCCCCGGGTGGGGGAAGGGGACAGACGCAGGGCCGCAGTTAGGAGACAGGGAAAGGGCGGAGGCCGCGGCATTCTCGCCATCTGAGGTATCTCGGGGAACGGGGTGAGCTAGGGCGCCCCCTAGTTTTAGGGCCAGGAAAGGTGCCTCTGGTCCCAGTTTACTCGCCAGTCCTATCGTGACAGTCAGTTTCTTAATCTTTTGATGATTACATTTTTTTGAGAGCACCAACCTCAGCCTCTCGGATACTGTTTACACAGGTGTACTGTTTTCCTACACCGCAAAGCTACCATTTAAAGGCCCACAAGTTTTCAATAGGGTTGAGGTCAGGAAAGGAAGGAGTTATGTTATTATTGTTTTGTCCTTAAGGATTTTACTGGCTTAACAAGCAATGGAGAACTTTGGTGCGTGTGATGGAGCATTGTCCTGCATAAAAATCATGGTTTTCTTGAATGATTCAGACTTTTTCCTGCATCTCTACCTGAAGAAAGTGTGTTTTAAAAACAGTAGGTTTGGGAGTTGATTTTGAGTCCATCTATATCCTGAAAAGGTTCAATTGGCTCATCTTTAGTAATATCAGCCCATAGCAGTACCCGACCTCCACCTTACTGATGTCTAAGTCAAAGTGGAGGTCTGTGTCCATTACTGACCTATCCATCTGGTCCGTTAAGAGTCACTCTCATTTCATCAGTCCATAAAATCTTTGAAAAATCTTTAGCCTTGATGTTTCAGTTTCTGTGTTTTGCTCAGTGGTGGTTGGGTTTCAACCTTCCTTAGCTTGGCCATGTCTCTAAGCATTGAACACCTTATACTTCTGGTCTCTCCAAGGAGGTTAAAGTTCTGGAATATGAAAGCACTGGAGGATTATGGGATCCCGGTCACCTCACATATGGTTCTTCTCAAAACCTTGGCAGTTAAATATGTAGGTTTTTTTCAACATGTTTGCAACACAGCTCTCGATGGTTCTGTCAGTATGTCCCATTATCTTAGCAATTTCAGGAACACTACTTCCCATAGTAAGACTTAATTTTGGACTTTTCAGTGTCAGTTTAATATCTTTTTGGCCCATTTTGCCTGAAGAAAACAAGCTGCCTAAAAATTATGCACATCTTGATAAAGGGTGTTGAATCCTTAGGCCTCACCCTCCCTCATTACACAAACACACATCACCTGATCTGCTTCATTCAATAAGCATTCATGTTTATACAGCTTGGAGTTGGAAAATCTGCATAAAAATGATAAGGTCAAATACTATATTGCCTAATAATTGTGCACACAATGTAGAAGATATCTATGATGATGATTGAACCATAAAATAAAGGCGAAGGTGGGGAAATACTAAACAGGACTTGGACAGCATAAACACATGGACATGGCTGAATTCCAAACTGCAAAAGTGATGAAAACTGTAAATCAACAGCAATAACCAGAAAGACTATACTGACCCAGCAAAGAAAAGAACAAGGATGACTGCCTCCAGGACACCAGGAGACCCACTGCCCCTAATGTGCGTTTCACTAGATATCCTAATATCTAGTGAAATATGTAATTTGAAGGCACTTTACTCACCTGCAAGCAAAAAATTCAAAACTGAAATAGGAATGAAGAAAAAGAATGTTGTCTTACATAAATGTCCCTTAATGTTAGGGAATCCCTTTAATTGCTTGGGAATCTCCATTTGTGCATATGATGTCAAGAATCTTTACCAGTATAGTAATAATAAATTTCATTAGTGGACAAATCCGTATTAACAGCCTGGGGGCCTAAAATAAAGCCTAAAATAAAATAAACGCTAACTTACCTCAGCTCTATTCCTCCGATCTCAATGCTGTGTCCCTCTCCAGTCACCTGACATAAGCAATGTCACGTTACCGCTGCAGCCAGTCAGCAGACTCTGATCACTATTCTGTCAGAGAGGAAGAAATGCTGTAAAGTTGGCTGCAGCGCTCATGTCACATTGTCCTTGTTTGGTGACTGGCTGGGGACACAGAGCTGAATGCAGAGGAATGGCACTACTCCGGGAGGCAAGGGTTGTTTTTATTTCATGCTGTACCTTAGGGTTGCTAATAAGGGTTTGTTTCAGACGTGGAAGTTTATTAGAATATTGGTAGAAAGAGAGTCTGGATGTTATATGTATAAGTGCAAATTCCCAACAATTAAAGGGATTCCCTACCATTCTGCCATGTATCTCTCTATTGCTTCCTTAAATGTTTTGACATACAACCTTAAGATGTACTATTGACTGGACAGTCTTTCTCCAGGACTCGATTTTTCGGTGCCTTTTCCTGCCACTGCCTGCCTCCCAGTGAATTTCCCTCCCTCTGTGCTGAACACACTCTTCTATGCATTTATTCCATACCCTCTGTCATTTCCCTTTCTCTCCTCTAATCTGTCCCCCGCCTCCCTCATTTGCAGATGCCTCTTGTTGTGCACCTGCCCTTCCTCCCCTCAGCCCTCCACTCCTCAAGGAGCCTGAGAACAGGCAGGGCATTCAGCTCTCAGCACCTCTCAGACTCACCAGAGAGAGGGAGCGTCCCCAAGGAAAGGCCTGCTGTCACCCACTGGCTGACACTTCTTTCATGTAGGGGATCTGTACAGAATAGTAAAACCATGACCCAATAATACATGCTATGACTTAATGGTATGAATGATAAACACGAAAATCATACATCAATGAAGCTTTATTGGAAGGAAATATGTGACAGTAATACTTCTTAGTGTCATTTCCCACCCAACCCCCAGCGAGCACTTTGATGGCAGCACATGTGTCCTCTTCCTATGGACTTTGATGTCATCTAACTCCATACCGCCCTTATGGTAAACCTTCCCTGGGATAGAAGAGATCTGGACAACTTCAGAGGCAATCCAATTATGGCAGGTGACTGGGATACAATTTTGATGGAAATCTCCATAAATCAAATTATGCACAGACTGGATGTATTGATGAGTTTCCAAAAGAAAAGACTTGTAGCCATGATAAATGTATGTTAGACCATATTGGGACCATCAGTATCGGTACTCTGCACAGACCACGTACATTCATATGTAAAAGCTTGGGCACCCCTATTAATATTAACCTTTTTTCTTTCTAACAATTTTGGTTTTTGCAACAGCTATTTCAGTTTCATATATCTAATAACTGATGGACTCAGTTATATTTCTGGATTCAAATGAGGTTTATTGTACTAACAGAAAATGTGCAATCTGCATTTAAACAAAATTTGACCGGTGCAAAAGTATGGGCACCCTTATCATTTTCTTGATTTGAACACTCCTAACTACTTTTTACTGACTTCCTGAAGCACTAAATTGGTTTTGTAACCTCATTGAGCTTTGAACTTCATAGCCAGGTGTATCAAATCATGAGAAAAGGTATTTAAGGTGGTCACTTGCAAGTAGTTCTCCTATTTGATTCTCCCATGAAGAGTGGCGTCATGGGCTCCTCAAAACAACTCTCAAATGATCTGAAAACAAAGATTATTCAACATAGCTTTTCAGGGGAAGTATACAAAAAGTTGTCTCAGAGATTTAACCTGTCAGTTTCCACTGTGAGGAACATAGTAAGGAAATGGAAGAACACAGGTACAGTTCTTGTTAAGCCCAGAAGTGGCAAGCCAAGAAAAATATCAGAAAGGCAGAGAAGAAGAAT
This sequence comes from Dendrobates tinctorius, assembly GCF_039654945.1. NCBI lineage: Eukaryota > Metazoa > Chordata > Amphibia > Anura > Dendrobatidae > Dendrobates > Dendrobates tinctorius. The sequence continues at coordinate 2,943,785 of NW_027361886.1, read as the reverse complement.
GGTGAGAACAGTCAAGGACAATCCACAGACCACCTCCAAAGACCTGCAGCATCATCTTGCTGCAGATGGTGTCACTGTGCATCGGTCAACAATACAGCGCATGCATAACGCCTTTTTGTATGACCAAACAACTCAATCTTTGTTTCATCAGTCCACAGGACCTTCTTCCAAAATGTAACTGGCTTGTCCAAATGTGCTTTTGCATACCTCAGGCGACTCTGTTTGTGGCGTGCTTGCAGAAACGGCTTCTTTAGCTTCACTCTCCCATACAGCTTCTCCTTGTACAAAGTGCGCTGTATTGTTGACCGATGCACAGTGACACCATCTGCAGCAAGATGATGCTGCAGGTCTTTGGAGGTGGTCTGTGGATTGTCCTTGACTGTTCTCACCATTCTTCTTCTCTGCCTTTCAGATATTTTTCTTGGCCTGCCACTTCTGGGCTTAACAAGAACTGTACCTGTGTTCTTCCATTTCCTTACTATGTTCCTCACAGTGGAAACTGACAGGTTAAATCTCTGAGACAACTTTTTGTATCCTTCCCCTGAAAAGCTATGTTGAATAATCTTTGTTTTCAGATCATTTGAGAGTTGTTTTGAGGAGCCCATGATGCCACTCTTCATAGGAGAATCAAATAGGAGAACTACTTGCAAGTGGCCACTTTAAATACCTTTTCTCATGATTTGATACACCTGGCTATGAAGTTCAAAGCTCAATGAGGTTACAAAACCAATTTAGTTCTTCAGGAAGTCAGTAAAAAGTAGTTAGGAGTGTTCAAATCAAGAAAATGATAAGGGTGCCCATACTTTTGCACCGGTCAAATTTTGTTTAAATGCAGATTGCACATTTTCTGTTAGTACAATAAACCTCATTTGAATCCAGAAATATAACTGAGTCCATCAGTTATTAGATATATGAAACTGAAATACCTGTTGCAAAAAACAAAATTGTTATAAAGAAAAAAGGTTAATATTAATAGGGGTGCCCAAACTTTTACATATGACTGTAATTGTCATCCATTTTCGACACATTTCTTATCTAAGTACTCTGTATTTTATACAATCTGCACATTGAATGACATCCCCCCCTGTACGTGAGAGATCAAGTGCAGATTTTTAATTTTCCTGATAATCTAACAGGTTATTTTTTTAAATTATTTTTTGTTATTTTCTGTACACAACTTGTAATTCTCATTTTATTTATTACTAGCTGAAGAGCCCGGCGCTGCCCGGGCATAGTAACTAACTGTGGTTAGTTATAGCAAATTATAATTATCCTCCATCCCATAGTCCCGTGCCCATATACCCATCATACATATCCACGATCCCATAGGCCCGTGCCCATATACCCATCATACATATCCTCCATCCTATAGTCCCATGCCCATATACCCATCATACATATCCTCCATCCCATAGTCCCGTGCCCATATACCCAACACACATCCTCCTTCCCATAGTCCCGTGCCCATATACATATCCGCCATCCCATAGTCCCGTGCCCATATACCTATCACACATCCTCCATCCCATAGGCCCGTGCCCATATACCCATCATACATATCCTCCATCCCATAGTCCCATGCCCATATACCCATCATACATATCCTCCATCTCATAGTCCCGTGCCCATATACCCATCACACATCCTTCATCTCATAGTCCCATGCCCATATACCCATCATACATATCCTCCATCCCATAGTCCCGTGCCCATATACCCATCATACATATCCGCCATCCCATAGTCCAGTGCCCATATACCCATCACACATCCTCCATCCCATAGTTCCGTGTCCATATACCCATCACACATCCTCCATCCCATAGTCAACCATTATGACATCATAATGAGCTGCGGGGCTTGCAATCTATGACATCAGCGTCACCATGGCAACCATTATGACATCATAATGAGGGGCGGGGCTTGATACGCACACACTGTTTCCCCATTATGCAAATAGGGGCATTATGATATCATAATGAGGGGCGGGGCTTGACACGCACACACTTTTTCCCCAGTATGTAGATAGGGGCAAAATTGGTTGGTAAATTGGAACGCGTGGGGTTAAAATTTCGCCTCACAACATAGCTTAGGATGCTCTCGGGGTCCAGACGTGTGACTGTGCCAAATTTTGTGGCTGTAGCTGCAACGGTGCGGATGCCTATCCCGGACATACACACATACATACATACATACATACATACATACATACACACTTTGAGCTTTATATATTAGATTATTATAATCATTATTATTCCTATTAATAATAAATACTAAATAAGATAAATTAAAAACACATGTGACATGCACAAAAATGAACAGGTCGGTTGGACAGTGTTCACACCACCCAAAGACTGAAGCACAAAGAAAAAACACAGTATGACAAAACGTGCAAAAATACTCTGTTGTAAAAAATATATAACAGTAGACAGCAAGTGCTAGTAAAAGAATGATACCCTGTTTTTGTTATTTAGTTGATACGTTTTTTGCAAAAAATGTATACTAAGCCACTCCACCAACGTCGCGGTATACCCATCTCGGAGCAGTCCTATCTAATGTATTTAAAACCTGATCATGTGAAGAGTACCTATATCAGCAGGATTCAGAAAGACGCTTCCTGATGTGGGCACGCTGTGTAAGACGGCTGTGTAAGACGCCTCCTCCTGCCGCCTCAAACTCAAAAATATTTCCCGGATCCGCTCATTCCTCAACCACGAAACCACAAAAACACTAGTGCACGCTCTTATCATCTCCCGCCTCGACTACTGCAACCTCTTACTCTCTGGCCTCCCCTCTAGCACTCTAGCACCGCTCCAGTCCATCCTACACTCTGCTGCCCGACTAATCCACCTGTCTCCCCACTATTCCCCAGCCTCCCCCCTATGCCAGGCCCTTCACTGGCTTCCTATTGCCCAGAGGATCCAATTCAAAACCCTAACCATGACATACAAAGCCATCCACAACCTGTCTCCTCCATACATCTGTGACATGGTCTCTAGGTACCTACCCACACGCAACCTTCGATCGTTTCAAGATCTCCTTCTCTACTCCCCCCTTATCTCTTCTTCCCACAACCGCATACAAGACTTCTCCCGTGCTTCCCCCATACTCTGGAACTCCCTACCGCAACACATCAGACTCTCACCATCAACGGAAACCTTCAAGAAGAACCTGAAGACCCACCTGTTCCGACAAGCCTACAGCCTGCAATGATCTTCGGTCTACTGAACCACTGCACGACTTGCTCTACCCTCTCCTACTGTATCCTCACCCATTCCTGTAGACTGTGAGCCCTCGCAGGCAGGGTCCCCTCTCCTAATGTACTTGTGTGTCCCTTGTCCCTTGTCTTACACTTGTATATTACTCTTGTATATATTACACTTGACTATATTTCCCCTTTTCACATGTAAAGCGCCATGGAATAAATGGCGCTATATAAATACATAATAATAATAATATGCATGTCACAAAAGAGAGGGGCAGGAATCTCCCAAACCTTGCATGAGCAAGAAACTAATAGATTAAAAACACATGTGACATGCACAAACGTGAACAGGTCGGTTGGACAGTGTTCACACCATCCAAAGACTGAAACACAAAGAAAAAACACAGTATGACAAACGTGCAAAAATACTCTGTTGTAAAAAATATATAACAGTAGACAGCAAGTGCTAATAAAAGAATGAAAACAAAAACAGGGTATTTAGTTGATAAGTTTTTTTGCAAAAAATGTATACTAAGCCACTCCACCAACGTCACGGTATACCCATCTCGGAGCAGTCCTATCTAATGTATTTAAAACCTGATCATGTGAACAGTACCTATATGAGCAGGATTCAGGAAGGCGCTTCCTGATGTGGGCACGCTGTGTAAGATGGCTCTTTATGTGCATGTCATGCAAGAGAGGGGGGGGGGATCTCCCAAACCTTGCATAAGCAAGAAACTAATAGATTAAAAACATCAGTATCGGTACTCTGCACAGACCACTGTGATCAGATAAAAGTCACGTAATCAACATCCATTTTCAGCACATTTCTTATCTAAGTAATCAGTATTTTATACATTCTGCACTTTGAATGACATCTCCCCCGTACGTGGGAGATAAAGTGCAGATTTTTGATTTTCCTGATAATCTAACAGGCTATTTTTTTTTTTATTATTTTTTGTTATTTTCTGCACACAGCTTGTAATTCTCATTTTATTTATTATTATTGTAATCATTATAATTCCTATTAATAATAAATACTAAATAAGATAAATCTAAAATCCCACTCTGGAATGGAGACATTCTGCTGGTTATTACTTAATTGCAGAATTATTATCATATGATCTCCTAGACTTCGCTCCGGTGCCGGGGATCAGAGGCCATCGTCTACCAGGGCATGCCACCAGCCATTCTGCTGTACAGTGAGCGGCGAATCTGCTGGGTCCTCACACGAGCACAACACCACAGGAGTCATCAGAAATCAAACATGCCCTATCTAACCCAGCGAACTGAGAAGAACGGCAGAAATTATTCATTAGAAAGGCCTTAAAAGTGCACTAGCAAGGACGTCATGCAAGCTGTACTGCTAAACTCACAGCATTGGAATTAACCATTTCACTTCAAAACAACATTAGGAAATCTGTTAGTGAGGAAAAAACTTTTCAAAATGACTTAATAAAATCCAACACATCAACCAAACCTAGCGAGCACCCAGTGCATATATATGTATGAGGCCAGCGTCTGACACCTTGTGGCCATCTTTAGAGTTGCGTGGCCTTAGCACCTGATGTGTAAAGACAGTGTAAGGCTATGTGCCCACGTTGCAGAAATGCTGCATAATTATCCGCAGCATTTCCGCAACTCCCCGCCGCGGGTAAAACGCATGTGGAATTCGCATGCGTTTTCCCGCAAAACAAGCGTATTTCAAGCATTTTTAGCTTGCAGAATGCTAGCACTTTTCAAAGCGATTTGAAGCATCGCTTGGAAAAGTGATTGACAGGTCGGTCACACTTGTCAAGCATAGTGCTTGACAAGTGTGACCAACTTTTTACTATTGCAGCATCAATAGTAAAAGATAGCATGTTGAAAATAATAATTAAAAAAAACATGGCTATTCTCACTTTCTGACGGCCCCCAATGTCCTCAGCGGCGCTCCCGGTACGTTCCGTTCCCAGGCGTGCTTTGCGCAAAGGACCTTTGTGACATCACGGTCGCGAGACAGCTACATCATCAGAGGTCATTCGCGCAATGCATCCCTGGGAACGGAAGTTGCTGGCAGCGCCGCTAAGGACCGGGAGGACTCCGGGGCCGACAGAGGGTAAGTATATCCCTATTTTTTATTTTAATTCTATTTTTTACAGGAATAGGGTACCCAGGGCATGGAGGAGAGTCTCCTCTCCTCCAGACCCTGCGTACCATCCGCACATGAAACACTCGCTTTATGCATGGTGGGCATAGCCACATGCGTAAAGTGAGCGTTTCAATGCAGTCCTATGGCGATCCCGCTGAATTAATGGACATGCTGCGGATTTTACCGCTATGCGATTCTGCAGTGTCAAAATCCGCAGCAATGGCACAGCAACTGCGGAATCCCATAGGATTGCATGGGAATGTGTTTTGTTGGGCACACAGCCTAATGGTGCTTTGTCACCATCAGTGATTCAGTACGTCGCTTCATCACTACTACTCCAATAAAAATCATATCATTAAACCACATTTAGAAACCGCCATGGTTTTCCTTGCTAGGTCTAACGCCTGATAAATACGGATAGGTCAAGTTGTGGTTTGCAAAATCTCATTAACTAGTAAGTAACATGTACTTCAGCAAAAAAAACAAACAAACAATAATTGCACCTATGAAAGCTTCCTTAGGGTCCATGTATACAGCTGGTGTTTAACAGAACCGTAAAGTGAAAATTATAATTATACAGACACACAATGTGTCTCCATGTGCCTTCAATTTATACAGAGGCACACAGAGGTGCTCGCGTATTCCATGCGAATCCATCAGAAAATAATTGTGACATGCTCCATCGCTTCCCATATGGCAGAGATATCAGCACATGGAGGGCAGACTCATAGGATTTCGTGCTAGGTAATGCTATGTGCTAGACCCACAGGTATATTCAGACAGGGAAGAGATTCTCCACAGCAAATCTACAAATGATACTCCTATGCAAGTCTTGGAGCAGCTCCATTGTTACATTTTTCTCCTATCCTAATTACATAGGTAATACCTACTCTTTTAGGGCTCGTTCAAATGAGTGTACAACTGGTCTGTGTGCACCACAAGAAAGCACATGGACCCATTATAGCAAAAGAAAATCCCAACATGCATTAAATGTCCATTTTATGAACTACAATAATGCATGCAATGAAAAGCAGCTAGGGCACCCGTGTACAATGTGAACGAGTACAATGTGAACGAGCACAATCTGCAGCTGCGGCTGGCCTGATCTTCAATATGGCCATCTGAACCTGGCCTTACTAATTCATTATAACAATGCCATCACATCGTGGGTACAAGACTAGGGGAACTTGACTCTTCAGTGTCCTAATGTACAGGGTACATATATAGTCATATGTTAAAGTTTGGGCACCCCTATTAATGTTAACCTTTTTTCTTTATAACAATTTGGTTTTTGCAACAGCTATTTCAGTTTCATAGATCTAATAACTGATGGACTCAGTTATATTTCTGGATTCAAATGAGGTTTATTGTACCGGTCAACTTTTGTTTAAATGCAGATTGCACATTTTCTGTTAGTACAATAAACCTCATTTGAATCCAGAAATATAACTGAGTCCATCAGTTATTAGGTATATGAAACTGAAATAGCTGTTGCAAAAACCAAAATTGTTATAAAGAAAAGAGGTTAACATTAATAGGGGTGCCCAAACTTTAACATATGACGGTATGTGCAGTGACAGTAAAAGGCAAATCAACCACTCTTGTCCTTGGCTAGGCATAGTGGTTTCCCGAAAGCAGAAACCCCCTTCAAATACACCAGACTCTGAATTATGAGCCTATTAATTTGCCTAATAAATATTCTGAGCAGTATATAAGCATAGTACGTTACTGTTAAATATGGACAAAAAAAGCATGGTATGAATATTGCAAAGAACAATGGAAGCATTGGCTGGTGGATGAGTAGACACGTTTTTAGATGGATGAGTCCAGAATTGTTTGAATTGAAAAAAGACATGAATCTTGAGGCAAATGAATGCACGACGGTTAAGTGCTTGATATCTTCTATCAGGAACTCTACACTGATTTTTTCTGCCAGGCTGCATGTCACTCAATGTGTTAGTATACAAGACAGGAGAAGTGGTACTGTGCAATGTATAAGTATATACAATGCTACAGATGCTGAGAATTACACTAGTATGCTGGACAAGAGAAGTGGTTCTGTGCAGTGTGTATACAGACTAATACAGATACTGAGAATTACGTATTTTACAGGACAGGAGAAGTGATGCTGTGCAGTGTGCATGCAAAAATAATGCAAATACAGAGAATTACACTCTACAGGACATGAGGCGAACAAGAGAAGTAGTACTGTGCAGTGTATATACAGAATAAAACCGATACTGAGAATTACCTACTATACAGGACAGGAAAAGTGGTACTGTGCAGTGTATATATCCAGGACAGGAGAAGTGGTACTGTGCAGTGTATATATACAGGACAGGAGGAGTGGAACTGTGCAGTGTATATATACAGGACAGGAGAAGTGGTACTGTGCAGTGTATATATACAGGACAGGAGAAGTTGTACTGTGCAGTGTATATATACACCACAGGAGAAGTGGTACTGTGTGGTGTATATATACAGGACAGGAGAAATGGTACTGTGCAGTGTATATATACAGGACAGGAGGAATGGTACTGTACAGTGTATATATACAGGACAGGATAAGTGGTACTGCACAGTGTATATATACAGGACAGGAGAAGTGGTACTGTGCAGTGTATATATACAGGACAGGAGGAGTGGTACTGTGCAGTGTATATATACAGGACAGGAGAAGTGGTACTGTGCAGTGTATATATACAGGACAGGAGAAGTGGTACTGTGCAGTGTATATATACAGGACAGGAGATGTGGCACTGTGCAGTGTATATATCCAGGACAGGAGAAGTGGTACTGTGCAGTGTATATATACAGGACAGGAGGAGTGGTACTGTGCAGTGTATACATACAGGACAGGAGAAGTGGTACTGTGCAGTGTATATATCCAGGACAGGAGAAGTGGTACTGTGCAGTGTATATATCCAGGACAGGAGAAGTGGTACTGTGCAGTGTATATATACAGGACAGGAGGAGTGGTACTGTGCAGTGTATATATACAGGACAGGAGATGTGGCACTGTGCAGTGTATATATCCAGGACAGGAAAAGTGGTACTGTGCAGTGTATGTATACAGGACAGGAGAAGTGGTACTGTGAAGTGAGTGTATATATACAGGGCAGGAGAAGTGGTACTGTGCAGTGTATATATACAGGGCAGGAGAAGTGGTACTGTGCAGTGTATATATACAGGACAGGAGGAGTGGTACTGTACAGTGTATGTATACAGGACAGGAGAAGTGGTACTGTGAAGTGAGTGTATATATACAGGGCAGGAGAAGTGGTACTGTGCAGTGTATATATAAAGGACAGGAGAAGTGGTACTGTGCAGTGTATATATACAGGACAGGAGGATGTTATGATTGAGTCACCGTAGGAGGCAAAAACAGAAATGCTAGCTAAGTCCAGAAAACCAGAGAAGTTGGCAGCTATCGGATTGCAGACCCCTGAACCTATCAACACCACTAGCAGTAGCCATGGGGGGTTCCTACGATGCCCTAGACCCCTCGATCACAGCCAGAGAATTAAATAGGCCTAAAGAAAGAAAGGGGAAATCTAAACTGCCCCAGAGCAGACCCCAAAGCAAAAGGCAGCCCCCAACATATAATGACGGTGAAGCAAGATGAAAATACTAACACAGACAGAAAGATAGACTGAGCAAAGACGGGCCCAAGCTAACTAGATAGAAAAGGACAGGAAGGCTGCTGTCTGCAATCCGTGAAAAACCCTATGAAAATAAGAGCCAACAGACTGACAGTGAAAAAGGCCCTGAAGACGCTAGGCTTCAAAAAAGCTATGTCAGTACTCAGGAATATTCTGAAGACAGAGCTACAGGTAAAAGGAGATTCAGCTCACCCCAGCAGGGAATGGCAGAATACAGAAAAGCAAGGAAAACAAAACAAAAATGCTAACAGGCAAAACAGAAAACTTAGCTTTAGAGGAGCAGGAATCAGACTGGTGTCCTAGAAGTCCACAGAGAAATCACCCGCAGGGCAGAAGGGCGTCGGCAGCCTTATATCCAGTCCGTGACTCCACTCAGCCAGTCATCCTCATTAGGCTCAGGTGCCTGATAATCAGGCTCATTACCTTCCTTTACCAGAATAGGGAGTTCACCAGACCACAGTGACGAAGGGGAAAATGAACTCACAACAGTACCTCCCCCTTGAGGAGGGGTCACCGAACCCTCAACCACGCCACCAGGGCGATCAGGGTCAGCCCGGTGAAATGCACGCACCAATCTTTTTGCATGAATATCAGAGGCAGAGACCCAGGAATTATCCTCCTGACCATAACCCTTCCACTTAACCAAATACTGAAGTCTCTGTCTAGCCAGACGGGAATCCAGTATTTTCTCTACCTCATATTCCATGTTACCTTCAACCAATACAGGGTCTGGAGGTGCCACCCCAGGAACAACTGGTTCAACAAACCTCTTCAACAAGGACTTATGGAACACATTATGGATTTTAAATGTGACAGGAAGAGCCAAACGAAAAGAGACCGGATTAATAATCTCCAAAATCTTGTAAGGTCCAATAAATCTAGGCTTAAACTTAGGAGAAGCCACCTTCATAGCAATATTTTTTGATGATAACCACACCATATCACCAATCTTAAACTGGGGACCAATGGTCCTATGTCGATTGGAAAACCGCTGGGCCTTTTCCTGGGAGAGAGATAACTTATCCACCACTTGGTCCCAGATCTGGTGCATTCTCTCCACCACAGAGTCAACACCTGGGCAGGCAGAAGGCTCCACCTGCCCTGAAGAAAATCGAGGATGAAACCCAAAGTTACAAAAAAAAGGTGACATCAAAGTGGCAGAACTAGCTCTATTATTTAAAGCAAATTCGGCCAAGGGCAAAAATGAAACCCAATCATCCTGATCAGCGGAAATAAAACATCTCAAATACGACTCCAAGGTCTGGTTTGTTCTCTCTGTCTGCCCATTGGTCTGAGGGTGAAAAGCAGAGGAGAAGGACAACTGAATTCCCAGCTTGGAACAGAAAGTCCTCCAAAATCTAGACACAAACTGAACTCCTCTGTCAGATACAATGTTCTCAGGAATCCCGTGTAAGCGAACCACCTGTTGCAAAAACAGGGGCACCAACTCAGAGGAAGATGGCAACTTAGGGAGTGGTACAAGATGAACCATCTTGGAGAACCTATCACAAATCACCCAAATAAAAGTCATTCTTTGAGAGACCGGCATATCAGAGATGAAATCCATTGAAATATGGGTCCATGGCCTCCTGGGGACCGGCAAAGGCATCAACAACCCACTAGAGCGAGAACAAGATTTAGACCGGGAGCAAGTCCCACAGGACTGCACAAAATTCCTGACATCATGAGACAAGGTGGGCCACCAAAAAGAGCGACTCACCAGATCTCTAGTACCAAAAATACCTGGATGACCAGCCAATGCAGAGCAATGAACTTCAGACATCACTCTCTTCTTCCACTGGTCAGGAACATACAACTTTCCACTGGGACAACGCTCAGGTTTGTCCTCCTGGAACTCTTGCAGAGCAAGTCTCAAATCGGGCGAGATGGCAGAAAGAACTATCCCTTCGCCTAAGATGGTAGCAGGCTTGGTCACCACAGGAGAATCAGCAAAGAAACTCCTAGAGAGGGCGTCTGCCTTGACATTCTTAGTTCCAGGAAGAAAAGAGACCACAAAATCAAAACGTGTAAAAAACAAGGCCCACCTAGCCTGTCTAGGGTTCAAGCGTTTAGCCGACTCTAGGTAAATCAAATTCTTGTGGTCAGTGAGGACCACAACTTGATGTTTAGCTCCCTCCAACCAATGTCTCCACTCCTCAAATGCCCATTTCATGGCCAACAGTTCCCGATCCCCCACATCATAGTTACGTTCAGATGGAAAGAACTTTCGGGAAAAGAAAGCACAGGGATTCATTTTAGATGTTACAGGATCCTTTTGGGACAAAACAGCTCCTGCACCAATCTCAGAAGCATCCACCTCTACCTGGAACGGGAGTGAGACATCAGGTTGCCGCAAAACCGGGGCGGAGGTAAATCTTCGCTTCAGCTCCTGAAAGGAAGCAACAGCCTCAGGAGACCAATTCAACACATCAGCACCCTTCTTAGTCAGATCAGTCAATGGCTTGGCAATACTAGAAAATTTTGCTATAAATTTCCGATAAAAATTAGCAAAACCCAAAAACTTCTGGAGGGCCTTCAAAGAAGTGGGCTGAACCCAATCATAAATGGCCTGTACCTTGGCCCGGGTCCATTTCAATAGTTGACGGAGACAAAATAAATCCCAAAAATGAAATCCTCTGTACTCCAAAAAGGCATTTCGATCCTTTGACATACAGGGAATTCTCCCTCAAGATCCGGAACACAGTCCGAATATGTTCCACATGAGAATCCCAATCCTTGGAGAAGATCAAAATATCATCCAGATAGATAATCAAAAATTTATCGACAAAGTCTCGGAAAATATCGTTCATGAAGCACTTGGAAGACAGAAGGGGCATTAGTGAGCCCAAAAGGCATCACCAGGTACTCAAAATGTCCCTCCGGAGTATTAATCGCCGTCTTCCATTCATCCCCCTGCTTAATGCGGATAAGATTATACGCCCCCCTGAGGTCAAGCTTGGTAAACCAGCAAGCACCTCTAACTCTAGAGAATAGATCCGAAATCAGGGGTAACGGATACTGATATTTAATAGTAATTTTATTGAGGGCACGATAATCAATACAAGGCCTTAAAGAACCATCCTTTTTGGCCACAAAAAAAAAAAAACGGCACCTAAGGGTGAAGAGGATGGTCTCATATGACCCTTCTCCAACGCCTTCTTAATATAGGACCGCATAGCCTCGTGCTCGGGTACAGATAAATTGAAGAGCCGACCCTTGGGAAATTTACACCCCGGGCTTAGTTCAATTGCACAGTCATAACTCCTATGAGGAGGCAAGGACGCAGACTCATTCTCACTAAATACATCATAAAAGTCCGCCAAATAGTCAGGAACATCATGCGACTGAGGAGAGGTGGAAAAAACTGGAGCCTCACTAAAGGCACACCGACAACCCCAACTCACCACAGACACAGATTTCCAATCCAAAACTGGATTATGAATTTGCAACCAGGGAAACCCCAGAACAACGGCATCATGCAGACCATGTAATACCAAAAATCTGCAATTTTCTTGATGGTCTGGGGCGACCTGCATGACCACCTGGGTCCAAAACTGAGGTTTATTTTTAGCCAAAGGAGTAGCATCAATCCCCCTCAAAGGGATAGGCGTCTGCAGAGGTGTCATCGGAAATCCACAACGTTTAGCAAAATCCAAGTCCATTAGGTTTAGCGCTGCTCCCGAATCCACAAAAGCCTTGGCGGAAAATGTGGACAGGGAGCAGATCAGAGTAATTGCCAGAAGAAACTTAGGTTGAACACCATGAACAGAAAACGTGTGTGCAAAGCGTTTCTCTAGTTTAGGACAAACAGAAATAATATGTGAGGCATCTCCACAGAAAAAACACAGCTTATTATGCCTTCTGAACTCCTGATGTTGCGTCTTAGACAAAACTCTATCACATTGCATAGGTTCAGACGTCTGTTCAACCGGTGGCAACACCTCTCGTGCAATCCTGCGCTCACGTAAACGCCGATCAACCTGAATTGCTAATGACATAGAATCGTCCAGACCAGAGGGAACAGGAAATCCCACCATAGTATCTTTTACGGCTTCTGACAAACCCTTCCGAAAGAGAGCAGCCAAGGCATTATCATTCCAGGTAGTAAGGACCGCCCACTTTCGGAACTTTTGACAGTACAACTCTGCAGAATCTCGACCCTGGTTCAATGCCAACAGGGTCTTTTCAGCCTGATCAATAGCATTAGGTTCGTCATACAACAACCCCAAAGCTTGAAAGAATGCGTTCACATTAGTCAGAATAGGATCATCTGGTTTCAAAGAAAACGCCCAATCCTGGGGATCGCCACGCAGCAAAGAGGTGACAATTTTAACCTGCTGCGCGGAGCTCCCTGACGAGTTAGGCTTCAAGGCAAAAAATAATTTACAATTATTTTTGAAACTCAAAAATTTAGATCGATCCCCAAAAAATACATCAGGTGAAGGGATCTTTGGTTCAACAGCATGCGAACGAGCAAGGTAGGCAGAAATTCCCCGCACTTCCGCAGCGAGCTGCTCCACACGATCAGACAATTGCTTTATCTCCATTGAGAGAGAAAAAAAAATTCCCCCTACGGCCTCAGAGATATAGAGGAAAGAATATACACACACCCTTTTTTTTTTTTTTTTTTAAACACAATTCTTTCCTGCTATTGAGTACCCTAGGATCTGCGGTATGGCGGGTGATTCTGTTATGATTGAGTCACCGTAGGAGGCAAAAACAGAAATGCTAGCTAAGTCCAGAAAACCAGAGAAGTTGGCAGCTATCGGATTGCAGACCCCTGAACCTATCAACAGCACTAGCAGTAGCCGTGGGGGGTCCCTACGATGCCCTAGACCCCTCGATCACAGCCGGAGAATTAAATAGGCCTAAAGAAAGAAAGGGGAAATCTAAACTGCCCCAGAGCAGACCCCAAAGCAAAAGGCAGCCCCCAACATATAATGACGGTGAAGCAAGATGAAAATACTAACACAGACAGATAGACTGAGCAAAGACGGGGCCCAAGCTAACTAGATAGAAAAGGACAGGAAGGCTGCTGTCTGCAATCCGTGAAAAACCCTATGAAAATAAGAGCCAACAGACTGACAGTGAAAAAGACCCTGAAGACGCTAGGCTTCAAAAAAGCTATGTCAGTACTCAGGAATATTCTGAAGACAGAGCTACAGGCAAAAGGAGATTCAGCTCACCCCAGCAGGGAATGGCAGAATACAGAAAAGAAAGGAAAACAAAAAACAAAACAAAAATGCTAACAGGCAAAACAGAAAACTTAGCTTTAGAGGAGCAGGAATCAGACTGGTGTCCTAGAAGTCCACAGAGAAATCACCCGCAGGGCAGAAGGGCGTCGGCAGCCTTATATCCAGTCCGTGACTCCACTCAGCCAGTCATCCTCATTAGGCTCAGGTGCCTGATAATCAGGCTCATTACCTTCCTTTACCAGAATAGGGAGTTCACCAGACCTCAGTGACAAAGGGGAAAATGAACTCACAACAGGAGGAGTGGTACTGTGCAGTGTATATATACAGGACAGGAGAAGTGGTACTGTGCAGTGTATATATACAGGACAGGAGATGTGGCACTGTGCAGTGTATATATACAGGACAGGAGAAGTGGTACTGTGCAGTGTATATATACAGGACAGGAGAAGTGGTACTGTGCAGTGTATATATACAGGACAGGAGGAGTGGTACTGTGCAGTGTATATATACAGGACAGGAGAAGTGGTACTGTGCAGTGTATATATACAGGACAGGAGGAGTTGTACTGTGCAGTGTATATATACAGGACAGGAGAAGTGGTACTGTGCAGTGTATATATACAGGACAGGAGATTTGGCACTGTGCCGTGTATATATACAGGACAGGAGAAGTGGTACTGTGCAGTGTATATATACAGGACAGGAGGAGTGGTACTGGGCAGTGTATACATACAGGACAGGAGGAGTGGTACTGGGCAGTGTATATATGCAAAAGACAGGAGGAGTGGTACTGGGCAGTATATATATACAGGACAGGAGGATTGGTACTGTGCAGTGTATATGCAGTACAGGAGGAGTGGTACTGTGCAGTGTATATATACAGGACAGGAGGAGTGGTAGTGTGCAGTGTATATATACAGGACAGAAGTTCTACTGTGTAGTGTACAAATACAGGACAGAAGAAGTGGTACTGTGCAGTGTAAATATACAGGACAGAAGAAGTGGTACTGTGCAGTGTATATATACAGGACATGAGAAGTGGTACTGTGCAGTGTACATATACAGGACAGAAGTGGTACTGTGCAGTGTATATATACAGGACAGGAGAAGTGGTACTGTGCAGTGTATATATACAGGACAGGAGAAGTGGTAGTGTGCAGTATATATACAGAATAATACAGATACTGAGTATTACCTGCTATACAGGACAGGAGAAGTGGTGCTGTGCAGTGTATATTGTAAGGTAGCGCTTGTTAGTAAGGTAGGGGATACTCACTCGGCAGCCAAATAATCAGATCCAGCACGGGTTTTTCATAAAACAATACCAGTCCATACGGTTTATTCAGACATCATAAACGAAAGCAATAGTCTTACAGCAGACAGCAGGGTATCTTCACAGTGGAGCTCTGCTCCCATTATCCCTCTGATCACACAGGCTGTGCTTCATCCAGCCTACAGGCTATACAGTCTCTAAAGGCCCCGTCACACATAGCGATCTCGCTAGCGAGATCGCTGCTGAGTCACAATTTTTGTGACACAACAGCGATCTCACCAGCGAGATAGCTGTGTGTGACAGAGATCAGCGACCGGCCCACCTGCCGGTATCACTGATCCTGTATATATACAACGCCGGGCGTCGCTGTGCTGATCGCTGGTGAAGCTGTCTGTTTGACAGTTCACCAGCGATCACATAGCGATTCACCAGCGATCCTGACACATTGATATCGTTGCCAGGTTCGCTGGTGAGTCGCTATGTGTGACTCCAGCCTTAGTTATCTCACCCCGTCAAGGTTACCTCATGGCTGCTTCAGCTCACTGCAGACGTTCATTCCCTCTCCCTGGGAACTGTCAGACACTTGCAGCCATTAAACACAGCATTCACGTGCTGTCAGGAAAGGAGTCCCATCTCTCCCAGACGAGACCTTCCAAAACGGACCAACCTGGTCCAAGCATTCATACATTCTTTACTATGGCATTCTAGCCACACCCCTGGGTGGATTTGTAGGTAGCTCTCCCTAACCCATTGGCACGAAACCTCAGCAGTATCACTGCTGATCAACACATACACAAGTCTTCATCTCAAGGCCATGCACCTTGAGATACATTACGATCATTCAGCATCCTACACTTATCAGGACACTGGAAATTGTCATGCCGCGCTTACCAGGAGGCGTCTCCTCTATGGTAATGGAGGACCTGATCCGGAAGCTGTAGTGGTCATGTGCTTTCTGGCTAGGATCTGACCCGGAACCTGTCATGGTCATGTGCTATATCAGGCTATCCTCCCCTATGGGAGGTGCCTGATTATTGTTGTGCTTCCTGGCTGGGTCTGCTTAGTCCCAGTCGGGCTGTGCGCTGTTCTCAGGTCCTCTGCTCTGTCTGGTATTCTATTGTGCTTCTAGCACTTGCTCTGAACTTTCACGCTGCTTCATGCTCTGTAGTGCCTCTTGGCACACTCTAGTATCCTGTCCTCTGTCCCTTGCTCTGTCGTACCTCCTGGTACTTTCTGTTCCTGTGCTCTGTAACTCCTCCTGGCACGACTGCCGCTCCATTCAGTACTCTGTCGTGCTCCTGGCACGCATCCTGCTTTGTTTACCTCAGGACGTATTACTCGCTATACGCCATACGTGCTCATGGCTACTTGTCTCGCACTATCTGTAGTTTGCGCACTTCCGTGTACACTCTGTGTTCCTGGTACCCAGTTCCCATACACTCATCCGTGCCTCCTGTGAGCCGCCCCTCTTGGTACCGGCTGTTGCGGTTCTGACCTCTGCGGTCCTGCCCCTAACAATCCCTGTATAGGGGTCGGTCATCACCTGGCGTGCTCGGCCCAGGGGCTCCAGATCTGCGACCCAGAGGGTCCACTCTTGAACGTCACAGAAATGCTTATACGCCTGTCCTGGGACACCCACACAGTGCCCCCTAGTGGACACAGTGGTCACTACACCACATACCTCCCCCCTCTGTTCAAACTTGTGGGGTTGAACACACATTACCCCAGGATCTCGCGACCGGGCACTCATTACACCTTGCCCCACAGCTCGAGAGAACCATCTCCATCCGTCATATGGCCTCATCTCTACGTTAGGCCTCCCCCGCCCCCAGCGGTCAGAATATTGGCCCTGATCTTTGGCCCTCCAGTCACAGTCTGTCTGCGTCATCAGACACTGTTTAGTCACCACACTCCTTTCTCTCACTGACCGGCTCTCACGGTTGGTGCGGTCATAAGTCTTAATGGAGCCTACTGTCTGGCCTGAGTCTGACCCATTCAGCGTCTCACAGGAACTAAGGTCTCTCAGCCTCGTACAGCCTGTCGAACTGCCACTTGCTGACATTCTTCAGCCACCTGCCCTGTCACTACTTGTCTGAACCCTTCAGGACCTTACATCTTGGGTTGCAGGCGGCTGCCACCTGGTGTTCCGTACCTCTTTATTGATCCGCAGACGGTCCAGCCTCAACTGCTCAATCTCTTGCAGGTACCCCACTTGATACTCCAAGAGTATCTGAAAGTTTCTCAGGCTTTCCACGGAGCCAACCACCATGATGGGAATCCTACCCTCTTCACTGGATGCCTGGTCTTCATCATCAGGAGGGATCCTCACCCTCACCACACCGGAGATATTTACAAGGTCTTGCATTACCTTCCCGAGTCTTCCAATGATTCTCCTAATCAGACCTTTGGGTACTGGAATTACATTTTTCCGCAAACCCAGCCGATCCATAGCCTCCCTTGCTAGCTCTAGTCGTCGAGCAGCTTTCATATTACTCCGCCTGACCAACTGTTTGGCGTGGAGACATTGCAAATGCATCTCTTTCAGGACAGCTACCTGGGTTGCTGTATCTTTCCTGGCTGATAATATCACCAACTGACGAGTCTCAGGTGCCCAGTGCACCTTGCACGCCTTGACCACCACTTTGAAAGCCTCATGCACACCTTCCTCAGCACAGGCTTCTTGCATGTCTTCGGGTACCTCGATCACAGATTTGAAGGTCGTGGTCTTGCTCTCTTCCTGGACAGAAGGCTCTGGCTTTACCACGGACACTTCCCTCACTACAGCTGACCCGACCGGGTGACTGTCTTCTTCAGTTCTTAGCTCATAAACTTCATGAGATTTTATTTCTTCACAACCCTTTGCCAAGATGGGTACTGGCAGTTCCATCTTGCTATCACTCGGGCCCGGCCACTGTACATCTTCGTCCACGCTCTTCTCCCAAAGAAGACCTTTTACTACTCCTCTGAGTTCTTCCATCTCTTCCCTAAGGGTCTTGTTCACACTTTGCCAGGTGGACAGGTGACCTCTGAGCTCCAAGACTTCTTTCTCGAGCCCCTCCACCCTGTGCTCGGCCATTTGTCTCAGGAATAGGGATGAGCGATATTGCCCGATATCGTATCGGAATTCCGATATTGAAAAATATCAGATATCGGAATTTCCGATATCAATGCAAGTCAACGGGAGAAAAAAATCAGAATTACAAAATGACCACTACAGTGCTATATAATGGAAACACCTCAGGATAATGGGGAAGGAGTTTGCAGAGGCGCAAAAAAAAAAAATCGCTAGAAAAATGCACAGAGCGAAAACTGGTTGCCATCTTCTTAACAGCTGTGTTTTTTCTTTGGGTTAGGATTAGTTGGGGTAGGGTTAGGGTTTATGGTTAGTAGGGTAAGGGTTAGGGGTTAGGGTTAGTTAGGGTCATGGTTAGTAGGGTTAGGGTAAGTTAGAGTTAGTAGATAAGGGTTTACGGTTAGGGTTATGCTTATAGTTAGTAGGGTTAGTAGGGTTAGGGTTTAGGGTTATGCTTATGGTTAGTAGGGTTAGGGTTAGTAGGGTAAGGGTTAGTGTTAGTTAGGGTTAGGGGTAAGGGTTAAGGGTTAGGGATAGTTAGGGTTAGGGTTAGTGATTTTACATTATTAAATTAAATTAAAACTGCCGGTGGTGGTGTCAATATACCCTTTGACTGACATGTGTCCGCGTTCAGCTCACCTTGCTTTGCAGGGAGTTTCCAAGAGCACCACGTGGAGGAACGGATACACTCCCTTTAAACCATGCTTAGTCTTCTTCTGCTGATTATATTACTGTTATTCAGTAATTCTGCATATTGATATTCTGCTTTTGGCTCATGTACATCTGCTTCTACTGTTTCCTAAACCTCCGTCTATGGTTATTCTGCTATTGGCTGGTCGAGGAATGTCCCAAACCCAGAGGAAATACGCAGAAGTAACAGTAGGCACAGGAACTTGAGAGAACCAGCTGGTGAGTCTGGAACCCGTATAGGCAGCAGAAATCAGCATAAGAGCCAATGGAACTAACGGACACCAGCTGACGTTACCGGAGCCCGTTAACTAAGCAGGAGGTACCTGTGCCAGAATGCACTACCAAGGACCAGCAGACGTTATTGGAACTCGGATACCACAAAGGAGGGACCTAAGCCATTGACTCTACTGAGAACTAGCTGACGTTACTGAAACCCAGATAAGCAGCAGAAGGTAAAAGTGCCAGTGGCTGTACTGGGCAACAGCTGACATTACTGTAGCCCGGATACCACAATGTAGTAAGCCAAAAGCACTGCCGAGAAGCCCAAAAAACCCCCACAAAGGCGCAAGTTCAAGAGCAAAAAGACAGGAGACCGGGGACATCTCCATCTGTCTTCTTGTTGTGGGTCTTCTGCATCTGTCTTCCTGTCTTGGGTCTTCTGCATCTGTCTTCCTCCTGTCTTGGGTCTTCTACCGGAGTAATGTCTTCTCGGCAGAAGGTGCAAGAGCCACATTTGCACCCACAACCCGGACACAGTCTTCTTTACTCCACAGTCGCAGCAGGGGAGGAGCAGGGCCAACTGGCACTGTCGAGACCAGCCTTGAGCACCAGGTCCCGGAGTCCACGTAGGGGGCTCCTACACTGCCGACACCACGGATAACAGCAAACTGAGCCGGAATGATGTACGGCGGGGGAGTGGAACAGTGCGGCGGACACAACCGTGTAACGGCGAGCGTTGTCGAAACACGGTTTGGAGCAGGAGGTACCCGTTCCCTTGGGCACTCCCGAGAACCAGTTGGCGATGCTGGAACTCGGTACCTGTGTCCGCACTTCACTGCCAGGAAACAGCCGGCATGGCTGGATCCTGCCTCTTGTGCTTCTGCCTATAGGTGTTTGGCATCTGTCGTCCTTTTTTTCCCACTTTGGTTTAACGAGGTACAGCTGGTGGTACTGTCTCCCAGAAACACAGTATGCTGTGAAAGTGGCAGTCAAGGAAATGGGCACTAGCTGGCGGTACTAGAGCCCAGAAACACGGCATGCTGTGAAAGTGGCAGTCACAGAAATGGGTACTAGCTGGCGGTACTAGAGACCAGAAACACGGTATGCTGTGAAATCAGCAGTCATGGAAATGGGCACTAGCTGGCCGTACTAGAGCCCATGGAAAACAGTATGAGGTGAAAGAGTCAGTCACAGAACCAGGTGCTAGATGTTGGTAGTAGAGGCCAGAGCACAGGCATAACAGATGATGCTGTGTGAAAAATAGGCACATGACAGAGCATGCATACTGCTACCAACCATGCATGCAACCTGTCTCTGGCCCAGGGCAGCAAAAGTCACCAGAAATCCAGGCCTGGTTCATTTTTAGGAATGTAAGCCGGTCCACATTTGCAGCGGATAGTCTGGTACGTTGGTCTGTTAGTACATTGCCAGCTGCACTAAAGACGCGTTCAGAAATCACACTGGCACCTGGAAAAGCCAGGACCTCCAAGCCTACTGGCTTAGCTCGGGCCATGTATCCAACTTGGAGATATCAGGATCCTGTCAGCGCCGGCGGGCTGCCGCGGCTGAATAGGGTAACTCGCCCAGACTACGGGAGGGCCCAGGGTCCGATACTGCAGTGAAAGTTCAGACAACAGGACCTGCGACACTGAAAGTAGTTTAGCAGTACAAGGACCAACGATCATGTGACCACAGGGGGCGTGGCTTAGTGTCCTGCTGCAGGATAGGGTTCTATTACAGGAATCCTGGAGCAAAGGCTAGGAAAACTCAGGTCAGACAAGCGGGGTCATACACGGGGAGGACGGCGCGGTACCAGAGGGACAAGCAGAGAATAGTCAAAATGTAAGCAATGAATCATACACAGAGATAGTAACGCAGTACAAGGGAGGCAGTCAGAGAGTAGTCAGGTCCAAGGCAAAAGAGTCATACACGGGAATAGCAGAGCAGTACAAAAGGAACAGGCAGAACTCGTAACAGGGACAGAACCGGATCAAAACCAAGCAAGCACAAAGTATCACAGTCACAAAGCACACCAGTGTCACACACTCGGCCAAGGGTCTGAGTATAAGCGACGAGGAATGAGCCCACAATGAGGCTATAAAAAGCCTCCCAGAATCTCAGAGTGAGGCCGTCCACATTAACCTCTGCACTACCTAATCCCACAAGCTGAGCAAACCATGACAGTACCCTCCTCTCAACGGGGGGCCTCCGGACCCCCAGGTTTCCCAGGATGCCGGGCATGAAACGCACGAACAAGACGGTCAGCGTGTACTGACCAGGCTGGTACCCATGACCGCTCCTTCGGACCGTACCCCTTCCAATGTACCAAATACTGCAAAGAGCCCCGAACACGCCTGGAGTCCACAATATGTTGTACCTCGAACTCCATATGTCCCTCAAACAAAACTGGAGAAGGAACAGTGTCAGTACCTTCCCTCACCGACCCCAAGGGTTTAAGTAAAGACCTGTGAAAAACATTATGGAGTTTTAAGGAGGGAGGAAGACGGAGGCGGTAGGTTACCAGGTTCACCACTTCGATTACCTCATAGGGGCCAATAAATTTAGGCCCCAGTTTCGAGGAGGGCAATCAAAGATTTATATTTCGTGTGGACAGCCACACCTTATCCTCACAAGACAGTGTCTGAGCAGCGTCCCTTTTCCTATCTGCAAAACGTTTATATTTCTCCTGAGCCTTAGAAATATTTACACGAACCTTTGTCCAAAGGTCCTTGAGACAATTGACCCTGTCCTCTGCCCCCGGACAACCAGAATCTATCCGAGAAAATTCGCCAAAATGAGGGTTGATCCCATATTTAGTAAAGAATGGTGACCTACCAGTAGATTGGTTTACCCGGTTGTTGAAGGCGAATTCAGCTAATGGTAAGGCATCAGACCAGTCGCTCTGCAGGGTAGAAGTCAGGCACCGAAGAATTTGTTCAAGTGACTGGTTGGTGCGTTCAGTTTGTCCGTTGGTTTCTGGGTGATACGCTGAGGAAAAAGACAGATATCCCCAATTTTTTGCAGAAGGCCCGCCAGAACTTAGACACAAACTGAGTCCCCCTGTCTGACAATATTAGTGGGAACCCCGTGCAAGCGTACCACCTGGGAAAGGAAATGTCTAGAGAGCGTTTCTGCTGACGGTAAACTTGTCATGGGTACAAAATGTGCCAATTTAGAAAACCTGTCCACCACAACCCAAATAACAGTATACCCACGGGATGATGGAAGGTTGGTGATGAAGTCCATGGACAAGTGAGTCCATGGCCTTCCTGGGACTGGCAAAGGCACCAATTCCCAGGACAGCCGGCAACTCGAGCTCTTAGAACGGGCACATATCCCACATGATGCAACATGTTTCTTGACATCTGAGGCCATTAAAGGCCACCAAAAGACCCTTGCCACTGCTTCCCGTGTGGCGGCTATACCAGGGTGTGCACTCAACTTTGAATCATGGAACTCCCACAGGAGTTTGTTGCGCAAATGCTGCGGACAAACAATTTGTCTACAGGTTTGGAGCTTGGAGCCAAAGATTGAGCCACCACAATCTCTCGCTCCAATTCCAACGACACCTCGGCAACCACGAGACTGGGTTGAAGAATGGGGGATGGCGGATCGGGGGCGAAAAGCGGCTCAAAACTACGTGATAAGGCATTAGCCTTTACATTCTTAGACCCTGGCCAAAAGGTAATTGAAAACTGAAATCTGGAAAAAAAAAAAAAAAAGTGACCAGCGGGCTTGCCTGGGAGTCAGTCTTTTAGCCGATTTGATGTATTCTAAATTTTTATGGTCAGTGATAACTGTAATAGGGTGAGCCGCCCCCTCCAAAAAGTGCCTCCATTCCTCGAACGTCAATTTAATAGCCAGAAGCTCTCTGTTGCCTACGTCATAATTTTTCTCCGCTGGAGAAAATTTCTTAGAAAAATAGGCACAGGGCCTGAGATTTGTCAGAGAAGCAGGTCCTTGTGACAAAACTGCCCCCACCCCCATCTCGGAAGCATCCACCTCGACCACGAATGGTTTGGAAGGATCCGGTTGGACCAGGATAGGAGCAGATGAGAAACGGTTGTTTAGCATCAGAAAGGACTGTTTAGCTGATGAGGACCACTTTCTGACATCAGCCCCCTTACAAGTGAGGTCCGTGAGAGGCTTAGTTACCTGAGAAAACCCTTTAATAAACTTGCGATAATAATTCGCAAATCCCAAGAAGCGCTGGAGTCCCCTAAGGTCCCGGGGCTGGACCCACTCCACAATAGCTTGCACCTTCTTGGGATCCATGCGAAATCCCTGAGGTGAAATTATCAGACCTAGAAATGACAATTGCTGAACAAAAAATGAATATTTCTCGAGTTTGACGAACAATTGGTTTTCACTGAGCCTCTGAAGCACTGTTTTAACATGCATCAAATGGGAAACTTCGTCGACAGAATATATCAGGATGTCATCTAGGTACACCACTACAAAACGGCTGATAAGATCCGAAAATACCACATTGATAAAATTCTGAAACACTGCAGGTGCATTGGTGAGACCAAAAGGCATTACTAGATTTTCAAACAACCCCTCAGATGTAAGGAAAGCAGTTTTCCATTCGTCCCCTTCTCGTATTCTTATTAAGTTGTAAGCCCCTCTCAGATCCAGTTTAGAAAACCATTTGGAACCGGAGAGCTGGTTACAGAGATCAGGAATCAATGGTAGGGGATATGTGTTCCTGACAGTAATTTTATTTAGTTCACGAAAGTCGAGGCAGGGACGTAGACCGCCATCTTTTTTCTTAACAAAGAAAAATCCCGCTGCAACCGGGGAAACTGAGGGTCTTTTGTGCCCCTTACGGAGACTTTCAGAAATGTACTGTTTCATAGCTAGGCGCTCGGGGCCTGACAGATTGAACAGGCGAGCTTTGGGCAATTTGGCTCCAGGAATCAGATCGATGGCACAATCAAATGGCCTATGAGGGGGGTAACGCCTTGGCCTCGCTCTCAGAAAACACGTCCTCAAAGTCTTTCAGGCACGCCGGAATACCCTCCAGACTAGTAGAGGACACAGACAGGTTTTGCTATTTTCATACAAATTGATTTATGGTAACAATCAGCACACTTGGACCCCCACTTAACAATCTCCCCAGATTCCCAGTCAATCACTGGGTTATGGCACCGAAGCCACGGCATGCCCAGCACCAGTCCTGCTGGTAATTTGTCCATGACAAAACATTCAATTTCTTCCACATGGGAAGAACCGATTTTCAACATAAATTTTTCAGAGACCGAAATTATCCCAGTCCGGGTAAGAGGAGATGAGTCGATAGCCACGACTTTAAGTGGTGTGGAAAGCCTGACTGTCCCTATCTGGTATTGGGAAACAACCTCAGAGTTGACCAGGTTGAGTGATGAACCACTGTCCACCAGTGCTGTAGAACAAAAACGGACATTGTCTATCAACAGTTCAACCCTTAGCAAAACTTTAGAACATGAGGAAGAAAGTACCTGAAGGTCTGGGCAGCCTCCTCGATCACTACCCAGACCTAGTCGTTTCCCGTCGCCTTGGAGGACGATGGGCATGAGGGACAATCCTTTTTCCAATGACCAGACTCCCCGCAATAAAAACAGAGCTGCTCCTCACGACAGCGTTTCCTCTCCTTCTCTTTGACTGAAGTGGAGCCGATCTCCATGGGTTCATGAGCAGCACCGGTCTCTTTGCTGCTGGAGAATAGGGATGTCTCGGAATGCATGACACCCCTAGCCCTCAGTCTGCGGTCCATACGCATGGCCTGAGTAATGGCATCCTCCAAGGTGTCAGGTGGGGAATGGAGGGCCAGAGCATCTTGGAGGCGTTCGGACAGGTCTCTGTGGAATAAGCCCCGAAGGGCGGCACCATTCTATGAGACCCCCACAGCCCAGCGTTAGAACTCCGCACAAAACCACTCAGCCAAGCGTTTACCCTGACGCACACTCATGACCATATCTTCAGCCACATGTACTCTGTCAGGCTCATCATATATGCGGCCCAGGGCATCAAAGAAGGCATCCACTGTCATTCTCTCGGGGGCGAAGGGAGACAGAGAGAAAGTCCAAGCTTGGGGGGCACCCCGCAGCAGAGAATTAATAACCCCCACCCTCTGGAACTCGTCCTCAGAAAAACGGGGCCTCAAAGAAAAAAAAGCTTACACCCCTCCCTGAAGGACCTAAACTCCTTCTTATCCCCAGAAAAGTGGTCGGGCAATTTGACCGGAGACTCCGGGGATCCCACAGATACGTCCCTATTGCCGGGACCAAGAGACCCTGCCGTCATGGCCCCTTGCACGGTGTCTACCAACTGCTGTTGTGTATGGGCCATCGTGCGCTGTCCCACATTGAGATTTTGGAACATTTGGGTTAGATGTTTGACCTGATCGGCCAAAGCATGCAGGGGATCCATAGTGCTAATTTGCTCAGAAAATATACACTACTTCCCCAACTCAAAAAATGTGCGGTCGCTTATAATATCAGGATCCTGTCAGCGCCGGCGGGCTGCCGCGGCTGAACAGGGTAACTCACTCAGACTACGGGAGGGCCCGGGGTCCGATACTGCAGGAAAAGTTCAGACAACAGGACCTGCGACACTGAAAGTAGTTTAGCAGTACAAGGACCTACGATCATGTGACCACAGGGGGCGTGGCTTAGCGTCCTGCTGCAGAATAGGGTTCTATTACAGGAATCCTGGAGCAAAGGCTAGGAAATCTCAGGTCAGACAAGCGGGGGTCATACATGGGGAGGACAGCGCGGTTCCAGGGGGACAAGCAGAGAATAGTCAAAACATAAGCAATGAATCATACACAGATAGTAATGCAGTACAAGGGAGGCAGTCAGAGAGTAGTCAGGTCCAAGGCAAAAGAGTCATGCACGGGAATAGCAGAGCAGTACAAAAGGAACAGGCAGAACTCATAACAGGGACAGAAAACCAAGCAAGCACAAAGAGTCACAAAGCACACCAAGGTCACACACTCGGCCAAGGGTCTGAGTATAAGCGACGAGGAATGAGCCCACAATGAGGCTATAAAATGCCTCCCAGAATCTCAGTGAGGCCGTCCACATTAACCTCTGCACTGCCTAATCCCACAAGCTGAGCAAACCATGACAGGAGACCCAAAACTTGAAGGGGGCAGATCCATCCTGAAGCACACTGACAGGGGTGGAGAGGTATTGTGCCACCATGTCACGGTAACGTTGCCTCCTAGTGCGTTGCACTGTCTGTGCTGATGGTGCCCGAACTGTTTGCGGGTTCAGAAACCGTTGGAACAGGTTGGGTATACTGAACCTGTCATTAGCAGATGCACTGCTTTTGCTACCGGCTTCTGAATGGATTCCGCTGGGCCCAGGATGCACTGAGGTGCCTGCTAGTGCACGCGCATCACTGCTATGCGGTGGAAAAGAGTACATGAGTGAATTAACCAGTGCGTCTTGGTACTCCTGCATTTTACGCGCCCGGTTCAACGGTGTAATTAGCTTTGAAGGCTGTCCCGGTAACGTGGATCTAAGAGGGTGGCCACCCAGTAGTCATTTGTGTGGAAAATACGAGCCACGCGTGGGTTGTTTCTCAGACACTGCAGCATGGAGTCACTCATGTTCTGAAGGTTGCCAACTGGCAATGCATCGCTGTCACCAGCTGGAGGAAAGTGCTCTGGCTGCTCTGCATCACCCCATCCACGCTCTATCTGGTGACTACTAGTAGAGCGCTGTGTACTTTCCTCCTCTGGCTCATCCTCATAGTCCTCCTCATCCTCCTCGCTTGCTGTTTCCTGCCTGGACCTTTGTGAGGCACCCACAGAATTTTTGTACCAAAGGGGCCGATGAAGATTGCCTGGTTGGTGCAAGTGTCTCATCATACTCCTCCTCCTCCTCCAGAGAAACCTCATCCCTTAGTCCTTTAAGTGATGATTCTATAAGGCATATAAGGGGAATAGTCAGGCTGAGTAGGGCAGCATCTGCGCTCACCATCAGAGTGGAGTCCTCGAAGCACTTCAAAATGGTGCATATGTCCTTCATGGATACCCAATCTGTGGTTGTAAAGTGGGAGAGCTGAGATGTGTGTCGCCTACTTTGCGCCTGATGCAGCTGCAACTCCATATTTGCAGGTTGCTGCTCACACAACCTTCGCAGCATATGCAAAGTCGAATTCCACCTGGTGGGGAGGTCAACAATGATGCGGTGCTCGGGCAGGCCCAATCTGCGCTGCATGGCTGAAAGGCGCGATGCAGCCATGCTTGAACACCGCAAATGAGAGCACTCGTATCTGACTTTGTGCAGCAGCTCCTCAAGGTCAGGATAGTTCCTAAGGAAACTCTGCACCACCAAGTTTAGGACATGGGCAAGGCATGGAATGTGAGTCAGACCACCTAGGCCCAGAGCCGCGACCAGGTTTCGGCCGTGTCACACACCACACCTTGCTGGAGGTTGAGCGGCGCAAGCCACATGTCGCTCTGCTCCTTGAGCGTGTTACACGGCTCGGTTGCGGTGTGGCTAACATCACCCAGATAAACCAATTTCAACACGGCCTGTTGATGTTTGGCCGATGCAGTGCTGAAAACAGTTGTTGTGGTACGTCTGGGTGCAGGCGAGTCTGACGAGGAGTATGAGGAGGAGTCAATTTGTACGGAGAAGAGGCCTGCAATCCGTGGAGTTGGCAGGACCCATGCACTTGCACTGTCTACTTCAGTTCCAGGCTCAACTACATTTACCCAATGGGCGGTGATGCAAATGTAGCGTCCCTGGCCATGCTGACTGGTCCACGCGTCGGTGGTCACGTGGACCTTGCTACTAACTGCATTTTGTAGCGCATGCTTAATTTTACACTCCACATGCTGTTGCAGGGCGGGGACGGCTTGCCTGCTGAAGTAGAAGCGGCTGGGAATGCTGTATTGTGGGATTGCAAACCCCAACATATCGATAAAGGCTGGCTTGCTCACCAGCCAGAATGGTAGCATTTCCACTGCAAGCAGTTTGGCAATATGAGAATTCATGCCCGGAGCTCGTGGGTGGTTTGCCGAGTACGGGCACCTTTTCTCCCACACCTGTGTGACAGATGACTGCACACTGGATTGGGAGTGTGAGGATGCCAGCGATTGGGATGCTGATGAAGTACAGACAGTGTGCCGCCGTACAACACTGCCTGCAGATGCATCCTGGCATTCTGGCGAGGAAGCAGGAGCAGCTGTTTGCGAGCTGGAGGGAGAGGTGGCCACTGTGGCTGAAGAGGTGGAAGGTGGGGGACCAGCTGCAGGTGGCGAATCATCTTGGGTGTGATGCTGCCACGCCACAGGGTGCCTCTTCCTGACATGCGTCAACATATTGGTGGTATTAAGGTTGCTGACGTTCTTCCCACTCCGCACAGTTTGTTGACAAAGCTTGCATCTTACTACTGTAACGTCATCTGCAACTTGGTCGAAAAAGGCCCAGGCACCACAACTCTTGGGCACACCCCTTGTGCTCTTTAAAAGAGCCCTGCTCCTAATGGGTACTGAAATTGAGGGAGCCAACAACCAATTTTTCCTTCTTCCTCTCCCACGTGGACGGCCACGCTGCGCCACACCTGCAAGCTCTTCCTCTGAGCTATCCCTACTTGCTTGCTGCCCCTCAGCATGCCATGATGGGTTAAGGACCTCGTCATCCAATACACTTTCGTCAGCAGAAACTGGCAGCTGAGTTTCATCATCATCTGCTGACTGGGGTCTGGTCACTGTGGGCACTGGCCCACCCTCCGCTTCTTCCTCAGACGCACACAGTGGTTGCGCATCTGTGCACACTACCTCTTCTTCAGCTGCAGGAATGCTGTCTGGCTGGCACACAGATTCCAAGCCAACAGATTCTGAGAAGAGGATTAAGGCTGGCTCCTGGCCCTCTGAATGTCTGGGCAATTTAGTGGGCGGTGAAAAAGCAGATGGGTGCTGCTCTTCAGTGGCCTGACCCGATGTGGTGGAGAGGTCCTGGGAGGATGCTGCGCTCATTGAGGTGGATGCCTCAGCTGCCATCCAACCACGGTTTCTACTTGATCCTCTCTTATCAGCCTATGGCCCGGCGCTCCTAACAAGCTGCGCATAAATGACTGCTGCTGGGTGAAAGTAGGTGCTGAGTGACTTGGGCCTGCTGCTTGCCCTGGATGTGCACCATGTCTAGCTGTTGATGCACCTCTTCCGCGGCCGCCACGTGGACGTCCCTTACTCCCTGCCTTCTTCATCTCTATCGATGGATTTAAAACGGCGAGAAAATAATTATTAGGGATTAGTGTCTTATTCCTGTAGGACTACAAACAGGTATAAGAAACACTAATGGCACTATATGATGGTGTGTCTGCTACACTTTATTTGAATCTAGTGTGGCCTACACAAAGAGTAACGTGTGTTTGTGGTATTGGTGTACACGTTATGGTCGGATGTCACAGCGCAGTAAATAACACTGCTGTGATACCAAAAAAAAAAAAAAAAAAGGATTCTCCGGGACTGGGCCAGGTGCTGTGTGGCACCAGCCACAGAGGTTGTTTGGGCCCTCACAGTACAATCCCTATATAGTGTTTAACTTTAACCTCAATAGATGATAGATGCTGTGAGGCAAAGTAACACTTATAGGGGCACTGAGAGTGAATTTACTGGTGAAAATTTGGGGGTGCACGATAGAACAGGCCGCACTAGGGGTCCTGCAGTCTGATGTGACTACAAAGACTGACCTAGTGGGTGCAGCACTCCACAAAAAATAGCACACAGGTGGCTTACACAGCGGAGGTTAGTAACTGTGCAAAGGGCACCAGGGAACAGGGGGTGGTTCGGGTCCCTCACAGCACAATCCCTATATAGTGTTTAACTTTAACCTCAATAGATGCTGTGAGGTAAAGTAACACTTATAGGGGCACTGAGAGTGAATTTACTGGTGAAAAATTTGGATGTGCGAGATAGAACAGGCCGCACTAGGGGTCCTGCAGTCTGATGTGACTACAAAGAATGACCTAGTGGGTGCTGCACTCCCCAAAAAAAAGGAAACACAGGCGGTCTGCGCAGCGGAGGTGACTAAACTGTGCAAAGCGCACCCGAGCACCAGGGATAAATGGGGGTAAGGGATTGGGGGGGGGAGGTTGGGGGAGAACCCCTCACTTAAAAATCCCTATATAGCGTTCACCAAAATGTACTGGATGGTGAAGCTACACTTTTAGGAAAAAATAGGGGAAGGGGATTTAAGGGATGAAAAGAAAAGGCTGTGAAAAGGCAGTGAGACACACACCACACAGTGCTGCAGCAGCTGCAGTGAATGTGCACTGCACTGTCTCACTAAGCACCTCACTGAGAGCCTGCACAGCACAAAAAATGAAACTGAGCGCGGTCAGTGAAGAAAAAGACTGCTTCTGTAACACACAGGGGCTGCTACAGTCGCTGAAAAACAATTTCTATCGCTATTAGATCCGAGATCTCTCCCTATCTCCAACAGCAACCTATCCCTATCTGCTTTCACAGTAGAGTGAGGCTAAAATGGCAGGCGCAGCCTTTTATACTGCCTGATCACACCATCCAGCCTGCCAGCCAATCACAGTGCAGCCCCTAGCTAGCAAGTTTTGATGCCTCCTACCAAGCTTAGGGGAGTTACACAATGTTGTCAGCAATTCTTCAGCTCCTGATTGGCTCCACGGAGCACACAGAGGCTGAAGGATTATGGGATTTCCGATGTGACAAAAATATCGGAATCGGAATTCCGATATCGCAAATATCGGGCCGACTTCCGATATTTCAATATCCCTACTCAGGACCCTTTCTCGTTCGAGATGTTCTTCCACTGTCTCTTTTATCAACTGTATCTCATGATCTTGTTCTCTTTTGGCCATCACGTGTCGCACCACTACTTCTTCAATCATATTGTCAAAGGGTACCACTGGGTCAGCCCCATCAGTCGAGTGAACGCTCCAGTTACCGTCCACCCCAGTCGTCTCATCTCCCAGCCCACCATCCGTCATGTCATGAGACGTCAGGACCGTAAGTTGGGCAGATGTACCCCTTCCTCCGGTCACTTCTACATTTTAGGGTGGTTTCACATTAGCGCTTTTTAAGCACACGCACGGCGCCAAAGTTTGATTTTGGCGCGCACGGCGCACCGTCAAAGTGCGCAGTGCAGGTCAAAGCGCAACTAGCGCACGGCCTGCGCACGATCTGCGCACCCTATGCTAAAGATAGGGTGCGCCGATCGCAGAGAGCCGGCTCGGGGGCGGAGCTACCCCCGGCCGTGCGTGCGCTTAAAAAGCGCTAATGTGAAACCACCCTAACCTGTCCACTTTAGGAGGCGTCACCGTCTCAACGTCTGTTAGCCCAACAGTAGAAACATCTCCAACCTCCTGCCATATATCATCAAAACAACAAAGTCCCGGCCCCTCTCAAAGGTATGCACTAAGTTTGGTGGCATACTACCACCTTGGCATTTAACCCCCTTTGTCATCTCAATCATGCCCGTCGTTATCTGGAAAATAAATGCCGCACTCCTCAAAAGACACACACACTGCGGTTCCCCAGACATGTCCACTGAGGTACCCAGTGCTGCCCCTTTTGAAAACTCGGCCCCTTTCTGGACCACCCCAATTTGGGTCACCGCCCCCCTCTGGGACTCCACCCCTTTTTGGGCTACCACCCCGATTTGGGCCACCACCCCGATTTGGGCCACAACCCCAATTTGGGCCACCACCCCAATTTGGGCCACCACCCCAATTTGGGCCACCGCCCCCTTTCGGGATTTTCCTATGTCCATTCTACAGGTCTCCTTAGACCCCACTTCACACACAACAGTTTGTCTCTTTTACGATACCACACAAGTCCTTGCTGGCACCACCACAGCTCCTGCTGTCAACGATCTCCGACACCTCTGGCTGCCGTTCACACACAGCTGCTGGTGTCACCTTCGTAACCCCGCCGAGTTACCGGGAGCCGCTTGTCCCCTTCGTAACCCCGCCGAGTTACAGCAAGCCGCTTGTCACCTTCTTGACTCTCCTGAGCCATCGCAAGCTTACTTTAGAGAGAAAAGAAAAAAAAACACACATGCAACACCAAACTCACGTGTCCTGTGTGCTCTTCAGGACGTCCGTCTCCTCCTGAGACCGTCCAACACACAGGGCACACCGGGTGCTATTCAGGGAGCCGACCCTCCTCCCAGGGTCTCCCAACACACCGACCTCACAAGGTCCAGGGGCTCAGCGGGTGCTCTTCAGGACATCCGTCTCCTCCTGAGACTGCCCAACACTCACGCCTCACTAGGTCCAAGGTCATACCACGTGTTCCAGGGAGACTATTCTTCTACTAGAATCTCCCAACACTGACCCTCCAGGTACACAGTCTCTCTCACTGACCCAGGTCAGTACAACACGAACACCTGTCCGTTACCTGTGTCAGCCACACAGGTCCTCGGGTACCTCATATCCACAGAGGCACCCTATCACAATCCACAGTCTCACTGCACCATGTGCCTTTGGAAACCGTTGCCCTTAGCAACCGAATTTTGCAATCCTCTTCTGTTGCTCCTAGCAACAAGGCTGCAACACTGCCCATAGCATTCTCCACCAATTGTAAGGTAGCGCTTGCTAGTAAGGTAGGGTAAACTCGCTCGGCAGCCAAATAATCAGATCAGGCACAGGATTTTTATAAAACAATACCAGTCCATGCGGTTTATTCAGACATCATAAACGAAAGCAATAGTCTTACAGCAGGGTATCTTCACAGTGGAGCTCTGCTCCCATTATCCCTCTGATCACACAGGCTGTGCTTCATCCAGCCTACAGGCTATACAGTCTCTTAGTTATCTCACCCCGTCAGGGTTACCTCATGACTGCTTCAGCTCACTGCAGACGTTCATTCCCTCTCCCTGGGAACTGTCACACACTTGCAGCCATTAAACACAGCATTCACGTGCTGTCAGGAAAGGAGTCCCATCTCTCCCAGACGAGACCTCCCAAAACGGACCAATCGGGTCCCTGCATTCATACATTCTTTACTATGGCATTCTAGCCACACCCCTGGGTGGATTTGTAGGTAGCTCTCCCTAACCCATTGGCACGAAACCTCAGCAGTATCCCTGCTGATCAACACATACACAAGTCATCATCTCAAGGCCATGCACCTTGAGATACATTACGATCATTCAGCATCCTACAGTCATGGCCAAAAGTTTTGAGAATGACACAAATATTAATTTTTTACAAAGTCTACTGCTTCATTTTTTCTAATGGCAATTTGCATATACTCCAGAATGTTATAAAGAGTGATCAGCTTAACAGCAATTACTTGCAAAGTCAATATTTGCCTAGAAAATGAACTTTATCCCCCAAAACACATTTCAGCATCATTGCAGCCCTGCCTTAAAAGGACCAGCTAACATCGTTTCAGTGATTGCTCCATTATCACAGGTGAGGGTGTTGATGAGGACAGGGCTGGAGATCAATCT
Source organism: Dendrobates tinctorius (assembly GCF_039654945.1). Lineage (NCBI taxonomy): Eukaryota > Metazoa > Chordata > Amphibia > Anura > Dendrobatidae > Dendrobates > Dendrobates tinctorius. The sequence continues at coordinate 2,909,906 of NW_027361886.1, read as the reverse complement.
GTCATGATTAAGTAAGAATGACACCACTGGACACTTTAAAAGGAGGCTGGTGCTTGGCATCATTGTTTCTCTTCTGTTAACCGTGGTTATCTCTAAAGAAACACGTGCAGTCATCATTGCACTGCACAAAAATGGCCTAACAGGGAAGAGTATCGCAGCTAGAAAGATTGCACCTCAGTCAGCAATCTATTGCATCATCAAGAACTTCAAGGAGAGAGGTTCCCTTGTTGCCAAAAAGGCTCCAGGGCGCCCAAGAAAGACCAGCAAGCGCCAGGACCGTCTCTTAAAAGTGTTTCAGCTGCGGGATCGGGCTACCAGCAGTGCAGAGCTTGCTCAGGAATGGCAGCAGGCAGGTGTGAGTGCATCTGCACGCACTGTGAGGAGGAGACTCTTGGAGCAAGGCCTTGTCTCAAGGAGGGGAGCAAAGAAGCCACTTCTCTCCAGGAAAAACATCATGGACAGACTGATATTCTGCAAAAGGTACAGGGAGTGGACTGCTGAGGACTGGGGTAAAGTAATTTTCTCTGATGAATCCCCGTTTCGATTGTTTGGGACATCTGGAAAACGGCTTATTCGGAGAAGACCAGGTGAGCGCTACCACCAGTCTTGTCTCATGCCAACTGTCAAGCATCCTGAAACCATTCATGTGTGGGGTTGCTTCTCAGCCAAGGGAATGGGCTCTCTCTCAGTCTTGCCTAAAAACACAGCCATGAATAAAGAATGGTACCAGAATGTCCTCCAAGAGCAACTTCTCCCAACCGTCCAAGAGCAGTTTGGCGATCAACAATGCCTTTTTCAACATGATGGAGCACCTTTCCATAAAGCAAAGGTGATAACTAAATGGCTCAGGGAACAAAACATAGAGATTTTGGGACCATGGCCTGGAAACTCCCCAGATCTTAATCCCATTGAGAACTTGTGGTCAAACATCAAGAGACGGGTGGACAAACAAAAACCTTCAAATTCAGACAAAATAAAAGCATTGATTTTGCAAGAATGGACTGCTATCATTCAGGATTTGATCCAGAAGTTGATTGAGAGCATGCCAGGGAGAATTGCTGAGGTCCTGAAGAAGAAGGGTTAACACTGCAAATATTGACTTGCTGCGCTAACTCATTCTGTCAATATAACCTTTTGCTACTCATAATATGATTGCAATTATATTTCTGTATGTGATAAAAACATCTGACAAACACACATAAAAACCAGAGGCCAGCAGATCATGTGAAAATATAATATTTGTGTCATTCTCAAAACTTTTGGCCATCACTGTACACCTATCAGGACACTGGAAATGCCTGTCCTGGGACACCCACACAGCACCCCCTAGTGGATACAGTGGTCACTACGCAACAATATATAGACTAACACAGATACTGAGAATTACACCCAGTATACAGGACAGGAGAAGTGGTACTATGCAGTTCATATATATAGGACAGGATAAGTAGTACTATGCAGTGTGTATATATATATATATATATATATATATGTGTAAGGAGGTCAGGGCATGGCCCTGTAGAAGTGTATATTTGTTATATTCCTTACATGTCTGTGTGCTGTATGTATGTCGTGTGTGTGTGTGTGTGTGTGTGTGTGTGTGTGTGTGTTTGCGGCCACATGACAATAGTTAGATAGAGATATAGAGTTGGTTGTAATATTAGAAAAGGGACACTAGATGGGGGCACTGAGCACAACTGGAAGAAACCTTTGAAAGGGCTAATTTAGAGGAGTGGCTAGCCAGGAGCCAAAAGAAGATAGATTCCCTCCTTGAGTCAGTTGAGCCGGGGGGGGGGGGGGGGGGGGGGGGGGGGGGGTAGCCATACTGGACAGTGGAATACAGCAGATACCTACAGCAGAAGCCAGTGAGGAAAGGTCACTGGAGGTCCTACAGTTAGAGACTGGGAACTGGAGGACTAGGAAGACTAACGGAGGAGTCTCAGCGGTCAAGTCAGCTAATAGCGTAAGAGCTGAAGTGAAAACCAAGCCTGTCTGTGGAAACCAGCCCGTGTCTGGAATTGTGCAAGCCCGGGAGGTCAGTGGGTGAGCCCCCTGTGTAAATTACAGCTGTAGTGCGGGAGCTGTGTGAAGAGTCTAGTGAGCCGCAAGCCTAAAGAGATGTGCAGGAGCAACAGTGCCGTAATGGGGTAAGCTATACCGGAGTAGACAGGTACCTTCGTGGGCTGAAGTCGGTCCCAGGAAGAAGGGTCTAAGTGCCGTGTTCACCGTGTTCCGTGTGGCGTGCTCGCTTGCGTGTGTTCGCATGGTGTGTAACAGAGAAGTAACGTGCTGCTGTAGATGAGGATGTATTGTTGGTACCGTGTAAAGTGTCCTGTAGCCGTTGTGGATGTGCTGTGCCCTGAAGAGAATAAAGTTGAACTGTTTAAGCTGTTTCCAGGCTCTGTCTGCAGTCATTTGCATCTCAAAGATAAATAGCATACTGGAGATGGAGCAGCCTCCAGCACAGTGAGTACTGGAGCGACTGAAGAGGCTATCCCCCGGCGGCCGTGGTATTACATATACAGTACAAGAGAAGTGGTACTGTGCTGTGTATATTTACACTACAAGAGAAGTGGCACTATGCAGTGTATATATACAGGACAGGAGAAGTGGTACTGTGCAGTGTATATCTACAGAATAACACAGATACTGAGGATTACACCCAGTAGGCAACCTCGAAGGCATGCTTCAGAACAACAAATTCCTTACTAAATTCAGATGTGACCACGAACGGCTGTTTGCGTAGGGCAATCTTCAACTCCTGGGATGCCATCCTCATTTCAGAAGGCCAATTAGTCATCAACATCTTCGAGCCTTTAAGGTCAGTTAGGGGTGTGGGTATCATGGCAAAATTCAGGATAAGTTGCTGATAATATCCCACAATTCCCAGAAATGCCCTAACCTGTTTCTGGGAAATTGGTTGCGGCCAATTTTTTATCGCCTCTACCTTATTCACTTGCAGATTTATTTTGCCCCTTCCAACGATATAGCTCAAGTATTTTGCCTCTTCTTTCCCCATATGCACTTCTTTGGGTTTATGGCAAACCCTGCCTTTTGCAGATGACTTCCCAAATCTGGACTGCAGATCACAATATCGTCCAGATAAGCTGGGGCATACTGTTTGTGAGGGGATAGGATCTGGTCCACGGCCCTCTGGAAGGTAGTTGTGGCCCCTTGCAACCTGAACGGCATTCTGGTATGCAGGAAGCAACCCTCAGATATAGAGGCCATTGTCACTGGTTTTACCGCTACAGAGAGGAGCCGGAAGACCGCAACGGCGTCTGATTTATCCTACTCCTGCACTGTTTAGAAGCACTTCTTCATATTAAATGGTGCAGTTTTCTTTTAACAGTGCAGGGGTTACTCTGTTCAGTTGAAAGTTCTTGGTACATTACAGTAAAGTACTACTCCCCTCTTCCCTGGGTGGGGGAAGGGTACAGACTGAGGGCAGATTCAGGAGCTAAGGCAAGGTACCTGGCCCCAGTGTTTTCACCATCAGAAGGAATCCGTTAGGAACAGGGAAGAACCCCTGAACCCGGGACATCCAACAGAGTCGTGACATTACCTCTGGCTGAAACCGTTTTTTGATCCATTATGGATCCTATCACTGCTTTGACAGGGCAACTGAAACAACTCAGCCTGGAGGGAGGTGGCAGATCTACGCACTGTGTTTTGCAGCACCCTAACACATTAGATTTGGGGACCGTGACTCCCAGGCAACCCTTAGTGAAGCCCAAGATCGCTTTACCTGACAGGTTCTCTGGGGGCCGTGACAAATTTGTTGTTTTCAGGGAGGCCTGTAAACTATACTTCAGGTTACATCCTTTTTCCTCAGGATCAGAGGAGCAACGTGTGGGGATAATAATCTCTCTCCTTTAGGGTGACCCCCAAGCATGGGTATTCTCTCCCCCATCTGACACCCAGTTGCTTCAGACGGTTTAGGAAATTTTTCTGGTGCTGGGTCATATATAAGACGATCCCGACTGAGTCTCCCTGGCTGAATCCCCACACTAGGTCAGCTTCAGAAGGGATACCGGCCAGTGGAGTATTGTTCTGAGGTGGTCCACTGACTCTAAATAGAATGACCCCGCTCTCCTTAGCCAGTTCTGTCAGAGAGAAACCAAAAAAAGCCGATTTTACAACCCAAAATGGTACAAAATTATTTTATTAATTCCCAAAAAATTAAATTAAAGTAGGGGTGGAGACAAAATTACAGGGGCACAAAAGAAGGGACGCATAACCAGGGACAAAAAACACATTGGTAGCAGCAAGAATGTAATTATTACTAAAGTGTGCATGTGCAGATGATTAAGCAATTGTTCAACAGAAACCATATACCCAATACAATAAAATATTCGCGAATTATAGGAGGTAATATGAAAAATGAATCATTTGAAAAAGTGCAAGTGCCATTATAAATAAGAATATAGTGCTGCATAAATATAGTAATTGGTTGATGTGGATCCTTTAAGAATAGTTTTCTGTGATGCAATATAATTATACAGCATGAGAGATATGGCTTCTAAATAGAGTAACTATGTATGTGACATGGATTGATATATGCAATCACAGTGCCCAAATTATACAATGTGTCTTCAAAAGTAACGCATGAGGGTCCACAGCAGTCCCGAGTAAGCGTCCACCTGACACGCGTTTCAGCGTCAGCCTTCGTCAGCCTAATAGCCACCGACTCCGCACCCTTGAGACGGGTATTTTACTCAAGTCGTACGAGAGATACATTTACAGGTGGGGCCATGCACTCAGAAGGTATTGATTGTTATGTGCTAGAGGGTCTGCCCTCTCCTGTGGTTCTTGGACTACCTTGGCTCACTGCACAACCCTGTGGTACATTGGCAGACTCATAAGGTGGTAATATAGAGCGAGTATTGTCAAGGACACTGTTTGGGCACCTGACTAGCAAGGGTGGATACCCAGTCTGTGCCTAAATACCTGTCTAACTTTGGGGGAATTGTTTTCGGAGCAGGAGTGCCAAGAACTTCCTCCCCATCATCCTTGCGACTATGCTGTTAATCTTGTCACTGAGGCCAAGCTGCCAAAGAGCAGACAATAAAATATCTCTGATTCAGAAAGGCAGGCTACAAAGGACTATATAGCAGAAAGTTTGACAAAGGGACATATCAGACCATCCTCATCCCCCATTACTGCAGGGTTTTTCTTTGTAGAGAAGATGGGGGTTACACCCCTGCTTAGATTTCCGTGATATGATTGAGGATCCATATCTGCTCCCTATCATTCCGGACCTGTTTAATCAGATCGTAGGAGCAAAATGATTTTCTAAACTGGATCTCAAGGGGGGTGTACAATCTCATTAGTATTAAAAAGGGGGATGAGTGGAAAAAAGCCTTCATTGCGCCTGAGGAACATTATGAAAACCTTGTGATGTCATTTGGGTTGACTAATGCTCCAGCCGTCTTTCTGCACTTTGGAAATTACATCTTTAGCCGCCTGGTAGGTAGTTTTGTTGTGATCTATAAACCTTTATGACATATTCATTTATTCACTTGACCTTGAGTCACCTCAGGTACATGTTAGGCAGGTCTTACAGATACTCAGAGACAATAAATTATTTCTCCAACCAGAGAAATGTATGTTCTCGGTTGAGGAGATCCCTTTTCTAGGCTGTTTTAACGTCCACCGATTTACACATGAATCCGTCAAAAGTCCGGGCGGTACTGGATGTTAATCTTCCTGAGGACTTAGTTTGGGGTTTCGCCAACTACTACTGTAAGTTCATCAAAAACGTTGCGATAGTGACCAAACCTCTGACGAATGTGACCAGGAAAGGGACAGACTTTTCCAAATGGTCCAGTCAGGCCAGGAAGGCATTCAATATCTTTAAGGAGTGTTTTGCATCTGCCCTAATTCTCATACAAAATATGGTGGTTATTATGTCTATATGAAAGAGGTTGTTGAAGCTCAGGGGGACAGGCTTCTACCTGTCCATTAGGGAAACTGTTTGTACCTGTGAATCTCCGTCTGAGAGTTCTTAGTGTACATCATTATTCAGTCTTGGTCGGACATCCTGGTAATAAAGCCACCACAGATTTTCTTACTCAACCTTTTGGTGGTCAGGGGTACTGCAGGATGTTCGGGAGTATGTAGCCGCCTGCAGGGTCTATGCATGTTCTAAAATAGCTCATACTCGTCTGTCTGGGTCTCTAACCATTGGCATATCCCAGTAGACTTGGACTCATTTATTGGTCAATTTTATCACTGATCTACCTATGTCAGCATGTAATACTGTAATTTTGGTGGTAGTGGACAGATTCAGTAAAATGTCACATTTCATTGTGCTACCCGCTTTACCTAATGCTAAGACATTGGTGCAGATGTTCATCAGAGAGATTGAAAAATCATGTGGAATCCCTACTAATATTGTTTCTGATTGGGGGTGCAGTTTATTTCAAATTGTGGAGAGCTTTTTGCACTTGTTTGGGGATCCATCTGTTGTTCTTTTCAGCATTTCACCCGCAGTCTAATGGGCAAACTGAACGTGTTAACCAGAATCTTGAGACTTATCTAAGTTGTTTTGTCTAAGAATCAGGAGGATTGGGTTACCTACTTACCTCTAGCTGAATTTGCTGTAGCTAATCGATGTCATGAGTCTACAGGAAAGTCCCCGTTCTTTGGGACATACGATTTCATCCTTAGTTCAGCTCATTTAATAGGAATCGTTCTTCAGGAAGACCTAAAGAACTGTTTTCGTAATCAATTGCATCTGTGTGGCAAGGGGTTGTTGATTATTTGAGGAAGTCGGTGTCCAAATATGAGTGTGGCTGATCGTAGATGTTTGGTGGGTCTGGACCTGTGTGTTGGTGACTTGGAGTGTTTGTCCTCAAGGAACATTAAGTTGAAGGTTCCCTCTTGGAAACTGGGTGCCAGGTTCATCGGTCCTTATAAGATTGTGTCAATCCCATAGCATTCATAATGTGTTTCATCGATCTCTACTAAAATAAATATGTTGCGTCCTCTGTTCCACGACCACTATCACCATCTCCGGTCATTGATTGTTGTTGATTCTCGTTTAGTTCGTTGGTCGCTTCAGTATCTGATACACTGGAAGGAATACGGTCCTGAAGAGAGGATGTGGCTACCGGCTTCGTACACCCATGCAGCACAGGCTGATCCATCTTTTCATGTGGCACACCCTAATAAACAAGGGTCCGAGGTTCCGGAGGTCCCTTGTAGGATGGGTAGTCACTGGTTTACTGCGACAGAGAGGAGCCAGGAGACCGCAGTGTCTGATTTCTCCTACAACTGCACTATTTAGAAGCACTTAACCTTCATATTAAATGTTGCAGGTTTCTTTTAGCAGTGCACGGGTTAATCTACTCAGTTGAGAGCTCTTGGAAGCTTTTCTGCATTAAGGCTCTCAGCTATTCACTGTTGGTCACTCCCCTATCGTATATATTCTGAGCCCTGGCAAGAACTCATTGCCAGAGATAGCTTCATACTGCCAGGTTAGGGGATTGTGGTTTATTGTTGTTTGAGAAGGCGTTTTGTGGATTTATCTGAGATTGTTGCTAGGTTTAAGTTGTGTGCTAATTACCCTCCTTGGCCTACTTTTGCTTCACCTCATCCTCCACTCCCCAAAGTTTACCTCTGTTATTTGTATGATTGGTATTTTCCTTTATCCCTGATTGTATTACCTTTTGAGTCTGGTTGTTGTGTTACGGTACTACTCCTCTCTTCCGTGGGTGGGGGAAGGGTACAGACTGAGTGTGGATTCAGGAGCTAAGGCAAGGTACGTGGCTCTGGCGTTTTCACCATCAGAAGTAATCTGGGGAACAGGGTGAGCTAGGGCACCCCCAGCGTTAAGGACAGGGAAGGAACCCCTGGTCCCAAGATACTCGACAACAGAGTGGTGTTAGCCATCTTCTCCTTGGTACTTTCACTAAGTGCAAATCCTGCCCAAAATTAGAAGCATACACAATTGAAGGCACAAACTCCAGTGCCTCAATCAAATATTGTGAATAAAGTGTAGTTGTGATACGCCTACACTCATAAAAGTTCCTGTAGCAGGTCAATTTGGGTTTTTATTTCAAACCAACAAAATTGCACACAAAGTAGGTTCTACAGTATGACAATAGTTATTTTTTTTACCAAAAATATTTTGTGAACTTTACAAAGTTAAATGCTTTTTAAAAATTTTAACCCACCATAATTTTACACAAAGCACGTTAAATTGTATGGACGAATCACTGAATCCATAAAAAGTTTCGGAAGCTTTTCTTGTAGTTTAATATACCAGCGAAATGTTGTAAGAGCCACGTTTCAGTGTATGGATAAATAATTGAATCCTTAAAAAAAAGTAAGTTTTTTCTTAGTTTAACCCCTTAGTGACAGAGCCATTTTGCAACTTAATGACCAGGCCAATTTTTACAATTCTGTCACTTTATGAGGTTATAACTTAGGAACACTTTAAAGGATCCCGCTGATTCTGAGAGATTGTTTTTTCGTGAAATATTTTACTTCATGTTAGTGGTAACATTTCTTCTATATGACTTGTGTTTATTTACGAAAAAAAATGGAAATATGGTGAAAATTTTGAAAATTTTGCAATTTCCAAACTTTAAATTTTTATACCCTTAAATCAGATTGATATGTCACACAAATTTCTTAATAAATAACATTTCCCACATGTCTACATTTACATCAGCACAATTTTGGAAACAACATTTTTTTTGTTAGCAAGTTATAAAGGTTAAAAGTTGACCAGCAATTTCTTATTTTTACAACAAAATTTACAAAACCATTTTTTTAGGGACATAATATTTAAAGTGATTTTGAGGGGTGTACATGACAGAAAATACCCAAAAGTGACACCAGTCTAAAAACTGGACCCCTCTAGTTGCTCAAAACCACATTCAAGATGTTTATTAACCCTTTACGTGCTTCACAGGAACTGAAGCAATGTGGAAGGAAAAAATTAACATTTAACTTTTTTTGCAAGAAATTTAATTCAGAACCATTTTTTTTTATTTTCACAAGTGTCAAAAGGGAAAATGAACCACAAAATTTGTTGTGCAATTTCTCCTGAATACGCTGATAACAAGTATGTAGGGGTAAACTACTTTTTGGGCGCACAGCAGAGCTCGCAAGGGAAGGAGCGCTGTTTGACTTTTTCAAAGCAGAATTGGCTGGAATTGAGATCGGACACCATGTTGCGTTTGGAGAGCCCCTGATGTGCCTCAACAGTGGAAACCCCCAAGTGACCCCATTTTGGAAACTAGACCCCTTAAGGAACTTATCTTGATGTGCGGTGAGCACTTTGAACCTCCAAGAGCTTCACAGAAGTTTATAACGTAGAGCCGTGAAAATAAAAAAAATAATTTTTTTTTACAAAAATGATCTTTTCGCCCCCAAATTTTTATTTTTACAAGGGTAACAGGAGAAATTAGACCCCCACAGTTATTGTGCAGTTTGTCCTGAGTATGCCCATACCCCATATGTTGGGGTAAACCACTGTTTGGGCACACGGCAGAACTCAGAAGGAAAGGAGCACCGTTGACTTTTTCAATGCAGAATTGGCTGGAACTGAGATTGGACGCCATGTCGCGTTTGGAGAGCCCCTGATCTGCCTAAACAGTGAAAACCCCCCACAAGTGACACCATTTTGGAAACTAGACCCCTTAAGGAACTTATCTAGATGTGTGGTGAGCACTTTGAACCCCCAAGTGCTTCACAGAAGTTTATAACGCAGAGCAGTGAAAATAAAAAAATCTTATTTTTACCTTAAAAATGATTTTTTAGCCCGCTATTTTTTATTTTCACCAGGTTAACAGGAGAAATTGGACCACAAATGTTGTGCAATTTGTCTTTAGTACACCGATACCCCAAGTGGGGGGGGGGGCACTGTTTGGGCGCATGGGAGGGCTCGGAAGGGAAGGAGCGCCATTTTGGAATGCAGACTTTGATGGAATGCTCTGCAGGCATCATGTTGCGTTTGCAGAGCCCCTGATGTGCCTAAACAGTAGAAACCCCCACAAGTGACCCCATTTTGGAAACTAGACCCCCCCAAGGATCACATCAGGGGAGAGAGAAAGTGAAAGCAAAATTGCGGCTTTCTGGTTTTTTTGGGGGGGTCGCCGTTATACGGTTAATAACAGCGATCGCAAAAGTGGAGACCCCAGAGAAAATATACAGTTTTTCCACTTGTGGGGCGGCTGCGGGCTACTATTTTTAGGCTGGTGAGGGCCAAAATCCATGGGCATAGCCACCATGAGAATACTAGGCCGCAACTGTCTGCTTTTTCCTTGGCTGGTTAACAAATATAGGGGGACCCCACAATATCTTTTTTTGGAGGGGATAACACTATTTTTGCTAACCATCCAAGGTAAGCAGACTATTGCAGCCTGGTATTATCAGGCTGGTAAGTTTCATGGAGCTTGGATCTTTACCAGCCTGAAATACCAGTCCCAGTAATCTGCTTTACTCTGGCTGGTTAACAAATATAGGGGGACCCCACGCTGTTTTTTCACCCCTTAACCCCCAAGGGTGGATTGCACGTTCATGACCGGGCCAATTTTTACAATTCTGACCACTGTCCCTTTATGAGGTAATAACTCTGAAACGCTTCCATGGATCCCGGTGATTCTGACATTGTTTTCTTGTGACATATTGTACTTCATGCTAGTGGTAAAATTTCATTCATATAACTTGCGTTTATTTGTGAAAAAAATGGAAATTTGGCGAAAATTTTAAAAATTTCGCAATTTTCAAACTTTGAATTTTTATGCCCTTAAATCACAGAGATACGGCACACAAAAACTTAATAAGTAACATTTCCCACATTTTCTTTACATCAGCACAATTTTGGAACCAAAATTTTTTTTTGTTAGGAAGTTATAAGGGTTAAAAGTTGACCAGCGATTTCTCATTTTTACAACACCATTTTATTTTTACGGACCACATCACATTTGAAGCCACTTTGTGGGGTCTATATGATAGAAAATACCCAAAAGTTACACCATTCTAAAAACTGCACCCCTTAAGGTGCTCAAAGCCACATTCAAGAAGTTTATTAACCCTTCAGGTGCTTCACAGGAATTTTTTGAATATTTAAAAAAAAAATGAACATTTAACTTTTTTTCACAAAAAAAATACTTCAGGTTCAATTTTTTTTTGGACTGGAAAAGTTATTGTGCAATTTGTCCTGAGTACGCCGATACCTGATATGTGGGAGGGAGCCACTGTTTCGGCGCATGGCACACCTCAGTAGCGAAGGAGCGCTGTTTGACTTTTTCAATGCAAAATTGGCTGGAATTCAGATTGGACGCCATGTCACGTTTGGAGAGCCCCTGATGTACCTAAACAGTGGAAACCCCCACAAGTGACCCCATTTTGGAAACTAGACCCCCCAAGGAACTTATCTAGATATGTGGTGAGAACTTTGAACCACAAGGGCTTCATAGACGTTCATAACGTACAGCGGTATAATTAGAAAATCATATTTTTTCCACAAAAATGATCTTTTCACCCCCAACTTTTATTTTCCCAAGGGTAACAGGACCCTAAAAGTTATTGTGCAATTTGTCCTGAGTACGCTGATACCCCACATGTGGGGGTAAACCACTATTTGGGCGCATAGCAGAGCTCAGAAGGGAAGCAGCGCCATTTGACGTTTTTGGCTGGAATTGTGATCGGACACCATGTCGCGTTTGGAAAGCCCCTGATGTACCTAAACAGTGGAAACCCCCCACTAGTGACCCCATTTTGGAAACTATACCCCCTAAGGAACTTATCTAGATGTGTGGTGAGCACTTTGAACCCCCAGTGCTTCACAGAAGTTTATAACGACCGGGTGTGAAAATAAAAAAATCGTATTGTTTCAACAAACATGATCTTTTAGCCCCCATTTATTTATTTTCCCAAGGGTACCAGGAGAAATTGGACCCCAAAAGCTGTTGTCCAATTTGTCCTGAGTATGCTGATGCCTCATATGTGGGAGAAAACTACTGTATGGGCGCTCGGAAGGGAAGTAGTGACGTTTTGGAATGCAGACTTTGATGGAATGCTCTGCGGGTGTCATATGCGTTTGGAGAGCCCCTGATGTGCCTAAACTATTTAAACTCCCCACAAGCGACCCCATTTTGGAAACTAGACCCCCCACAGAACTTATCTAGATGTGTGGTGAGCACTTTGAACCCCCAAGTGCTTCACAAAAGTTTATAACGCCCGGGCGTGAAAATAAAAAAATCATTTTTTTCCACAAAAATGATATTTTTGCCCCCAATTTTTTATTTTCCTAAGGGTAACAGGAGAAATTGGACCCCAAAAGTTGTTTTGCAATTTGTCCTGAGTAGGCTGATACCCAATATGTGGGGGTAAAACACTGTTTGGGCGCATGGCAGAGCTTGGAAGGGAAGGAGAACCATTTGACTTTTTCAACGCAGAATTGGCTGGAATTGAGATCAGACGCAATGTTGCATTTGGAGAGCACCTGATGTGCCCAAACAGTGGAAACCCCAATTCTAACTCCAACCCGAACCCCAACACACCCCTAACCCTAATCTCAGCCCTAACCCTAGCCCTAACCCTAACGGTACAATGGAAATAAATACATTTTCTTTTAATTTTATTATTTTTCCCTAACTAAGGCCTGTTTCACACATCCGTTTTTGACCATCAGTCAAAATCCGCCTTTTTTGCAAAAAAAACGGATCCACCATTTTTCTTGGCGGATCCGTTTTTTTCCCCATTGACTTGCAATACCGGCGGATCTTGACGGATGGCCATCCGTTGGATCCGTTTTTTTGCGAATCCGTCAATTTTTTTGCGTCCGCCGAGATGCCTGGACGGACCATGTAACTGGGCATCGGTTCCTTTAAAATTCTTCATTCGGCGGATCCGTCAAAAAACGCATCAAAACCGCATGCAGTGACCTCAGGTGGGGATGTGACCTGCGTTAAATCCCGAGCCATTCCTGACCGTGGGAACATACTCTTAGGCTATGTGCACACGGTGCATATTCAGCTTAGAAATTTTCCACGCAGAATTCACTAAATCCGCAGGTCAAATGACCTGCATTTTTCCTGCGGATTTAGTGCGGTTTTACTGCATGTTTTGTGCGGTTTTCCACCTGCGGATCTCTAGAATGGAGCAGGTGGAAAACTGCAGCAAAAGCGCACAAAAGAAGTGACATGCTGCATTTTTCATTCCACACCAAATCTGCGCGGAAAAAAACGCAGCATGTGCACAGCGGATGTTGTTTCACATAGGCTACAATGGTGCTGTACATCACTTGCAGTTCTGCTGCAAATCCGCACCGTGTGCACAGGGCAGAACAGCAAGTGGCAGAGGCAAACAAGTGTACGGAATATTGATGGAAGCCTCAAATAAATAGAAAAGGGCCAATCACTGACTGTACATGTCCCAATGTGTGTATGAGCCGCTGTGCAGAGACAGGCCCTGAAACAGCTGTCACCGGAGAGAAATGGCGAATCAACCCTAATGTATGGCGTCACATGACCGCTGACTGGAGACACGCAGCAGATACCTGTCACACCTCTCCTCCTGTGCGACATTAGGAAAAGTGACCACCCTGCAGCCAGATCTCCAGCTGTCAGTCCAGACCACCCTCCTGCGCCGCGCCAAGCGCAGCTCCTCAGTGCTCACAGGTACTACAACTCCCAACATGCAGCGCACTGCGTACGACCCTGTAGTACCCGGATACACTGATAAACTATAAATAACAAAAGCACCGCCCACTCCTTCCGAATGGACACACCCTATTGGTCGTTCTGCTGTCGATCAAATCGGGCTGGTGTTTTGATTGGTTTACAAGATGAGACTGGTTTTAACTTCCTTAAAGGGACAGCGCACTGCCCTCCCTGCAGCTGTTCTGTCATCACATGGCTAGCGAAATGTGAATTACTCTTCGGGCCACAATTGGAGCACGAACTCCAGCATGGTAAGAGCGGATGGGGTTAATGTCACGTGCTTCTTCATGAGATGAAAAGTTTACTGAAGTGCTCATAGCATGGAAAGGTTTATCGGCTTATAGATTGTAAAGAACGTCCAGAAGTTTTTCTGGGGATTTGGATTAGACAGACATACTTTACTTACTGATTACGTCAGTGCAGTAAAGTGATGGAAGTGGCCAAAACAACCAGTCAGTTTCCTGCTTTCATTTGCTTACTTGTGCACAACATGTATCCAAAACGAGGGGGATAAATGGAGGCAGGAATGGAAGGTAGTATTACTGTACAGAATGTACCCAGAGCCTGGAGGATGAATGGAGGGGGTAATGGAAGGTAGGATTACTGTACAGGATGTATCCAGAGCCAGGAGAATGAATGGAGGAGGTAATGGAAGGTCGGATTACTGTACAGAATGTACCCAGAGCCTGGAGGATGAATGGAGGGGGTAATGGAAGGTAGGATTACTGTACAGGATGTATCCAGAGCCAGGAGAATGAATGGAGGAGGTAATGGAAGGTAGGATTACTGTACAGAATGTATCCAGAGCCTGGAGGATGAATGGAGGGGGTAATGGAAGGTAGGATTACTGTACAGGATGTATCCAGAGCCAGGAGGATGAATGGAGGCGGTAATGGAAGGTAGGATTACTGTACAGGATGTATCCAGAGCCAGGAGAATGAATGGAGGAGGTAATGGAAGGTCGGATTACTGTACAGAATGTACCCAGAGCCTGGAGGATGAATGGAGGGGGTAATGGAAGGTAGGATTACTGTACAGGATGTATCCAGAGCCAGGAGAATGAATGGAGGAGGTAATGGAAGGTAGGATTACTGTACAGAATGTATCCAGAGCCTGAAGGATGAATGGAGGGGGTAATGGAAGGTAGGATTACTGTACAGGATGTATCCAGAGCCTGAAGGATGAATGGAGGGGGTAATGGAAGGTAGTATTACTGTACAGAATGTACCCAGAGCCTGGAGGATGAATGGAGGGGGTAATGGAAGGTAGGATTACTGTACAGGATGTATCCAGAGCCTGAAGGATGAATGGAGGGGGTAATGGAAGGTAGGATTACTGTACAGAATGTATCCAGAGCCAGGAGGATGAATGGAGGAGGTAATGGAAGGTAGGATTACTGTACAGGATGTATCCAGAGCCTGAAGGATGAATGGAGGGGGTAATGGAAGGTAGGATTACTGTACAGAATGTATCCAGAGCCAGGAGGATGAATGGAGGCGGTAATGGAAGGTAGGATTACTGTACAGGATGTATCCAGAGCCTGAAGGATGAATGGAGGGGGTAATGGAAGGTAGGATTACTGTACAGGATGTATCCAGAGGATGAATGGAGGGGGTAATGGAAGGTAGGATTACTGTACAGGATGTATCCAGAGCCTGAAGGATGAATGGAGGGGGTAATGGAAGGTAGGATTACTGTACAGGATGTATCCAGAGCCTGAAGGATGAATGGAGGGGGTAATGGAAGGTAGGATTACTGTACAGGATGTATCCAGAGCCTGAAGGATGAATGGAGGGGGTAATGGAAGGTAGGATTACTGTACAGAATGTATCCAGAGCCAGGAGGATGAATGGAGGAGGTAATGGAAGGTAGGATTACTGTACAGGATGTATTCAGAGCCTGGAGAATGAATGGAGGGGGTAATGGAAGGTAGGATTACTGTACAGGATGTATCCAGAGCCTGAAGGATGAATGGAGGGGGTAATGGAAGGTAGGATTACTGTACAGAATGTATCCAGAGCCAGGAGGATGAATGGAGGGGGTAATGGAAGGTAGGATTACTGTACAGGATGTGTCGAGAGCCTGGAGGATGAATGGAGGAGGTAATGGTAGGTAGGATTACTGTACAGGATGTGTCGAGAGCCTGGAGGATGAATGGAGGAGGTAATGGAAGGTAGGATTACTGTACAGAATGTACCCAGAGCCAGAAGGATGAATGGAGGGGGTAATGGAAGGTAGGATTACTGTACACGATGTATCCAGAGCCAGGAGGATGAATGGAGGGGGTAATGGAAGGTAGGAATACTTTACAGGATGTATCCAGAGCCAAGAGGATGAATGGAGGCGGTAATGGAAGGTAGGATTACTGTACAGGATGTACCCAGAGCCTGGAGGATGAATGGAGGCTGTAATGCAAGAGATGATTACTGTACAGGATGTATCCAGAGCCAGGAGGATGAATGGAGGCGGTAATGGAAGGTAGGATTACTGTACAGGATGTACCCAGAGTCTGGAGGATGAATGGAGGCTGTAATGCAAGAGATGATTACTGTACAGGATGTACCCAGAGCTTGGAGGATGAATGGAGGGGTAATGGAAGGTAGGATTACTGTACAGAATGTATCCAGAGCCAGGAGGATGAATGGAGGGGGTAATGGAATGTAGGATTACTGTACAGGATGTCGAGAGCCTGGAGGATGAATGGAGGAGGTAATGGAAGGTAGGATTACTGTACAGGATGTGTCGAGAGCCTGGAGGATGAATGGAGGAGGTAATGGAAGGTAGGATTACTGTACAGAATGTATCCAGAGCCAGGAGGATGAATGGAGGGGGTAATGGAAGGTAGGATTACTGTACAGAATGTACCCAGAGCCAGGAGGATGAATGGAGGGGGTTATGGAAGGTAAGATTACTGTACAGGATGTATCCAGAGCCTGGAGGATGAATGGAGGGGGTAATGGAAGGTAAGAATACTGTACAGGATTTATCCAGAGCCAAGAGGATGAATGGAGGCGGTAATGGAAGGTAGGATTACTGTACAGGATGTATCCAGAGCCAGGAGGATGAATGGAGGGGGCAATGGAAGGTAGGATTACTGTACAAGATGTACCCAGAGCCTGAATGATGAATGGAGGGGGCAATGGAAGGTAGGATTACTGTACAGGATGTATCCAGAGCCAGGAGGATGAATGGAGGGGGTAATGGAAGGTAGGATTACTGTACAGAATGTACCCAGAGCCAGGAGGATGAATGAAGGGGGTAATGGAAGGTAGGATTACTGTACAGGATGTATCCAGAGCCAGGAGGATGAATGGAGGGGGTAATGGAAGGTAGGAATACTGCACAGGCTGTATCCAGAGCCAAGAGAATGAATGGAGGCGGTAATGGAAGGTATGATTACTGTACAGGATGTATCCAGAGCCAGGAGGATGAATGGAGGGGGCAATGGAAGGTAGGATTACTGTACAGGATGTACCCAGAGCCTGGAGGGTGAATGGAGGAGGTAATGGAAGGTAGGATTACTGTACAGGATGTGTCGAGAGCCAGGAGGATGAATGAAGGCGGTAATGGAAGGTAGGATTACTGTACAGGATGTGTCGAGAGCCAGGAGGATGAATGGAGGCGGTAATGGAAGGTAGGATTACTGTACAGGATGTGTCGAGAGCCTGGAGGATGAATGGAGGCGGTAATGGAAGGTAGGATTACTGTACAGGATGTCGAGAGCCTGGAGGATGAATGGAGGAGGTAATGGAAGGTAGGATTACTGTACAGGATGTGTCGAGAGCCTGGAGGATGAATGGAGGAGGTAATGGAAGGTAGGATTACTGTACAGAATGTATCCAGAGCCAGGAGGATGAATGGAGGGGGTAATGGAAGGTAGGATTACTGTACAGAATGTACCCAGAGCCATGAGGATGAATGGAGGGGGTTATGGAAGGTAAGATTACTGTACAGGATGTATCCAGAGCCTGGAGGATGAATGGAGGGGGTAATGGAAGGTAAGAATACTGTACAGGATGTATCCAGAGCCAAGAGGATGAATGGAGGCGGTAATGGAAGGTAGGATTACTGTACAGGATGTTTCCAGAGCCAGGAGGATGAATGGAGGGGGCAATGGAAGGTAGGATTACTGTACAGGATGTACCCAGAGCCTGAAGGATGAATGGAGGGGGCAATGGAAGGTAGGATTACTGTACAGGATGTATCCAGAGCCAGGAGGATGAATGGAGGGGGTAATGGAAGGTAGGATTACTGTACAGAATGTACCCAGAGCCAGGAGGATGAATGAAGGGGGTAATGGAAGGTAGGATTACTTTACAGGATGTATCCAGAGCCAGGAGGATGAATGGAGGGGGTAATGGAAGGTAGGAATACTGCACAGGCTGTATCCAGAGCCAAGAGGATGAATGGAGGCGGTAATGGAAGGTATGATTACTGTACAGGATGTATCCAGAGCCAGGAGGATGAATGGAGGGGGCAATGGAAGGTAGGATTACTGTACAGGATGTACCCAGAGCCTGGAGGGTGAATGGAGGAGGTAATGGAAGGTAGGATTACTGTACAGGATGTGTCGAGAGCCAGGAGGATGAATGGAGGCGGTAATGGAAGGTAGGATTACTGTACAGGATGTGTCGAGAGCCAGGAGGATGAATGGAGGCGGTAATGGAAGGTAGGATTACTGTACAGGATGTGTCGAGAGCCTGGAGGATGAATGGAGGAGGTAATGGAAAGTAGGATTACTGTACAGGATGTATCCAGAGCCAGGAGGATGAATGGAGGGGGTAATGGAAGGCATGATTACTATACAGGATGTATTCAGAGCCAGGAGGATGAATAGAGGCGGTTATGGAAGGTAGGATTACTGTACAGGATGTGTCGAGAGCCAGGAGGATGAATGGAGGGGGTAATGGAAGGTAGGATTACTGTACAGGTTGTATCCAGTGCCAGGAGGATGAATGGAGGGGGTAATGGAAGGTATGATTACTATACAGGATGTATTCAGAGCCTGGAGGATGAATAGAGGCGGTTATGGAAGGCAGGATAACTGTACAGGATGTATCCAGAGCCAGGAGAATGAATGGAGGAGGTAATGGAAGGTAGGATTAATGTACAGGATGTATCCAGAGCCAGGAGGGTGAATGGAGGGGGTAATGGAAGGTAGGATTACCGTACAGAATGTATCCAGAGCCTGAAGGATGAATGGAGGCGGTAATGGAAGGTCGGATTACTGTACAGGATGTATCCAGATACAGGAGAATGAATGGAGGAGGTAATGGAAGGTAGGATTACTGTACAGAATGTATCCAGAGCCAGGAGAATGAATGGAGGGGGTAATGGAAGGTTGGACTGTATTTCACATCTAATTGGAGTTGATAATATTAAGTAGGCTATGATTTCTTCAAAATTCAGATTATGATGACTGATACCTTTCTTTGGTATTGCTTTGTAGGGCTTGTTAGGGCCTATCATGGCAAGCATACATTGAGAAAGGGGCTATTTGCGTTCCTAGGGTGCCAACCTCCACCGTACGTTAGGAACCGGATAAATCGAAATCGTTGTTACTCTTACCTCTCTTCTTCTTCTTCTATGGTCTTTAGTCAGGCATACCTATATTGGATGCCCATACATACATTGATTGTAACATATTTTTGATATTTTTTTTATTTAAAAAATATCAATAAAAGTGACATTTTATTTAATTTTTTTTATTTCATTTCGGTGAACTAATTGCCTATTTCGTACACTGAATACTAGCCTTTTGGTGATGACTGGCCTTCTAGAGTGGTGATGGGTGATGTAAGCTATTGTGCATGTTAGACTGGTTTCACCCATCTGACATTCACGGTTCAACGTGGATCGTGATGCCCAGTGGCCAGAATTCTGACCCGAAGTCAACAACCTCCTAGACGCATATAATGCTATTGAGGTTGTGTTGGGAGACCTGCGGCCTGATTATCCCGGTTCCATGCATGTCAGATGTGTGAAACAGGCCTATGCTACTTTTACTGAAATTCATGTTCTGTCTGTCATAAATTGATTTTTTTCCTCCATACCTGAAATGACATCTAAGTTTTGGGATGATGACAGCTGGGTAAATAATACTGCTTTTTAAGATAGTCATCCTTTGATAAGGGTAAACTGGTGGGAATGCAATTTAGGCATTCTTTCAGGTAGGCATTAGGCAACCTTCACATTCACACAGGTATGCATTTTCTGTGTCCAAGCAGGCAGATTTATTAAAGTTCATAAATCTTTTCCAGCAAAACAGATAAACAGCTATTCGGTATAAGGCAACACGCAAACTAGTCCATACAGTTGTACAGGGCTCACACCTTCACATTGTTGTCCAGAATCTCACCGCTTTGTCTGACCAGAAGCAGGTCTCTCCAGCTCCCACAGAGACCATGTCTCAGAGATGTTTCCACCTCTACACACAGTTATGAGCAGGTCAGCTGCACCTAACGGATTGGAGGAAGGGATTGACCGATCCCACCCGCTACGTAACAGTCATTCCTGACACCTTCACCCTTTGCTGCTTCACTAAGTAAAACCTCTCAGCACTCTTAGTGCTGGAGCTTTTTGCGGGTGTCATATCATCGAGGCCATCTACCTCAGTGACACATCACTCCATCTTGGACTTGTCAGTAGCAGACACCATCTTGCTGCCTGTCTATAGGAAGTAAAGTGCTATTTGTTCTACAAGGGAAACGCTATATTGCAAGAGTTGTACAGATCAGTCCTAATATATATGACAAATAGTTTGTAACATCTAGTGTACTATAATGTGTACCCGTATATTTTTGTTCTACTTGAGGTGCTAATTGCTAATCACTGTATTTGTTCTCATTCTCTCCAGGCTGTAATGGGGGTACAAATGATCGTCACCTTACTGATGGCCAGTGTCATGTACAGGGTGTCTCCTCACTATTCCCTTGCACGGTGGCTTTTATGCAATGGCAGGTGAGTTTATTGAGAAATAATAAGGTTAATTTCTGAGCTTTTCTAGAGATGTATTATCTGGAACTCATGTGTTCATCCTCTATAAATGTCCTCAAAACAACTTGTCTAATATGGAGATCTGTCAGGTTTTTTTTTTCTTGCAGTACTGAAACATTCAGTAATAAAATATTCAGTATAACAATAGACTATAGCATGCACCAAGGTTTTAGACAACAGAACATGGGGGGGATAAGGTATAGCAAAGGTTTATATCATGTATAGAGGTGTTCCAGTGTCTGGAGTAAAAGTAGGGGTTAATTCATAATGATTTAAGTTATGAGCAGCTTTATTTCTTGGTAGTCTAGGCTAAAGTGGGGAGTTAATACTTAGTAGTCTAGCTTATGAGGAATTTAAAGAAGCACTCCTCCCATCAAAATGTTTATCCTCTTAATATACTGCAATCATCATATTATATAGCACTGTGGACTTACAATTGCTCATTCTGCCTTTCTACCCAGCTAATTCTTATTTTTCCATTAGGTCTATGACATCAGTGATTACAAAATGACGAGCTGAATCCATATAAGCTCTATGTAGAAACAGGAGGTCAATTTTCCCTGTATGAGACATGAGTCATTGCAAAAGTCAATGACAGGGGAGGAGCGGAGCAGCTGGGTCAGGAGTTGAAGAGAGGAATTATTTCTTCATGGAAAAGATACTTTGATGGGAGGAGGAGTGCTACTTTAATACCAGCTGGTTTACTCTCCTCCCCAGACTCCAGTAACCTGTTCTGATTTAAGATGAGCATGTTTAGCTTTCTCTCCTATTGATACTGTTTGTACAGAGTAGTATAGGGCCTAATATATAGAGGAAATTGTGGATATGAACAGCCACAGTTCTTTCAATGAGCTGGAAGAGCATTTAATGTGTGATTTGCCAATTAATAGTATTTAGAAGCCTGGCACCTTTAGGTCTAGTTGACTGCCAACTAGAAGATGTCTAACTTTTTAGCAAGATTTTATTTATTTTTTCAATGAGCACCTGTTACCCATTTTTTCATGTTGAACTGGACGCACGATGTAATAGTGGCTGAAAAGCGAAAATAAATGTGGTGGATTTTTTTTTTTTTTTTTTATGTCTTTTTAATTTCCTCTCACCATTACAAAGCTATTAGCAATCAAAGTATTGGCACCTAATAAGTTAAAAATGGGTTGTCCACTACTCGGACAACCCTTCTCAATCCCTATGTACTACTTTCCGAGTAAAATGATAACACACATACTCACCTCTGGTGCAGGCAGTGTTGGCACTCACTCTCCCGAGGCTTGTGTCACATTATTAATGAGCCAGTCTCAACACCACTGGAGTGGCACCTGCACCAGAAGTGTGTATAGGTGTTGTTATTTTACTTGGGGGGAAATATAGTGATGGAGAAGGGGTTGTCTTTCAACACCAACTTGAATTAAAAAAAAAAAAAAAGTTAATCAGTTCATTTTAATAATAATAATAATAATCATATAATCATTTTCACTAGGGACGTGTACTTCTCCCTGTATGAGGAGGAAAGATGATGGAAGGGTTTGTAATGTGACACAACTAATCTCAGTTGTGCTGCCTTTGCTCCCATTTTAACCTTATCTGAAAGCTGTGAATCATTTATGCTCAATACCCAGTACTGTCTTATCATGCAGAAGGTTAGACCAGGAGATCAGACATCTATCCTTACATCTGACACACTGAGAAACTTAAGTTTTGTTGGGGCATGTTCTATCGCTAGTATGTCGCTGCCTGCATATGATTGAGCACCTCATACAGGCAGAAGCACACACTTCCAGCGAAAACTGTTAACAACCATTTGAACTTGATTTTTTTTTTTTTTTTAACTCATTAGGTGTCAATACTTTGATTGCTAATGTCTCTGCAACGGAGAGTCGAATGGAGAGTCAGAATTTAAAAAAGTAAAACCATGGTTTTTTTAGCCACTATGAAGTTGTGTGACCAGTTCAACATGAAAAAATTGGTGAAAGATCCACTTTAAGCTAGACAGCACTTTTTTGTTTGTTTTTTAATCTGGAAAACACACAATTATGTTGTTAAATGAAAAAATGCTAAGTGCATGAACACCTTGTTTTTATACTCTAAACATTCTGAGAGGTTGACCCACTCAGCTGCTGGCAGAGGTAATCACAGGAACACTTCTTGGTAAATCACCTGCTGGTTTTTTAGAGCAAACCATAAACCATAGCAGGGCTGAACAAAGTAAACATGGCCTTTCTGGCATAATGGCAAAACAAAACAAAGATAAAGTCCAATAGAGTCCTTTTCCTGCAGTATTCACCAGAAGGGAACACTCCTCCTGGAGCCACGTCTGGAGACTTTCTCTCACTCCCATGACAGCACCACGGAGAGTGGGGATCCGCCCATCCTGGACAGGAACCTACAGATAAAAAGGGCGGTACCTCCCCTCCGCCTTCAGTTGGGTTCCTGTCCCTGACGGGTGACCTACAGAACCAGCAGCAGCAGCTTACCAAAGAGGAGATCCAGGGCCGTCCCGTCCGAGCATTGACAGCGGGGAGGCCCCTGTCACGGTGGGGTCGGTTCCTGAAGCCGCCACCGCTGCAGCCGACGGGCTCGACAGGGTGGGCGGGGGGGAGTGGACCGAGCCGCCGCTCCGGAAAGGGGGCTGGTGGGGACCCAGGGCATGCGCGGGCCGCGCTATGGTACAGAGGTGTACCAATATGGCGCTGCCCCGGAAATGAACAAACGACTTCCGGGTCCCCGCGGTCGGCGCATGCGCACGGCGCACTCCCGGACAGTGAGCGGTGCAGCCTGGGAGGTGACGTCACACGCCGGGAGATTCCAAAATGAAAGTGCTCCTGGCTGGAAGCATCCCGGAAGTGGGGGACAGGGGAACAGCAGGAGCAGCAGCCCAAGCAGGAGCCAGGCAGCAGCGACACCACCATCTCCGTCAAAAGAGCGGACAGGCGTGGTGACCGGTCTAGTAGCCACTCCACGCAGCGCAGCAGATCGGCTGCAAGGAGCAGTCACCATCCTTGGATCAGCCCGCACGGGACCTGAATCCACCTCCCGAACTGGTACATGCAACCGCGCATACCTGGTGAGTGACGTTCGAGAATGTTCACCATTGTAACAGACTTCTTTTCCCTTATCAGGGAAATAAGAAGGGGGAAAACAAAGAACGGGGTATGCCCCACTGGTAGCAGAGCCCTACCAATCTCATGAGATAAGAGGCTCCGTGAATCCCGCGGACCTAAGAGCTGTAATCAGTTCAGAGGTTCAGAGTACCCCCCTTTTCATCCCTGACATGGGGGGGGGGGGGGAGTTAAAGGGAGGGACGCCATAGCGGGTTCCCAGTCACATGTCTCGACGTCAGAGGAGATTTCCTCACATACCTCTGCGTCAGACGAGCAAACGGGAGGCCATCATTGTACTCCCCTAGAGGAGGTGGACACGCTGATAAAGGCAGTAAGATCTACCATGGGGGTGGCAGACCCTCGCCCTGATAGGCCAGTCCAGGACAGAATGTTGGGGGACTGGGCCAAAAGAAATGCAGGGTGTTCCTGCTAAACGAGAATGTACAGGGGTAAAAAAAAAAAAGGGGGGGAAAGGCCGGATAGGCAGTCTCTTCCCTTAAGAGGAAATATCCCTTTGACCAAGGGGCATCCACATCTTGGGACAAGGCCTCGAAATCTGAAGTAGCTGTCGCCAAGGTCTCAAAAAAAAAAAAGTTTGCACTCCCCTTTGATGATAGAGGTACTCTGAATCACCCCTTAGGCCGATACCTTCCTCAAGGGTGCTTGGGAAGCAATAGGCCAGCTATAGCGGCAACATGTACCTCCAGAGCCTTATGGTATGGGTGGATCAACTAGATAAATAGCTGAGGGAAGGTACACCCAGGGGAAAGGATTCGGGAATCTATTCCAAGAATAAGGAGGGCAGGCGGCCTTCTCGGCGGACTTGTCAGCCGACTCAGTAAGATTATCATCCAAAGCGGGAGCCCTGTCAAAACGCAGCCCGAAGAAAGTTGTGGCTCAAATGTTGGCCAGGGGATTTACAAGCTTAAATGAAGATATGCTCGATCCCCTGCGAAACGAAGTTCCTATTCAGGGAGACGTTGGATCACCTCCTCCAAAGGCAGGGGATAAAATGAAGGGATGCCCAAACCTGGGGCCTATAGATTTTAAAAGGTCCTTTCATAACAAAGTTCTTTCAGAGGAGGTCACCGAGGGAACAGGAATGGGATGAGAGAAGAGGAGATAGAGGT